>NC_137160.1:1200000-1832151 GCF_951394435.1 Stenella coeruleoalba | reverse complement strand
GTTGGGACACCTGAACACACAGCTATTTTTCCTTTCCCTCTACTCTGGGCTGCCTCTGACCGTCTGTCTCTGCAACATTAAAACCCAGCAAGTCATTCTCACACAACCCTCAAGTCCAACAAAGAAGGCCACTCCTCTGGGGAAAGGGAGCCCCAGGCATCCCAGGATGGTCTCCTAGAGCCACAGCAGGTGGCAACACCAGGAGGCCAATGCAGCCAGCTGCTGCCCTGCTGTATTCATCTGGAAGAAAAGCTAGAAAAATAGGAATCCCTTTTTTGTTCACAAATTTTCAGAGAGTCCCAGAGAGGAATGAGAGAAGATGAGGGAGCACGAACACCTTCGCTTCATGGAGGGGGTGGCGTAACCTAAGCAGGTCCCGTCCAGGGATCAGCTGAGAGTGGAGTCCATCAGCCTGCCC
Organism: Stenella coeruleoalba; assembly: GCF_951394435.1. Lineage (NCBI taxonomy): Eukaryota > Metazoa > Chordata > Mammalia > Artiodactyla > Delphinidae > Stenella > Stenella coeruleoalba. The sequence goes on along the minus strand of NC_137160.1, from coordinate 1,831,733 downwards.
GCCAGGTGCCCACCTCCCTCGAAATCACCTCCTCGTCACCCGCTGTGCGCCTTCATACACTCCGCTCAGAACGTCTGCGGTTGGACAGCAGCTACAGTGTACAGGGTGACGTGTGCAAATCCCCCCGCGCTCCACTTCCTTCCTTTCCCCTGCCACCACCAGCCCCTCCAGACATGCACACACACACGCACCACCAAACACACACACCAGATGCACACGCAAACACACATAAATACACACACAAAACACACACAAAACACACGAACGCACACACATTTAGCAGCTTCTCTAAAAAATGCGAAATATCTGTGTGGTTACCATCTCTGAACTTAGAGACCAGTAAGTTAAAAAAATGCATACGGATGAGGGCTATGCATTTTAATTTTGCCACTAAAGGAACTTTTCAAATACCATAGTTTCACACAGTTTTTATCTTCTTAATTTTTTCCAGCTTTACTGAGATATAATTGACAAATAAAAAATTATGCATATTTATGTGTACAACATGCTGTTTTGTGTATACATTCTGAAATGATTACCACAATGAACTAACACATTCATCACCTCACATAGTTACCATGCGTGTGTGTGTGTTGTAAGAACATTTAAGATCTACTCTCTTAGCAAATTTCAAGTACACTATACATTATTATTAACTACAATCACCATGCTATACATTATATTTCCAGAACTGAACCATAACTAAAAGTTTGTACCCTTTGACCAAGATCTAATATTAGTTTAAAATTAAATAGAATCATGACATCTACTTTGTCCTTGCCCCTCACTTTCTCTTCCCTGCTAAAATAAAAGGGTATTTGGATAATTAATTATTGCTCTGAAGCATAGAAGACCCTTTCTATCAATTACTATTTGTGTGTTTAAGTATGTGTATGTATATACAAAGATTAAGTAGATGATAGAGATCATAGATAGATAGATAATAGATGATAGATAGATAATAGATCGATAGACTGCTTCATAGCTGCGGCAGTAAATCTTCCTACACATTCATTTGACTTACAGTCTATAAAATGCCAAAGTTCTGGAAACTACTCAGGCAAAGAGAAATTCAAATGATAAACCAGTTTATTCTGAGCTGCACCTACCTTTTCCAGGCATATTCCAGTAAAAAGTTAATCTGACAATGGTGTGAAACACAGAAGAGAAATTGGCAAACAACATGAGTAATGGCTAACAAGCTGCAAATTAAACGCCAGGTCGATAGGCATCGTGTAGGAGAAGCAGAATACATCAACACTTGCTGGGCCGTATAGAACGGTGCTGTTAACACGTCACTGCCAGATTTCCTTTTGGAGGAGGTGACTTTGGTAAATGTGGATGTTTCTTCAGCCCAACTGTGCAAGTGCAGAGAGGCCCAGGAGCGCAGAATGCAATGTAGCAAGTATCCGCCACGCCTCCGCCCGCACGGTGACGGTGACGGGAGTCGGGAGCAGGTTGACGGGTCCTAACTCCGAGTCCGGGCAGCCTGGGAAGCAGGCTGTGATGGCTCAGAAGGAGAAAACGAGATCTATTCCTCTTAATTAAGTATAGATTAAACTAGAATCAGCAAGTCACCTTCTGGAAAATATGCTCATCTTGACACATAAGAGGTTAGCAACAAAGAGAGATGGTTTCAGCCTTTCTTTTTTTCCTTTTCTTTAAATTTCAAACTTGGTTTCAAAGCAAAAAAAGAAAAAAAAAAATCAACCAGAGTTTGTCTGTGTCCCAAAGCAAATGAAAAGCTATTTTCTTGGGGGAAAATGGTTAGCCTTTTACAGGGCTGAATTCTTCAAAGAGATTTGTGTTACTGAACAGACAGAAATTGCAAAAGTTTAGAAACATATCAATAGATAAAGCCTGTATTCTCTGGAAATGGATGGAAAAACTGAAACAGATTTCCAAGAAGAAATAAGATGAATAATAAGAAATATAATATGAATAGGATTATATGCCTATTTCAAATTTATTTCTACGAGTAGCAGAGTTAAAATTTAGGTTTAATTCTCAATTAAACGTTAACCTAACTCTCCTTATATCAAGACATACTTAATACCCACTTCTCAGGACTGTTCTCGGGGTTAAGTGACATAACACGTGTAAATCACCAAGATTAGAACCTGTTCCACAGCTGGTGACAATAAATGAAACTTCTGAAACTCTCAAATATAAACTAATGTGGTTTGAATTTAAGAAAGAACTGTGGGAAAGGCTTCAGTAGAGCTGGAGATTTCCTAAAAATGATAAATCGTGAATGATATCATTTACTGGAGACTAAGTTTCTTCTCTTAGTACACATTATGCTCTGTTAAAGCTTTCAGGCATCAGAGAAGTGCCGCCATGACTATCTGAGGACCACGGAGACACTGTCCCAGGTGAGTGAGCAGCTTGTGGTGCATCCACCTTTGCTCCACACAAAAATCCCGAGATAATCGTAACAGAGCACGTCACTAATGATGAGCCTGTTGGCAAACAGCATGTAACACCCGCTTCTCACCACACAGGAGTCCAGGCGGAAGGTCCTATGTGCACTTCTACATCCCCGTCCTGCTCAAAGCTAAGGCACGATGGATCCAACAGGCCATCAATCTCATTTCCTTGAGTTTATGTTCCTAAAACCTTCCAAACAAAAGTAAGCTGCAGAGAGACCCTCTTGACAGAGCTTCGAGAATTCTGGAAATATTCCATAATCTGTGTCATCAGAACCTGACGTCTACTTTCCAGCTAAACTAGAGAAGCCCTTACCCTGAAAATATTTCTGTGCTTACCAGCCCTCTTGGAGTCATTAACGATCTGTTAACATAGGAACCAATCCCAGTGCATCCTGAGGAGGTGAAATGCTGGGTCTAGATTACACTGTGGAGCATGTTTCCTTCGTAAAGGATGTAAACGTTTTGTCTGGTTTCTTCTCAGCACAGACCCGGTCCTACCATAGCCTTGGGTAGCAGACCAGCTTCCATTCTTCCTTTGCTCCACCCTTAACCTCTGGCAAATGTAAATCACTTCCTACTTTTTCCACAGCTATCTCTTTTTTCTTTTCTTTTCATATCACGTATTCAAAAGATAGCAGCATAGTATATGTACTTAAGGTTCTTTAAAGTATGACTTTGAATGTTTGAGCAGATGTATCTGGGTGTGCGTGCCCCTCTGTCCATCTGGGGCGCGCCCTGTGACAAGGCAGTCTGATTATGTCCTGGACTCACCTGGGCTCCCCATGGTAGTCAGCACCTCCCCATGGTGACCAGCCTGAGTCATGAGATTGACCCGGGGCCCTGGGCCTGCACCAGAGCTGGGGCTGGGCAGTGGGAGAAAGGATGTCGCATCTAGCTCAGCTGGGAATTCAAAGTCAGTCATGCAGTGTCCTCCTCGGGGGTCCTTCCACATCACTGCGAGATTCACTGTGTTTGTCAAAATGCTATTTATTAAGTTGTTTGTTTTATTAACCCAGACAGAATAGAAAACAGGTTCTTTATCTCCAGCTGTTGGAGACGGAGCCTGAATTGGTATGGATACTTCTCCTAACACATTGCAAAGGAACCTGTCTAGTGGGTCTGCCAGCATGAAGGTCATGACTTCTCCTTGTGCCCCTCTGGCAGCAGAGCATGTCCCACTGTACCTGAAAGATACCTGAGAGATGGTAACCACTCCTGGCTCACCCCCTGCTGGCCTGTGGGGGGTGACAACTTGGTACAAGCTTCCGGGGAGCAGGTGATAATGTCTGATGCAGGCTAATTCCAAAGAAAAGCATAGGATTGTTCAGTCTCAGAAGCTTGCTATTTCTACAGCACCGTTGACCTTCCAGTGTGGGGGAAGGAATCCTAAAGTAGGCAGGGGTAAGCGTGAGATGACGGCTACCAATGCAGAGCACAACGTGTCACCATCGTCTACAGATTTGTAATGACTTTATTCCCAACTACAAATAATGAGGAAAGGATGACTGACAAACTATTGGAGGGAAAAGAGTGCTTATAGGAAAGGGCTGAAGAAATGAACGATTGACTGGAATATACGTTGAACGCATTTATTTTCAATAGAAAAGGTGGTATAGACTCCAACCCCGTTAGGCTGACCTGAGTCACGCTTTGCTGTGTAGCCTGACGTACGGAAACTGCAGTGGGGGCTGCAAAGGCACCCCTTCCGAATAGATATTCCTGCAGGTGGTAACCCAGCAACACTGGGATTCCACCCTCATTGGACTGAGTGACTGCTCAGAGTCGTTCGTCAGAAATGACTATCTCTCTTATCAAAATGGAAAATTCACTGCTTCTCCCTATTTCCTTCTGCTTGTCTTTTTTTTTTTTTCTTGGAAAAGCACAGATAAATCCCAGTAGCATAATTAAAGCACTAGCTAAATATTACTTTGTTGGGCTTAACGATAGATTACAATGTGTGCATAATGACCCACTTCTAGTAATACCATCTGATTTAGTGAGGGAATCAGAGCCCGCCATATGTTCACCAACAAGGTCTCAGAGATGCTTCTTCCCCTTCGTGATGGATCAGCTATAACAGCTGCAAGGGTGACGCTGTTTGGTGCTGAAGCCTCATTTGATCACCAAGCGCATCAGAGTCTTAATCGTAACACGCATCTCATTGGACAACTTCCCGAAGAGCGCGGGACGCGAATTAACAACCTGTCATTGGCCTGTTGAAAGTCCCTTTACTGTCACGAACTGATTCATGCATCCTCTGTATATTTATTTACTAAACTGCATGCTGATTTAAAAAAAAAAAAAAACAGAAAAAAGATTCCAAAGTTGAACACAGAACTTTAAAAAATCAGAGGGCTTCCCTGGTGGCGCAGTGGTTGAGAGTCCGCCTGCCAAGGCAGGGGACGCAGGTTCGTGCCCCGGTCCGGGAAGATCCCACATGCCACGGAGCGGCTGGGCCCGTGAGCCATGGCCGCTGAGCCTGCGCGTCCGGAGCCTGTGCTCCGCAACGGGAGAGGCCGCAGCAGTGAGAGGCCCGCGTACCGCAAAAAAATAAAAAAATAAATAAATAATAAAAAATAAAAACTCAGAGCTCCAAAAACTGATTACAGTCCCTCCTTCATGTTAACGGAATGAGATGTGGTTGATAAAACAATCTTTTGCAGTTTTTAAATCAAAATTTAAATGTTGACTCTGGAAAGCTCAATTTCAGAGTAAATATAAATGAAAATTGTGTTACCAAGACACAATATCTATCTTAGCTTTGTTAGAATTTAATGAGACAAACTACTGATCCATTTAAGTCCGTATTCATGAAGAAATAAGAACAATTATTGATTTAATCAAATATTCTCAATAATATTATGTCATCATTATGCAAATTATTTCACATGCTTAGCCAAAATTGAAACAACGCACTTAGTTTCCACAAAAATGGAAAAAGTGCCTATAGTGTATTGTTGTTTGTCTAAGAAAACAGGTATATGTTAATAAATACTTTTATTCATAAAACAAAAATGGAAGGATGGACCACAAAATAGAAACAGTAAGGGGGATACACAGCAGACTCTTGAACACAATGGGTTTGAACTGTGTGGGTCCACTTCTAAGTGTTTTTTTCTCAGTGAATGTGCATGTGTACACGGCCCGCACTTGGTTGTATCTGCAGCTGCAGAACCGTAGACACGGAGGGCCAACCCCAAGTTCATATGTAGATTTTTGACCTTGAGGGTCAGCACCCCTAACCCTGGCTGGGTCGAGGAACTGTACTTTGAATTATCAATATTACTTTCGAACTGAGTGAATATTTTATATGATAATAAAACAAAATTTGATTTAAAATGTAAATCCCAAACTATTAAAAAATTTGAAAATCTGAAGCTAGAAGTGCGGAGCTGAGCTGTGGGCCACCACTGACTTCACAGTGAAAGGAGACCACCCAATGGATTGAAAAGTGGTTTTTAGTAAACTCTGTTTTTTAATTAGCCCAAGCATTTTTTAATTGAAGTAGAGTTGATTTTCAATATTATATTAATTTCAGGTGTACAGCATAGTGATTCATAGATTATGTTTACAGATTACGCTCCATTTAAAAAGCAACAAGGATATATTGTATAGCACAGGGAATTATGGCCCAAGCATTTTTTTAAACTTTTTTTATTTTATACTGGAGTATCGTTGATTAACAATGTTGTGAGAGCTTCAGGTATACAGCAAAGTGACTCAGTTATACATACACACGTATCTATTCTTTTTCAAATTCTTTTTGCATAATATTGAGTAGAGTTCCCTGGGCTATACAGTAGGTCCTTGCTTGTTATCCATTTCAAATACAGCAGTGTGTACATGTCAATCCCAAACTCCCTACTTATGCCTCCCCTCAACCTTTCCCCCCGTAACCATAAGTTCTTTCTCTAAGTCTGTGAATCTGTCTCTGTTTTGTAAGTACGTTCGTTTGTATAATTTCTTTTTAGATTCCACTTATAAGTGTCTTGGCCGGAGGCTGTAGTCACAGCTGCAGAGGGAAAAGGAAGTCTTTGCGTGGATCTCCACGTCATCAGCTTCTGCTGATTTCAGTGTTGATTGCTATCGACTCGGAAGAAATAGCCAAAGCGTGAAAATTATTTTCGATACTTAAAAAACTTTTTAGTTAGTAGACAGGGAGCATTTACTTAAGCCATTTCTTGGTTCTTCTAACCTGTAGCCTCTTAGCATAGGTGTCTCTCCTGGGTTTCACCCTTAAGCAAAGTGACGCAGCAAATCAGCTCTTGGGTTCTGTCCGGTGCCCATCCCACTGTCACTGGCTTCACCTAGTTTCCTTGGGCACTTGTCCAGTCACTGTTAAAGCTCGTGAACATCCTAGAAGAAGCTGGCTTGAGCTTGCTTTATATCGTGTGTGGGTGAGATGAGTATACATCGTCAGGTGTGTTCCTGGTTCTTGCAGTAACTATTCCGTAGGGACATATTTAGTCTAAAAAAACAAAAAACAAATAAATACTTTTCCTGCAGGATTTCTTGCAGTAATTCTTTTGAAGGATGAGATCAAACATATCCCCACAAAATACCTACTACAAGAAACAGAGCCCCCCCCCCTTTATTTTTTGCGTACGCGGGCCTCTCACTGCCGTGGCCTCTCCCATTGCGGAGCACAGGCTCCGGATGCGCAGGCTCAGCAGCCATGGCTCACGGGCCCAGCCACTCCACGGCATGTGGGATCCTCCCGGACCGGGGCACGAACCCGTGTCCCCTGCATCGGCAGGCGGACTCTCAACTGCTGTGCCAGCAGGGAAGCCCCCCAACATCATCTTTTGCCGTAGACTCCTAATTTGTCTCTCTGATTCTGCCCTTAACCCTCCTCAGACTATTCATAGCACCAAAACACCACAACCTGGAGAATTCTGTAATTTGTACCTCCCTTCACTCCTCTGCTCAAAACTGTCCAATAGGGCTTCCCTGGTGGCGCAGTGGTTGAGAGTCCGCCTGCTGATGCAGGGGACCCGGGTTCGTGCCCCGGTCCGGGAAGATCCCACATGCCGCGGAGCGGCTGGGCCCGTGAGCCATGGCCACTGAGCCTGCGTGTACGGAGCCTGTGCTCCGCAATGGGAGAGGCCACAACAGTGAGAGGCCGCGTATCGCAAAAAAAAAAAAAAAAAGAGCCAGTCCAGTGGCTTCTCACCCGAAATTCTTCAGACTCAGATGATGTGTCCTCTGAGATGGGATCAGCTGTCCCAGGTCCCCTGCCCTGGCACCACTAAGGGAGCCTGTGGTCGGCTTTCAAAGCAAGAAAAAAAAGTTTGAAAAAGCGTAAAAATGAATGTCAAAACACAAACGCTAGCGGTTTTTCTCTAAAAGTGCAGATACTGGCTGCTTCACTTCCAAATGAAAACCCCATGTGGCAGGACTTGGAAACGTTTTTGTTTCCTTATTTTGACACTGAGCTCTGAAATAATACTGTTAACTCTTAATTTTTTTTTTTTTTAGAAATTGTTTTTTAACACTAGACAGCTGGAAAATCCAAAAGGTTAGCCTAGATCTGATACATCCACTTCAGATACAAATGCCAAGTTTCCTTCAAGACTTTTCACAGGTCAATGAAGCAATTATCATAGGAACCCAAACTCTGTGATTTACTGAGATGGAGAACCACACAGAAGTTATAGGACAAGATGGGGCTTTTTTTGTATTACTCAAGGAGTTTATACCTAGAAACACCAGAAGATCCTTAATCCCAACAGCCCAGCTTGCAGGCAGGGTCCCAAGATCAGCCTGGGCTGCCCAGCACGTTCCTGGTGGTCACGACAGGAGCCAGGACCAGATGACCCAAGTTCACGGGCGGGGGTGGGGGCAGGGAAGGTGCTTCTCTAAATGGAGTCTGGCTCTACAAAAACAAGTCTGTTCATGGGGAAGCCTTTTCCAAGTTTGATAAACTGCACTGCGAGCTTGTGATTGTTCATCTGAGTGACTGCTAATCTAAAAAGAATTGTTTCGAGAAGATAAAACGCAAGTAAAATAAGGTCAGGTGATGGGAAAGGTGACCATCTATTATTAGCGAGCTGAGCACCGTCTAGCAACAGACAGTGTCTTCCTCGATTTTCTGCAAAGCCAAGCAAAGAATGGTTCTGCTGGAGAGTTTTGCTAAATTGAATATGAGGAGAGGGGGAGATGGAGGCGGTGGGAGACCCATCACAGCCAAGGAATTGGCAGCTCAGTTCAGCTTAGAGGAAATCTTTGACGGCTTGACAAAAAACTACCCCTTTTCAACATCCTTCCTTGTCCTCTCTGGCAGTGAAGCTTCTTATTTGTGTAATATGGAGTAGAGGACTTCCAGGGTTTATGTTGGAAAACAAGCTTCATGTTTTCAAGAAGTACAGTTTCCTCTGGGTTCAGGACACTGAGTAACAGATGATTTACCCGTTCAGCTCCTGGGGTTCCTCAGTTCCCTCCAAAGCTGAGCTGCAGGAAGCTTGACCAGAGCTGTTGTGTGCGAGGGGCCAGGGAAGCTGGACGGGGGGTGGGCAACTGGACCGTTGTCAGGGCTGGGACGAGGCCCCGCGTGTGGCTGCTTCTCATCTGAGCTGTCTCCGCTGGGGCCGTGCTTTGCACACTTAGGTTCGCGCCGTCGTTCTCTGGATATGAACACATGGCTGCATGTACTCCTCGCAATATGTTATAATATTCATTATGCCCCTGCGCTGTGCCAAGTTAAAACTAAGTGACGTAAATCTGTGCAACACACGTGTGTTTACAAACGTGTTCCTAGTGCCACCTCCATACCTTCCTTGGATCATGGGTTCTTGCTGGGAAAGTCTAGACAGAACAGTTGGGTGGCTTGTCCCCTCTGGTTCTTCCCCCTTGTGCTATAACCAGCAGACGTGCTCAATAACACAGACGTTTCCAGACGGGCGCCCGGGCCAGGTCGGGCTGTGAAGGGCACAGTGGTGGACCCTGAGGCAGGAGCAGGGGCATGAGACAAGTGTGGCCTCGGACTTCTGGGGAAACAGGAAAAAACCCTGAACAAAATCATCATCGTTTCTTATTTACAAACGAGCCGGGTAAAAAGCCAAGCCGTGGGAAAGTTATTAAAGATGATTTTGTGTCACCAGAGGTATATACTGTTCCCATTTTGAGCATTTTGTTGTATAGTCTTCAGATTTGTTTTCTATTTGCATGTAATGTGTAGGAGCTAGAGGATAGATAGAGAGATGATTGATAGACACATGGACAGATGCTCAGATGCATAGATACACAACGTACACACATACAGAGTGGATACTCTACACCTGACTTGTTTGTTCAGCAATATATGGTGCAGGTATTCCTGTGTCAATAAACAAACACTGGCCTCAGGTGTTTTTTTGTTTGTTTGTTTTTGCGGTACGCGGGCCTCTCACTGTTGTGGCCTCTCCCATTGCGGAGCACAGGCTCCGGACGCGCAGGCTCAGCGGCCATGGCTCACTGGCCCAGCCGCTCTGCGGCATGTGGGATCTTCCCAAACCGGGGCACGAACCCGTGTCCCCTGCATCGGCAGGACTCTCACCCACTGCGCCACCAGGGAAGCCCTCCCCCTCCTTTTCACATTGACCACTTGCCTAAGAAATAATCGTATTCATCAAAAAATATATTTATGAAATTGAGCCCTAATTTTCTAATTCTCCAATAGCTGAGAGCAATACATGTGAATCTGTACTTACTAAACTTAGAAAAATGCAGGAATTGCAGGGAAAGTAACTGCAGCACATTTATGGGTAGGGAAAGATTGATAAAGCCATAGTCTCTACTTCAACAGTCCCCGGTGTTTTACGAAGAGGCTAACGCAGCTACGAAAGGAAGAAATCCCAGCGCTATTTTGCATGAAGCGAGGAAGCTTGGAGTTTCCCCTCTGAGACGATTTCAAGTGTTATGGAAACTGATAACAGTTGGCTTTATTTTCTGAGTTACGCCTTTCCCTTTCAGGGATCAGCTATAATTCTGTTAATTTCATTCCCAATCCTTTGGGGAGAAAGTTGAACTGGACTGGAAAGTTTGGCTCAATGGTATTTCCAAACTTGCTCCTGACCTTGGGCATTAAAGTCAACTCCACGCGGCAGGACGCGAGCTTCTCCTGACCTACACGCAATCGGTTCCCACTGCAGTCAAGAAGGGACAAGTAAACGCCAGGAAGTTAAGAAGGGAGGCCCCCTGCATATCGAAGTAAACCAGGTCTGCAATTACGGTTCAGTGAGTTAGACCCAAGGAGATGAAATCACTGTGATGGTTTCCGCTCTCCCGAGATCACACAGAAATGAAGACAAGGGGAAGCTAGGGTCAGAAAGCCTGCGACAGACCCGCAATCAGTGTGGTGCAGGGGTGGTGGGCAGCACACAGTGGACCCCTGGCCGTTGCAGCAGCCCTTGAGCCCAGTCCCAGCTCTGCCAACGCTAAGGGCTTGGTCTGAAGGCATCTCCCTCCCCACACACACGGGGTGTGACTGCACCCCTGACCTTCATGGAGTCCGTTCAAGCGTCACCTCCAGCCTCCACTGGGCCCCAGCCCCGCCCCCTGCTGAACCCAGCCTCAGTTTGCCGTGGACCCGGGCATTGCCTCACTGCAGGGTCCTGGTGACTCTCTGTGGCTCTTTCTTCATGGTTCTTGACCACATTTAACCCCTAGATACAAATTCAAAGTCTTCATTTTCCCCACCCCTTAGGCACAAGTCAGATCCACCCAACTTCCCGTCCCTGGCTCTGGAAGACCCAGCCCAACCTAGCGCACTGCTGACCCTCTCGACCGGGATTGCCACTCAGTCTGAAGGTCATGGACGCACCGGGGGCAGGTGTTCCATCCCAGGGAAAGCCAGCATCACCCGTCACGTTCCCCACGTCACTGAGCTTTGGGGCTTCCTGCTAGGCAGTCACTCACACTTACACCGTTTTCCTTGTACAAGGCACTGATGCTAAGTGCATATCGCGACTTCAGTATCATAGGAAGTCACTGAGCTCATGGGGAACGCTTCTCTCTAGAATGAATGGCTCTTCTTTCCCATCCTTTTGAGAGGAAGCAAAAGGTCTTCCTCCCCCACCAAGTAAGTCCTATTATCCCTGCTCTTGGCTCCAACCGCAGAGGGACCGTCACTCACGGCCTCACACGATTTCTCTGGAACTCCCTACACCAGCGTCAAGCTGTGTGAAGGGGTACGTAAGTGTCATTACTCTCAGGGAGTCTACAGTGCTGGAGGGACACACAGTGGGGGCAGGGGGCACAGTAGAAAGTCCCCTGTGCACCTGGGAAACCGAGGACGGTCCTGGGTAGGGAGTGACTGGACGCCATTTGAAGGGTGGGTTAGCGTTGCTTGGAGAAACGCGAGGAGGCACACGTATAAAGGCATAGAGAAAGAGAGGTGATTAAGGACGTGTGCTGTGACTCCACAAAGATCTCAGATGTGCTGGTGTGAGAGGTACGGGGAGAAGGTGGAACAGGCGCCTGGACGAAGGGGGCTGGGACGTTGCATTCTAGGTAAGGACTTTCTGACTTTATCCATTGGGAATAGGGAAGAAGGGATGGGGAAGAACTGGGAATGAGTCTTAAACCTTGGGTCAGTGTCTTGGTGGGTCTGAGTGGGAATGACTGGGGCAGGGAGACCAGTTACTAAGTTGATTCCTTGGTCCGTGGATTCTCGTCCTAAAGCGCTTTCCCATCTCCATTAAAGCACATACCCTGTTTCTCCTCTTTGCTTCCTGACAAAAAGTTATCACAGAATATATCCATAGACATATTTTTTCCAACCTTTTCCTCCCTAAACTCTTGGAATTTTATTTCCAATTTGAACTTCGAAAGTGTAGTTTCTGTTGAAACCTAGTACACCATTCTGATGCTCACTCTACTTGGTGTGGCTGGTGTATTCAGCCAGTCCCCAACCCCTGAGGTCCTGTTGTCTTTGGACCACACTGCAGAGCACCGACCATCCAAGCTTCACCAGGAGTGTGGAATACACAGGCTTTGGAGTCAGACACGCATGGGCTTGTTACTAAACCTCTCGGAAAGTTGGTTTCTTTACTTGTCAGCACTAAGAGGATTACATGAGACCACACACACACACACACACACACACATACACACACACACAGATACACACAGACACACACACACACAGACACACACAGACACACACACACGGACACACACAGATACACACATACACACACACATACACACAGACACACACACATACACAGACACACACACACAGACACACACAGACACACACATACACACACAGACACACACAGACACACACAGACACACAGACACACACACAGACACACACAGACAGACACACACAGACACACACACACAGACACACACAGACACACACACACACACACACACACAGACACACACACACACCAAAGCTCCCAGCACAGACCAGTCGTTCGGCACACTGTGGATTCCTTCTCTCCACACTTATCAGGACGAATCACAAAGTAACTGTGTTGATCCTGAGATGCTGCAGCCAGCCCCTGACCAAGTTTTCACTGATCGTTAGAGACATAAGAACTATGAGAACAAAAATGTTTAAATGTTGTTTGTTTTTCAAAAGCTTGGTGATAATAGATCACATTTCTGTTTTCAATGTGTATCTAATGTTTTTCATCGAAAAGACTTGACAACTTGCTGAAACTACATCAATCTTTTTAAATTTTTTACTCTACTTCGTCATTAAATCCAAAACTTCGAGGGGGCAGGTGAGAATGACTCAACTCTCTGATCCACTGTTCTCAAAGTGTCCTTCAGCACCTTTGGAAGCTGGTTTTATTCTTTCAGGAAACTTGAATTATGCCAGAAAGACTGGAGTTCATTTCATTTCATTTAAAATTTCATTTAAAATTAAGTTCATTTCATTTAAAATTAGAAAGTATTCACAGGTATTTATCATCAGGTATTTATCATCAGTACTTCCTTTCCTAAAACTGTAAGTATACACTTAGAAACTGCGTAGGTATCTGTAGAGATTTACTCAAAATTCTACTTTCAAGCAAAAGTACAGAATGAGCCAGAAATCAGTCGACAGCATTATTGCCTCTGTGAGTCCTCCACTCTGTGACAAAAAGCAACGTGAGAAAACGACTGGAGAAGGATGGAGAACTGAATTCTTGTTTGATGTGTCCTGCTGTAAGTTCCCTACAGGACTCTTTGCGTGTTTACAACTCCAGTAATAGTTTTAAAAGATTTCTCTGTTAGGAACTATTTTAATATATTTTCTTTTACAATGTTCCCAGGAATTAAAAAGAACAGACAAGCACGTGGCTGTCACCAATAAGTCTATATTTCACGAAACAATCAGATCACTGTTCAAATTCCTGAGAACTGAAGTAAGGTCTATAGAACTAATCAGGCTCTTTCCTTCCATGTGTCAAATTTAGCCTTAGGATCTAGTCTGATAGGAAACCTGTAAGTCATTTTTGGACCCACGGAGTTGCTGTTTTGTCTCCACCATCTACCTTGCCAAAGGAATTACTTACTGGATGTAAATAGTGCCTAAAGGTGTCGTTTGACTACTGTACTGTCAAGCTGAATTATTCATTTCCATTTGTAAGAAACACCAAAAATGCAGTGAACAGATGTTTGCAGGGGACAAAAGAAAGCAGGGAAAATAGTAGGAAAGGTAAGAAGATACTTAACATACTGAGGAAGTTGCTATATATATATTTTTTGCTATTTGTGGGAAAAGAAATTCATTTGATGAATCAAAAATTATGGTGAATTATCACACATAATGTAGATGGATGACAATTTTTCAAAGAAATGTAACATCATAGATGTCAAGTTACATAACTGGTGAAGCACCATAGACATAAAGCTATGTATCACCAGAGATGTGATGTCAGCAGAGTAAACTATTGGCTATAATTTAATCATCTGCTGTTCACTGGTGTATGCACATAGAGAATGTCACTGAGGCAAAATTTTCATCGAGGTGTACTTTGGAAAGTGCCAGCTAGGAGAATTCCAGCTGGCAAAACTCCAGCTGGTAACAGAAATACAGCTTTAGAATAGACCCAGCCTAAATAGAACTGGCATCCAAATTAAACTATATTTGGTGCCAAGACTTTTCAAAAAGTCTACTTGGCTATAGACTGGCAAGTGAATTCAAAGCTGTCACCATTGCAGAGTCTGATAACAAATAATGTTTCATGGTAGGATGCAAGATTAGCTCATACGATCATATCAATTAAAGCAGAAAAAGCATCTGACAAAATCCAACACACATTCACGCTAAAAACTCTTAGAAAACAAGGACAAGAGGGGAATTTCCTCAACTTAGTAAGAAACAGGAACAAAAAACCCACAGTTAAGACAATTCGTAATGATTTCCCCCTAAGACTGGGCAGAAGGTAAGGATGTCCTCTCTCACCACAGCTGTTCAACATCACAGTGGAAGTCCTGGTCAGTGCAATAAGACAAGACAAAGAAATAAAAGGCATGTGTTGGGAAGGAAGAGACAAAGTTGCCTTTGCAGATGGCATGCATGTCTATGTAGAAAATCCCAAAGATGCAAAAACAAATCAAAACTCTTAGAACAAATAAACAAGAATAGCAAGGTAGAAAGCTGCCAGATCAATATGGTAAAGTCGAGTCTGTCACATAAACAAGCAAAAGGCACCTGGAAGTCACAACACTAAAACACCGTTTATAACAGCACCAAAACATCACTCCGGTGCCAATCAAGGTCCACATTGGCAGTGATAGGTCGTGTAGATAGGATCTGATGAGAAGGGAACTTTGCTCTGCTGGTCTTCCTCCCAAAACCCACAACCCCAGTCTAATCACGAGGAAGAACATGAGACAAACTCAAATTGAGGGATATACTACACACTTGACCACTGTTCTCAAAACTGTCAAGGTCACCAAAAATAAGGACATTCTGAGAAAACGTCACCGCCTCAAGGAGCCTAAGGAAACATGATAACTAAATATATTGTGATGTCCTGGATGGGATCCTGGAACTGAAAAGGGACACTAGGTAAAAACTGAGGAAATGTGACTACAAGCGTGGACTTTAGTTAATGACCACGTACCGATCTTGCCTCGTTTGTTGTTACACTAACATATAACACTACCGATAGGGGAGACACGTGCGGCGTATACGGGAACTCTATGAACTACCTCCACATACCCTTTTTTCCATAAATCTAAAATTAGTCTAAAACTAAAGTTTACTCAGAAATATTATTGAGACTTCTATGTGGAAAGCACTGAAATGGGCAGTCAGAAAAATATGTAAAGAGACGTTTATGGATGAGGGGAGATTTGAGATTTTTCTGCTCCGTTAGTTGCTTTTTTATTAAAAGGTAAAATGTAAAAGCAATTTTCATGATAAAACTTCATACTTTCCTCATTTAAGTAAATACCACTTTTTATATATTTTAGCTAAAGGCAATAATTATGCTTGGAAACTGAAAATTTCTTACTAGCCTAATATTTAGGTTTTAGAAATTATTAAGGTGACATAAAAGACACAAATTTAACTCAAAGTAAACTTCAGTTTAGACTAATGCACAAAGTCAGGAACAACCTCAGGCAAACATATTCAAATTACCTTTAATTTCTGTTCAAAAATAATAAATATTAAAATGCACACTTGAATATTAGAACTTTTCCTGCAAAATTTCTGGTCTTGGGTACTTAGGATAGAGCAGTGTCTGTGCTTACAGATTTGGTCTTTTCTTATTGAGAAACTCTCTCTGACAAAAGAAAGTAGAAGTCCTATTCTTTTCTTTGTTCTATTAACAGTGTTTTAAGTGTACAATGTAGTGAAAGATCGAGAAAATACAATTTGAGAGCAGGTTGTGGTTATTCTCCAGAAATGTCATCCCTGTAAATTCTTTTGAATAAATAAAATGTATCTTATATAAGCTACTCCACCTTATCTATGAGATGTAATTAAAATGTATAATTGTCTTGGTATAAACTGTTCCTTTCTAAATTATTAGTATTTAAGTGGGGCCCTGTTTTGCACTGTTCCCATCATATTGAAAAAGAATGAGTTCAGGTGAGTTCCTGCTGTTAAGAATGCAACTGGACATAACAGGGACTAATTACTTGCATTTTCTCTCTTTAAAAAAAAGGCAAAGGGACAGTTTCAGAGAAGAAATCAAAGGGTTTTTATTGTGTCGTATTGAGCGTGGAGCGTTGCATCCTTCTATGGACCGAAACGGTGCCCCTGGGCCCTGAGTCAGTCGGGTCTCCAGGCCCCGGACAGCTGCTGCATGTGTGGAAAGGAAGGTTTCAGAAGGCTCGCCGGGGAGCGGACACCTGAGTCACCAAACAAGTGGGGATCAGATCCTCTCCCGTTCACTGTGACAGCACAGACGGCACGTCCTCTGAGTTCTATTCTAGAACAGCAGGAGGACACTGGGAGAAAACTTCTAGTTGCTTCTGCCAGGTGCTTTCTGTTTCATGCCTGTGATGATTCCAGAAGGATGTATTTTCACGTCACCAAACAGGAGACGTGCAGCCCTTCAGAGGGTGGGGATTGGGTCCCTTTGCTTCCAGGAGAGAAGGGCCCCGATTCCCACGGCAGCAGACGCTCACAAGCATCTTCCCACGCAGAGATGAGAATTTAGCAAAATTATCCTTGACGGCATCGTGCCCCCATCCTCAGTGTGGCCCGTGCTCTGTCTCTAAGCTGACGTCCAGCTCTGTGACCCAGAGGGACCGACTAACCCAGCCGATGGGCTGCGCGGACCCGTGTCTCTCCCTCCCGCCCCGGCAGCGACCGCAGAATCTCCTCCTTCCCAGCCCACGTGCTCCAGGCTCCGCGGGGCCGGCCTCAGCCGGGGGCCGGGGCCAAGGGCGGGCAGGGCCAGCTGAGGGCGCGGTCGGGCCCCGCGAGGAGGCGCCTGTGTCAGAAGCGGCAAGAGGCGGAAACAGGCGGGACCGACCAAGACGATCATCCAGAACGTTCCAGCGTGACCCTGACGCCACTTCCTCTCCTCCCTGGAGAAACGGACTTTTGCAGTCAGTCCCTTAGAATTTTACTGCAATTACGACTTCATTTTCTGATATATTGTCGGGACCGTGGCGCATTTTTTACGTGAGTGAACATTGAAAAGCGTCGAACTGACAGGAGAAAACGAAACCCCTTAGCGACAGGATGGCAATTAAGAAATGTCCATTTATTGACAGGCACATTGAAGATGCATTTTCTATTTATTTATTTGGATATCTTATTTTTCATTTTCCTTTCATTTTTCATCTCCCTCGACTAAAAGCAAAAGCCCTGCTCCTCTCACTGACAAGTTTAGTGTGTAATTTTTCAACACATGAATGTGTATCTGAAGGGCATAGGGCATATTCCCAGTCATTTTTCTTCCTTTTTCTTTGTTTTTCAAAAAATGTTTCTGTGATGAATATAGAGTAGTTGTACTGAAAATAACTTACGTTAAGGATAATTAGTAAGTGGAAATTTCAACGTGAAACAGCAGAAAGGATAAGCGGAATCTAGACAACGAAAGAACACATGAACCCCGGACTCTGGCTGAGATTTTCACTTGTTTTTTTTTTTCACTATGATAAAGATCATTCAAATATTTTCTTAAACTTTAAAAAACCAAGTGAGGCAACTGTTTTGACGTGATAACTCAGCAGCTCCCACTTCCTGTGTATTTTTCTGGGAAAACGTTGCTTTATTTCTCCATGGCACCTTACCAGATATGCTGGATGCTGGGCGGTGGGTGCCCTGGGCCCCTGTCTCCTCACATCCGCAAAGCCCCCATACCCCCGCCCCTGCTGCCGGCCCCTCCCTCCCTGACTTCCCCCTGTGTCCAGGAGCCCCTGGGCTCACACTCTAACCCCAGCACACACCCTGCTGCCAGGGAAAATGGACTTGTTTTCACTTCCTTTTTGGATTCTCATGTTAATGTACAGAAATACAGATAATTTTGGTACATTGATCTTGTATCTGGCAACCTTGCTGAACCGTTTACTAGCTTTTATAGTTTTTGTGGATTCCTTAGGTTTTTCCATGTGCAAGAGGATGTCATCTGCAAATGGACATAGTTTACGTCTTTTTTCCCCAGTCCAGATGCCTTTTAGCTCCCTTGCAAGCTACCTGGCCTGGCCAGAACCCCAGCACGACGGAGAGAGATGCCCTTGCATTGTACCCGTTCTTCGTGGGAAAGCTTTCAGTCTCCCACCCACTGAGGTGTTTCCAGATGCCCTTTATCGGGTCGAGGGCTCCTCTTGCAGTTAATGAGGATTTTATCAAGAATGAGCTATGGATTTGTTAGGTGGTCCCGGAGCTGTGATTAGTATACAGGTAATGCTTCCCTGCATCTGAGGAAGACCCTTCTCAGAAGCCGAACTGAGGCCCCGATCTGTGACCTCTGCCAGCCCCGTGGGAGGTGTGACGTCACTCCTCAAACCCTCTCAGGTGGCTCTGTCTCCAGCCCCAGGGATCTCCAAGTGCACATGCTGATGCTGACGACCGCTGAGCTGACTACTCGTGGTCCTCTGGCCCTCGGAGAGCACCCTCGAGGGAGACCTCAGCTCCACCTGCAGCTCCAGCTCCTGTCTGGCTAGATGCCCAGCGCTGCCTCTTCCATCCAGGGTGACCACAGGGCCGTGCCTGGGTGTCCCCTCCCCGGGCAGTGGCTCCGAGACTTCCTCCAGGCAATAGACTGGGGTATCCCAGCGCCCACGTCTTTCATCTCCCATCTTTAAAGAATCACTGTCTTTGTTGCATGTCATCCAATGTCTTCAGTACCATTTTTTTCCACATATTTTGTCATTTTTTTTAGTTGTTTCAGCAAGAGGGAAAACCGGGTCCCTGGTATTCCATCTTGAATTTATTTATTTTTCAGGTAGAAAAGATGTGTTCATGTTTAATTGTTGGTGGGGGGGCTGGGGGAAAATACAGCAGAAAGGAAGAAATAAAGATAAAGGCAGAGAGAGGGGATGAGCTCCTGTGGAGATGGAGGGACTGGGTCGGGCTCAGACAGGAGCTCCTCTCCCAGAGGATGCAGGGGAGGACGGAGGGGAGGGTTGAGGGGAAGATGGAGGGGAGGGTGGGGGGGAATGCAGGGTAGGATTCAGGGGAGAATGCAGGGGAGGATGGAGGGTGCAGGGTGGGTGGAGGAGAGGGTGGAGGGGAGGGTGGAGGGGGGATCAGGGGGCATGCAGGGGAGGATGGAGGGGAGGGGGGAGGGGGATGCGGGGGGGATGCAGGGGAAGATGGAGGGGGGCACTGGGGCAGACGGAGTTCCTCAGTGCCGTGGGTTTGTGCCTCTGGAAGTTGGGTCCTTTCTGTCCTCTGTGTGAGGAGAGGTCGTGTCTGCACAGGTGACAATCGACCAGGCAGGCTCAGGTGTGAGGAGTGGGGTGAAGAGTGAAAGGTGGGAGGGAAGTGACTGGAGAAACATGGGAAGATTCCGGGTCACTTCCAGGGCCCACTGAACCGGGCAGCTGTGAACCCATCCTCAGTGTAGTTTTCACGATGCTCCCGGGGGCTCCTGCGCAGGTGTGGAGCAGGTAGACGAGCTGATCCGGGGGTGAGTCTTGTCGAGAGCTGCACCATGGCAGGACTGGTCTGAGTGCTGCAATCTTGGTGCAGTTTGAAGGGGACTGAAGGCCACAGAGACAAAAATTTAAGGAGAAAGTAAAGGAATCTGGGACATAGAGGCCCAGGAAAGTTGAAGAACAAGTGAGTGGGAGAAGTGATAGTAATACTCGCTGTTATTTATTAAAGACTTACCATAGTCGTATCTATTATCTGTGCTGTAAGCACCTTAGAGGCATGGCCTGCTGTGTCCTTCACAACTGATTAGATAACGACTGCTACTGTCCCTAGTTTACAGTTGGAGAAATGAGTCAGAGAATATTAACAAGACAGCCGAAGGTCGAATCATGAGTCAATAGAACGGTCAAGATGCAAACCCAGCTCTCTCACCCTCCAGTGTGTCAGGACCTGGGCTCTCAGGCCAGACACTTGGTCGTCAAGTTCTAACTCTGAACCTCCCGCCCCAGATCCCGTTTCTCATTTACTCTCAGGCAGCTTGCTGTCTCTATCACCTAGTACACTGCCTGGAAAAATAGAACTCCATGTGTACTTTTTTTTAAAAAAGGATGGATTTCGATGCGCTATTGTATACCGCTAGGCACCAAGATCTAAGGCTGCATCGTGTGGGCTGGGAAGCAAGGCGGCAGAACATTCCTAATAGATGCACCACTGGACTTTCTGAGTCAACTTCCATAAATGGAAGAAGAAATCATTAGCAGCATATTCTCTCAGAAGGAAGGTTTTGCAGTTCTCGGAAATGCTGATCTGTACATTATTACGCTATTCCCCAGAGCGGGACGTGAGGGTTGCCCCTCTGTCCCAGATCTGGTTCCCACCAGATTAAGAGCAAGACGCTTTCCTTTCGTGGCCTTGCAGGGTGACCATGTAAAGCGTTACCTCCGTCATGACATTTTTGAGAGTGAATGGCGTTCTATTAGTAATTGCACCAGAACAGCAGGTGTAAGGCTGGGCTCTGGGCGAGCAGGACATGAGATCCCCCTATTCACAGGTGTCCCGGCCATATTTCCAGGACTAGAAGGACTTGCAAGGGTCTCAGGCTATGGGACACTGGTGTCAGATAGGGGTCGACAGGGGCTGAACTGGCACTGGGTTACTAGGAGCTGGAGGTGCTCAACCTGACCATATCTGTGGTCCCATGCCCACCTGCTCTCTTCTCGAAAACACAGCATCATTTCTTTGATGTGCAGGAGAGGAAACATTCTCCGTGGATATATGTCCAATTTGCTCTTCTTACACTTGGACCATGGCCCTTGATCTGGAGAACCAAGTGTCCAGGTCTTTTTCTGGTTCTAAAGGGGCTGGTCTATGTCTTCCTGTCTGGGTGGGAGGGAGTAGACTCTCAGGGAGGGGGGACATTCTCTAGGCAGTAAAATAATTCAGGTAAATACTTCAAAACAGCACCATATATCTAAAAATACACCTTTATACCATTATATGATACCGACAAACTTCATTATATTTGGGTAATTCTTTAGAACTAGACCAACCCCATCCTCAGGATGAAAATAAATGTACGACTCACATGACAGACAAATGAATAACATATTTAGGCGTCATCTGTAAGCACACAGGAGCACACGGGTCACCAAACACTCTGGTCCCCAACACCACTTTAATATCCAAGCGAACTTGGCCGGCGCCCCATCTGATGTGCTCCAGCTTCTGGGAGGCTGGGCCCCGAGAAAATCCCTCTTCACATCCCATTCGTCTCCATCTCCATTCCAACACTTCTCCATCGGTCCCTCATCTAAGCATCTCTGCCGCCCCACCTGTGTCCACGCCCTGCTGTCTCTCCACACCGACATGTCTCTGATTAAACTTCTACCTTCCAAGCTTGCCCCTCTTCAACCCAACTTCCCAAGAGACTCTGGCATAATTTTGACTTACATATAAATCTGGGCTTGTCACTCTGAAGCTTTAAACCTTTCAAGGGTTCCCTGACAATTAAACCCCTCACTGTGACCACAAAGCCTTTGTGACCCTTTTCCCCAAACACCGCAGGCCACTATCCCGCCACACCCGAGAGCAGCCACCTCCTTGCCCTTCAGGTCTTTCTACCTGAGGCGCCTACACCACTTCCTGAACCCGTGGTCCCCCTGCTGGTCCTTCCCATCCTCCGAGTCTCCGAGAACATCCATCTGAAGTATTATTCTTCCTTATAAACGCTGGCTTGTAGAGCTCGTATCACAATTCATGGCTCCACATTCATGTGCCTGGTATGTGGTACCTGCATCCCCACAAGACAGCAAACTCTATGAGGGCAGGGAAGTGTCTGTTCTGTGCCCGACTGTATCTGACATCCTGCAGGGTCCCCGAACCTGCTTAGGCTGAGACCCCTGTAGACTTACATGCAGCTGCAATAACAGCACAGAGAGATTCTGAATATACTTCACACAGCTTCCCCTGTGGTGACTCCTTACAAAACCACAGACCAAATTCCCAAACAGCATGCAGACATGGTCCAGACACAGAGCATCCTTCCCCCTCATGGCTCCGTGGCCCCTCTCCATCCCTCCCCGGCCCACCCCCTGACCTGACCCAGCCACCGCTGGTCAGTCTCCGTCTCGGTACCCCTGTCATCCCAAGGACGGTGTGTAGACGGAATCACTTCCACGCATGTAACCTTTGGGAGATGCCTCTTCCACGCATCAGGTTCCCTGGGATCCGCCCAGGCTGATGCTGTGTTTGCCCCTCTTTACCGCCACGTAGTTTCGTGGTGAGGATGCCCCAAGGTCTGCCTAACTGTTCACCTGCAGGAGATAACCTAACCTCTCTGTCAGACTAGCAGGGCTGTTCATTACAGGCCCTGGGTGTGCTGGGTGACTTTTGATTGAACGCTGACAGATTTACAGTATTTGCAAATACTGGACCCTTACTGAGCCTGTGTTTCCAGCTGCCTCCCAGCCCGACTCAGCCTTCACGTGGAGGGACCACATCAAGCCACGTGCAGGTCAAGCCCGGCCCCAGCCCCCCTGAAGAGCCCCCCTCTTCGGTAACAGAGCAACATACACAGGGTAACCCGCGGCATCACAGCACATGAGTCATCAGGCGCTGCTCAGATCCATTGTGCGACAGATCACGTGTGCCCTGAATTTTAGGGTGTTATTATCTCTGTTGTGAAAATTCAAACCATACAGAGCAAAATACTTCTCCCTGTTTTCAGATTGGCTTCAGACACTCACAATGGTTTGTTCTGTAAAACCCGCACTCCAAAGGGATGCGAACCCAAACCCTGCGGGGGGCATTCTATCGCGACTCTTCCTAGATGTGTTTGCCCAACACGATGCGATCACACGCCTTGTCTAGTGAAACAGTCGCTGGACCCTCTTATAAGCCTCCATCCTTTCTGGATATGAGTCACTTCAGGTGGATTTTGCTTCCTATCATTGAGGGTGCATTTAAATTCCCATCATTTGTTTGTTTTCCAGTTTTGGCGAAAGGAACAGGAAACAGAAATAGAAGAGCTGCATGTGAATGCCATCCGATGACCTCTGAGAATGTTCCCCTTAGGTGCCAATGACCCAGACGTTCTTTGTAGTTAGAGAGACGGACACACGGAGACACGGAGACAGAGATGCAGCCAGCGAGGGAGACGCTCTGGGACCCCGCTCCCCTCCCCCACCCCCACCCCGCCCCCGCTCCTCTGCAGCCGCAGCGGTCGGGTGGCCAGCTTCTCCCTCCCAGCCGCGCGTGCGTGCACCACGAAGCTGTGAAGGTTTTGGCTGCCCTTTCACGGCTTCTGTTGTTTTCTTGGGGGCTCAGTGGGGTAGATAGGCTGTGCTGGGGCAAGACATGCCAACAAATTGCATCACTTCTGCCTCGGTGACCGAGGACAATGGCATGCCATATGCCAGCGGCAGGAAACGAATGGGGCTCATTTCCACTGGCACCGGCCCGCCAGCATCGGTCTTCAGAGGCTGCCCTGGCAAACGGGGAGGTGGCAGAGACGGGGGACCCTCCAGACCGCCGGCACCACAGCGGCCAGGGCTCTGGGCAGGTGAGGGGACACGGAGGAGGACACCCCTCCCAGCTGTGCTGTCAGCCTGGCAAGGTCAGAAAAGGAACCTGGAAGCATCACCATCCTCCGCTCCCCCTGCACCGCACGGAGAGAGGAAGGAAAAATTGTGCAGCGCGTTCCAGCTGCAAGGAGGAAACAAAAACCCAGTAGGTGTCACGCTGGTGCATTGAGAGCAGTTTGCACAGAGCGGCGGCCACAAAGGCCTGGCCCCGTGGCGACCCCGGCGCATCCACCCACCCGCAGCCACACGGCTCATGTTTGACCTCCGACCTCGCTGGCAGCACCGAGACAGATGAGAAGGTGGACGCAAAGATGGCGGAGCCACGTCCCGCTGACCGGGGATGGGGCGAGTCAGGGTGCCCACGTGGCGCACGGGCCCCTGGTCCCTGCGATTGTGTGAGGGCCCGTGCGGACAGGGAGGCAGCACACGCCCCTCTTCTTCAGAATCGCTGTGATTGGCACCCTAGTCAGAGTGGGGCGAGCTTGGGACACCTTCTTGGCAGAAAGGCTCACTTTATAAATAATAACGATAACGACTGGCATCTGAAGGGCCTTTTATCTGATTTTAGAGCACCCCAGGGAGAGTAATTAACTCAGTGATGCGACACACTGGACACGGCACCATGAGAGCCTCCGAGGCGAGGTGGCCAGGCGTCTGGTACAAGGTGACCTGTCCCAGGTCCTAGGGAGATGCATGGCTAGCTGTCCAGGGCAGCTTGACTCCAACTTAGTGAGCCCATGGCAAGCTGCGTGTCATCGACTGAGACCCAAAATATGATACAAGCGGTGCTGAAAAAAGATGGAGATGTGCTTGTGGTCCCCAGATGTCTGGACAGCTCCTTGGCTGTCCACCTCCACCCTCAGTCCCTCCAGCCAATCAGCTGACGCCTCTTGGTCCAGGACCCCGACTTGGAAAGAAACAGAAACTTAAAAGAAGGATGGTCGCTGTCCGGGACCCAGGCTCCACTTCTCCTTTCCAATTGGTTTTATAATGATGATAAGTAACGATTTCCCTGGTTTTGCCCTCATAATAAATGCTTTTTGAGCAAAATCACGTAATTTTCCTTCTAAGCCAGCATCTGTACTCAGTTAGAGGTGGGAGGAAACACATCCAAGGCCCCAAAGAGAGTTGCACCCCGACAAGCTCGCATCTGGATTTAACATGATGAATTGCTTTCCCATCTCTTTCTCGAGCAGCTAGAATTGTCTCACCCTCAGGCTCTTGCTGGCCCAGAGGCCACGTGGCTTCCCCTCTGCTCCTCGGGAAGCATCGTCGCTGTTTCTGCTGCTTCCACGCTGTGGGGCTGGCTCAGGGAAGAGCTGTTCCACTCTTTGTTGGGAACACTTTGTCCTCATCCAAATCTCAGAAGAAGCCTGCTTCCTCGAGGAGCGGGGACCAGGGGAGACTGGACGCATAATGCGATCCCTGAGTGGAAGCCCAGAGGTCCGGGCATGTGTGCACTGCGTGAGTAACCCTCCCAGCCCCTCATTAAGCCCTGAACCGCAGGCTGTACTCCATGACTCATGGCCCTGAGCAGTCGTGCACACCTGTGTGCATGTGTACACAGGGCTGCACATGTACTCATGCATGTGTGTTCAGGAGGACTCGTTTATTTGCAGCAGAATGAGTTTCTGGATATAAATCGATTTTCCAGATAGCTTAAATTTATTCCTTTAAGGGCTTATTTTCCCAAAGGTGCTTTGTGGAAGAATATCTAAAATGAGGTGTGTGCTTTCCTGCCTTCCGAAATAGGTGCTCCGGAACGTAGTTTAATTGTGCTGTTACGAAGTGATAACGTCAGTGAGCCTAGTCTTTGCAATCTACAGTTTTTGTCTGCCAGCTTTCATTTTTCTTTTTTTTTGGTGGGGGGGGGTGGGAGTGGTGTGGTGGAACAGGGGTTGGGGAGGCTACTGGTAATAACTAGTTCTCTAACACTAATACTTGCTGCTGTGCTAGTTCACTGCTTCCCCATCTCCTCTAGGCTGGTAAACAAGGTAACTAACCTGTTAAAAGACCACGAGAATTAACCTGCTTCTCCCAATGCGAGTCCTCCCTGGCTGTTGCCAGAAGGGTTTTTGTTTCATCTTCTTTCTGCATGATTTGCTGTGTCCTGGAGTTTTGCAAATGGAGGTGATGCACTGGCGTGAACGCCCCTCTCCTCTCCTGCTTGGTCGCACTGTCCTCACCTGCTCTGCAGCCTCCCTGGTCCTGCTTCCAGCCCTAGGACACCGACTATAAACCAATATATCTCATGAATATGGACATAAAAATCCTCATCATAATATTAGCAAATGGATTCAAATAATGCTTTAAAGAATTATTCACCATGATCTAATGGATATTATTGCAGATATTCCTGGCTTGTCTGAAATTTAAAAATCCACCATTTACGTTAGACACACTTACCCTCCTAGGGAATAGAGGGGAACTTCCCCAAGCTGATTAAGATCACCTAGAAAAACACCTACTGCTAACATCACACTGACAGTGACAGACTAAATTCTTCCCCTCAGACTGGGAACAAGACATGGATGTCCTGTGTCACCACTCCTAGTCAACATTGTATGATAAGTCCTGGCCAATGCAATAACACAAGAAAAAGGAAAAAGACATACGAATGGGAACGAAAGAATTACACCTGTCTTCATTTTCAGGGACATGATTGTTTACACACAGAAAAAGTCTCAAAGACACTGCAAGAAAATTCTGAGAACTAGCATGTGAGTTCAGCAAGCTCACAGGACATAGAAACAAGGTGAGCACTCAAAAGTCAATTGTACATTTGTAAACCAAAAGTGAGAACACAGACACTGCAATTCAAATACAATTGCTCCAAAAAAAAGGAAATACTTAGGCTTAAATCTAACACAACACACACAGTATTGATATCCTAATATTTAAAAAATGTTGATGAAGTAAACCAGAGACATACATAAAAAGACAGATGCTTTGTGTCCATGGGCTGAAAAAGTTAACACAGCAAAGATGTCAACTGCCCTAAGATTGATCTATATATTTAATGTCATCCCTTTAAAAATACCTGTGAGGTATTCTTATAGATAAGACATAGACAAGTATATTCTAAAATTTATATGGAAAGGGATAGAACCTAGAA
Source organism: Stenella coeruleoalba (assembly GCF_951394435.1). Classification (NCBI taxonomy): domain Eukaryota; kingdom Metazoa; phylum Chordata; class Mammalia; order Artiodactyla; family Delphinidae; genus Stenella; species Stenella coeruleoalba. The sequence continues at coordinate 1,804,613 of NC_137160.1, read as the reverse complement.
TAGACCAAACAATTTTTTTAAAAAGAAGCAAAGAGTGGGAAGAACACATTATCCATGTTCATCCTTGCTTTACGCTGAAGCAGAAGCAGAGACACATTGATTAGTGGAACAGAACAGAGAACCCAGATACTCCTGCATAAATAGACCAAGTGATTTTTGACAAAGGTGCAAAATGGCTTGAAGCAATTGAACAGTATGGACAAAAGCAAGTGAACCCCAATCTAAACCTCACACGTTATACAAAAATTAACTCAAAGTTTATTTCAGACTTACATGTAAGATGTAAAACTATAAAACTTTTAGGAAAAAAATAGAAGAAAATATTCTGGATCTATGGCTCGGCAAAGAGTTCTTTGACCCAACATCAAACACCATCTATCGAAGAGAAATTGAAGAATTGTGCATCATCAGAATGCGGAACCTAAAAAATGTCGAACTTGTAGAAACAGGAGAATGGTGGTTGTCAGGGCTGGGGGGTGGGGGAAACAGTTATTGGTCAAAGAATACAAACTTCCAGTTATAGGATAAATAAGTTCTGGGGACCTGATATACAACATGGAGATTACAGTTAACAATACTGTTTTATATACTTGAAAGCTGCTAAGAAAATACATCTTAAATGTTCTCACCACACACGCACACACAAAAGTAATTACATGAGGTGATTCAAGTGTTAACTGACCCTATTATGGTAATCATTTCACATTATATGCGTGTATCAAATCATCACACTGTACACCTTAAACTTACAAAATATTTTATCAATTATATCTCAATAAAGCTGGAAAAAATTAATTCTATCAGGATGTAAAAAAAAAAAATTGTAAACTTTTGCTCTTTGAAAGATCTTGTGAATAGGATGAAGACCAGCAGCAGACTGAGAGGAAATATTTGCAAACACTTGTCCGACAAATGTCCATACCTAGAATATTTTAAAATTCTCGAAGTGCAATAGTAAAAAACCAAACAACCCAATTAGAAAATGGGCAAAAGACATGAATAGCCATTTCACTGAAGAGGATATTCAGAGAGCAAATAAGCACGCGAAAAGATGTGCAATGTTGCTACCCATTAGGGAAACACAAATTAAAGCCACAATGCGACGTCCCTACAGACATGTTAAGAAAAAATAAAATAAAATCAATGACAGCATCAAATGCTGGTGGGATGTGAAAAAAACAGGATCACTATACATTGCTGGTGGGAATGTGAAATAGTGCAGCTACTCTTGAAAGCAATCCGGAAGTTCCTTAAAAATATGAAGCTGGACTTCCGCTATGCCCAGGAATTGTACTAACAGGTATTTACCACTGAGATATGAAAACTTATATTCACACAAAGTCTGTACACGGGGCTTCCCTGGTGGTGTAGAGGTTAAGAATCCTCCTGCCAATGCAGGGGACACGGGTTTGATCCCTGGTCCGGGAAGATCCCACATGCCGCGGAGCAGCTAAGCCCATGCGCGGCAACTACTTAGCCTGTGCTCTACAGCCCATGAGTCACAACTACTGAAGCCCGAGTGTCTACAGCCCGTGCTCTGCAACAAGAGAAGCCACCACAGTGAGAAGCCTACGCACCACAACAAAGATCCAATGCAGCCAAAAATAAATAAATAAATGAAATCTATTTTTTAAAAATCTGTACACGAATATTCATAGCACCTTCATTTGTAATAAGCAACAACTGGAAACTACCTAGATATCCTTCAAAGGGTGGATAGATTACAAATGGGGATCCATCCATACCACGGAACACTACTGACTGTTGATACACACGGCAACCTGGATGGCTCTCAAGGGAATCATGCTACACGGAAAAAGCCAATCTCAAGATAAGCATACGGTATAAGTCCACGTATTCATCATTTTGAAATGACAAGATCATAAAGATGTGTGAAAGATCAGTGGTCAGCAGTGTGGAGTGAGCTGTGCTGTGAAAGGGGACAAGCAAGGACCCTTGTGCTGGAAACTTTCTGTCTGTCCATTGCAGCAGTGGTCACACACGTCCGCACATGTGACAAAATTGCAGGGAACTCAATAAACACATGGTGTGTGTAAAAGTGGTGGAACCTAAGGTTGGTGGATTGCATCCACGACCATTTCCTGGCTGTTACACTGCTCTGTAATCATGCAAGATGTGACCATGGGGGTAACTGGAGTGCAGGGTACACCAGCCTCTCTGTAGTATTTTTTACAACTGCACAATTATCTCAAAATAACAAGTTTGCAAAGTAGTGCATTTTTTGTAAGTTGTGAATTAAAACCATCTTTAAGCTATAATTGATTAAATAATTACGTGTTATAGGCTTTTATTATAAAATTCCATTTGCTGGATGAGTCACAAAGATTTTAACATAATGAAACCTAACAACTGTGTATTTCTATAAAACACAAAACAGAGTTTTGACTGGGTGAATTATTTGCTGGGATTGAAGAAAGAAATGTCACCATTAAAGATGAAAAGGTTGAAGTATATGATTAAGTCTTTTTGTACAATGGCGCCAGATTTTACATAGATATTTACCTTTTAATATATGAGTATAAAGAATTATTACCTCTGCTTAAGGTTTGATATAATTTTGATAGGCATACAATTTCTATTTTTTGTTGAAAATAGAAGTTAGATAAGGTAATCGTTTTACCACTTCCAAAGACAGTCCTTCATTGCTTGCAGGTTAAAGACTGGACACCCGTTGCCCTCTGGGGACAACACCTCAAGGCATGGTAGGACTAGAGAGGGCTGAAAGAAAGGAAAAAACTCTAAAAAAGTCAAAAGTGGATTTTGAAGTTCTGAAATAGAAAGTGATTATAAAAACTAAAAATTATAAAAATATCATTATAAAGTGAGGTCCAATTTCAATAATAATGTCATACCATAAAGCCTGGATTTTATTTCATGTTAGAAAAATCAAGAACTAGAACATAACCAGAAACTTTCAACCCAGCTTCATTGCCACTTCCTGTTCACTTCTCAGAATGTGGTGAATCACAGGGCGTTAGCAGGGCACCAACCTTGAGAGAGTGATTTCTGTTTCTCCATGAAATATCTGTGGTGACGTGACCTTGGTCTAATCATTACCCAGCCTGAAAGTCTCCAGCAGCTTCAGTAGCTCTGACAGCTTCAACTATCATCATCAACATTTATCCCAGACAGAGATAATTCCAGGGACTCCAAGCTCAGTATTTGGTGACAAAGACAATACACCTCATTCAGATTTTTCAAAACGCATCTGCCGGTGCAGGTACAACTTCTGAGTAACAGCAAAGTCCCTCCCATAACCTGAGGCTAAGACTTTATCAGTACAGTGATATTCGGGACAAGACAGTCAGTGCAGGACGCGGCATATGCTAAGAAATCATCTTGAAATGGGTGAATAACTTTGGGAATTCCCAGATTCCCTGACCAGGGTAAGGTGTCTGGAGAGCAGGCTGCATGTGCCTGTCAAAAGCAATCGATAGGTTTGCGATCTAATTGGTTTGCGATCAGTGCCCTGCTAAAGAGATGATGTGCTGACCACAGGCTCTCCCAAAACAAGATTTAGCTCCTTTTTGCTGTGTGTCCCTGACAGCCACGTGAGCCTTGCTGACTTTTATCAACAAATATGCGTACGCAAACCCCTCAGAGATTACTCTTCTCCGTGCATAGCTTCTCACGGCGGAAACGGTCCAGTAGTGCTCCCACACTCAGAGTGTGGGATCCTCTGCGCTGTTGAGGGGTCCCCCGCTTCCCTCCCCTTTAGACGCGTGTGCACAGGTTTGCTCCCACCATCAGACTGAGTTTGGTGGTGATGCAGAGCATGTGGACCTGTGCATCTCACGGATTGATATTAACAGGCAGATAATAACTTGAAGTCAGAGACACCTGTTCCACACAAAACACTGCAGAGGAAGTGGCAGCTTAACTTGGACAACCAGGAACAGATAAACGTCAGAAGCACATAAAGCAAGTAACTGGCTTCTTTTCCGTGGCATAAGTCAACCCAATCCGCAAAGACCAGGTTCTGCAAGATATCGCATTCACACCTTTCCATCCAACCAGCGGCAAGGCCAGTAGTTAGTAAACCACGACAACCAAACAGAAAATTAAAGGGAGTTTGTGTTTCGTTCCACTCAAAACAGTAAGTAGTATCTGTTGAGAATGAACAGACTTTCCTTAAATGCTCCTGCCACTCAGTGAGGACTTTTTTCCTAATAAATGACTGATTTGCATCATGAAATCAGCTTGTAAGCAATGTTCCAGGGGACAGTGACTGGGGAACAGAGTCTGTCTTGGACTATTGGTGCATATATGAGTCACCCGAGCAGGGCCAGCATGCTGGCCCAGCACAAAGTCGGGTGGTCTGTCTCCTTTGTGGGTGGCCTCGGAGAACATAACTTGCAGGTAGGTATTTAATGCAATACAAGTTCAACAAACCCCAATACTTTTTGCAATTAACTCAAATTGTGCATCTGAAATTAATGCTTCCGCTCTCTTTTTTTCTCCAGTCAGCACATAAAAAGTCAAGACCTACAACTTAATACATGCTTTTAAAAAAACTGTAACATCATTAAAATCAATTACTGGAAGAATCTATATACCATTTGAAAAACTGTTATTAACTTACAATTCTATTTTCACTTCAAAATGGTTTAATATGTAGTGAAACAATAATAGAAGTCATGACAATAACATGGGAAATAGAAATGTAATGAACTGAATGTTAGCTGTTGGGGAACACATGTATTACTTGTTAATTACCTACCCCCATACCTCCTTCCTGCTGCCCTTGATCTGTGGCCACCGTGAGGCCATGCTCGACCACAATGCTGTACATGAATGTGGACAGAGCACGGGGTGTAGAAGAAGCCCAAGTCCCCTCTGGCCGTGCCCTGGGAGATTGTGTGACGGAGAAGGTTGTAACTGTGGCAGAAAGGACGTCTGCTATACTCTTGAGATTTTCATTCCCAAGGTCTCCGTAACCATAACTAGCCTAGGTTACTAACTCGTGATGTTTATCTACCATAGATGAGAGTTCCATAATTTTCATGAGAACTTCTCCCAAAACTGAGCTGCAGCAGCTACTGGCAAGCATGCATTTTTTAGAACAAAGGATGCATTTTCGGGTTGGAAAGAGATCACATGTATGTGCCGTAGGCTTCCTTGATAAGCAGTCCAGCAAGGGCATGCACCTGTTCAGGTGGTGCACCGCCAGGAAAATCCCCCAGCAAGTAACCGGCAGAGGCCCCACAAATGGGAGCCTGGTTCCAGGAACATCCCCTCCGCGGTCACTGACCGGCTCGGGCGGGTCACTCATCTCCCTGAGGCCAGTTCCCTCACCTGCAGGGAGGGGCCCACGCCCTTCCTTCCGGACTTTCAGGGGGCATTTAATGAGTTCCTGCATGTAGAGCACCGAGCAGACACCTGGTCTCAGTAATGTTAGCTGGGATTAGCCTTAAAATAATTTCCAACTAGCTTTTTAATGACAGCCTCTAGGAAATGGGAAGGGAATTGGTAGTGAGAGCTGAGTGGTGGATCTCAACTGTTCCTTTCAACCCATAGATGTTGTGACCCCAAGCAGATCAGAGGAGGACCAGCCTCCACCCGGAAGTTATCACCAACGCCCCATCATCAAAGAAAGATTCATCTACTCTGCTCACTTCACAGTTTTAATTCCTGGTGAAACGTCGATGTTTCTTCAATGGGTATTGTGCAAAGTACAGGATTTGGGGTCAGAAACAGCTCTACGTGGGTCCAGCTTCTTACCAGTCCTAACTGGGAGAGCACCAGCCAGTTGCTTAATCTCTACAAGCTACTTTCTTCCATTCCAAAATTTATAAAATGATGTACCTGAGTGTGAGTATCCTGGAATAACATACGCAAGGTACCAAGATTTAAGTGATAATTAGGGGCTCTATAAATGCACGATTCTTCACCCCCTGCTACAGCGCCCAGAAGGAGGAGAGAACTGGGAATGAATGAGCCACGCCCATCACTCCACGGAAAGCCTGTCTGCTTTGAGCAAAGTTGCAGAATATTGGTCCCAAAGATGTCCATGTCTGAATCTGTGGAACCTGTGAATAGGTTAGGTTGCAGAGCAAGGGGATTAAGCCTGCAGATGGAATTAAGCATCTCACCAGATGACCTTAAAATAGGGAGACAGCCTGGATTACCTGGGTGGCCCAACGCAATGGCAAAGGTCCCCCCTAATGTGGGAGGAGAGGAGGGAGAGTCATGGTCAGAGAGACGCCGGGTAACAAAGAGCCCCCCACCCACTGCTGGCTTCGCACATGGAGGAGGGGCCACGCAGCAAGGAACGTGGGCGCCCACCAGGGCTGGAAAGGGGAAGAAGATGGGTTCTCCTCCAGAGAAACCAGCCTGCAGACACCCTAACCACAGGCTAGCAAATCTCACTGGACGCTAATAAACCTGTGCTGTTTTAAAGCCACAAAATATGTGATATTTGTTACAGTAGCACAGGAAACAGTCAGCAAGTCAGGAGCCTGGGGAAAGACCCTTCCAGGCAGTGCTGTTGCTTTGGGGCAGCAGAGGAAACCTAAGCAGAGGAAAGAAGCCGGGACCAAAGCAAAACCGAGAGGGAAGACAGCTGAACCCAGGAGAAGAAGGAAGGCGATGCATGGAGAAGCTGGGGGGAGGGGCACAGGGCGGAGCCTGGGCGGGGCCCCGTGACACCGTCTCCACGGCGACAACACCGCCAGGCTCCCTTCTTACCCTCCAAACCCACCAAGCTGCGTCTGGAAACTTGACGCTGGACGTGAATCACTACCTCCGAAGTTGGAAACTTTACTTTGGAGGAAATTGTCCGCTGCCGTAGAAATGTGTATTTGCATTATATCTTAGGCAGAAATGACACATTTCTAAATCACAACATTGCATGAAATTCTGCCGTGTTCATAGCAAGTTAAGCACTAGAAATGTAGGCATGCCCCCCTTTCCCTTGTGACGTTTTATGTGGCGGTTCTACTTGTTGCAGAGCAGTTTTCAACTTCCCACCACCACCTGCCCCTGACCCCAGAACAGGCCTATGTGTGTTTATATGGTCTCTAAACTCTTTTCTTTTCTGCCTTTATGAACTGAGCAGGAGAAGAGGATGGGGGCTGTTAGAACAGGATACGGGCAGAGATACGGGCTCCTCTGTGGACCCCAGATCCGTGAGGAGCCAGGGAAGCAGACCTGTTCACCCCCAGCCGCCCGGCCCCTCCTCCTGGGCTCAGAGCTGGTGGGCTCAGCGCTGGTGGGCTCAGCGTGGGCTTCAGGTGGGCAGTGGCCACCCAGCCTCGCACGGCTGTCTTACCAGCTCCTGGCCAGACGGTCAGTCCTCAGAGCTTCAGGAGCAAAAGGCCTTGGAGCGCTTCACGGCCTCTTCAGGCCTGAACCTGGCCAGGCTGGGCGTCCAAGGGAGGAGCCCTAATGGCGCGGAGCACGAAGATGACTCCATAGACGTCGGACCCGGCCTTCTGGCTAAGTGTCGATGACGGCCTCGTGATTCCCGTGGACACCAGTGCTTCTGGTGGTGACCCGGCTGTGTCTGTGAGGCCTGGTCCAGTCAGTCAGGTAAGCAATCCGGTTGACCTTCCAGCTGCTCGTCACTGAATCACTTTGCAGAATGGCGCATGCGTAGCCACAGCCCCCACGGTCAGAAAGAACAGAGACAGTTCGAATAGGCGGCTCAGAAAGGGGAAGTGGGGAGTGGGGTCTGTGACGATCGCTGTCTCTGTTTGCTGAGACAGGCGCCGCCTCAGTAAAGTAAAATCAAGTGCTTTAAACACATAAAGGCTTCTGTCTGACCATTTGAAAGCAGTACATCAAAGATCAAAGCAAGAAGCTGCACGTTCGGAAGCACCTGTATTACCAGTGGTAAAGGGGCGAGGACGCTGTGAGCCCTGCCTGGGGAGGATGCCGCATCTCCGTACAGCGCTTCCTGGATGCCCTGAATTTTCTGTGCGTCACATTCAAAAACACGGCAGGAAGTGGGTGATCTTCTGTTATTGAAGGCAACAACCGCCGAGTGAAGCTATGCCGGTCTCCACAGCAGAGGGACCTTGTAAACACCGAGACCTCCACCCCGTCCTACCCCGTGAGCCCAGGACCCAGGTCCCTTCCCAGGAAGACCAGTCCCCTGGTGACAGTTCAGGAGGAGACTGAACGCTGACCCCAGTTCTGCATGTGGGAAGTTTGCACGTTTCCAGTCACAGGCTTCAGACCCCAGCAGCACCTGTAAACCGGCAGCATGGCCGAGGTGCGTGATGTACACGGCTGATTTTGGAGCCTCTGGAAGCAGTTCCGCTGGCTGGCGGTGGGTCAGAATCGGCGGCCCGGGTGAGTTTAGGCTCCTCTGCAGCTTGAGGGTGGCTGGTTTGTAGTGAAAGCGCCCGGCAGAGGGGGGTGCCCCACGTGGCTGCCCCCACCACTAGCCAACCCGGCTGGCTGTCCCGGGCTCTTCACAGCCTGCCCTGTGCTGTCTACTTGCAAAGTTATAAAGAGAAGGGCTTCCTGGCTGTCAGGACCTGGGAGCATCAACTTCATCCCCGGGCGTGGACCCCGTCCTCACCTGGCAGAGAGTAACCAACACGCGATGCCCCGGGTACCTCCTCAGCGTCCCTTTCATCAGAACCAACCGTCATGCGTCCAGCGGGAGAACTCCATCCTTTCCAGCAGGTTGATTTGTACAGATAGGAAATATTGTTAAAGAAGCTCTGAGAGACCAAACTTCCCTTTCCCTCAGTTGAAGCTGGGGTTGCCCTCCTACGGGGTCTGGTCCAAATAATATGTACAGAACCTTTGGTCCCGGGCACCCAGCGAGTGTTCAGTGTGGGTTGAATGAACCCATGCACCCTCTGCACCTTTGTCACATCAGACTTTTACTTATTTTCATTGCTGGGATATTACCCAGTGTCAGGAATATCATCTCTCCCTCCTTCTATTTCTACAAGACTTTCAATGAACTTCTAAATCCCCATTATTTGCTGCAAGGGGATCTCTGTTTTGAAGTTTAAATAGCATATTGACTGAGATTCCAAATTGAGCTTAATCATGAGACAATGAAAAAGCATATTATCTTCAACCTAAGGAATCGACGTGGGCGCTCAGTCCTGTTTGGTATTGTTCCACAATACACACCATCTTGGTGTAAACTTTCCAACGTCATCATCCACAAAACATCCGTTCCGTGTCACGGACTCGGGACGGTGCCAGGACGGGGTTGGCTCTGCCTGGCGTTGGTCTGCCGGGCACCTGCCTCTGCCCTGGCTCAGTGGCAAGAACCAGACTGGGTGGAGAGAAATCCTGCACCAGCTCTGGTCACTCGGAATCTCAGGTACAGAGGAATATGGGAGCAGTGATAGGCGATAATGTGACTGCCAAATATGGATTTGCTCTCTGTCCACAAACCCCCGTCCCTCTAACACGCAGTGTCCTCATCGGGGTGGAGTTCCTTGATGTTGACAGATGAGGGCTATAACTCTCAATTCATAAAGAAAAGAAAGGAGCAAAAATAATTAACTGGACTCCCACGTGAAATCAATAGTGTGGTGGCTCAGATGTCAACTTTGTTCCCTCAGAAATGCTCCTCCCATCAGGTCACCCATCACACACGGGAAACAGGCAAGAATAACGACGTGTGGGTCCTGAATCCTCCTCTTACTTACGGTGTGAACTTGGGGAAATCATCCCACCTTCCGGAGTCTTTTTCCTACTGTACAAATGGGGATAATGACCCCCAGATTGAAGTACTCCATGAAAGCCTGCTTTGTGAGTTCCAGGGAAGGCCCACCGAAGCCGGGGGGCCCTATGCATAGCTGCTGCTCAATAAACATTTAACTGAATTGCTGTTCAAGAGTCTGGCTTTATTCCCCTTCAATATGTGACTCTCATTTCATATCTAAGTTACATGTTTTCCCTCTGTGTTTAATTCCAAGGAGCCAAGTGGTCTAGGGTGGGTGGGTGCTTTTCATTTAAAAACAGTTGCTGGGACTTCCCTGGCGGTGCAGTGGTTAAGAATCCGTCTGCCAGTGCAGGGGACACATGTTCGAGCCCTGGTCCGGGAAGATCCCACATGCTGCAGAGCAACAAAGCCCGTGCACCACAACTACTGAGCCTGCGCTCTAGAGCCAGGGAGCCACAACTGCTGAATCCGTGCACCACAACTACTGAAGCCCACGCACTTAGAGCCCATGCTCTGCAACAAGAGAAGCCACCGCAATGAGAAGCTCGTGCACCGCAAGGAAGAGTAGCCCCCGCTCGCCTCGACTAGAGAAAGCCCACACGCAGCAACGAAGATCCAACACAGCCAAGAATAAGTTAGTTAATTTAAAAAATAAATAAATAAATAAAACAGTTGCTAATTTATTTCTCCTCTGACAGGGTTCTTTGTATTTTGTGGAAGTGGTCCAACAAATAGAAGTCCATAAATGCGGACGAGCATAACCATGTCCAGATAGAAAGCTTCAGCCCCACTGCCCCCAACAGGAAAGAGTCCTCAGCGCCGGCAGGGCTGCCTCTGTCTGCGTGGGGGCTGCGTCGTTTGTCACCGTGTCCCTGGTCCTCCCTTTCAGGGCCCCCCTGAGCGCCACCATCCCCACCTCCTCTGCTCAGTCCCATCACTGTAGCCCTGAACGTGGCTTTCATTTTTCTTTCCTCGCAGACTTGCCAAGATCTCATCTTTCTTTAGGATCCCTTCATATCTCGCTTCCACTCCCTTAACCCTGCTCCCCCGCCAGGCGGGGGTCCACGCACGTCCAGTGCAGCCTCTGCAGTGCCGCGTGGGGCTGGGATGCACCCAGCAGACGGTCCTGAACGTCTCTGGGGTGTGGCTGACCCCGGGGGGCTCCTGGAGTTTGCTCGGGGTCCACACGATGGCTAGTCACACCTGGAAGAGGCCGAGGGCAGGAAGGACAGGTTTCTGTGGGGGAAAGGCCTGGACTCCATGGCGTAGGGGGCCTTTCAGCACCCCTTGGAAGGAGGATTCTTCTCCCTCAACCGCAGATCAGAGCTCAGGACTTGAGATCAGCAGGTGGATCCCAAGGGTGGGAAGGGGTCCGAAACAGGACACAAAGCTCACAGAGGAGTAGAGCTGGGGGCAGGCGGGGCAAGAACAGGAGGGGGAGGCTTTGGGCATTTTCAGCAAACAGCTGGCACCCCTGGGTGGCCGATCAAACAACGAGTCACAGAGTGACCCGGGAGGAGCTGGCAAGGTACGTGGCGGCCGAGGTGAGCAGGGCGCAGTGGACTCGAAGGGGCCGGCTTTTCCCGAGGTGTCTGGACCAGCAGCGGGGTCCAGAGGCTGTGAGCGCTCCCAGCGCATACACGCCTCCTCTTGGGCCGGCACTCCTCCCCGCCCCTGTTTTCTAAGCTGACCAATGCCCGCAATTACACACTTTCCTAAAACAAGTGAATGTCTTCAATCTGCTTACAGCTCGGTTTTGCTCACTTAGAGCTATCCTGTCTCTTGAAGCGACCTTTGCAAATCTGGGATCCCGTGAGCAATGAGGAATCAACGTTGTGCACATTTAAGTTCAAAAGCCAACACTGCTCTCCTGATTTCCAGGATCTTAGACACACGTCATTGTCGTGACAGAGCCCCAAAAGTCACATACAGATACTGAAGGAGGAGGTATGGCAGGTGTCACGGGCGCCTCAGGAAAGAGGACAGCGCGCGGAGGGGAGAACCACGAGTCCATTTTCCCTCAAAGTCAAGGCCCCGCCCAGGACTCAGCGCCCGCAGGCGGGGGCGACGCAGCCCTCGGAGGCCAGAGGCAGATGATGGGGAAGGTCCTCCGTCCTTCCCCAGGCCCCTGGGGGGGGGGGGGGGTCTGCTGAGACCGCAGGAGGCGAGACCAGGGGTGAGCAGAAGAGTGCAGGCAGCGCAGGACAGCGGTCCCCGCAGAGGCTGGAGGAGGAAAGGCTCATACCTTCCAAACCCACAGGGCTGGGTGTTGAGGGGAAGACAAGGGGGGCACTGAAACGGTCTCTGCAGGCCCCATTCCTACAGGCTGTGTCCCTTGGCCACTCAGCAGTGACCACAGGGTGCCAGGGCTCACGCAGGACCGTCTAGGGACCCGGTCCTCGCTCGGCTGGTGGTCCGCTGGGTCGTGCCGACCGCAAAACAGATCCTGCAGCAAAACGCTCAAACCCGAGTAGGGCCGTGGGAGACGAAGGCGGGGGGAGCTTTGCCGGCCCCCGGGGACATCAGAGCCAGCCCAGGGCCGGCCAGGCTGCCATCCAGGCTGCTGGCACCTCCAGCCCTTCACCTGCTCACTTACGCCCACGCATGTGCCAGGCCGCGTCCCGGCTCAGAGGCCCCGGGGAGGCCTGGAAGCTGTGCTTCCATTTCCCGGAGCCTCCGGGGACGGGCTGTCGGGCCTCCTGCAGGGTGGAGGTGGGGAAGGTGTGTGCGCACGTGTGTATGTGTGAGCGTGCGTGAGTGTGAGTGAGCGTGTGTGCGCGTGAGACTCTGCAGGTGTACGTGTGTGTGTGCGCGCATGCGCACTCAGTGTGCGTGGCTGTGGGCATTGGGCCCCGGGGGACACGGGCGGGAGGCGCGCCCTCGCGGGGGGCCGGGGGTCTGCACCGGAGCCGGCACCGCTCGGGCCCCGCTGACCCCCTGCGGCAGCTCTGGCTGCAGCCCTGGCGGAGGATGGGGTGACCGAGGGTTGCCGAGACCAGAGGCCCCGTGCGGGGGGTTCAGAGGGTTGTGAACCCCAGGGCCTAGGCAGAGGGGTGGCCGGCGGTCTCTCCGGGAGATGAAAAGCCGGCTTCCGCTGCAGGCGCATCCGGCTGGGTGACAGGAGAGACGGGGGCAGGCTGTTGGTGGAGAGGGGCTTTGCGGGCAGCCCTGAGGTCCAGAGCCTGTCTCTCCTATGGGGACACTGCCGGCTTTGTCCCCGAGCCCCAGGTAAGCCGGGATTGAGGCCGCACTTTCTGTCCCCTGGGATCCCTCATCTCGGCTTCCAGCGGCTGCGTGGGGACAGTCCTGTTTCGACCCCAAGGGGCCCGCGTCCCCGGCCCCTACTGGAATAGCCGCGGTGCAGAGTGACACTGCTGGGCTGGGCTGAGGGGGGTGCATCGGGACTTACCCCCGCTGATGAGCCAGGGCACCCACTCTTGCGCAACGCGCGGGAGACCGATTTAAAGGGAGCCCGTCCCCGCTGCCCGCCTGTGTGAGCATCTCTGGCCGCGCTGGTCATTTACCACCAGCTTAGCTCCCCACGGCCCGAGAGGCCCTGAGCGGCGCTGCCCTGGGAGAGAGGAGGGTGGAGGCGGCGAGGGTGGCTGGTCAAGGGGCCGCGGGGGGGGAGCTCGGTAGGGGGGCGCACAGAAGGGGGGCGCGCGGTAGGGGGGCACCCACGTTGGGCCCCAGGGGTGGCCGCTTATCTCCCACGACCCTTTCTATTAAAGTCAGAGAGCTTTTCTAGGGCAGTAGGCCCGTGATCCGGGTGTGGGCTCAGGTCCCAGCAAGGCTGGGGGATGGGTGAGCCAAGGACGCTGGACTGAGAGGCCAGCCGAGGACACTGGGAATCTGGGGGTCTCAGCTGCTCAGCTGCAGGCAGAGAGTGCGTAGGAACAGGGGTGTACCCCTGAGGGAGGCCGGGAGGCAGAGGTAGGGGGTACCAGGCTGCTGAGCGAGATGGCCTCCTGCTATCTGCCCTCTTAAGTCAGGGTGCCAGCCAGTCGCTGGCGACAGAGACCAAGATTCAGCCCTGGGACGGGTGTTAATGAGGGCGCACGGGCATGGAGTCTGGGTGCAGGTTGGGCTGCAGAAACCAGTGCGTCCGGGAGAACAGACCGGGCAGTGTGGAGACCACGTGGATGCCCGAGGCTTCCGGAGCCAATCTCAGTCCCAGCCCAACTCATGGGGGGCGAGGGGGGCGGTGCCCAGGTCTTTGCAGGCCACGCCCACCACAGCTGGGAACCCACAGCTGAAGTCATCCTCAGACACTTGGTAACTATTCAGATACTCATTCTAGCCCGGACCTACGATGACCTTTTCTCCCTGGTGTTTACCTAAGAATTGACACTTGGAACAAGACGCCGATGGTCTCAGGCCCTCGGAGATGAAGACAAAGCCAGCGTGCAGTCTCCGTCTGGTTAGAGGAGGAGTCCCTGATGCTCCCTTCACACCCACACCCCCTTCCGAAGGGATCAGTGACATCGTAGCTGTGCGTCACTAAAGAGGAATTTAAAGGTGGCTCTTCAGGAACGAGGAGCAGTCTTCCCAGCTGCCTGACCTTTTCCTTCCCGCAGTGGGGCCCCCAGCTCTCCTCTGCACCCTGGTAGGCTCAGCCCGATCCTGGTTTCTGGGTCGTGCTCGGTCTTAAGGAGAATAAGTGCACTTGGTCAAGTGCAGTTCTGCGGCCCCTCAGGCGGGTCCAGTCTTCCACCAGCTCTGACTGTTGGATGTTGCATCGGGCATGCGACACTGGAATTCGATTTCTCAAGGACTGTCCATGTTGATAGACTCGTTGTTTCTTGGTGGTTGAGAGTTCCAGCACACTGGGAGGCCTGGTCGATGCGTCTCTGAAATCCCTCCCCGAAAGTAGCAAGTGCCCTCCTCTGTCTACACCTGTGTTCCTACCTGTAAAATGGAGACTGTGCCTGAGTGATGGTCTTGTGAGTAGAGAAGAATCAACAGGCAGAAGGGATGGGTGTCGTGCCCAGCGGACGGTTGCTGGTCCGGGGCATCCAGGGCACAGAAGTCCTCATGTCTCGGTGGACCCGGAGCAGGGCCCAAAGGGCTCAAATCCTAGGGTGACTCTGCAGGCTGGGAAACCTGTGGCACTTTTTCCTATTGTCCTTTCTAACGCTGCTTCTGAGCACAGTTTTACTGTAGCCTTAGCAATCTTCCAAATCAGACCCCAAAATAGCTATTTTGACTAAATACAGAGTTTTCAAATAAATGCTTAAAATGTAGGGTGCTTCATAAAGCTGTGCTTACAGTCACATAATTCTTGGTGAAAAATAATCCAAAACCTTCCTAAGCCTCTAATTTAAAAACTCACAATGAACTAAACTTCTACCCAAATGCCACGCGTCAAACAATAGACGACTGGGAACATGGAACATTCATACTCCGAGTATTCATGCAAGGCTCAGAGCTGTTCTGACAAATTGCACACACATTCAGAAAGTTGTTGGCGACAGTTCAAATCAGCTACAGCATAGCTTTCTGTTAGTAAACCCAGTGTGTTCTAGTTACCTGCCCCTACGTGAGACGCATGATTGCACTGGAGACACTTGCGGCCTGGTGCAAAATTTCACCCTTCATAATTTTGTAAGCACACATTGCTTTGACCATGAAAGAACCAATGAGTGTCTACATCTAAAAAACAAAGATTTCAAGAGCAAGTTGACACTAATTTTTTCCCCATTAAAAAGACGGCCGTTCTGAAATGCTTCAAGACCTATCTAAAAATCCACAAATTCTACTTGGATTACTGTTCTTACAGTAGACAAAAGTACAATTTTAAAAAACGTAGTGAGTTCAGTCGCTGACAGGGTTTTTGAGGTGTTCGTCCATTCTTCTGCCAGCGTTTACAGCTGTAGTGAACAGTTTGGTGCAGCTCTAATTTCTAATTATGACTTCCTGGGAATGGAGGAGATTGTCAGTTTTACTCGGCCCGTGGTGAGAAACAAAATGATTCTATTTTCTCCTGCCAGCCAAGTCATCCTATTCTTCAGCAAAGCTAAGAATAATCATCAAAATAACAAAAATCAACAGGAGTGATTAATGTTTTAGGACCGGCTGCTACTGACTTTTTCAAAGAGAGGCAGTCAGGGAACTCGCATTCAGAGAAGGTTTTCAGAAAAGTCTTCTGAACTTCCCGGGGCAGGACTTTCCCTCAAGCTCTGAAATACACGCGGCCCAGAGAGGAAGCCAGTTACCCTCATATACACGCCCTAATCCAACAGCACACAGACGCTAAAAGGCTTCTGGCCCCTTCTCCCCCCAGGATGGCTGAAATAAGGAAACCTGAACAAATTAGACCCTCGTTGAGTTATCTTTATTTTAAGGCTGGAGATTCTTCTAGTGTGGTGAGCAGGTGACACGTGGGGCCGAAAGGCTGCAGCAGATTTGTGAAGAGCAGGACCAGGAAATGCTATTGGGACCAGCAAGGGCTTCTCATTCCTTCAAAGCAGAAGAAAGAAAGGCCGCAATGCAGAAAGAACACCCCCGAGGTAGACCAGCTGTCCGCCTCTGGAGCCAGCAGTTCTGGCTTCTTTCCTCCTCTGTGCTGCCCTTAGCACTTGACTGGTGAGCTGGTTGGGTGCAAAGACCACCTGAGAGGTCTGGGACTATAGCAGCCTGGTCAGCTAACAATTGATCCCAGACACCAGGGATCAAATATCAGAGTGATATGCATTTCAATAACTCTGGGTTGATGCTTTAAAGAGGAAAGACATGTTCGCAGGAGGGTGACCAAAGCAGATTAAATATTTATGCTGAGAGCACCTGTGAGGGACTCTCCGTGACCTCGGTCACCAGCCTCTCGGGCAATTTCCCTTAGCCTAGCCTCTCACCTTTTTATCTCAGAAGGTTAAATACATATATTCTTCTCAAGAAGAGCGGTGGGAAGTCTTTTGTAGTAGCTGTGGAAGGATTTTCAGCCAGCATCTCTGAGGCCAGTGGGTACTGCTCACCACAGTCTGGTCCCACTGGGCTCCCATGGACTCTCCCCAGCCGGACACAGGACACAGAGCTCCCTGTGCCAGCGAATGAAGCAAACAATGACATTCCTGTGCTCCAATCAGACACACAAGCCAACACACTCCATTTCTTCTTTAAAGTGAAAAAAATCCAACATTTATGCGTGTTCTCAAATTAGCGACGTCCTATAAGAAAGATTTGGGAAGAATCTATAAGAATCTCATGAGAGAGATGTGCAAAGATTTATCGTGGTGCACATACGCCCGTTCTTTAGATGAAGATGCTTCGGGGTGATGTCTCCCCTGTAACCTTCCCTGAGTATGAATACGCAGAGTCGCTGTACCTATAAATACCTTTACCTTATTTTCACTGTCATAAGCGTTTACGAAGACCCCGTGGTAAATTTGCAACGAGATCTAAAACACACGCTTCCTTTTCATTAGTCACTTGTGTGCACCCTCTTCATGCCCAAGAAACCATTTGAAAATGGATTCCTTGCTTAGCTTTCAGGAATTTGTTAATTTGGGCGTTTTAACACAAGAGGATCAGGTTACGCTGAAGCATGACCTTACTTGGCAGGAAGCATCATAAAAGTTATACAAAAGGGCCCCATTCACAAGGATGCTGGTGGTGTCGCCAACCCGGATAATCAGAGTTTACTGAAAAGTAAGTGAACACAGAGCCAGTTCTTCTAGCCATTCATTCTAAAATTAGAGCCTTTCAACTGCTTTCTACAAGAGGCCACACAGTGTGGTCAGGTAATAAAAATAACAACCCAACATGGAAATAAACAAATAAAAGACGCATTAGGGAGGGAAGATTAATAGGATAATCTAAACAGTTACGTGGCTGTGGTGGCGTGTTATGAGAAATTATTTAAGTCATGATTTTCACCCGGGCCATGTTCCACCACAGTAAAAATTCTACATATGGTTAGAGCACAGGGATGCAGGTCTGTTATTCCTGCTATAAAGTTTACTTTCTTGTAAGAATGTAGTAGCTCGCATTGGGGCTAGACCTCATGTGTGTAGACATCTGAAGTTAAGAAAAGCATTTCCCTTTCAGGTAATAAGATTCCAAAGTCCCAAACCATATGAAGATTAGTAAATGAAACTACTAATATTTTTGTCATTTGTAATGGAAGCGATAAATGACCACTGCAGACCTTGATCCGACGTACAATCATTCTCACCAAATCCCTGTAGCATAAACCTGGGAGCGCAGGAAGTGAAATGAGAAAGCGGACCCACTCGGGTTGAACTTGCTGGTTTGAATGGGAGCCAGGCCAGCTCCAAAGGCTGTAGGGATGGTCCAGACCATCTCTCCCTTGTGGGTGGGGTCCCATGAAAGCAGACAGGAGTGAGAACTTCAAGCTTGTAGCAGTAAGTCACAGGGAGCCGGACCTGCTACTCATCACAGAAGAATTACGGTGCAGCTGTGGTTCATGCAGGAGACGGAAGCACAGGCACCGCTGGACCACGGCTCATGTCCTCAGGAGCTCCTCCTTCCACAAGCCTGGTCTCAGCCTTCTCTATGCTGCCTTCCTCCCAGACGGCACCTGCCCATTCCCTGGAAGCTTACATTTTTATCAGCTTAATGACTTAAGCAGAAAGAGCGTCTGTTTCCCAGGGGTTTTAACAAAGCCCGGGGCTAACTTGCTCCTTTAGGTTAAGTCGTGCTGTGTGGCCTCTTACTTCCTCTGAATGCATCGCTGTTAACCTGTGCCGTCTATGCTGGGTTGTGTGCTCCTTCCTGGAACTGGGGCGGCGGGGTCAGCCACACAAAAGCCACAAGGACCGGTGACATCAGGGAGGCTGGCAGATAAGGGCCCTTGAATCACATTACAAAAGTGCTCGATCTCCTAGTCATCATTTTCTTATCCACAAGTGAAAACACTAATCACATCTTATGATATTCATGTGTATTAAATCAGACAACACAAGGCACAGGCTTCTAGTAAATTCTCAATAAATGTTAGTTCTTCCGTGACCTCTGAAATAATAAAAGAGTGTTCAGTTAAGAAATGCAATGCAAACTATTATATACAGGATGGATAAACAACAAAGTCCTCCTGTATAGCACAGGGAACTATATTCAATACCCTGTGATAATGGAAAAGAATCTGAAAAAGAATGTATACCTATGTATAACTGAGTCACTTTGCTGTACAGAAACTCACACAACATTGTAAATCAACTATACTTGAATTTTTGAAAATTTTTTAAAAGAAATGCAAACTAGAGGGCAGGTGTGGGGGCTAATGGGACAGCTCTTCTAACACACCATGTCTGCGTTTTGATATCAAATGAAAGTGTATAGATAGATGTGATCGGGAAAAATGCGACTAAAAAATGACAAATGTTTATTGAGTTATGTACTGAGTACTTTAGCTTATCTCTTTTCCTTCCACAACCCTAGGAGGTAGATTCTATTAATAGCCCTGATTTTCAGATGAGGGCATTAATGCTCAAAGGAGCAAGTTCCATCTGTAGGATGAGCTGGTGAGTGAGCCCAGAGCTCTCGCACGGAACATTCCCTCAACTAAAAGATTAGAAAACAAACATTGAACTAGATGTGTGCCTTAAACCAACATCTCACCGCGTATCCTGAATGCATTGCGCCAGGCACGGGGTGGAGACGCCCGAGCCACCACTCCTGCGGCAGGGGACCGTCAGTCACCCGCGGACCCGCTCAGACAGAGCCCGGAGAAAGGCGCCTTCTCGCGGGGGGGCGGGGGGGGGGCATCTAAACAGCACATGTTGCTTCCTTGAGGATCCGGAAGGACACAAATTGAGGTCACCGCTGTTCGTTAGGAAGGGCGCTGGGAGGCATGTGCGCTGAGTCCTGACCCCTAATAAACACTCGGAAATCATGGTCTGTGCCAAGTGACGACGGCCAAGGGATGACTTTCCGCGAATCTACACGTCATGGGCTTCCTTTAGCAATCGACTCCTAAGGGTCGCTATGCAAGTCCCCTCCACTACCTAGAAGACTCTTCCCCTGTAAGGGGTGGGAGTCTAAGGTTTTACCTCCAATGGAATTCCCATAATACTTTTAAAAATCCAGTCATCAGGGCTTCCCTGGTGGCGCAGTGGTTGAGAGTCTGTCTGCCAATGCAGGGGACACGGGTTCGAGCCCTGGTCTGGGAAGGTCCCACATGCCGCGGAGCAACTGGCCCCGTGAGCCACAATTACTGAGCCTGCGCATCTGGAGCCTGTGCTCCACAACAGGAGAGGCCGCAATAGTGAGAGGCCCGCGCACCGCTATGAAGAGTGGCCCCCGCTCGCCGCAACTAGAGAAAGCCCTCACACAGAAACGAAGACCCAACACAGCCATAAATTAATTAATTAATTAATTAATAACAACAAAAAAAAAAAATCCAGTCATCAGCTTCTTGCTGACCAGTGACGGCAGTCCGCATGGCGTGTGTTTCCGGTGGCCGAGCATCACGGCCACAGCCTGGATGAGTCCTACGGATCAGCTCATCTGAGACCCGCTCCTGAGGAGCGCAAGCTGTCCCGTGCACGGCTCCGCTGTGGAGCTGAGCTGGGTTCCCAGGATGGGAGCGTGGCACCTGTCCATTCTCCCAAGGGTGCTGACCAGGGAGAGTGTCCCCTGGTTATGCGCACGTGGCAGGTGTTTCCACAGAGCTGATGAGGGGAACAAAGGAGAAAAGAGTGGCGTGGAAGAATACTACTGTATATATTCACTATCCCTCTCTCTTTAGACAAAGACAAAAAGACTTTGTATCGTTTCTAATGGGGACACGCTCTCTCGTTAACCAAGCCGGAGGAGTTAGTGGTGATAAGCACCTGTACTGGTTGCCAGCTGTCGGTTAAGTGACTTAATCTCTCCAAACCTGTTTCCTCCTCTGGAAAATGGGCATTGAATGTCTGGCACTCACAGTGATTCTAGGAGCTAAAATTCAAAGCAATAAATATTTTTTATCTTCCAGTGGGGCTCATTTCATCATAATAAGTTGCATAATCAGATCTCTTGTTCAGACTGTGTCTCAGTTTTCAAATTTAGAAACATGGAGATAATGTCTTCCTACCCTGGTTTCACTGCAGAAGTTGACACTTTCCACAAGGAAACTTTTTTTTAAACAGAAGCACCGTATAAGTGCACAGAGTAACGATAACTCATCACTGTAGCTGTACGTATTTTTTCCATGAAATGTTTTAAGTTTTTATATTTATCGTTAGCTTTTTTCAAGGATAAATATAAAGACATCATGGCAAGTGCTATATTTAAGGAGCTCCATGAAACAAAATTAGGAGGTGTTCCATGAGAGGAGAGCGCGAGAGAAGAAAAAACGAGAGAAAGAACTTCCGGTGTCTGTCAGGATTGAAGTTACAGAATTTGACAAAGCCACTGAGAAGTGAGTCAGAATCTTGGCATTTCTGCAAGATGCTTTTGTGAACAGGAGTGTTTAAATAGTTTATGATGTGATCACCGTGAACGCAGAGAATCTTCTGGTCTCAAAAAGAGAAAGGAAATTAAAAACGCAAATACTGAGAAAGTGTCCATACGTGCAGAGCCCGTGATTTAGTGATGCTCTTTTTACATTAAATGAGCCAGGAGATCACAGACTTGAAACACTTAAATATGATTTTTCACTTAATTATGCTTCACTCATAATAGTATTTAAATTGCATTTAAATTGCTTATTCATTCATTGGATTTGTCAGATAGAAAATGTATTTTTACCCCGGGTTGTGCTGAGCCTGGCCGTGAAAGCGCTCAGTGCGATCTCTGGGTTCCAGGATGAGTTTGCAAAGATATGCAGGAGGAGACTTAAGTGTGCAGGGCAGCCTCCGTCATTGGCGTGCTGGGGCGGGTTTTGAATTTTTAAACAATCTTGCTAAAAGTAATCGCACCATCACTCTCTCACCTTTGTATTTTGCTAAATAAATATATTGTAAACCTTAAGGTATCAAAAAATGTTAGGATAAAACAACTTTAAATAGAATTAGAAAATAGAGTTCAATCTCAACTGCAAGTCATAACCACTAGACAATCTACAGAAAATGTTCCCAAAGTTTAAGTAGAAGTTCAGACTTAAGAATTTTTTTCTGTATACGTTTAAGGGAAAAATTATGAAAACTACTGAAAAGGAAAGAAAATGTCATGTTGATTTGATGAAACGCCTTAAATATGGACCCATATGGGGGAGTCGTTTATGAAGAGATGGGAAAAGCCCTTCACCTGCTGCCCTCAGCCAGGAAAAGATAAATATGGCCCAGATAAACTTGCTCATTGAGAAGGGTCCTTATGCCGATAGAAGCTGGTCGTGGGTCACATTCCTTCCCACATCCTTACAGGTGGGAGGGTGGTGGCCGAGGTTCCCATGAACCTTGTGCCTTAAGGACAACCAGCCTGAGACTGTGTCTTTCCAAGGCTTCGATCTACGTTGCTCCTGAGATGATACGAAAGACACCGTCACTCCGAGGACATCAGCGAGCCACCCCTTTTCTGAAGGTTTTCTTGTGGCCAAGGCCCCCCTTTTCCACTTCTGGAGTCCAGATCCCACGGGTGGGGTCACACCTGCAGGGGTGGGGAAGTCAGAGAAGTCTCAGCTTCCCAGACACATGAAATGTCCCCAAATCCATACCAGCGCAGGTATGCGTCCACCGGAGGTGTGCTGCCCCCTGTACACTATTTGTTACCTGCACAGCTACACACACACACACACACACACACACACACACACACACACACCCCTACCTGCCCTAGAAACCTCCCCTCTTATCAATGCAGATCGTAGCATCTTCGTCACTGGGTTTCTTCTTCCAGGAGACGGAGCCCGCTTGGAGAGTAAGGACCATGTTCTCTTTATTTAAATTCACAAGGCCTAGAACACAGCCTTGCTGACAGTTGGAATGTTGCAAATATTTACTAAACAAATCAATGAACTGGAAACCAGAGTCCCGTCCCTCTGCTTCATTCCAACCCCCGGGTCCATCGCCAGAGCAACACAGAAAACGGAAGCAATGATGTTCATCTTTAAAGCTGCTGACAACAAAATCAGGTGAGGAGCAAAGTCTCCAGCTGCATCACCAGCGACAAAGAGCAGGATATGGGGCGGGAGGGGCCGAGACAGGATTCTCCCCGAAACTCGGGGACCAGGCGCACGGCCCAGCGTTCATCTGTACTGTACGCATCTTCTGGGATAAGAGGATCATTTCTAACGCTAAACTTTGTGAGGAGGGGAAGAAAAGCATCAGCAAGTTGGACTGTGACCCCCTCAAGCTATGGTAGGACCACGTCTTCAGGGCAGAGGAAACACTGGAAAAGAAGGTCTATCCAGGGAAGAGGGGAGACCAGAGAGGTTTCCTGCTCCCAGATCAGCCTGTGTTCTCCCCAGCATTTCCCCTTGGCCGCTTCTCCTCCCGACCGTCATCTGAAGTTAATTCCCCACGAGGAAGGATGCTTTCCCGTGTCCTGGACCAGGGCACATGGGGGCTGCGTAAGGGTTTAATCACGCTGATCATAGCACAATAGCCGTGTCTGCGGTGGGGATGAAGTTACTATGCTTAAGTGTTTGAACAGCTTATGTGAACCGCTCACCAAGAAATACAGGTCTCGGTACACTCGGTACAGGTTAAAATAACTTTCTTTTCCTTTGCCTTTTTTTTTTCAACCAGATTTGGGGCTTTAAGGTCTCATGATGTAACCTGAATATTTACAGAGCAGAAACTGAGAAAATGAGGAGGTGTATTCTTTCAAAACCCAGACTCCAGCCAACAGGAGGGAGCAGAGTGGAGAATGTCAAGACAGTACAAACACTAGGAACATGGCTTTGTTCCCTTCTTTCTCTGGGTTGGATTCTTCACTTTTTGATTTATGGGCTCCAACAAACGGAAGCGGAGACTAACGGAGGCCCTCTGAACACTTCTTCTGTGACTGAGAGAGTGAGAAAGTGAAAATAAAGCTTGAATCAAAATCTCCTCCCCTAAAACTCCAAGAAACCACTCATTGAGTATATTATCCTCAGCTTGGGTTGCTCACCCAGCAAACCTTGCCTCCTGAAGGGAGAACCTCGCTGGAGCTGTGTCAGTGCGTCTGTCCAGAGTGTCACCTCTGTGGACACGGGAACACCGATGCTGACACTTGCTAGGGATACCGCCTCCATCCAGCATCTCATCAGACCCCTGAACCTCGGGCCAAAGCAGGGTCATAGATGCAAACATGTCTAATTCCAGATACCACGTGTCCCAGACTCACAGGAAGACTCGAAACATGGATTTCCCAGAGCCTGCAGAGCCCGCCTCTCCATCCTGGGCCCACCCCTGTGACCACCCGGTGAGCGGAACACAGATGCGTTACCTCCAGCTGGGGCTGCTGTTAGTGAGCACACGTGAAACCTGCTGATAAATCTCACGTCTGGTATTTAGGCGACTGGAACTATTAGAGAAAACTCAGACCATCAGCACAGTTCACGAAGATGACGGCAGAGCCTGTGAAAGACCAGGGGTAGGTGTCGATCTCCTGGTCCATGCTGAGACAGTCTATCTCCAAAGTGCTTTGAGGCAATAATATTGATGAAGGTGGTGATGATGATGAAGATGGTGGAGATGATGACGATGGTGCTGATGGGTCATGACAGTCGTGGTGACGGTGATGCTGATGGTGATGAAGAAGATGGTGAAGGAGAAGGTCTCCCACAAGTCTGCTCAGAGCCTGC
Organism: Stenella coeruleoalba; assembly: GCF_951394435.1. Classification (NCBI taxonomy): domain Eukaryota; kingdom Metazoa; phylum Chordata; class Mammalia; order Artiodactyla; family Delphinidae; genus Stenella; species Stenella coeruleoalba. Next base: position 1,780,287 of record NC_137160.1, on the reverse strand, counting down.
ATCCCAGAGACGGGTCAGTCTGCGAGTGAGAAGCACGGGGACTGAAGGAAGAGAACAGCTGTGTTCAGCTCTCCAGAGGCCCGGAAGAAAGAAGGGGAACCCTGCCTTCAACCCCGAGCGCTCGGGGACCGTGTTAAAGAGCAGACAGGTCATTCTGGTTCCCAACGTGGACCTGCCGCTCACAGTCACGTGGCTGGACGTCACAGCTGCTGACCGTCCCATTAGCTCAAACCCCAACTCACCCAGAGGCTGCGCAGGACAAACGCAGCTCTGTGCCTAACAGGCTACAGAGAACCGAGCAGCTGGGCCCAGCAAAGGCCGGCTGACGACTCCGCCCACCCACGAGGCCGTGTCACGGTGGGATCCTCCAGACGCCACGTTCCCTCTTCCTGGTCACCCTGAGCCGTGGGCCCAGGCGATTGGAGCTGCCACGAGCATCGGTCAAGCAGGCCCTGGCTGTGCCGTCGCTCGGGGGCCCCGGGCCCTGGGCCCCTCTGCTCCCTCCTTTTCCCTGCTGGGGGGCCCCGGGCACTGGGCGCCTCTGCTCCCTCCTTTTCCCTGCTGGGGGGCCCCGGGCACTGGGCCCCTCTCTCCCTCCTTTTCCCTGCTGGGGGGCTCCAGGCACTGGGCGCCTCTGCTCCCTCCTTTTCCCTGCTGGGACGGAGGACGGCTGCCCTGGGCTCCTCGGGCCCCTGATCCGCTTCCCCACGTTGGTGAGGGAGTACCCGCAGGAGGGACGTTTGAGCCACAGGTCTGCCCAAGCTGCCCCGGCTCTGGGTCCCCTGTGCTCCCCCTGGCCCTCAGAGCCAGCACTCAGCTGCAGCACAGCTCTGCCGGGGCCGTTGCTGACAGAGGCCCCATCAGACGCAGTGAGCTGGCAAGGCTGCCGTCCTTGGCGGACAGAGAAACTCCCACTGCAAATCCCTGCTCAGGCGAATTCACGCCAGGACACTCCAACTAAAGCTCTGTCCGCCAAGCCAGTCAGCCTCCTGCAGACACGAGGCCTGCCCCACCGGACACCTAGATCTTCCAGGCTCGTCGCTGAGGCCTGGGGTGAGGGCACGTGCACGCACAGTCATGCACAGACACGCCACCACGCGTGCACAGAAATGATCCTGGATGTCCTCTCGTAGCACCACCGTTTACACGTCCCTCTCGAACAATCACAGTAAATATTCGTGTTTCCTTTGGCTGGTGAACTGGGCAGACAGCAAAGTGGCAAACGTCCCCCACACTGGGCGGCCTCACACTGCGCGCTGTCTTCTTCACACGCTCCCCTTGACACCGGCAAGGAGTCCTTACTGTCTTCCACAGCCCAACCCTCGAGGCCAGATTTTAGGGCGCAAGCCCCTGGGGCTCCAGAGGACCCTTAGGCCACGGAACCGGGGATCGCTGTCCCTGTGGTCCGCGTGGTGTCGGGGAGTTCCTACAGCCTCCCAGGTCTTCCCGATGCAGAGAAACGCTCTCTGGGGACCCTGCTCTCTTTCTGAAGCTGGCTAATAAATTTCTTTATGGAAACAAAGCCTATTTCTTAATGAAAATAAATTTCTTTGGCACAAGATTCTGTTACGATTTCCTCTTTTCAGGCTTCCTCTGCTCCCCACGCCACCTTGTACCCTGGTCAGTCCTCACTCTCTGGTGAAAGGCATCTTCATCCACCACTGGTCGTTTCTTTCCTGCTTCCACTACTCTAAGACGCTTGAAAAGTCTATTCTTAAATTTTCTTTTTCCAGTTTCACTTAAGACGCTCTTACATGTATGAACGTAAACAGACCATGTTCTCATGACGTTGGTGTCACTGAATATTATTGTTTTCATTCTTTTCTTATTTCTCTTTCCTTTGCTTTTAATGACCTCTATCTGTCACTACACTTAGCATGTTCTGACTGACACACAAAAGGCAAGGTTTACACACACACACCCACAGGTACGTGACATTACAGGCTTCTTTGTGTGGATTTGTCTCACATAATCATGACGTCTGCCATCACCGTTGACCTTCATAAAAGTTTTATGTCAATATTGGACTCTATAGTCCAATATAGGAAGGACTCACATTACCAATCAATCCACAAGTATTTGAGGACAGTCCACTCTACCCCTTGAATTCTACAAGGCATTGTAAGTTTCCTGGACTCAAAGAATTCTCTAGCATAGTGGAGAATCCCAACCTAACGTTTGTAACAAACAAGTGACAGCAAACTGCATGATCTCTTCTATAGAAATTCTAAGGAGGGATATATACACAGGGCGGGGAGGGCAGCCTTCACGGAAGAAGTAACTTCGGAGTTAGACCAGGAAGGATGAGAGGATGAGATTAATTTGGAGAGATGGACCCAGGCATCATGAGATTGAAGCAGGGCCAGGGGGTGGGGGAACAACCAGAGAAAAAGAGGAGACGGTACTGGTTTGTACTGGGGGGAGAAAGGATGCAAGGACAGCAGCCGGGCTCCAGTGATGGGGATGTGTTAGGATGGGGACCATTTGGTGTGAAGCTTCATCTTACCCAGATGTTTTCCCCGAGCCTTCGTGTAAAGCAAATTTCAGTTCTTACAGAGCCGACTGCACCTACAGGGATCGCAAAATACTTCCCTGCCACGACCCTTCCCGCCAAAACACACCAAAGCTGGTCTCCAGGAACGTCAGTGTTGACCATGATGAGATCAGACTCTGATTGCCCCACAGAGGGACCGAGTCCTGAAACCTACCGGCTTCTCTGACCGCACGTTGCCCTGGGGTCCTTCCCGCCGACATTTGCACACAGGAAGCTCACGCCCATGCTAATTGTGATTGATTTCTGAGCTCCGTGTCCATCACCCCAGCCCCAGCGAGCCCTGATGACCTTGCAAAGACCACTGCTCTGAGGACAGCCGTCTCCACGGCTCCGGAGGGCCGAACAGGGAAGGAGCAATTCCTAGTCATCTTCACAGAAGTGTAAAGATTGCCAAGAAACCCATGAAAAGCGTAAAACCGCCTCCTAATTAAGTCACTTCCTAGAAGACTAGGCTTTACTCGCTGCAACCGTTCCCTAAGGAGTGTTTCCGCGCCGAGAGGAACCAGGTGTGCCCATTTCCCAGGACATAGGGGAGGTCAGAGGTGCGGGAGGTTTGTGCTCCCCAACCTATCGAGAGCGCTGAAAGCGCTTAGAGCGCTAATCAGTAAGTCGCATTACCCGGACCTAGAGTGTTACCACCCACAGGAAAAGCAAACGTTGTGTTGCAAGGGGACTGCTTGGCAGACTGCGTTGAGGTTTTTCTCTGATGTTAAGCATGATGGTTCTATCTGGGGCTCTTTTAATTAAAAACAAACTCTGCAGAGCAACATTCTAGCTCCGCCTGCCCCGATTACACAACAAGATGCACAAATATCTGTATTTGTTTGAGCTTGATGCTAATTTACGTTTTATGTTATCCTGATCTGACCAGTTAAACAAAACATACCATTACATCCTAAAGGATATTCAATGATGAGCTTGGCTACTATTCTTTTCGGTGTCATCATTTATAAGGGGTATAATTTAAGGCATATAATTCATTCCACGATCTTTTATTTACAGCACACAGCGTGTCATGCTGGATGTTAAGATATACACAGAAGGAAATTGAAAATACATTTTGAGCACAACCAGTTTGCTGTGGATGTATCCAGTTCCTCATAACGTTCTCCTAGTGGTCGTAGCTTGTTCTCCACGCTGCTGGCATCCACCAGGAGGAAATGTAAAAAGCCAGATACTGGTAACGATGACCAATATTTCCAAAGTGTAGACGGATATGTAAGTATTCGTTACTGTCTACATATTTTAAAATAAAGTTGAATTTAGATAAGCCCGAATGGAAAATTCAAAACATACTGTTTTCATGGTTTTTGACTTAAAAAGGCCATGCATATTGTACTTTGTATCTTCCGCACAGGGAAGCCACAAAGCACATCCCTGTGTGTTTCCTCTGGTCCACTAGGACCTCAGGCCAGTTAGTTACTCAACGAGGCTGGCTCTTCACAGACCACCTTTTTTTTTTTTTTTTTTTGGCGGTACGCGGGCCTCTCACTGCCGTGGCCTCTCCCGTTGCGGAGCACAGGCTCCGGATGCGCAGGCTCAGCGGCCATGACTCACGCAAACACCCAGACAAACTAAAAACTATATTAAAAACTACACTCGGATGCGTTTGCTGCTGCTGCTGGGGGAATGGCTGGCATTCAATACCTAATAATTTAATTCATTTACAGCGACGGTAAATCCTACCACGTGAGTTGGGTGGGGACTAGTTGTTTTTCCCTATACTGTTTGTTTGGTCTTAATAGGCAGGCCCTCTCTTGCATTAATAAGGAGATTGTACTCCAGTCCGAATCTCAAGGGAGAGCCGGGGCTGTGTTCAGTGACAGTGACGTTCTCCGCCACGTCCCCGTGCGTCCTCACGGTGTGTCCTCTTCTGTCCACACACACGCGGACACACACATGTGCACACACACATGGACACACACGGACACGCATCATGTGGACACACACAGGCACGCACATGTGGGCACACACACACAATGGACACGCACATGCGGACACACACACACCCGTCATGACTGCCTAGGTTGGACAGTGGTTCAAAGCTGAAACAGACCCCGTAAAGCTACCTGGAAATGTGAAGTGTTCACTGACCTGCTTTAAGATCGCTTCTTCTCACAGTTCAGGGGTCCCAACCCCACCAGCAAGTCTCCGTCAGAATTTTGTTCCATGAAGCGTCTGGGGGTGTCTCCATATCACTTAATCCCCTCTTTCCCGAGGACGAACAGTCAGGGAGCTTTGAAGGACGTCCTAATCTGTGTGTTTATCTGAGCTGCGTCTTAGACGAGTCTCAAGACATCCGACTTGCAGGTGCAGCTTTTAGAAAACGTAACAGACAGAAGTGTCCCCATGGGCATAAGAGTTAGTGAAATATCATGGAGATGAGAGTTCACGGCTTTCGTAATTCAGTGACCCCTCTCCTCTCAGGCACAACTTCTATCAACTTTGGTACCAGGAAGAGCAGCATGTCCTCCTAACTGGACAATTAATGTGGTTCAGGCTGTGAAAGATGATCCCATAGTTCCAGATGCTTACATGTGGTCATTATGTTTAGATCTTACCTCCTAGGGAGCTAAAAACTTAAACTTATCTTGGAATAACTGAGCATAACAAAAGAAAAGGAAATTAAAATGCATTTGACAGAATGAGCTTGAAGTATCTTCTATGCACATGTTTGCTCATTAAATTTTTAATTGTTAGAGGCTTAGGAGTGATTTTTCCTTTGTAATGAGCTATGTAAGGAAGAGTCAGTCTCCCAGGTCGGGAAGGGGGCTGAAGGGTGACTCCAGATACAGCCAAGTTCCTGGCATTTAATCTAGAGCTAATCTAATTTGCATTAGAGACTTCCTTTGTTCAGCCTGGGAGGGGGTAGTTTGTTTAAGCAGCACTTTTATACTCTCACTTCATAATAGAAGATTTACAGGTATTAATCCAAACTGCAGTCAGTTTGATGCAAAAGAAGGGGTGAATTCCTGGGAAGGAGGAATTCACCTTCCCTCTGAACGCTGACAGGTCCCCCAGCTAGAGGGAGTGTTTCTGAGATCAGGAAAAGCTAACCCAGCCCTACTCCTTCTGGACAAAGTTATTTAAGCAGATCAAACTCATGAACAGTAGCTTAGCACCACGGAGGGAACTGACCAGGAGGTGGGTGAGGCTCAGATCAGGGCTTCGCCCCAAGAGGTGCCCTCTCTCCACTGTCCAGAGGAGGGACAGAGAAACGGTGTGTTCTCCCGAAACCCGTTCAGAAACAGATGCTTAAGTTAATTTGTCTTTTTCACATTTTGTCCTGTCTGTAGTCTTACTTCATAACCTAGTTGGGAGAACAACTTTTCTCAAAATCCAAATTCAATGGTAGGTACGCCGAACTACTCAGCTCCGGGTTGCAGAATCATTTCGTATTTGCGGCACCAAATTTACCCTTTATATGGGGCGACATTTGCTGTTCAAGTGAAATTCTTCTCTGTCCATCGCAGTGTAAGCTTCCTATGGGAAGGGCCCCATTACATTTCTGAGCCCTAACACAGGAGAGCACTTTGCATCACATTAACTCCAACCGGCGTTTTTATAGGCATGTGGGTCCAATATTCATTCAGTCTCTCAGAAACAACTGTGACATGACCAGCAAAGGAATTACCACAGCTCCTTTCCGTTGCAATAATATGTATTATTTCATTAAACCTTAGATTTAGAAATACCTTTAAGAAGGCATTCAACTCATTTCTCTACTTCTAAGTTGATATTGGAAAACATAAAATAATAGCTTCCGTATCTAGTAAGTCCTCTGTGCAGGCGTGGGCTAAGTGCCTTAGACTTTATTTCTAATCCCTAGACTAGCCCTACGGGTGGCTATTATAACCCCCACGTTACAGATCAGAAGACTGAGGCTGCGGAAGAAGTGAGAACACAGAACCACACAGCTGGTGGACGCAGACGTGGATTTGAACTCGGTCAGTCAATCTATGCTGACGTCTGCACTTTTAAAGCAAAATAACTTAACCTGTGACTTCACTGTTGGGCACACATAAAACCAAACATAGATGGTTCCCATTGCAGGCGTGTGTCACTTAAAATATATATAAGATGCATATTTATGTATACGTCATGCACGGATGCATGCACGCATATATTATATAAAATCATAGCTCTTGAAAACAGGCAAGCTTTCGAAGAGAATTCAGGATTTCTGCATGTAAGCAGTTTGCACTGGATTTAGACAAATATGATGAAGACGCGCAGAAGGCTGAATGACTTTCAGAGAAGCTGCGTCACATCTGAACGGTGCATAGTGAGCTTCGAATAAAAATGAATCACGTCACCTAAGCAGCAGTGAGCCTTGCACCAGACTTTCTATAGAGAAAAAGTCTCAACTAATACAGTCATTTTCTTGAAGATAACATATCCTGTAAGTAAGAAGCTGCAGTATTTTCTGGGTGACATTCTCCCGTTCCAATAACTGGAAACAGGTCTGAGGACATCGGCAGAGGACACCCCCTCACACTCTCATGATCACCCGAACCCCATGCCACGCAGGGCACGTCCCACCCGGGAAAGGTGCCCCTTCCCTTGGTTTTCCGGATTCACCTGAACGTAGCCGGTGTGTGGAGCCTTACTGTACACACTGTTTACATATATGAACTGGACAGTCTATCCAGGCTCTGTATCTGCTGTGTAAGATGTGTTTTCCATAAAAACTCATTTCAGCCCTCATCAGGGCGCGTCCGCTGCCTCGGCCACCAGACGTGAGGATGCCTGCCTGTACCTGGTGAGGCCTGAGCGGGGTCGTGACCGGCTCCCTGGCCACAGGACTCGGGCACGCAGCCCCTCCCCCTCGGTCCACCGTCCCCTGCCCGTGGCCGCCGCTCGGCAGGGCCGGGCGCACGCCTGTGCTCCTGGCTTCAAGTCTGGTGCCCTGTGCCGTGGTCTCCCCGTCCTCTGTCCTAAACTCACCCTCCCCCCACCTCCCCACCCTTTCGGGACATGCCAGTCAGAGCCCTCTGGGGACACAAGCCTCGAGCCCTGTGGGCTTCTGCCTGACCTCCAGAGGTGGCTGGGGTTTGATTTTCTTTCTCTGGCTCTCAGACCAAACGAATAGCAAGCCCTCCTATAACTTTCACAGCAGATCCTTCCTCTCCAAGATGCTCCTGTTTTCCTCCTGCTCTGTAGATGAGGAAACCGAAGCGGAATGATTTGCTCAAAACTTTCCAGCCCCTGAGGCGTAGACCCCAGGCATGTCCAGCTCCAGAGCTCACCCCCCAGAGCTCCCGTGGCCACAGCTGCACGTAAGGGCCTGAAGATGCATAACCCTGCCTCCCTCCCTGCCTCCCTCCCTCCCCAAAGCCTGTGCTTCTGACACATAAAGGGTGAAGACACTTATCACAGACAGGCGGTGCACGGGCAGCCCCTGCCCAAGAGTCACCACCGCTTTCCCTCATCCTCGAGTCCCCCAGACAAGAACAAGGAGGGAGAGGACTGCTGGTCACGTGAACGGGAAGGGGCAGAGGCAGCCTGGAAACCAGCACGAGGACGCGGCCGCCTGATCCCACGCCAAGCGTCAAGGCTCATTTCCGCGGCATCATCTCTCACCGGAACTTTTATAGAAGTCTGAGAAACTCCCTTTAAGCATGTATGTAATGTATGCTTTTATGGGACTGTCTCGGTGAAATTGTATCTCAGTCACAAATCTCTGCATCTGTAAATGTCAGACAGCATCAGTCCCCCGATACTCGGTAATGCCGGCATCCCAGCTCCATCCCATCTCCTCGAGGAGGACCGGCACCCGGAGCTTCCTGCTCCAAGCAACAGCACGGACTTCCCAGGAACGGGCAGAGCTGCAACCATGGGGGCCGACCACCGCTGGCCCCCTGCACCCCCTCTCCAGAACCTTCCATCTGCACGTGTGAGCTTCTGCGTCCCTATCCAGCTGGGTTTTGAAACGGCCCTGCTGCACCCATTCCGCCAGGGACACCACACGGCGGGAGCCCTGCCCGGAAGCGGAGCTCACCCACCGCTGGCTGGAGAACGTCCTGGCTTCCAGTGAACCGCTTGTCCAACGAGACCCAGGACACAGAACTCGGGGAAAGGGAGCGGTCCCGAGAGGGGTTTTAGGGTGTCAAGGTTACCCTGCGGCCCCTCTAGGCCCTGCTCACTGCAGAGGCGCCCAGACTCTGGGCAGATGGCTTGTCCATCCCTGGAGGAATTTTCCAGAAGTCCTGCACAGCCTCCCACACTTGCTGCAGAATATTTCAAGTGGATGAAAGAGCCCAACAGACATCTTTTCTGGATTCATATTACGGGCCTGAATTTAATTTGTTCAATATACCCCACACTAACGATGCCCATTTAAGACATCCTGTTAAAAGCTGATAACATTAATTTAATGGAAAAATGCCAATATCACTCCAAGAACTCTATTAGATTTTCTCCCTGCTAAATTAATGTTACTAACTTTTAATGGACGCTGTAATTAGATGTTATTATTAACGGGAATATTACCCAAATTAAAATCAGACCGTGCGAGAGACACAACGTACTTTTCTAAGGGCGTGAAGTGCGCTGTCTGGACGTCACACGTGCCCCTGTGGGTCCCACGGCCCGGGCCCTGCTCCTCGGACCCACGGCAGGACCAGGCCCGGGGCTGGGCACACAGGGCCTGAGTGGGGTCCGAGCCACTACCCTAGTTCCCACTTCGGAGGGGAAGCGATGGCCCGCACCCCCTGAGGTGCGGGGGAGCCCTCCCCCAACTTCACACGCAATTTAAAGGGTCGCTCTCCATCCAGCCTGATTGGGTTCGGCAGTTTGAAATTGATTGTTTGGGTTGTAAAGCTCGCCTGCCTTCCCAGCCAATTTAAAAGAGGCAGCTAAGCTGCTGGCTTATTACGAGCTGGACGGCAGAGCCAGGAGTGCCGTGAATTCAGAGTTGCGGGGTCTGACCCCGCCAGGCCCTATTACTCTTCAGAGGTGTCTCCTCAGGACCACCACCCAGCCCGGGATACAGAGGAAAACCTCCCTCGACACCCCCTACTGGTAGAGGCCACCAAGGGGCAGCTAAAGCTAGGACGCGGGGCGGGCGGAGGGGGGACAGAAAACCCACGTCTGCCAAAGCTTCTCTCCTATCAGCTCACCGTGAGGACCCGGGATCCCCCTGCAGAGCCAACCTGCGTCTGACAAAGCAGCCCTTGCCGCTCAAGGGCTTTGTTTCAGAGACCAAATAAGCACAGTTATCTGGGATACTGGCTCTCTGTCCCGCAGGTAATGTGAGGTCCCAGCGGAAAGCAAGGTCAAGACGAGGCTTGGGGTCCCTGGACGGAGACCACAGACCAATCAAGGCCACAGATTTTCTGAAAGCATCCAGCCAGCATTTTAACTCAGCGTCCAAGTGCTTCATTTGTATTTCAGCTTCTTGCATGCTTTCAGCCTATGTCTAGTAGGAATTTAATCATCAGGAAATAGAGAGCAGAGTAGGAGAATCAAAAGGATTTTAAAATCTGCAGATCGGGTGATGAGCCCAGAACAACTGCCCAGGTTTTCTCTCCTGGGAGACCTTTCCTCACCCCGGCTCTCCACCCAGAACTCCACGCTGAGAAATCATCTTTATGTTTACATCACACTGTACCTGACGTCCGTGTATCTCCATTTCCCAGGTTAATTATTTTTCAGCAATGATGTGAGTGTACGCCCATCCATCGGCTAGGACAGAAACTGTCTATATCTTATTGAATTTTCCCGTGCCTGGCATAATCCCTGGCACAGAGTGTGCATCTGATCACTTGAATACATGAACTTGTACAAAATGAGTAAGAAAAGTTGATTTTTACTGTAATGACAAAGGAGAGCAAAGGAAGTTTCTCATATCGTCGTAAATCTGAAGAGGGTCGTTAGGAAATGGATGGCCGAATTGTGATATTTTAGGAAGAGAGCGTGCGTCTTCTAAATTAGAATTCACCTAGCTATCCAAGGACTTGAGCACACTGCCCGAAAAGAGCAATGGCAGCGTGAAGAGGACGCCACACCCCGCAGGCCTGATCCTGGCTGCTTTCGAGAGTAGGGATCGTGAGAGAGTCCTGCTGAGGTGGTGTGGTCGTCGGGGGTCTTCTTGGCACTGACACGCCCCAGAGCACTGCACTTCCCTCCACTTGGGTGTTCTAGCTCGGGGGGCTTCTGTTGAGGCCACTATGGGTTTGGGTGGGATCGACTTCATCGCATTCCCAGAGCAGGCCCTTAGCTGGGCCATCCCAGCCCCTTTGTCTCAGTGAGGGGTCAGGGACTCGGAAGGCCCGCCTGGGGAAGAAGCAAACATACGTTGGGGGGGTTGAGAAAAGAGTGGTCAAGAGAGGCTGTTGGAGCCGTAAGAAACCACGTGTTAGACTGAGTACCACTGGGCTCGACACGTCCCACAAGCCAAGGACTTCCCTGCATGTTTTGAACCAGTTAGAGCTGGGTTTTTCTATAACTTGCCATTAAAAACAGTCTAATCATTCAGTCATATAAAATGAATAATGGGAAAATCATAAAATTCCCTATACGTTCTTTGGGGAAAAAGTCAAATCAACATTAAAATCATGATCTCAAAGTGACTGATTTCTTTAATGAATTAAAAACTTCCATACATGTTTGGATGTTATTTTTTAAATTGCATTTTCATTCCTAATTCCATTTTGTGCAACCAGGAAGAATTTGCTTCTAAATCAGAAGGAGACTCTGGCGGACGTGAAATTTTTAATTAACCACGAGCAACTGAAATTCATAACCCAGTGGGAAGTTAGTATACTTCTCACGTACCTGCTTCCCGAGCTAGTATTCATCTATCCATGGGTAGTTTCCTCTGTTTTACTGACTGCATTTGCCTAGTGTGTTAAACGGCGTGGGAGAGAGGGAGGCTACGACGGCAATGTCATAATATACTTACTGAAAAAGGACCCGTCCAGAATAGTGTTAGCAATGCAAGGATGGTTCAACATTCAAAAACTAATCAATGAATTATCAGGTTGACCAAAAAGTTCATTCGGGTTTTTCCATAAGATGTTATGGAAAACGCAAATGAACTTTTTGGCCAACCCAATATACCACATTTGTAGAATAAAAGTCAAAAAACACATGATCATCTTAATAGGCACAAAAAAGCATTTGACAAAATCTAACACCCTTTCATGATTTAAAAAAAAAATGCAACAAACTAGAGATTGAAGGGAATTTTCTCAATGTAATAAAGGCATCTGCAACACACCCACAGCTAACACCATCCTTAACGGTGAAAGAGTTTGTAACAAGACAAGGATGCCCACACTCACCACTTCTAATCAATATTGTACTAGTGGTTCTGGCCAGGGAAATAAGGCAGGAAAAAAATAAAAGCCACCCAGACTGGAAAGAAAAATAACTGTTAGAGTTAATAAGCAAGTTCAGCAAATTTCCAAGAAGCAATGGCAAAGTTTAGGTCTAGAAGTGGGGAGTGACAGCTAATGGAGCAGGGCTTCCTCGTGGGGTGATGAAAATATTCTGCCGTTAAACAGTGGCAATGGTTGCAAAACTCCGTAAATTCACTCAGATGTGTACCTTAAGTGTGTGAATTATATCTCAATCAAGAAAAATGTGCTAATAATATTCAGCATCTATTGAAGCTTGTCCATTTCCAGGCAGCAAACAACCAAGACAAAAAGCAAGGAAGACAGAAGGGGATTCACTCTGGGAGCCAACGTGTAACTTCTTCCCACAGACAAAATCTGATTCAAAACAAATCCTAGAAGCTCATCCTGGGCTAATAAGACCAAAAGATAATCCGCAAATTTTAACAAGTATTATTTGATTTTTCATAATCAATCTCTGTCAAAGTCAACTTTACAGAGGAGCATTCTCGTTTCCACCTTCTGTAACACATGATTTTACAGAATAATAGTTATTTCTCACTCTTCAAACATTCTGATCAGTCCGTGCAAGACTTTCCACTCGGGAAAAATACGTTTCATCCTTAACAATCATTTCTCGTTATTATTTTAATCACAGACACTAAACAAGCCCTCGGAAAATGCAAATCAAATAGTGCACTTGAACCAGCCCCAGGCAACAACAGACCTTACTCTGCATATGCGTTTTTCTATTCCCTTTCAAGGGCAAACTCCCAACAGTAAAAGATGCCTTCTTTTAAGTATTCAAGTTTGAAATGCTAAGTAAGAGAGTTTATCAAACTTACCTTCCACGTTTACTGTTGTGGACTTCTGAGTTTTTCCAAAATCAAGGTTTAGTCTGCAAGAAAAGAAAAAAAGGTGAGTTAAAACATAATATAAACGTGAGCGTGGTCTATGGGCTGTTTTCCTAATTCTTTTGCTCTTATCTAATTCCGTACAAACGCACCGGTTCGCTCTTTCACTCAGTCATGTTTCTCTGAGTGCACATAGTGACTGCAGGATCCGTAGCACTGCATCAAATAACTCTTGAATGAATGCAGGAAGGTACCCAAGCTCAGAATACAGGGACCCCTGAGGGGCATTTTAGGGGAGAAATAGGGGCCCCAATTTGGGCCCTCCATTCTGGTGCCCGTCACACAAGCTCTGGGGTGGCCAGGACAGGGGCTGGTCCTTCGGTCCACGTGTTGCTTAGAGCCCCTGGTGTGGGCGAGGCGTTCTGGTAGATGCTGACATGTGATACACACGTGTGCTGCACACAAGCTGACCCAGTTGTGTGCAGCGACACAGGCGTCAGTTCCCTGCCCATGGAGCTCCCAGAGCCCCGCAGTCCTGTTCAATCCCATCCCATCTTGTGATGGGTTGCTGGACTGTCCAGGCCTTCCCTGCTGGTGGTGGGCAGTGTGGCGACCACCCCTCACCCCCAGGGCTCCCCAGCGCCCAGGGCTGGCACTCAGGCGGCAGGTAATCCTCTGCTGCAGGTCCCTACTCGAGCCCTGCCACCCCAGCACAGAGTCTGGCCCCAGCAGCAGGGACCCTCCCCCCCTTCCTTCCACACGTCCCAGAGCTGATACGTGGCGCAGGTCTGGACTTTCTGTTGGGTGGCCACACTCGGCCCCAACTCCTCCTGTTTACCTCTCGCTGAGCACGCCAGCAGGACGCCTCACCCCCAGGCCACCCATCTCTTTGCTCCTGGGCCGTCATGTTCCATCGTCTCCCTGCAGGCAGACCCCTCGGCTGCCCCGACTTTCTTGAAGGTCATGGAAACCTGGACCCCTGGCTGGTAGCTCAGCACCGTCTGCTCTTAAGGCAGCCAGCACCCCAAGCTCTTCATCGCCCGGCTCTGGCGCCAGCCCCAGCTGCAAGGACAGCGTCCATTGACCACTCCGGCCGTGCGGGCTCCATCCCCAGCTGTGCACGCTTGTGACTCAGACTCGGCCTCGGGGAACGGGGGTCTCCGGCCCACCTATAGAGCACAGTCCGGGGGGTCTTCTGAGACCCGCTTCTGAGCACGCCCACTTCACAAGCATTATCCCTCCTCCCCCCGTCTGCAGGAGCCCAGGGCTCTCCCTTTCTCAGCCTGGTGCCCCCGGCTCCAGGCTTCTCCGAGCAGGCCGGCTCCAGCCCAGGTTCTGCGCTACGTGTCACACCCGGGAGTGTTGAGAAGCGCCTCGGGTCCCCCAACCCTCACTCATGCAGCCTGACATTCTCCCCGAGGCCGAGATTCCTACCTTTGTCTTATAGCCCATGTCTTCCCTGGTCACACGTGACCCTTTGTGCAAGTCCAAGTCCTCTCACTGCCTGAGGTATTTCTACCGCCCCTGCCCCAGGCTCAGGGCCGCCTGAGCCCCTGGTGCAGGTGTCCTCCGTGAGGGCCCGCGGCGCGCCCCTCCTCCCCCGACGCGCATTCCAGCGGCCGCCTCGTCTGTCTGCCCAAAGCGAGCCATCTCAGTGGGTCCCTGCGGGAGTGGACAGCATCACTCAGGACTAGGTGACCAGGTGGGTCGGACGGGACAGCAGGGCCCAGGCAGGTGCTCGTCCCCTCCCAGCCTTGACCCCTGCTCGACCTTGGACCCGGTGCCGCTCCAGGGCCGGGACAGGAGCCGCGAGTCCTCTGGTATTTCGCTTGCGCCATCGGTGAAAGAGAACATCCTTCTTCAAACACTCACACCCTCCCCACAGAACAGCAAGCAGCCCAGGCTCGCCTGTCCTGCTTTTCTGTGACGGTGAACGAGGTGCCAGCCCTGCCCTCAGGGGCGTCACCTGCGGGTCACCGTGTCACCCCAAGCACGTGCTGTGCGTTCTTAGCGGGTGATTGATGGGCGTGTCCGTGTTCGGTCATTGTATGTTCTTAAGTGAGTCTTCAGGAATTGCGTCCTCATCACCTCCGATAGCACGAATCAAAGGTCCGGAACCTCATACAAGTCTTGATGAAGGAAAGGAAGGAGACGGGACTCTCGCCCGGAGGTCTCAGCTCCCAGGGGACCCATTCGAGGAGGTGTCAGGCAGCAGGGTCTGGAGGACAGGAAGAGGGACTCGGTTTCCACCTCGGGGTCACTTTCCCAAGCAGCTTGGGGCGGGAACGCGCAGCCCTCCATCACAGCCTCTGACGCCCAAGGCCAGCAGCCACGGGGCTTAAGAGAAAGACCTAAACAGAAGCCTGCTTCTCACCCTGGGAACCAGTCTCCAGGGACAGCGACGCGGACCAAAGCCGACGTTTAACCAGGAAGGAAGGAGCAGCTCAGTTCGACTCAGCCCCTTCTTTATTTTTTAATTTTTACTTTATATTGGAGTATATTGGAATAAAAACGTTGTGTTAGTTTCAGGTGCACAGCACAGCGATTCAGTTATACAAACACACGTATCTATTCTTTTTCAAATTCTTTTCCCATTTAGGTTATTACAGAACATTGAGCAGCGCTCCCTGTGCTGTGCAGCGGGTCCTTGTTGGTTAGCTGTTTTATATATAGTAGTGTGTACATGTCGCTGCAGGACGTTTGCAAAATACTAAAATCCAGCCTCAGAGAAACACGTGGCCCCTTGTTAGGGGCCCAAGCCATGACAACACGGTAACTCAGGGGCATTTCCTGTCCAGCCCCGCGTCGCGGTGCCCACGCCAATTAACACCTCCCCCCCCCCACCCCCCGCCACCGACGGGGCTTGTTTAGCCCAGGATGCGGCCATCACCTCTGAAGGAAGCCCTGGCAGGCAGTCAGCACCACGTCGCGGGCCATTGGGCCGCCTGCTGACCCGCAGCACCTCGGCCTGCGCTCTGACGGCCACCAGGAGCCTCCCACCCTCAGCAACATCCCGTCCTCAGCAACATTTACAAGAGTACGACCCTTACCTAACGGGTCATGGGAAAGGACCCAGCATGTGGACCGCGGGCCGGGAGGGACAGGCCTGGAGGCGGGGTCTGCAGCTGCCATGGCTGTCGTCTTTTTCTCAGACGCTGGACTTCTGTGGTCGCCTTTCAGGTGCTAAAGAAAGATTTACGTGGAGTTTGGAGTAAACCTCGAAAATCCACTTAAACACGTTGAAGGACTCGGTTAGTCAGGCCTCTGAGAGCTCTGTGACCCCTGTGAGCAGCTAAAGCGAGCTGCGAGCCCTGGGGCCGGTCGCCTGGAGAAGGACCCGCAGGAAGCAGTGGCCGCTCGGGCTGCCCCCCAGGGAGGAGGCGACCCTCGACTGGCTCCACGGCCAGCACCCTGGTCCTGGGCAAACAGGGCCCCTCGAGTGGCAGAGACGTGATTCTGAGGAACTGCAGGTGAACAGAGCTCAGGAAGCAGCGCATCCCCAGCTGCGGTTACGCCAGACACAGGGCCCCGGGGGGAGGGACACAGGATCTGTCAGCCAAACAGTGAATACTCAGAGGATCCAAGTCTATCCCACGGGAAAGATGAGCGCAGGGCGTATCGTGGTGGGCAACGTTCCAGCAGCGAGACACGACCTCAGGGGTCAAGGCTCTCATCAAATCTAAGGCACCTGGTGGACGTCCGGTGCTGGGACCACGACTTGAAAAGACTGGAGGACAGTGAGCCCCACCCCACACCCTGCTGCTTTAGAGACAATGAATTCCACAAGCCGCCCTGGGTATTCGGGGATTCACCCGCCCGACTCTTTTGGCTTTGATTTGCTCTCTTTTCTTGCAGTCTTTGCTAGGATTTCTTTCAGTTTCTTTGCTGGCTTCACTCTGGGATTCGTCTGTGTCACTGCCCCTGCGGGGCCGTCCCTGGAAACAGGGGACACGCGTGGACACAGATGACAGGATGACATGTGGGCGCAGGGGGTGTGCCTTCAGCCATTCCGCTCACTACAGGCCGCACCCACCGTGGCAACGGAGCAGGGTGTGCCCAGGGCAGCCCGTACCCGGCCCAGGGGGAGAGGCAGTGTGGCCAAGTGAGGGAGGGCCGCCAAAGTGGCCTTTGGGGTGTGACCTTCGAGCTCAGGGTCCTCACGCCCATCGTGGTGACCTCTGTTTCCCTTGTGCCGCAATGAAACAGCTGAATTAGCACCCCCGACTGCAGGAGGATTAGGCCAACCAGCTGAGGAGACGGGCTTCACGCAGAGGATGCCCACTGCCCCGGATGGGGTGAGAAGGAAAGCAGAGCTCCCAGACTAAGCCCCTGGGAGCCATTCTTCACAGAGGGCCCCCCTGCAGAGGTCACCCGGGCTGACCTCACAGGAAAGAACTGTTGAGCGTGACTGTGTGTATTGGAAAAACATGCACTTGACAATATTGGTTCTTCCGATTACACAAGTTTCTGGGCCCCCAGCGGGATGCGCAGCGAGGCACGCGAGAAGCAGGCCTCAGCTCTGCAGCTGGACGGAAACAAGCATGTGGGGAGAGCCCTGGAGGGGCCCGAGACCCCGCACCACGTGTGCCGAGCATATGTCTGGAAACCTATTAAACGAGAGTGCGGGCAACTTGTCAGAAAGTTTCAGATCAGCCGCTCACTCTTCCCGAATATTTTTTAATTGGTCAATTAGTTCTGTTAAGTGTTTGGGGAAGGCATTTCTTCAAAGAGGCAGAGTGTACGGGTCTGTCTGAAATTATCTAAATTCTGAATGCCAATCCTGCCGGCTGGAGTCGGGCTGTGTCTACACACTCTGACTGATTCCACCGTTTGGACTAATTGGCTTGTCACCAGCCAGGTGTCTGACCAAAAAGGCCATCGATTCTGAGGAGGGCGTGGGTGGGGTCCGCCTGATGGCTAAACGGCTAGCTAGTGATTGGTCCACGGGTTGAGAAATGGGAACCACAGCAAGTACGGTGAACCACAATACGGATCTAGGCTAATACTTTTATTTGACTCTGTCCAGGGACACATTTTAAGCAGCTGTTTCTGTGATGAGGCCATGGCCACCCAGACTGAGGACGGCCATTGAGACACCGGTGGTACAGATGCTTCTGGAAATTCTTCACCCAACAACGTCTGCATCTTTATGCTAATTATTCGTGAGCAGATACTCTATCTGAACCATTGCAAACTGCTTCCCCTCATCTTTAATTGGATTTTATTAACTCGCATCTATTGTTAAACTGAGACAATAGCGTGGAAGGAGCGGAAGGGATCAGTGTGAATGGCAACCCCCTTGTGGGGAGTAATTTGAACAGGTGGGCAAATTGAAATATTTAGTGAGGTGCTTTGTTTTAGCTCGCATTGAAAAGTTTATAATGATCCAGTACTTGTTCAAAAATACACCCGTAAATGGAGTTTATCTGTAGATTTTACACAGCCAGGCCCGATGAAATAAGTAAACGCTACCGTCAGACAGAAGGCATTGAAGTGGTCGTATGTCTGTGGGCGAGGGAAGCAGAACTCCTGTTTCTGAAATAAGTGGGTGGACAGCCCCGGCGGAGAGTCTGCTCTGACTGCTGATGTGTCCCTGGAGGTGACTGCGTCAGTGCAGGTGGAGTGGAAGGGCCAGGATGCGTGCGACTAACACTCCCAGTGTTACAGGAAGAAGGGCCGGTCAGTGTTAAAATCCTCCCCAAGGCCCGTCTGGAAGGTCCACGAGCTGTGTCCCAGGGATGGGGACTCCCTCGGTTGGCATTCGAGGCCGCACTCTGCGCGCTGCCAGCTGGGAGAATCCCCGCCTGGTTCCCGCCCTGGGCGGCCACGTGACAAGGGGCCTCGGGAGAGGAGAGGACCGTCTGATGGAAGATGCCCAGGGAAGCATTGCAGATAAAGGGTCCAGGCAGGGCTTAAGGAAAGTGTCCCAGCTCTCGGAACAGACCGTGGGGAGGGCGTCCATCAGGACAGGGAGCCTCCTGAGCTTCACGGTCGCTTCTGGTGAAAAGTGATAGTGATAATCACCCTCACCTGTGTCCACACCTGCAGCCAGACCGAGGGCAAAGCTAGTATGGTGCTTCGTGTTTAACAGAGATTGGATCCAGCTGGGGACGCATCCTCGAGGACATGTGTCCTATTCCAGAACCATTGTGAACACCTACGTGCTATAAACACATTGGTTCGTGTGACTATCCACAAATTCTCCCCAAAGCTGCCACTCGCTCAAAGCTTACTTCTCCACTTTCTATTACAAAACAAAAAACCAACCAAAAAAAGAAAAACCAAAAAGAAACAAAAAGCAACAGCTTTTCCTAAAAAAGCTTACTTTTCTTTAGAGGAGTTGCTCCAGTTTCACCCATAAAAATTTCTGAAACTTTCCTCATCCCTATTTTCCACTCTTCTGTCTGCTACATGTCGATTCATCCTTCCCTTCTGCAGTGAACTTAGCCTCATCGTGGGACTGGTGTGTTTCCTCCTTCATCTAACTCAGTTTGGTCTACACGCTTGCAGCTCCACCACATAAACTTTCAGAGTTTTGTGCGTTACAGTCTGGTTAAATCCCAAGCGCCTAACACAGACCTTATGCAAGAGATGACAAGGGAGATGGTGACAAAGTGCTAGCACCCTTCTCTCCTCTGCAGGGTTCCCTAGGCCCTGAATTCCAGAGCGGCAGAGGTCACCTAAGCTGGTGAGAAACCCAACACAAGCGTAAACTACGCTGTCAGGGTGCTCAGAGCATCTCTGCGTACCCAGCAGATGCCCACAGTCCACACCAGACATTATTTTATTTTTATTTCTCCCTGAGATTATCAGGGTGCTCTGAGTTAGGAGCACACTGATTTCCTCTTTTCAATGCTAGAAAGAATGCTTTGCATCTTGATCAATTACACATTAATTTAAGATACTGCTCAATAACAATGATTTTCTGCTGTTAAGACTATATAACTGCTTTGAATCTCCCCCAAAGATACAGGTTAATGAAAACCAAATGACAAGCAGGGGAAGAAATGAAATGAAATGATAATTTTGTAATTCGAAGTTTTAAAAACTCTTAGAAGAAACTTGATCAGGGAAAATCACATGTATACACACAAATGATACTGTGTCAAAAATATATATATATTTTGGAACTTGTGTTTTATATATATTTATACATATGCAATAAAATAATACAACATATTATTAAAGGTTATATAACATAGGTTATAAAACCAAAGACGCTACTATCCTGAATTTTTCTTAGAGCACACAAAATATATGTATTTTTTAATTTCCAAATTGCTCACCTCCTACATAAACAAATAATGTAAATCACTGTGAATTAAATGTGAACATTTTCAATGACACCGTAGCGCTTAATGGTTAACAGTCACTGTCAACGATGCTAATTTTTATAATGAATTTTCCCCTCTGAAGATAAATCCACTTATCTTTAAGAAAAATAAAGACATCACGTTCTCAAGTAACTGTTTGGAACAGAAGGAAAACCACACGGAAGCTTCAGGTCCATCCCTCACATCCGGATGGACAGCCACACGCAGTGCGTTTTCATTCTCACCATAAATCAATTGGATAGTTTGCGCTGTAAGTGCAATATATGATTTTCCCACTTTTTAAAAGAAGCAGTTCAAAATGCCATATTTCTATGTATCCCGAGCAGTTTGAGCGACTTGATTTCAAAGTTACAGAAACTGCTATTCTCATGCTGTAATTTGAAAAAATGATTTTGACAAAAATAGCCGTTGAAATGAGTCAATTTAGCAGCGACAAAGAACGCTTTCGACTATAAATGCAGTGTTTAAGCAGTTATTTTAACAGTAGACTTGTCAAGTTGACAGAGCTGGGCATCATAAAAACTGTTTAAAACTGTAAATTTAACTGTTAAAATTAGCAGTTACACGGTTGGCTGCTAAACATGGTGAAACTAAAGCAAAAATGAATCCAAGCAACAGCAAAAAGTGTTTTCTTCTAATGTCATTTTCTGGTCGTTTATTTTTACTTTTCTGAGGTTTGATATAGGATAATATTTTGAAAGGGGAAGGAAATATTCTGGGAAATTTGCTAGCAACAGATGCTCAGTTAGCACAGAGGAAGGAAAGCAGATGGGGGGTTAGCTCCCGGAGGGGGCGTCCTCCAGCCATGGCCCCTGGGACACGCTTGCCCTGGTCCATCAGGCCACTGAATCTTCAACGCCCCGTGGGCAGCTTCCCATCTGAGAGATGAGCTGGTCACCTTCCACCTTCCGCGTGAGGACTGTCCTTCATGAGCAACAAAGGCTCATATTCGCATCAACGGCTCAACTCTGCAGCTGGGAAAACACACTTGGCGAGAAACGATATTCCAAGGAAACAGCAGAGTGTGACGCTGGAATTTGTACTGCTGGGGGTGGACACCCCGGAGGGTCTCCGGGAGCCTGGGATGAGGGGGGGAAAACTCAGTCACCCAGAGGTTCCCTCACCGGAACTTCTCCACATGCCTTGACCAGAGCTGGGACATCGTCAGTCAGGACCCTCTGACAGTGTCGAGCCCTGGTGTGCTGGTAACTGGTTAGAAACGAGTCCTCCACCTAGCATGCCAGACTAGTTAGGACCTAATCCCCCAGAGTCACACGTGCACAGACAAACTTATGTGTACTGTTTGCTGGTTCCCATGGTGGGACTATTCCCACGGTGGCCGATTTGGGTACAAATATGATGTCAGGTAGGATGGAGGTGGGAGTTGCCTCCAGTCCCCCAGGGATCATGGCTGAGGCAGCAAGAAAAACATCACCAGTCCCGAGCTTCCCTCGGTGACGGTCCTTGAAGGGGTCCG
Organism: Stenella coeruleoalba; assembly: GCF_951394435.1. Lineage (NCBI taxonomy): Eukaryota > Metazoa > Chordata > Mammalia > Artiodactyla > Delphinidae > Stenella > Stenella coeruleoalba. Next base: position 1,758,727 of record NC_137160.1, on the reverse strand, counting down.
ACGGCCATCAAGAAACCGCGTCCTTCATGCTGCAGCTGCCAGGCGTCCCAGGCCGGGTCCCAGCGGCGTCCCAGGCCGGCTGCCAGCGTGGGTCCGCTCCACCTGGGGGCCCAGGAGCCCCTCTTGCTCACCTAGACCTGCCCTCATCCGAGGATCACGTGAGGCCGTCGCCGTGGACACCACGTCCTCTGGAAGCCCCCACCTCACACTCTCACACGGGGATGCGCACCCTGGCACGTGTCCCACAGTTAGCCCTTCTGCTACAGACTTCAGCTGTCCTCACGCCTCCTTCCGAGCTGGGCTCGGTGAAACTGTCCAGGAGCTTGGGGAACAGTAAGGCCAGCCCCATTACACAAACTAGTTTAATTGGAGAATAATGGGAGATGCGTGCTGGTGAGCACTGAGGCCGGCTGTGGACGTCCTCAGACACCAGGCCCACTTTTTGTAGCAGTAGGGAGCCACGGAAGGTTCTTGAGCTGGAGCCTGACATGATTCAAGGGTGTTTCGGGGAAGCCGTGACCACAGTATACAGTCTAGAGTAGAAAACAAGCAGGTGGAAAGAAACTGAACTTTGGAGACGCCTAAACGAGGGGTGATGGGGACCAGGGCCGTGTCCTGAAGGTAAGAGGGAGGCGCCCACGCTGGACAGTTTGGAATCGACAAGGCAGCGGTGACGCTGGATTTTAACGCGGTCGTGGACCCAAGCCGGCACAGAGCTTCTGGGTTGTTGATTGAAGCTCTCGGACGGGAACAAGAGCCACAGCTGTCAAAGGGGAGCTGAGGACGGATGAGTCCAAGGGCATCCCAGGAAGCCTTCCGGAGACCCCAGACACTCTTAACAAGGAAGCAGTGAGAGGGAGCTCAAGGTCAGCAGGGTGTGAAGGGATCCTTCCATCGAGGACCGTGGTCCCTCAGGGGGCTGGAGCGCCTCGTGAGAAGATGCCCGGTGGGAGGGGTGCAGGGCACCAGCGCCAGGCATGAAGAGCCTCCAGGAGCTTGGGGACAGACATTGGGGGCACGCCGCGGCCACAGCACACGCCCCAAGGCAGGCGGAGCGGGCAGCCTGAGGCAGGGAGACCAGCTGTCCAGACTCGCAGTCATGCGGGTGGGCAGTGCCAGAGGTCGGGGCTCAGGCGAGCGTGGGCAGCAGACAGAGCAGGGGACAGAGGTGAAGCCGCACCGCGCAACGGAGGCGGCCCGGGGGCCAGGCTGCCCCACGGAGGGCCCGCCCGGGCTTCCGCCCACGCCCCTGGGGTCCTGTGGAGGGGGGCACGGTCCGTATAGTTGTCTATAGTGTTAAAAAAAAACAGGCTCTCAGACTGATCCTGGGGGTTCCTGAAACAATAAATAAAAATTGAAATCCTCTCTCCCTGGCGGAGGAAGACACTGACGGACACTGAGACGCAGACGCCACGTCGGCAGTTACAGGACTGATGACGCCCATTAGACGCTGATGAAGCTCGGGAAGTGTCGTGTCCGCCTTAACATTAGGAGCTGTTCCTGGCTGCCACCTGTCACAGGACAGCCTCTTACGACAGCACATCATCCCCGCGGCCTCGGCCACAGGGCCCGCCTCTGAGCAGGAATCAACACTGGTCTAACAGGAGCTTGAAAAATCCCATCTTTCTGGAAATAATGATACCACCACCTTGCCTCATATACCTCTTTGCTGTCAAAGACCTTACGGCATTTTCATGGGTATTTTTCCCCGCATACCCAAAAGTTTGTACCAAGGAGTCTGGCAAAGGGCGTTTTTGCTATTTATTCGTAACCACAGCACGTCCATTTCCATAGTAACTAAAAGGAAAATGAAGAAGCTGGGCTCAGAAAGACCAGGAGGCTTCTCGAAGGCCACAGGCGTTTGGAGGAACCTAAGCCAGTTCACAGCACTGACCACCAGCTCACAGCCACCAGCACTGCGGTCGTCACCAAATACACGGGACGTCTGAATTCTGCACCTTCCAGTAAAACAGAAATGCTGAGAAGTACAGGTATTTGCCGGTTTCATTGGGAGCCCATCAGATTAAGAAGCAGGCCTGGAGGCCCGGTCCACGCCTGTGTTTCCTGGGTCTGCGGGCCATCGGGGCCGCCCGTGAGATGGAGATCCAGGTCCACACCCCCAGGGACGGTGAGGGTCAAATCTGACCATGAATATTAAAGCCAGCAGCACTTTAAACAAACGTGTGTTATTAATCATCATCATATAGGAAACTATCGCATATGTTGGACTAAAATCAATGCAGGAAAAACGACCCTCCCTGGAAACGTCATTTGTCCTAATTCTTCCCTAAATATCAATTGGCTATATATACGTGCACAAGTGCGTTGACCATTTTGAACCCAATGAGTAATTACTAACCAATTATTAAGTAGTAAACATGTGGCCACAGCTTGGAGATTCTTTCTAATAAGATGGATGGAAATTGAATCCGTTCCCTGTGAACGTTTTCGATTATTTTTGCCATAATTCTAAAGCATTAAATATGCCGTTTTCTGTGCTGTGGAAATGCCGTAAGTCAGACCTGCACGTCATGGACGTACTTCTGGTTCTAGCACTGGGCCATGAATAGAATGGAACAGAAGAGAACAGAATAGAATAGAATTATTTAGTTTAAAGGAACTTGGACGTTGATTTAGTATCCAACTCCTTCTTTCTATACTTTAGGCAACTGAAGTCCACATAGCCTAACAGATTTTTCACAAATCATCCCATTATTTTATTCAAATGTATTGACCAAAACGTGTAATTTCTCTGTTGATGTGACGGAGTTTCTAGCAGCTCAAATTTGACATTCCCAACCATGATCAAACAGACTTACCTTTTTAGTGGACAATTATGCGAACCCTGGCCCTTCCTCAACCCAGGGGCAGGGCAGTGAAGTGGGAGCAGTAGGTGCCCACCCAGGTGAGGCTTAGGGGGTCTAGAGCCCCTTTTCCGGGAAAAGTCTGTATATGTACGTTTCTCCAGGGGCTGGAAGAGCTGTCCTCTCATCCCACCCTTCTTAACTCTCTCCCCAAAATCGACTTAAAATGCCAATAATAACATAAATGTCATTATTAAAATGCCCTAATTAAATGAGTGCATCCTTAAGTAAACCCTGGGACCTCGGAAGCACTGTTTTATTCTCTGGTCAGGTTAGGGAGGAAATTTCCACAGTTCAGTTTCTTGCCCTCACAAGTTCAGGCCACGTCCCAGAATGTTTGTCGTGTTCCTTCCCCGCCCCTGAAGGGCGAGACACTGGCCTTATCAGATTGTAAGACAGCAGATGAACGTTTTGTACATTTTACTGTTATATAAAAAGGAGCATTAGCCCTTTCATAAAAGGCTGACGGGAATGCTTGTAAATAAATGTTGGTAAAATAAAAAGTATTTTCCTTCATGTTTCTGCATCATCATATTCTGTGACCCAGGCTCCGTCATCCCGTCAAACGCCCAATCAGTGAACATTTGTGGGCACGGCCCGCACATCAGAGAGCTGGCTGGGAACGTGCGTCCCTCTCTGCAAAGGTCCCCACGGCAGGGACACGGGCGGCTCACAGGGAACCCGAGATGCAAACCAACCTTGGAGCGTCCAGTCAACACATAGCACTTACGGACGGGGGTCCGCACACTTCCCAGAGCCTCGAAAACCTGCCAGCGAACCACACGGGGGTCCAGGAAGCCCCGAATCCGGGGTCTCGGTCTGCAGCTCTGGCTCTGGTGCCCCAGGCGCAGGAGGGCAAGGTTTGCTGAGTGAAGCAGAAACGTCTCAGCTGCTGAAGGACTCCTCCACGCACAGCTATGACCCAACCCGCAGAACCCAGGGCTGCCACGACTCACTGTCCCAAACGCAGTGGACGGGGCTGGCGTGGGGCTTTGATAAAGTCGACACCCGTGTCTGACCAAGCCGACCACGTGTGCCTTCCACACTGTTACTGATTAAATCCTAGGACTTATTTTGTGTCGCAGCGTCCTGAAGTGGCCCTTAATTTGAAATAAGAAGCTGCTTTGTCCACAGGGAGCAGAGCCCTCGGTGCCCCGTCCGGGGTGGACCATGCCCACGTCTTCCTCCCTCGGGCCCGGAGCTGACCCACTGCAGCAGCGCCTGCGTGGACCCCAGAGCCCCGTGGAGGCCACATCCGCCCATATCCACGGGATCCCCGGACATCCATAAAGGAAGGAATGGCAGTTCAATTACTTTTTACAAACCTCATCTTTTTCCTGAACCAGAAGTGATGACTCTGTCCCTCCCGACGGTTTATCGACGTTCCAGGGAAGGTGAGGGCTTCCCTCCAAGCGGCAGCCTGTCCTTCCCAGTGATGGAGGCAACACCCCCAGCGGCGAGGGGGGGTGGGGGAACGGGAGGGGAGCTCTGTCCTCCCCGCTCCGCCCCGTCCACACTCGGCAAAGGCCGAGCGGCGGCAGAAAGATGCGCCCACCGCCCCCAGGCCCTGTGGTCCCCGGTGCCAGAGAAGCACTAAATCCTACGGGAATCCTGCGGCACCGACAGTCGGGGCCTCAGCACGGGGTGGAGAGGCCTCGCTCACTGGAAACCACAGAGCTGGCAGGCTTTGACACCTGAGGGAAACCCAGCTTAGGATTAAGTACTTGGAACATTTTAAGGAAAAGCTGTCTATAAAAGAATAAAGATTTTTTGAGGTCATAGCTTCTTTCTTGACATCACGATGCATCCTGGCTCTTTCCTCTGCATTCAGGGTTTCCTCCCTTTCACAGCTCAGACATCTCTGCTTGAGGCCCCCTAAGAAACAGCCTGCTGGGCCGTGCTGAATGGACTGGGGTCTGAGCGCGGCCTCCAGAAACCCTCACCAAGGAGCATCCCCACCGGCTCAGCGCCTGCGCACCTGCCCTTGGAGCAGCCCGTCTGGAGCACGGGCTACCCCAGCTCGGCGTCATGTCAGCAAGGCCTGAAACTCACAGCTCCCAGCGTAAGTGACTCTGCCCTCTGACCTCGTTGCGTCAGAGGTTAGCCCTGAAGGGACACGGACGCTGCGGATTTTTGTGTGAGGAAGGAGGAAGCCTGGAAAGTCGAGGTTATAACTGCACCACTACTTTCAGGTCATCGTACAGTTCCTTGGTCCCAAAGCAGACAATAAAGACTTGCGTGGCTTTTGTTTTCCCTTAATCTCTGAATCAACAGTTTCCCTCCCCCTTGCAGACCCCTGTTTCAGTTGTGGAATTTATGATTTCCTTCAAAACAACGACTTCTGCTGTTGGGTAAGCAAATCTCCTTCTGCTGGTTAAAGGTTCTGCTTAGGGCGACAGCTCACGCCCCACCTTGCTTGGCGCTTTGCTCCATTTCTGGTGGTGTTGAAGCTTCGGCTCCTGGCAGGGAGCTCGTCCTGCAAGGGCCAGCCCGGGAGCTCCAGGGGCCAGGGGGTCCCTGCCGGCCCCTCTCGCCGGCCAGCTGCCCTACTGCCTGGACGGGCAAACTGAACAAGTAAGAGGGAACATTGGAGCTACCTGGACAGCGCAGAGAGCAGGCGATGGGGTAAGATGGGTGACTGGAATTTCCCACCAATCACCAGGCAGCGCGTTGGCCGCGGCAGGGATTGATGAAGGGTTCGGTTGTCCATCTCACATCACGGCCTTGCTGCAAATGCCCACAGAGGGGCTGACACGGCCACCATGTCAACAGAAACTGGCCTGGCTCCAAAACATAAGGAGAGACCTCGAGTCCACAATTTGCCGTCTTACAAGGTGTTCAGTAATCACCCCGGATGGCCACTTAGCTCGCAAATGTTCCACGTCAAGTGTCGGTGCGCTTCGCCCCGACTTTGGGCCGGAGCTAAACTTACACGTCTTCACTGGGGGAAGGTTACCTTTTCCTTTAGGTTCAGTTGGTTTTTCCTAACTACCCTCAAATAGGAACTGCTACTTCAAGGGCTTTAAGAAAAGTCCCGTTGGGGTTCTTTTAAATGTATTTTAAGTGTCTACCGAGTGTCAGAAACGCGCTGTCTGTTAAAACATCCCCTTAGGAGGACAGTTAGCGAGAGCGCGGTCAGGGCCCCGGAATCGGGAACACGCTACGTGCCGAGGAAGAGGCAGCATGTTCCCCGCGTGTGGCCTCACGGACAACAGCCAAGAGGGCACCTGAAGTGAGAGAGGTCTGGGATCAGGATGAAAGGAACGTTCCTGTTCACCTGTGATTTCTCCCGTCCCAACACCCCGTGGGCACCAGACAGATAGCTGCTGAAAGAGCAGAGCGAAAGTGAACAAACTCATCTGCTCTGGAGGAGGCTGGACCCCGAGGTGCTCGCGGGGGTCCCTCAACCGAGCGGGGGCTACAGTAAGGCCTCTGGGAATCCCTTCCGAGTATGAGACGCAAGATCTCGGCGTCCCCAGACACGCGCCCACTTCGTCCTGCGGGCGGATAGAAACTCCCGGTGTCTGTATCTCCGTCAGGAAACTGAAGGGCTTACTGAGCAGGAGAATTTTTCCGAATCTGAGATGACGCCCAGCTACATTCTCTGCCCATCCTCTGCGGGGCGGGTCCCCTAGCTGAGTAACAGACCAGCTCTGGGCCCTCCGCCCCCGAGCACACGTGGCCAGCCCACACTGAAATCTGAAAGCAGATCTCACAGCAAACACCGGCCCAGCCAGGCCCGAGCTTGCAAGGGTATTTTGATTTCGCATTTCCTTTCTGAATCCATTAATATTTTATGAGACCACACAGAGGGCTCTTGCACTGCACGTTCCTCCTCTCTTTTTAATCATGTGACGTGCTGTAAGGCATGAGATATTGACAAAAGGAGGGGGACGGAAGGTGGTTTGGCTCTGGGAGGGGGAGCAGACGTGTTCTGAAGGGCTAGAGGGCCGTGCCCCTGCCTCCATCCAGTCACTGGGCTGGTCTTGACCAATGAGCCGCTTCTCCTCCGGTTCAAGTCTTGGAGTCGTGGACAAGCTCCTAGCTAGGGACACAGGCCACTTTCCAGGACACACGGGTCCAAGCAGCAGCCCCCACAAGCCGCCAGGAATGCTTTCCCTGACCCCTGCGTTCTCTCCGCCCTCATTCCCACCAGTCACCACCCCCCCCCCCCCGCTTCCGGCAGGCTTCCCAGGTTTGCTATGCAGACGCCCCTACAACTGTCACAGTCCACACTCCCTGCTTCAGTCCCCACTTTGCTGTGTCCGGAGGAAAATGGGAGGGATTACCTGCATGGTTCCAGAGAGTTCGACCCCCCCTGGGAGCTAGTTTACAGGAACATCCCTGCCATTGTCCTAGGTACCACCTCACCTGTGCGTCGGGGTGCATGGCTGCTGGGTAGTAAGGCAAGCCCTGCAGTGTAGACAGCTGACAAGGGTAATAGGGTGAGCTCTGCAGTGTAGACAGTTGACAAGAGTAATAGGGTGAGCTCTGCAGTGTAGACAGTTGGCAAGAGTAATAGGGTGAGCTCTGCAGTGTAGACAGTTGGCAAGAGTAATAGGGTGAGCTCTGCAGTGTAGACAGTTGGCAAGAGTAATAGGGTGAGCTCTGCAGTGTAGACAGTTGGCAAGAGTAATAGGGTGAGCTCTGCAGTGTAGACAGTTGGCAAGAGTAATAGGGTGAGCTCTGCAGTGTAGACAGTTGAGAACATTCAGACTCTATTTAAAAGACAGACCAAATCTCACTTCAGCATTTTTATTTTAAAATGAAAAAATGCAGTAGTCTCGCAGCGTTCATGGGTAAAACTTGATCGTTTCCAGTAGTCTTGAGCGATCCAAGCTTCTGGGTAGTGTCATTGTGGGTCACCCTGCGCATCAAATCTGGGGTGAGGTTGGCCTGTGAGAGGAAAGGCAGGCCGGGGCCACAGCAACTCAGCCTAAGAGGACTTTTCTTCTCTGCTCTTTGTCGCGGGGATGTTTTCCCAGTGAATTTATAAGCTACGGTGACGGTCGCAAAGGAGAGAATTCCAAAATGCTAAGGATCAAAAGCAAGATGATAGGAAGAATCGTGCGCACATGGTAACGGCAGAGCTCCAGGGCACAGGGAGGGTGCGGGTCAGTTCCGACCTCCTCAAGGCCCGCAACAAGCTGATGTTCACGACGTTCTCATGTCGTCTTCAGTGGAAGTGAGTTGTGCTGAATTCGGCACACCTCTCCTGGTCTTCGGAGGAGAGGAAGCCCTCTGATCTTCCAGGAGACGTGAGGGCCTCCTTTCACAGCGTCCTTTGTGATGGTCTCAATAAACTCACTTTGAAGAACCACACCGGCTCCTGCTCTGCATAGGATGCCTCCCCCAGTCGTTACAAGCATTTGCAAATCCATTTGGTTGATGTGTCTGTCCTGTCAGAAAATGCTCCCAATACCCATCTCCTCTTTCTCACCAGATTTCATTTGGAGTGGCAACATGCCCAGCCTTATATTTTATTTCCAGCCTCTCTTGCACCCAGGGAGGAATTTTCAATACGTAATTTGTGGTCATTGGGTAGAATTTCCAGAAAAGGAAACGACTCATGCCTCTTTTGCTTTTCTATACATCGTTCTTCTGAGCTAGGATATAAAAATAATGCCTAGAAATCAGCAGCCGTCTTGTGAGCATGAGGCAACTTGGAGAATGGAGGCACGCATGTGCTAAGAACAGCAGAACGGAAAGATAAATGGAGCATGGGACGTCATGGACCTACCACGCCAGCCCCGAGCTGCTTATCCCCAGAAAAACAAACCCCTAATTTCTCTAAGCCATGGTTATTTAGGGTCTCTACTGCTCTGCTATAGCCAAACAAAATTTCTAAATGACACACTGTAGTTTTTAATCTCAAGGAAGCAATGGATATAAACTTTCATATTCTGTCATCATCATCATAAAACTGTAGCAAAACCTAAGCTTCAAAGTCTCATGATCTCGGGGCTGTTTCATGCTAATGTAATGATGGATACCAGCGGACTAATCTATCGCTTCTACTAATTAGTCGTTATGTTTTTAAACAGGGTCTTCAGGAGTAACGGCTTTACCTACAGCAGTGAAATTTGATAACTTGGCAACCAATGAGAGAGTTGTGGGTCTGTTAATGATTAGGCCTCGTCCAACCATGGCGTGCAGGTGCCACCTTTGTTTTCTCTATGTTGTTCCAGCCTCCAAAGGGACAACCTTGCCCCCAAAATGATATACCCTGATTGAGCCGGACACCCAGATGTGACCTGAAGCAGGGCGACTGGCAGAAGTGTGGACAAGGCAGATATCACTGGAATTTGAGGAACTATATCATTTCTCATATTACCACTCTCTGTCCGAGAGCTTTGACCAGAAATAGAGTTTTGTTTTCTCTTTCTATTGTGATTAACAAGCACCGGACAGATAGACAGTTAGTCTATCTGTAGATAATGTGTCCGTTTCCATCAGGAAGACGGTACAGATGTGGAGGGGCTGGATTATAACAGGGTGACTAGTTGGGGAAGATGAACGCTAGAACAGAAGAGTAATTTTCTGCCATGCATGAAAAATCCATCTGGCGGATACTCACGGGGACTTGCCAAACCTACTTTCAGAGTTTGGACCGACCCTAAGTGTCACACAGATCTGACATTCACAGCAGCCACAGCAAGTGTTCCCAGTTCAGAATCCCTGAGAACCCTTCAAGTATCTGGCATCCATGTGTTAAACAAAATATGTCTCGTAGCTGAATTTGTTTATAAATTATGAGTGAGACATTAACAAAGTTTTCTGTTGACCACACAGCATTCATTAACCAATCACAAAGGTTTCAAAGGCGGTTTATGACCTTAGGAGCCATTGAAAAGTTGAAAGGGAAAACAGCGCTGATCTAAATGCTCAGCTTTCTTGCCCTTTGCAGAAACAGGTACTCTATCTCCTCTTAAACTGAAGCTTAGCCCGACGGACTCACCGCTGAAATGTGATGCTGGTATAAACAACGTAGCATCACAATCAGCGGAGCAAGGAAGCCCCCTGGAGAGGCTGCCTTTGAGGAGCTGGTCTTCCCACCTGAAGAAATGCAGGTTATGGACATGGAGTGACCACCAGGCTACCACACAGCAACCTCTGCGTCCACTGGTCACCTCGGAAAGAAACAGCAGGTACACCTCCCGTATCAAGAATCTGGCTCCCACCGCACTTGGCCACCTTCTTTCCATTAAATGACAAGATAACCAATTTCATAAATCACTGGTTAAAAGAAAAGCTACCTTTCAGAGGTGTATGAGCTGCAGAAATCATAGTGGGTGTTCTAATGGAATTTAGAAATACCAGGGAAGTTAGAATAAGAGAAAGTAGACATTCCACTAGTGAGTTTCTAGTTTTCTACTTGTCTGAAAGCAGGGATGATAACGACGGTAAAAAAGCATATTTGACCTTTTAGGACTGACAAAACAAGTGTGATGTTTGACAGTAATAGCTATTACATAATTCACTTTCCACTTAAGTTTTCAATAGCGCTCACAAGGTTAGTGCGAACTCGACGGCATGTGTATACACACGAAAGGAATGGAGGAAAGCAAACCCGCTTCTCAAATAGTTTACAGTGTTTTGATCGTTTAAGAAGACTTCAAGCATTATTTTCCTAGAAATTCTGACAAAATGATTCTATCAAATTAACTACTTGCTCCAAATTACATATTGTGTCATTAATCCCGAATATAGGTTATATTTACAGGCAATCAGCTTAGCCATCCTGTCATGTCGGAATCTTCTATTTCCAAAATTCTCGGGTAAGACATCTTGCAGAGGATCAATATTATCTCTGCTTCTAAATTTCTATTATCTTCATCCAATAAGTGTGAATGAATTAGATGCCTAGTGCCGCATGAATCTCAAAAATGAAAAATAATATCACCCTTTGTGTCCTAATTCAAGCTTCAAGTGTAAGAATTCATTGTTCCTCAAGGCAGGGCAGGCAAGGAAGAGCCAGGGGCAGGTGCCAGGACATGTGATGTCCCATCTCGGATGGGACAGATGCTGGGAAGTGGCGGGAGAGCCAAGGCTGACGATTAAGGAGAGGTGGGCGGCGGGGACGCATCAGCTGGGGAGCACTGGGCTCTGGGAGGGCTCTAGCCAGAGCAGCACATCATCATCATCTCTGTCACACATGATGCCGTGGACGTGGCTGCAGGCCTGTGGGCCCCCGTCTGTACCTGTCGAAGGGATGATGGAACATCGAATGGAGAGAGACATTGCCCATCCAGGCACCCAGGGGCGGAGTCCAGAGGACAGGACACAGGCATCCGGAGCCAGGAGCGCCGGCACCCTGACCCAGGCCTCGCAGGCTCGGCGCGAAGCCTGCTGGACAGGGGATTCGGGCTAAAATAAGTATTGAGTCTTCGTAGACTTTGGCCGCAGTCGCGCAGGCTGGGGGTCTGGGAGAAGAAGCAAAGATACGGGGGAAGTCCAACTCCAGAGTCCGTACATGCGCTGGAAATATGCCTGGCTTCAAACACTTTATATCTTCCTTGATAGCTGCCCTCCTTCCTGACTTGTCTCCATGCGCAGCATCAGAAAAACGAGTTTTTTCCCATAACAACTCGCCAGTTAGATGTGAAATCATAAACACACAAAATACTTTCTGATCCAATCCAGAGACCCACACTCTGGTTTGAAAACAAGGATTCCCAGAATGGTCGTGGGTCTGGGTGGGTCCAGGCGGCGTCCGGTTTCCTTTCCTCAAACAGAGCCAAATCCCAGTGCCCGGAGGCCCTGGGGACGCTGAGTGCCACTCCAGCCCCTGCCGCCACTCTGACCCCACCTGAGGTCGGTCCAAGGGCACGAGTTCTCCCCCTCCCTGCTCCCTCCTGAAGCCCCAACGCTCAGCCCCGCTTCCTGAACCTCCACTGAGAAAGCTGAATTCCTCGATCTATGTGCCGTCTTTCCCCACGTGCAAATTGAAACTTTGATCATAACTAGGAATGTTCTTTTGAAAGCTGTATGTTACATAACCCAGGGAAAACTCAGTCCAGAAGGAACTACTGTAAGTGAAGGTCAACGTCAACCTCAGTGGAAATAACTCATTTCAGCACCCGCAGCTGTGGAGTCATCAGGGAGTTGTCTGGCTACATGGTTTCTTCACATCTGTCAGTTAATTTAAAGAAATGAACGTACACTCTTTCATTAAAGCGAATCATGGAGATTTGCACCCCTCCCTTGAGTGCCTGGAGTCTATACTTGATAATATTACGTGGGGTCTGGAATATCATATTTTCAACTCTAATCAATAGACTTTACATACGATATAATCTGCGTTACGTAAGAGTGTAGATGATTTTTCAAATCAACAGTCTGACATTTAGGGACATTCTGGATGAATGAATTTAAATCCATACCCAAATTAAGATAATTAGCTTCTTTTATTTTGAGGAATGATGTTACTGTACAGGTAATATTCTTCTATATCATGAGTTTCGGACCAATAGCCAGCAATGGAAGTTGCCCAATAAAATGTGACCTTGCAGCATTTTGTAAGGCAAGGCAATTTTGAAGGATGACCCTAAACATCTTTGCTGAAATATATTTTGAGTCACCGATTTGAATTTGCTGAAGAGAATGACCTAGCTCATTCATTTTTGCCATGTTTTTTCTGCCCAGCACTTTCTCCTCCCAAATGGCTCTAGAGTTTAAAAGACTGAGCAGATCCAGCTAAGAAGATAAGGAACATTGCAAGTATTAACCAGTTTCAGTAGCTACTGAGCGTCCCGCACTCAAAACATGGCTGGAAGCCGGTGGTTCCCATCCCCGCAAAGCCTCAAGCTCCTTTCCGCTTGACATGTTGTTCTAATCAACACTCCGACACCTGGAGGCTCAACAGGCTGGAACCCAGGACAGGGACCCCAATTGCAGGGACCACCTCTGTCATTCTAAGTTTTATATATGGGTTAGCAAGGGTCCCCATCCTTCCCCGCAGCCCCTGCACGGGCGGCAGCTCAGGCTGCTCTGTCGTCCTCCATCACCTTGGCAGACTCTCTGGTGTGGCCTTGACCCTGACTCATCCCGGGCTCCCCCCCCAGAACAAGGGGGACTGAAGATGCCAGCTCGGCACCCCGAGAACTTCCCGGCATCATATGGAGGAACAGATGCACAGGACAGATAGATTTCTTTTTTAAAAATTTTTTATTGGGGAAGGACACTTTTTATTTGCTTGTTTGTTTCAAGAATGCTGAAATAAAAGAGCAGAGAATTCGACACCGGACGCCCAGCACTATGTCTCCATCTGTCCAGCCTGAACCAGGTTGGGGTCCCCAGGTGGAGGCAGAAGAGCTGGGGTCCAGGAGCTGTCACTCTGGAAAGGCTGAGAGCCCCGGCACATGGAACATTTCTGTGCCAATGGTGCTGAGCAGCTAACATCATCTCATGACGCCCCAGAGCTTGTTTCTCCCTTTAACCCCATCAGAGATAAGAAACACTTGAGGAAGGGGGTCGGCTAACTTGCCAAAGCCAGACACGTGTGTCAGCAGAGCCAAGAGTTGAGGCCAAGCTGTTCAACTTCAAAGCAGGAGCCCTTAGTCGCCACGGAGCCACCTAGGCTGAGTCTAAGGCACCTGGATCTTCAGTCGTCTGATCCGAGGTCGGGTGTATATTTACTGTGCTGTTGGGGGCCCAGCGATAGTGTGAGGTACACTGTTAAGGAAGGAGCCTTCTCTATTTAGGGGCTCAGCCACCACCCCGTTAGTTCCCTACAGATTGGCGGCTGGGGAGTTACTGGCCAACAGTACTTCTGGCGGGGGTGGGGAAAACAGTGGAAGGAAATATGTCTACACAAAGAAGGAAGAGGAGAATGTGGCTTCCTGGAGACCACAGCCACGGAGACCACAGCCATGATGACCACAGCCATGAAGACCATAGCCCTGGAGACCACAGCCCTGGAGACCACAGTCCCGAGGACCACAGCCCTGGAGAGCACAGCCCTGGAGACCATAGCCATGGAGAACACAGCCCTAGAGACCACAGCCCTGGAGACCACAGCCCTGGAGACCACAGCCATGAAGACCACAGTCCTGGAGACCACAGCCATGGAGACCACAGTCCTGGAGACCACAGCCATGGAGACCACAGTCCCGAGGACCACAGCCCTGGAGACCACAGTCCCGAGGACCACAGCCCTGGAGAACACAGCCCCTGAGGACCACAGTCCCGAGGACCACAGTCCCGAGGACCACAGCCCTGGAGAACACAGCCCTGGAGAACACAGCCCCTGAGGACCACAGTCCTGGAGAACACAGCCCTGGAGAACACAGCCCCTGAGGACCACAGTCCCGAGGACCACAGTCCCGAGGACCACAGCCCTGGAGACCACAGTCCCGAGGACCACAGCCCCTGAGGACCACAGTCCTGGAGAACACAGTCCTGAGGACCACAGCCCTGGAGACCACAGTCCTGAGGACCACAGCCCTGGAGACCACAGTCCTGAGGACCACAGCCCCTGAGGACCACAGTCCCGAGGACCACAGCCATGGGGACCACAAGTGTGGAGACGTCCCTTGGAAGCCCCAGTAGTAACTGGGAGAGAGACCTGGGGGTGGGGACTGAAGTCCTGGAATCACCAGGGATGTCTCAGGTGCCCCCCAAGCATTGTGCTCTTGTGACCACATTTATTCATGGACAGCAGGTAAGAGACACTTTTCACACCTGTCCTGTGTCACCTGGGCAATGAGGAAATTAAAAGACCCCATTGCTGGGCTTCCCTGGTGGCACAGTGGTTGAGAGTCCGCCTGCCGATGCAGGGGACACGGGTTCGTGCCCCGGTCCGGGAAGATCCCACATGCCGCGGAGCGGCTGGGCCCGTGAGCCATGGCCGCTGAGCCTGCGCGTCCAGAGCCTGTGCTCCGCAACGGGAGAGGCCACAGCGGTGAGAGGCCCGCGCACCGCAAAAAAAAAAAAAAAAAAAAAAAACAAACAAACCATTTCTGAGGTTACGGAGAAAAAGGGACTTTCATTCCTTGCTGATGGGAATATCAAAGAGTACAACTTCTTTGGAAAAGAGCTTGGCAGTATCCTCAGAAGTTAAAGGTGCAGCTGCCACATGCCCCGTCCTCTGCACCTTAGGTATTCACCCGAGAGCAGTGGAAGCACGTACAGACGAAGGCGTGTACACAAATGTTCTTTTCAGTTTTATCAGTAACAGCCAGCAAGTCCATCAGAAGGTGGAAAGATAAACTGGTGCATCCGCACGGTGGAAAGCCACTCCCAACGAAAGGCGTAAGTCTGGGTGCAGGTTACAGCACGACCAACCTAAATAACTCGCCAAATAAAGGGATCCAGGGCCAAAATGAAAAGTGCATACTTTCTGACTCCATTGATAGAAAATTCAAGGAAGTTAAAACTAGATTAGCAGCTGCCTGGGGACAGGAGTCGGGAACGTGGGGGGAGGTTCGGGGGAAAGGGATCGCAAAGAGACACAAGGGAACTCTGGGATGAATGAACACCCTCCCTGTCTTCACTGTGGTGATGACTTCACAGACAGACGATCAGATCAAATTGGCTCAGTTGCACATTTAAAATATGTGTAGTTGATTAATGTCAGTTACACCCCAGTAAAGCTGTTTTGCAAAGTTGCTCATCTGGTAGGAAAAAGGGCTTCACGGGTAAAAGAGGAGATACAAAGAGACTGAGGACTCTGCCCAGCTCAGAGCCGTTTCATCAATAAGTGGAGTCTGTGCTCTGCACGCGGGTCCCCCTTCCGACGGCCCCCGGCCTGGCCACGCTGCTGCGGACTCCGGCCTCTTACGGCGACCGTTAACCCTGAGTGACATCTGGTTATTTTCTGCACCAGCCCCTGATCTGCGCTTCGTGACGACAGCACCAGCTCCCTGGTAACAGACGGAAGAGCCGCGGCATTTCCCCTGGTTTCCTTGTGCTGATGGGAGAACGAGGTTCGAATGGCCGGCGTACACGGAACGCCCTCCTCGCCCACAGCTTATATTCACAGAGCTGGCCTTTCTGAGTGGCTGAACACGTGGGAAATGCCAGCTTCCTTTGCAGAGGGTGGCAGCTGGGGGAGAGAAAGCAGGAGGAGGAAAGAGAAGAGGGAAGGGGCCAGGCAACCTGTGCGAAGCTGCGGCCTCGGGGGGGCAGGGGGCACCCGCCACACGCCCCGGGCACACCCAGGACCCCACTGTGCTCAGCGTCGCGGAAGCAGACGACCAGCAGGTGGGAAAAGCGAGGGGCCCTTATGCAGGCACGGCCTGGCCCCAGGGCACCAGCGCCGCAGCAAGAGCGTTTCCATCTGGGCCAGGGCCGGGCCGGGCAGACACACCCCAGGGAAGGGACTCGCAACGTCACACGTCACCTAAGGGAGGCTGGACAGCAGGCTGAACGTCGAGGCTCAGCAGCTCGCCGTTCCTCAGCCTCAGAGCAAGCGTGTCCTCGTCCCACACGGGCAGAGAGCATCGCCCGGCTCTGTAGAAACGGTACCAAAACCAACCGTGCCCGTCTGCTCAGTCACTGAGAGAACAGGAAGTGAGGGCCACGCTGTACTCTTCACCCACAGACAGCAAGTCCTGAAGCCTGAGCTCTCAGCGTGCGAAGGGAGGGGCTCCGGGCAGGGGGCAGCGCCCGGCGTTACAAGCATGGGGCCTGGCGGGCTCCTCTGGACATCATGGGGAGGTCACTCTGTCCCTGTGGGTCTGTTGGCCTGGCTTCTCCAGCTCCCCCAGGCTGGAGGTTGGCCTGTGGACAGCTCATCATGTGTCCTGAGCCCGTTAGACTTTCTGAAGGGCACCGCCAGGACACCTGCACTCAGACTGCCCAGGGTGGACCACCCCCTCCCTCAGTGACCCTGGCAGACAGCCACGGGCTCCCCTGCCCAAGAGCCTGCCCACTGCCGCCGTCTGGCACAGTCCTCACGTGTGCCACCCTCCCCGGGAGTGGGA
The DNA here is from genome assembly GCF_951394435.1 of Stenella coeruleoalba. NCBI lineage: Eukaryota > Metazoa > Chordata > Mammalia > Artiodactyla > Delphinidae > Stenella > Stenella coeruleoalba. Next base: position 1,741,938 of record NC_137160.1, on the reverse strand, counting down.
CTGGTCCCTGGTCACCTGACGCCCGCAGGACTGGTCTGAACAGCAGTGGTCAGTGGCTGGAGAATGGGCTTCCCTCCCCAAGGGGGCACGAGTGCCGGGTCCTCCTGGGGCCAGGTGGTGGCACTGCTGCCTTTAGGCATCTACGGCCACGTCCTCGGGCCTCCTCTCAGGGCCGCTCCAGAAGCCAGTCCTCGGAGCCCACCAGGCCATACACACCGTGGGGATGGAGCACCCTGAACCCACAGGACCTCTAGAGGTGAGGCTGTCTCCTGACTCCACAGGGCTCCCCGTTTTGAAAATCAAACAGAGTGACTGGCGGTGGCCCAGGGGCACCTCTCTCAGCCTTAGCCCTCCCTACTCAGCGCAGGACAAAAGTACCCTCTGCATCTCACCCACGTCCTGGGGAAATTTTGTGGCAATTTAAAATGGTGCCTATTATGCAATTTATTTTTCCACTTCTCTTATGAGGAAAGTTTCCAAAAACCGTAACAGTGCCAGAGCTGATTGGAGGCCAGCAGAAGGTTTCTTTGTATTCTTGTCCTGCTTGCCTTTATTTACAATGCACTCCGTTCACTTGCCTGTTTCACATCAGGAACGCATCTTCCCATTTCTCTCTGTGAACGCCCACCCCGCTCCCAGAGAGGAGTCCCTTGGACCCAAGTCTTTCCCGTAGGTTTCCTTCTGCCCAGAGCAGCTCCGTCACCCTCCTTCACAGCCCCCAGCAGACACGTCTTCTGGAGCCAAGTGCGTTTTCACCACGACCAAGAAGGACCCATGAGGGTCCTTTTTAAAATGTCCTGTGCTTCTGTCAGCGTCACATATCTAAGCAATAATCATTTCCATTTGATTCTTTAATGTTATTTCTTATCAATTAAGTACACTGTGAGGTCATGTTGATCTATTATCTGTAAATTTAGAGGCTGGGACCACTGACAAAGAAGACACAGAGAAGTACACTTTAGACAAGATTTTATCTTAGGAGATGCAGAGGACGGTGAGGGAAGTCAGCACGGGGACTTCCACCAACGCTGAGCTGAGAGCTCACAGCATCCACGTCATGGGTCTGTGTGGATAATGTCCAAGATGCTGGTCCATTCAGAGCACACGCTGAGTTCACCAGAGAAAACGGGAATGGCAGATCCCTGCGAAAAATGCCCCACAATCACGGCAAATGGTGCAAAGAGCCCCGAACGCCACGTAACGCAAGTCAGGGAACATAGAACCCAGAGAAAGAGGAACGAGGTCACAGCGCCCTGTCCTCCAGCTCGAGACGGAAGATGCAGGCAGAGGCCTTCAGGGCTGCCCCTCCGCCTAAGCCCGGCCCAGCAGGGCCACAAGCAGAAGCTGCAGCATCCTTGCACAGAGAAATATCAAAGTCAGGGACCATGGATGTTCAACTAGGGGGCGGTGCAGCCCATCCCGTTCCGGCTGGAGCTGATAAAGGCCCAGGATTCCACAGAACTGGCCCTGAGCTCCCACCCCTGACTCGCCAAACCGACCCTGAGGCTGTAAGGTAGGTCCCCGGGGCAAGGTCTCCGGGACGACACGCACCCTTGTCCCACCTAGGAGACCATGAAGCCCAGGCCCCGAGTGCCAGGTGTGTTGACCCCCTGTCTGTCCTCTCCCGCCCCCAGTTCAAGTCCCATCTGAGAAGCTCGCGAGGGGGGACAGAGGCTGAGGCAGGAGTCAGGGGTCCTGGGTTCCCGGCCAGCCTCTCGCTGCCCTGTGATGTGGCCGCGGAAAAATCCCAGCGCTTCTGGGCCTTGCTTCTGCATCTGCAGAGCCAGAGAAATTATGTGCACGCGCACGCACGCTCGTGCACACACAGCGCTTAGAGCCGAGGGGTTGATAAGTGACGCTCCGGTTGGTGAGGACGGGGCCGAGGAGTGGGCGGGGCCTGCTGGGGTGGGCGGGGCCTGGAGAGGGGACGCGAGGGAAAACCAGGAGGAAAGTGTTTCGGGAAGGGGAGCAATCACCGCCTCCAGAGCTGCTGAAACACCAAGAGCATGAGGACAGACCTGGTGATGGCCCGGCAAGATGGGAACCTAGGGTTACGAACAACCAGAGCGAAAGGAATGTCACCTACCGTCGGGCGGAGGGGACGGCAGCTCCTTACCCGGCATCCGCAGTGAAGACCACACAGACAAGCCCCCGCACAGTGTCACTGGGCCACAGAGGCCTCCCAGCGGGAGAGAGAGAAAGGCCCTTCCAGGCAGGACGCACTTGCGGGGAGATGGGCTGGAGATGCCTTTCACCCGAGAAGTCAGAGATGTGATGAAGCTCCAATGGAGAGCCACTCGGGGCTGGGGAGGACTGAACCCCACCCCTCCACGAAAGCACCCCACTCCCACCCACCCCTCCACAAAGACCCCCTCCCCAGTCACCCTCCACGAAAGACCCCTCCCACCCTAGACTTCTCTGAGCAACCCACTGACTCATTTGCTCTCACAGTCTTTGCTGAGACTTTATTCCTACATTATTCTGCAAAATCCACTGCAAGACTCAGATCACGGGAAAAACCCTACCTGAAAATAGCTTTCCCGAGGCGTGATTTTCTATCAGGAGGGTCTGGGGCACGTCCAGGGCTCCAGACACGAAACTGCTCTGCGGTTCAGAGCCTCCTGACGCACGACGGTGGAAGACTTTTTGTCCAAGTTTTCAAGGGTCACTTTGCACATCTTTCCCCTTGTTCACCGAAGCCATATTTCTGGTGTCATTTTAATAGATTCTGTGTGCATTTTCAATATCTGTTCAATTCACAGTTTGATTAAAGGTATAACGAATCGTTTTTCTGTCACATTCAAAAAGAAATGCGTTCATGAACTCGCACACAATCTGACTTCCCATAAATTCTCTTCTTAGACATGCATTTGGTCAGATTCACGAGAGCTTAATGTCAGATTATTATTTCTGGCACTCACTCATCAGTACCTCCCCAAAAATCCACCTCAGGATGTGAGTCCCGGATCCTGCACCAGAAGTAATTGATCCTGTGACATTCCCTGGTTAATGGAGACTTTCCCGTTCTTTCAGCAGCACGTTCAGTCAGATCCGGGTACCAACTGTGTGATGACACGGCTGTGAGTGTTTCCACTGAGCTGGAAGTGTGTTCTCATCGAACAGGGGGAAGGAGTTCTCAGTTAAAGATATGAAGCTGACACCATCTTTTCCGCCTTCCAGTCTGTGCTCCGTAGATGCTTTTCCCAGTGTGACCTCCCCCTCCCCAATTCCAAACTGGTGCCTGTCCTCCTCACAGGGTCTATGCTGACCCCGCCTGGAACGGCATCAGATTAAAGGGTCGCGCACGACACAGCCCGGCATCCAGCACTTCTTCTCTCTGGGTTGTGTACTTTCCTGCAAGGCAGGAATCGCCGTGCTCTGCAGGAACGGCTATGACAACTTCCACATTAATCTCCTGGTTTTAAAGAATACAGGCTTTTCAGACTCTGTATCTTTTCCACTTTTCGTTTGAATTTAAATGCATTGATTTATGGTCATCTGAATGCAAAGCAGAACGCGTATTATATGAAAGAGGAGGCTTCACCTTGCCTCCTGGTGACCTCATCCCAGCCACACGCCCATCCCACCTCCATATAAAATGAAGACACAGAGCAGAGCAAAACACCAACTTGTCCTGTGTTTTCCCTTAAAATGCAAACTTTTCTTCACGTGTAAATTCCAGGAAGCGCTAAGCTAAGTGTAAAATAAAGGTGAGAGTCCTTTGGTTCAAAACCGCAGCCATCCTTCCCACCCAAGCAGCAGGCTCTGGGGCCCAGGCAGAATTGACAGCAGCAATGACAGTGCCATTTCCTGGAGGGGTCAGGAGCCCCCCAGGAGGCAGGGAGTTCCAAGATCCTCCCTGAGGGTGAAACGCAAACTCCGAAGGTTTTGTCAGCAGCCCCTGGAGACCCCACCCCTCCTTCCCGCCCTTAATCCCCGGAAACAGGGAGCTTCTAATTCACAAAATCCACTGCAGCCTGGACACACGCTTGCCCTGCCTCTGACTGTGGTCCGTTTATCAGCGCGGGACTTGGACATTAATTAGGGCTTTATTTGCTGCTGGGCCCCTTTTTCTACAAATATTTCCTCTGGGCCATGACAGCCACTTCCTGTCCTTTGATCTCGCCCCACAAGTAATTGAACCATTAGCCTCGTACCTGCAAGAAGCTGAATAGGGGCCCGTTCTGGGAAGGGCAGGACGGCTTCACACCAACACACATCCTGCTGGTCGGACGGAGCTCACGCCAGGAATCAAGGGTTGGACCCAGGTGAACATCGCTGAAAATAAAAGGAATAAAATATTAGAAAGTGTAAAAAATTAATTTTGCGTGCTGCCTGTTAGGGAAGCTTCAGGGTTTTCAGTTTTCAGTTTGGAAGACCTGAGTACCTGTAGTTAAGTAATAATAGTAAATTAAAGCAATAAGTAACACTAATGAAGTGTTTACTGGGTACTAGACACCATTCTACACTCCGATCCAAGACTCTCTGGCTGGGCCGTCCCCTGAGGGGACAGGAGTAGGGCCCCCAAAGCCACGCTGCCCTCAGAGGGAAGCAGGACACACAAGCAACACACGGAAAACCTGCAGACCACGTGAATCGAATGTGCATCCAACAGGATGGAGTCAAGTGTACAGCGTGTGGGCAGCCACGCCCAACACCGGGGACAGGCTCCATCCACGTGGGCAAAACGCGGAAGGGCCCCTGTTCCACTGCGGACCTTAGGGCCCCAGTACAGACTCTGGAAAACTGAAGGAAAAGAAAAAAGGGGTTTCTAACCTTTAAGTTTAAAATTTAGTTTCTCAAGCTGTCAGTACTCTAGATGTTTCCAAGAACACTGGCACAGGTTTCAGCCTCAATTCACACAAGTAAAGTCCATTTCAGATCGGATCAGATGTTCATTTCAGGTCAGTTAATTTATTAAACCGACCTTAAGAAGTGGAATAAAACTGGTGTCTCTAATTCTGAAGGCGCCCCACTCAGATGCAAGAAGAACGACTGAGATAGAGCAAGACGCACACCGTTTCTGTCTCTCGTGTGTTCTTACCCTGCTGCCAAAAGGTGGAGGAATTTGAAGAGGACATTGCTGATAATCGCTTTGCTCAAATGTTTGGGGTTGCAAAGACCGTCGCCTACCGAGAAAGAGCATGTTCTCACTCAAGTATATTAACAATTATTATTTCAGTGCGGAAACTTCCACAGGAAAACATACAGAATTTATTCCACGTTCGAGGAGGTGAACCGTCTCCATCTCCTCGGGTATGAGAATCTGTTTCTTTTCATCTTAGGAAGTAAAATCAGCCACATGTAGAGTCATGACGTTCAAGAACTTTCTTTCTGATACAATTCTGCCTGAGACGCTGAATTTGTGTATTTTTATACAAATGTAAAAGGTCTTTTTAGTGCAAAAGGAGACGTAATCGGAACTATTTTTCTTTCTCTATGTCCCATTTTTCCAGTGGCTGCTTTAAGTTGTAATGAACCAGACAGGCGGGCAGTTCTTCGAAACCAAAGAAAGAGGGGAGCAGAGGATGCAACTGGGGCAGGGGGGTGGACACGATGTCCCCCAGCTGCAGCGCCCCCTGGAAGAGCCCACAGGTGCTCGGTGACAGGGAGGCTCATGACCCCGTCCCTGGCGCAGGCCCTGCTGTCTGCCCACCAGCCCTCAGTCTGCAAGAGAGGAGTGAGGACCCTTGCACAGAGGGCTGCCTGCCCCACCCCGCCTCCCCCTCCTTGGGGTCCCTGGCAGGTGGAGGAACAGGCTGGCAGAGGGCTGAGAGAAGAGTTCCTTTCCCTCCCTGATCCAGACACGGGCACCGTGGTCAGAAGCTAGGAGACGGCCGCCGAGGGGAGGCAGCGGCCCAGGGGGGATGGGGAAGTCCTGGGCCGAGCTGTCCTGCCGGGCTGGTCTCCAGCTGCGGTCAGAGCTCCCGCCCGCCCCGTCCGGGGTCAGAAGCCAGGAAGGCCAAGGGGCAGGCTGCCCGCTATGGGGTTGGCGCTGCCACTCCCCGGAGGCAACCAACACGGCCAGAGAGGCCACGGGATGCCACTCAAAATAGCCCAGGTATCTTCAGACCAAAGTCTGCAGCCCGTGGACAGGCCTGCTGTGTGTCTCGGCCACCCCCAGCCCAGGCAGTGGCCTCACCTGGGCCGAGGCTGACCCGGGTGAGCCTCCCCGTCCCTCTCCGCAGGTGTGCAAGGAGTGCGGACGAGCCCAGGCCCCTCGTCTCAGTGTCTGAGGTCGCCTTCCTGCGAGATGGGCTGACCTTCCCTGTCTCCTGTTGGTCTCCCAGGGCAACCTGACTAATTATCACAAACCTGGCAGCTCAGAGCAGCAGAATTTATCCTCTCTCAGCTCTGGAGACGGGAAGTCTGGGATCAAGGTGCTAGCAGGGCCGCACTCCCTCCAGAGGCTCCAGGGGAGGAACCTTCCTGCCTCTTCCAGCTGCTGCGGCCCTGGGCCCCCATGGCTGCGGCACATCCCTCCGGCCACACGGCCTTCTCCCTGTGTGTCTTCTTGTCAGGACACCAGCCAGTAGAGTTATGGCCATGCTGCACACAGGACGACTGCGTCTCGGGATCCTTAACTTAACTAAATCTGCAAAGACCTTAAATAAGGCCATATCCTGAAGTTCCAGGGGGGACACAACTCGGGAGGGGTCGGCCCGCTGCAGGACACAAGGCAGGTTCCGTCCCCAGAGGAGAAGGAGCTGCGGGCCGTGTTCTCTCCACCCTCCAACGCCTGCAGCTACTGATGGCAGCTCCCGCAGCAGGAACGGTGGTAAGCCCTCTAGATTTATCATTTCATTCAATTCTCATGATAACCCCAAAAGGAGACACATTAGTCTTGTTTCAGGAGCAAAAACCTGAGCTTTGGAGAAGTTAAGAAGAGTAAGTAGCAGGCAGGGCTCCGACCAGGTCTTAAGCTTCCACTGCCCACAGCCCGCCTTGCATAGCAAGGAAGGTCCCCACCGGGGCCCCGTCCCGGCCCCTTGTGGGTCTCTGCGGGGACGCCGGTCACGGGGCGGAGCGGGACGGGCCCTGACGGGGGCCGAGGACGACACGGGGACCCCAGCCTGAAACTGTCCCGCCAGCAGCGAGTCTGGGCCTCCTGCTGCCTGGCGTGGCCGGTGAGGCTTGCAGTCAGAGGGAGGCGCACGTGAATTAGCTGTAGCAGATGTTTTTTCTCTGGGAACTACCAGACCTTTCTGGCCGCTCATTTATCCTTCAAGGGGATAAGACTCTAGCCTTCTATTATGCGCTGTCATTGGAGCATTGCACAACTTTATCAAACTTTTTATTCTGGAAACTGAATTAATTTTCTGCAAGGGGTTTTTTGTGAAGCTCTTTAATCACATTTACTGGAGAACATGTGTACTGTACAGCTGGGGAGCCGATTACGGCTTCCAGAAAGGCCACTTTCAAAGGAGATTGCCCTCGCAGCCGAGCCCTCCATCTGAAGGTCCCCGGGTTTTGTGAAGAGGAAAAAATTAATTACTATTTTAATAACGAAGCCAAGCCGGCTGAAAATCCTCTTAGAGGGCGGCGGATGATGTAAGGGCCGGCGGGGGGGATATTGAAAGCTCTGATCACACGTCCTCCCTCCTCGCTGCTCCTCACCCTCTGTAAGATGATACGGGCTGCTAGGTCACACATTAGGGAATTAGACATATAATAATAACACTGTTTTTTCTTGGGAAGGGGAAAGCTGTGACGCTGCGGCACAGGCTGCTGGGAACTCCCGTCAGCCTGGCCCCGGGCCGCGCTCCCTCCCCGCCCCCAGTCTCACGCTCCAGCCGCCTGGAGTCGCCCGGCGGTCATGGGGGCCTCGGGGTGAGGCGGGTGGTCGTGGGGCTGGCCGGGGGCTGACGTGAGCATCTCCAGCTCTCCCCAAGCCTTTCCCCTCTGGCTTCCAGAGGAAAAGGTTGAGCTGGGGTCTTTCATCTGCTGGCATTTCTCCTGGAAAGTGAAAGTTTTGCACCAGAATGCTGACGCGATGAGGCAACGGCCGAGTGAGCAGAGGGGGTCCCAGTGATGAGGGACCCAGAGCACTACGGGCACCGTGGCCAGCCACATGCAGATGGAAGGGGCCCGGGAAATACACAGCAAACTGCGTGCAGGACGCATGGGAGGCCTGGTCCAGCCAAGGGCTCCCTGATTTCAGATCCATCCTGTTTAAGAAAGGACACCACCAAAAACTAGTAGAGAGAAAGAGACAGAGAGAGAGAGAGAGAGACTGTGTGTGCATGTGTGGCGGCGTGGGGACCTGTAAAAGAGATGCAGGCTTAATCAAAGAATCAGGAAAGAATTCTCAGACCTGCAGTAGATGGCATATTGATGACGATTCTGCACCAATCACATGAGCGTATATTAAATAAATAAGTTAGCCCTCACCAGAAATATTTTATAAGAAGTCCCAAAAGAAGGCATCGCCCAGTAAGAGAGAATTATTAATAATTGAGAAGACATGTGAAGGGGTTAAGAAATCGCAGAGGCTGCTGTGATAAGCAAACCAGTTATGTTTAAAGCGAACGTGCCCGAGAAGCTTCAGAGCCGGGTGCAGGCAGGGCCAGCGCGCGTCTGTGGGACCGCGGTCCACCCAAGGATGCCCCTGCACCCTCGCTGCCCCCACGCTGCCGGCTGGCCCTGGGCAAGACCGAGCTGACGGGACGTGCACGCGGTGGAGGGACAGCAGCTGCGGGGGGAGGTGGCATCGCGGAGGCAAACGCTGCGGCGCATTCAGAGCTAAGGAGAAGAAGGAAGGAAAGTCGAGGCGCGTCCCCTGCAGCCTGGGGCTGCGGAAGGTGCTCAGGTCCCGGGTGAGGGGCAGAGTCGAGAGAAACATTTCAACCCGCGGGAACAGCCTCAAGCATGATCTCCTCCACGAATTAAACAATAACCTTCCTGAGTGTCTGGGGGTCTCTGAGCTTTACCCCGAAAGGGTAGAGACAGTTCTATCTCCCTTATGACTCTAAGGGGTGTAAGGACCCTTCTCCCTCCTGGGAGGTATCAGCTGACCCGAACTATTTATGCAAATTTTTAACCCACCCCCAGAGAATTCAACTACGTTTCACATCACCTAAACTGAGCTGGGATCAGTGCCTCAGTGACAATGTACACACAAAATGGCATTTGAAGAAATACGACTGTTCACATGTTCCTCACTGGCCATGATAGCATGACTATCCTGTGGTCCATGCTCCTTTTTGTTTTAAAAAAAGATAGAATATATGTATATGTATAGCTGATTCACTTCGTTATAAAGCAGAAACTAACGCACCATTGTAAAGCAATTATACTCCAATAAAGATGTTTTTAAAATTAACTAATTAATTTTTTAGAATAGAATAAAGTGATGGTCGTGTCTTTAGTTGAAAGAATTCCATACATGACCCGGCTCCTGCTGTGGATGGAAGTGGGACCCTCTCAGTCCCGGTCTCTGCTTTCTCTTCACCCACGAGGCAGCATCACCTGGTGAGAACAGGCGAGGCAGCCACGCCCCACTCACCCGTCATGCCTCCTCTCCACTTTCTTTCTCACGGTGTTTCCTTCCAAGTCAGGTGATCTGTCTCAGCCACAGGCCAGGCTGCCAGGGTGCATTAGGAGAAAAGTGGACAGGACGGAGAGAGACAGAGAGACAACAAAACGAGAAGTTTCTACCCGTGGGGCAGTAACACCAGCCAAATGTCTGAGCGCTGCCGGCTGAATTCCCACCAGTGGGCCCCAAACGTGGCCCCGTCCACGCAGCCACACCGCACTAAATGAAGCAGGCGCCCCAGCAGCACACGGCACAGGCTCTCCTGCCTCCAGGCCCTCCCAGCGCTGAGCACCCTGCCTCAGTCACGGGGCGATGCCACCACGCTGCCGAGCTGTGCAACGTTGGGCGCCCACCCGGATGGGCCTCAGAGACAGCGGGACCCAGCCGCACACCCACCGGGAGCCCCTAGTGCAGGGTGGGCCCCGCACCCCGCGCAGGCTGGAGCAAGGTTGTGAAAGAGGAAAGGACAACCACCGTCCCTGCCTGGATCCTCCACCCATTCCAGCTGAGGGCCCAGCAGCCACCGTGTTTAGACCCCCAGATAAGTGAGGGGCGTCCGGAACCCAGCCCTGCAGAGCAGTTCTGGGGGCACGTGTCTGCAGGGCATCTGCGCTCATGGCCTCTGTGGTTCCCTGAGCCGCCCTGGAAGGAAGGGCAGGAGCCCCACTGTACAAAGAACCCATGACATCCAAGCAGGTCGTTTCAGCGCAGCTCGGCCAGTGGAGCACAGAAGCGGGTCAAAGCCCAGCAGCCTGCTGCGGAGCCTGCCCTCTGTCCAGGGGTCAGCACACGGTGGCCCACACGCCAAATCCCGCTTTTGTGCCTCCCATGAACTAGAATGATTTTTAAGTGGTTGAAAAAATGAAAAGAATCATCACATGTCAGGACACGCAGCATCGTATGAAATTCATCGTTCGGGCACATAATCAAAGGTGTTTGGGGGACAGACCGAGGCCGACGGCTGCTTCGGCACTGAGAGTAGCTGAGTTGATGCAACAGATGCCACGTGACCAGAAAAGCCTAAGCAGTTGGTACCAGTCCCTTCACAGCCCGTTCACTGACCCCTTTTGTAACCCACACAGGGCCACGCAGCACAGTCCAGCTTGGAGCGGACTTCAGCCTTCAGCCCAAAGCCTACAGTCTGAAAACCCAAACGCCGACAAACCCGCCCGACTTAAACCCACAGGAGGACGTGCAGGTGACTCTTGAGCTTGTGCTACAAGCCCTTCCCCTTCCTGCAAACTAGGATTTCTCCAAAGCCAGCAGGAGCCCACGACTCCATCGAATGGAAAAAGAATGTATCAGGCAAACAAATGGCGAAGTTTTATTAGCTGTTTATAACCTGTACTTTTTTCTAAATTGCTAGAGTTAGCATAAAAGAGACATGTCATATTGATGTGAAGTCTCCCAGTTAGGATTATGAATTCTGTGACTGCATGATTGCCTTGATATCAATATGCTTTTTCATGAATTGCAAAGAAAAGCAGGTGTATAAAAATAAAACTCACATAAAATATAAATTATCATCGTGTGAGTTAATTCTATACCCTCAGGACACAATCGCTCATGCACTTTATATTTGCAAAACTGTTTGTGAGTTACTTTTTCCGATTTATTTATTTATTTCTATTTATTTTACATGTTTTCCCTTTGCTGAGAGAACTCTGTGAGATAAACATCTTATTTCCATAACCGTCCCAGGAAGACAACAGTCATAAAATGTTTCTATATTAACCTTGATATCCCAGATAAAGTGACGCAGAGTGTCATGCAAAATGCAGACAACGCTGGAGGCATCGGATCTTCTCCTTAGAGGGGGTAGGAGAGGAGATAAAGAAAACAAATGTTTCTCCTTATCAGAGCTGGTGCTGTAGCAATGGAATAAATGCGTGATGTCGGGGGAGAAGCCTTGCTTAGCTGCTAATGACACTGACTGATCTAGGAGGTAGTGTAACCCAATGGCTAGGGCACTGTTTGTATCTGTTGTACAAATGTCTTAACGTTTTGCATTTGGGGCGGGGGGGAAAGGGATACAAATTTCTTTCTTTTTTTTCTCCCAGGTTGAGATAAAATTGACACACAGCACTGTATAAGTTTAAGGTGTACCGCATAAGGATCTGACTTACACGCATCATGAAATAATTACCACAATAAGTTTAGTGAACATACATCATCTCATACAGATACAACATTAAAGAAATAGAAAAAACACACTTCTTCCCTTGTGATGAGAACTCTGAGGGTTTACCCTCTAACAACTTTCATACGTAACACGCACGTGTTCATTCCATTCATCACGTTGTACCTTGCACCCCTGGTACTTATTCATCATGTGACTCAAGTCTGTACTTTTTGATCACCTTCATCTGCTTCCCCTCCCCCTACTCCCACCTCTAGGAACCACATATCTGATCTCTATTTCCCTGGCTTTGTCTGATTGTGTCTGAAGTGTAATTGACCTGCAACCCTACGTCAGTTCCTGGTTCACAACGTGGGGATTCCACAATTCCATACATTTCAAAATGATCACCACGACCAGTCTAGTTACCCTCTGTCACCACACAAAGGTATTAGGTATTCCTAATTCAAACAATATTCCCCTCACTGTACATTTCATACTCATGACTCATTCATCTTGCACCTGGAAGTTTGTACCCCTTAATCTCTCTCACCTATTTCTCTCACGCCCCCCGCCACCCTCCCCTCTGGCAAGCACCTGTTTGTTCTCTGTGCCTATGACTCTCTCTTTTGTTATGCTTGTTCATTGTTTTGTTTTTAGATTTCACATATAAGTGAAATCGTAGGGTAATTGTCTTTTTCCATCTGACTTATTTTACTTAGCATAAGTGGTCCATCCATGTTATTGCAAATGCCAACATTTCATTCTTTTTTATGGCTGAGTAATATTCCATTGTTTATATATACCACATCTTCTTTATCCATTCATCTGTCGATGTACACTTAGATTGCCTCCAAATCTTAGCTATTGTAAATAATGCTGCAATGAACACAGGAATGCATATATCTTTTCAAATTAGTCTTTTTGTTTCCTTTGGGTAAATACCCAGGAGTGGAATTGCTGGATCATACGGTAGTTTTATTTTTAATTTTTTGAGGAAACTCCATGTTGTTTTCCATAGTGGCTGCGCCAGCTTACTTTCCCACCAACAGTGCAAATGTTCCCTTTTCTCCACAAGCTCGCCAACTCTTGTTATTTGTTGTCTTTTTGATAATAGCTATTCTGACAGGTGTGAGGATTGTGGATTTACTCTCTAACAACTCTCATTGTGGATTTGATTTGCATTTCCCTGATGATTAGATGTTGAGCATCTTTTCATGTGCCTGTCGGCCATCGGTGTGTCTTCTTTAGAAAAATGCCTATTCAGGTCCTCTGCCTATTTTTTAATGGATTTTTTGTTTTTGATGTTGAGAGTTGTATGAGTTTTTTGTGTATTTTGGATTTAACCTCTTATCAGATACATCATTTGCAAATATCGTCTCCCATTCAGGAGGTGGCCCTTTTGCTTTGTTGATAGTTTCCTTCGTTGTGCAAAAGCTTTTTAGTTTGATGTAGTCCCATTTCTTTATTTTGGCTTTTGTTTCCTTTGCCTGAGGAGATAGATCCAAAAACATACTGCTAAGACTGATGTCAAAGAACACACTGCCTAAGTTCTCTTCTAGAAGTTTTGTGGTCTCAGGCCTTACATTTAAGTTTTTAATCCATTTTGAGTTTAATTTTGTATACATTATAAGAAAATAGTCCAGTTTGATTCTTTGACATCTGGCTATTCAGTTTTCCCAGTACCATTTATTGAAGAGGCTGTCTTCCCCCAGCATAGTCTTGCCTCCTTTGTCATACATTAATTGCCAGTATAAGTGTGGGTTTATTTTGGGACTCTGTATTCTGTTCCATTGCTCTATGTGTCTGTTCCTGTTCCAGTACCATACTGTTTTAATTACTGTAGATTTGTAGTATAGTCTGAAATCAGGGAGCATGATAATTCTGGCTTTGTTCTCCTTTCCCAAGATTGTTTTGGCTATTCAGGTTCTGTTGTATTTCTGTACAGATTTTAGGATTATTTGTTCTAGTTTGTGAAAAAAGCCATTGGTATTTTGATGGGGATGGGGACTGCATTGAACGTGTAGGTGTCGGTTGTAACTTCTTTTTCATTTCTGATTCTATTTATTTGGGCCCTCTCTCTTTTTTTCTTGATGAGTCTAGCTAAATGCCTATCAATTTTGTTTCTCTTTTCAAAGAACTAGCTGTTAGTTGCTTTGATGTTTTCTATTATTTTAAGTCCTGTTTCATTTATTTCTGCTCTGATCTGTATCATTTCTTTCCTTCTTCTAACTTTGGATTTTGTTTGTTCTTCTTTTCCTCATTCCTTCAGCTGTAAGGTTAAGTTATTTGAGATTTTTCTTGTTTTCCTGAGGTAGGCTTGTATCAGTATAAATCACCCTCTTAGACCTGTATTGCTGCATCCCACAGATTTTGGATCATTGTGTTTTTGTTTTCATTCACCTCCAGGTATTTTTTAATTTCTTCTCTGATTTCTTCAGTGATTCATTGGTTGTTTAGTAGCATATTATTTAGCCTCCATGTGTTTATGGGTTTTTGCAGTTTTTTTCTTGTAGTTGATTTCTAGGCTCATAGTGTTGTGGCTGGAAAAGGTGCTTGATATGATTTCAATCTTAAATTTACTGAGACTTGTTTTGTGGCCTAGCATGTGATCTATCCTGGAGAATGTTCCATATACACTGAAAAGAATGTGGATTCTGCTGCTTTCAGATGGAATGTTCTATATATGTCTATTAAGTCCATCTGATTTAATATGTCATTTAAGACTTGTGTTTCCTTATCAATTTTCTGTCTGGATGATCTGTCCATTGATGTAAGTGGGGTGTTAGAGTCCTCTACTATTATTGTGTTACGCTCAATTTCTCCTTTTATGTCTGTTAATATTTGCTTTATGTATTTAGATGCTTCTATGCCAGGTGCATATATATTTATAATTGTTACGTCTTCTTCTTGGATTGATCCCTTTATAATTATGTAATGTGCTTCTTTGTTTCCTGTTACAGCCTTTGTTTTAAAGTCTATTTTGTCTGATACAAGTATTGTTACCCCAGCTTTCTTTTTATTTCCATTTGCATGGGATAACTTTTTCCATTCCCTCAGTTTCAATCTTTGTGTGTCTTTACGTCTGAAGTGAGTCTCTTGTAGGCAACATAAATATGGGTCTTATTTTGTATCCATTCAGCCACTCTCTGTCTTTTGAATGGAGCATTTACTCCATTTACGTTTAAAGTAGTTGTTGTTAGGTATGTACTTACTAACATTCTGCTAATTTTTTCTGTTTTTTTAAAAGTTCTTTTTGTTCCTTTCTTCTTCTTTTGTTGCCTTCCCTTGTGATTTGATGACTATCTTTAGTATTATGTTTGGATTCCTTTCTCTTTGTTGTGTGTGTATTTATCATAGATTTTTGATTTGTGGTTACCACGAGGTTTATATATAGCCTTATGCATATAAAGATATACATAGCTAGACAGACAGATATGGTTCTTTCAAGCTGATGATCCCTTTCTCCCCTGCTGTCCACCCTGCCTTGTAGCCCATGAGACACTTGTGAAGAGGCGGCAGCTTTTAATCTTTGGCACAAAGGGAGTCACTGGACTAAAGTCCTGCTGGGTGAATGGACGTGAGTCTGAAAGCAACGGTGCAGAGCAGGCGCAGCCTGCACACCCATGCCCTCCCCCACGGCTGATTCCCACAGGTGTTACATCCTCCCTCCTGCAAAGCGTTCACACCATGCCAGACGGCTTTCACAGCCAAGGCTGAGGCGAGAACTCACGCGACTCTCACCAGAAAGTCTGCCTCCTTTGCATCAGGTTGGGGCCGTGGGAATGCGTTTACTCAAGGAGAGGGGGGCAAGGTTGTGTTTGTTGTGCTGTGGCTTGATTCTAAGAGTCTTGTGTGATCAGCTGCCTAATGAAAAGGATCTGGGGGGCTTTGAAGATGCCCCATGTTGAAGACAGTGGCCCCCAGGAGGAGGAGCCCAGACCTCTGAACCCACAGTCCCAGGAGGTGCTGCACATCAGTCAGTTGTCCCCAAGATGTGGTGCTGCTCTTACAGCCGCTGACACAACTGTCCTGACTCACACAGGACAGATTCTCCCCATCAGCCTCCCACTTACAAGAACCATGTCGTGTGCTTTCCAAAAATCTAATTGACTTCCTGCTTTCATTTCCATTTCCAGATCAAGACAGTGAAAGGGCATTTCCCCCCTTTCTGAGTAACCCAAACAGTTTTGCTCTCAGAGAGGACAGAATCTATATTTGTGAGCACAGAAGCAAATGTATAAGGGAATATGACTGATACTTTAATTAAATAAATTTTCTCTGAATATTTCAGACTGAGCACTCAGGGCAGAAATGCTGATACATGGAAAACCTCATCTGAATGTCCAAGCTCATCTTCCTGCCCCTTTGGCCACACCGATCACATCCTCCCTCTATTATGCATGATCAGACTATTATATTCGAGTTCCTTAGTAACGGAAATATATTTTGTATACCCCATAACACCTAGCACTGTGCTTTGGCCACTGCTGACACCTGATAAATATTTAATTAGCCCACTTATACAATATCAATCCTGCTGGAATATGCTGTCTGCCAGCCTTTTTATGGGGAGTTCATTTCTTAATTATATTGATCACTCATATCATGTGAAGCATAATTGGTTCTTTTCTTCCGACAATATATTTTTAATGAAGTGCTTTGACCTCTTTGTATCTGTAAAGTATGTCTCCTGGATAAAGTGGGTCACTTACACAGGAATGTTTGCTGTAGACTCAAACTGAAAGTTTCAGGGGATATTTGCCTGTTTTTCCATCAGGAAAACTGTCCCGACAACCTGGTGCCCTGCTACCTGGTGACAGTGCGGTGATGTGACAACAATTATTGGGATCTTCAGATAAGGGAACTGAGGCCCAGGGGATCACACAGCTGCTGGGGGCAGACACCCCCAATGGCCTGCTCTTAACCACATGTGATGCTCACCTCAAACCCAGATCTGACAGAAAGGCAGAGCTACAGCCTCAGGAAGATACTTTTTATCTTTATGTCTTTAACTGTCTTCACAAAAGTGACCACAATCAAAATGTTCCTTTGTGGTTCTTCTTGGGCCTTAACTTTACTGGACTCCAACCTGCTTGAGACTGTCCGGTGTCTGGATTGGCGTGGTGACCTTATTTCTCCCCTCACCCCACCCACCCACCTCCTGTCCTCACACAGAACATCCTGGGCCTCTCCCCCAACCCACAGCAACACACCAGCCACTCAGAACCTTCAACTTTCCTAAAACACTTGGGGAGCAAGTGATGTTGGCCCCACCAGCGTTCCTTGTCCTGTGGCTCGAGCTGAACCCATGCTTGTCTACCGCCCACCCACCCCCAACTTCCTTCACCATCAGCTGAGGATATTCCTTGTTAATCACATGAAGTAGATGCTCTCCTCCCTAAGAGAGTTGGAAGCTGACTCCGGTGTGGGGGTCTTGCCAGCTGGACAAGGTTGGTATTCCCTCCTGCAGTCGCTGGTCAGGGATGCAGGCGGGGCAGGTGTGAGAGCTGGTGCAGTATCTCCGTGTTTCAGACGGATGGAAACCAGGAGGCAAGAGGACGCAGAGCTGGGGGAGGCAGCTGAGGGCCAACAATACGTCGAAGAGACAACATGACAGACCTACTGACCGACAGTTCAAATCAAAGTATAGAGGATCACATACCCCGCCCTTGCAGCAGGCAAAAAGTCTCTCATCCAGGCATCTGGAGGTCAGACACAGGACGATGCGGCCCAGAGATGTCAACCTACCTGGCGATGGCTTATGGGCAAAGTAGCCCCACATGAACCCTGCAGCATGGGCACCCACTCACCACGGCTGGTCAGCCATCATCCTCGCAGGAGGCCACCCTGCCAGCCACAGAGGCCAGCGCAGAGCCCCAGCAAAGAATGGCCTTTGAGCGAGTCCAGCTAGCCGTGTGTCTGCAAGCCAATTCCATGGGGCCCTCCATTCTGGGAGAGGCAGTGTCCCACTCTGACCTGGATGGACACAGGTTCTGGATGTGGGCTTGCTTTCATCACATGCACCATGGCCACTGTCTGAGGGCTTACAGAGGCTTTGACCCTCTGTCCCGGAATCAGGATGAGACCCATGGACCATGAGAGCATCCTCACAGAAGAGGGGCTGCAGTGGTGGGCGTGGCCTGGAATCCCTGCCCCTTCATCTCCCCATACACGCACATGCACACACATGCATGCACACGTTCACACATGTGAGCGCAGACACACACATACACACATGCACGAATTGTACCAAACTGGTCCATAGCTGAATGGACGACAGGAGAGGGAAAAGCTTCTTTGTTCCTTTCCCAGATGTCTACACAATCAGACTTACCTCACCTCTGAATACATGGGTCTACTCCGGGATTGCAAGCCTTGGGGTCTCTGCAAACACTGCAGAGGAGATGGTAATGGCCAGGTTCTCGAGAAGCCCGCCAGAGGCTCTGCTCTCAGCATGATGCCACATAACGGCCAGGAGAGATGGACCAGTAGCTATGACACAGAGCTAATGTTCTGTGTCTGCCACGAAGCAGGGGCTGCAGGAATTGTGGGTCAGGCAGGAGAGTGGCTCTCTTTAGAAGAACAACAAAAATAAGACACAGTCTCTAAGATAGATGGTGTTACCATCCCGAGACTCGGAGCACAAGGGCTACGTGAAAGCTAGTCACTTATGTGGCTTGGACTCAAACCCAGACGTCCTCCGCCTTCAGGCCTGTGACCACTGAGGAAAACAGGCTCACACACAGCCTGTCATCATGTCGTCATCAGGGGATCTAAGTCAAATGAAGGCTTCTTCCGAAAGCCACACTAAGGCATGAAACGACACCATCATCCACTCACTCAGGCACCCGTCCAACAACAACAGTTTCCAAGCTCTGTACAGCTTGCCTGGGATGCAAATGTGTAAAGCACATTCTCTGTGCTCAGGGAAAGTAGAGTCCCACCATCTCTATTTAATGAAAAAGCCAGAAATGTAACTAAAGGAGATCCAGTGTAAAACGCGGTCTGATCCAGGTCGAGCCAGGGCGTCCCCTAGGCGTGGGGCGGTCACGGCAGCAGCAGAGCCTCCTGGGGAACACAGAGCAGGAAGAGAGGACGGTCGGAGGCTCTGCGTCCCTGCAGAACTGATAGTGTCGAGGACACGCGGATCACCGCGGGCCGGGAAGGGACTACAGATGACACGGGTTTGTGCCGCAGAGCAGTCACAACACTAATTTAATTTGCTCTTCAAGACAATTATAGGAACAGCTATTTTGTCTGTGCGGCTCATTTTCCAAAACAAAACTTGGCGACAGAGATTGGGATCTGACAGACGGGGCCGTTTCTGGGAAGGAAGGGCGTTTGAAAGACGGTCTTTGGGAATCTCCCATGATGGCCAAGTGTGCCTCCCGTGCCTGCAGAGC
Organism: Stenella coeruleoalba; assembly: GCF_951394435.1. Classification (NCBI taxonomy): domain Eukaryota; kingdom Metazoa; phylum Chordata; class Mammalia; order Artiodactyla; family Delphinidae; genus Stenella; species Stenella coeruleoalba. The sequence goes on along the minus strand of NC_137160.1, from coordinate 1,722,878 downwards.
TCATTTTTAGGAACCAAGATATAACACACAGTTACAAATCAACAATTACAACTGTGAGGAGAGTCTGTTCCTTGAGTGCCCGTGGTCTGGGACCACGCGCGCTGAGCCCACTGCCCGAGGGCTGGACACAGTAGGTGCTTAATAACAGCGTGTGAGATTGAAATGAAATCACTAGGTGAAATGAACAAATGACGTCAAACTTGGAGCCGGCAATGCCTTTGTTTAGAGCAGAGACATCCAGACGTTACTCGAGACGTCTTATCTGGGGCTCATCAAAGCCAGGGATGCATTTATTTCTTCAATAAACATAATTTGTCGTTTACTTTCTGTAAGTCAGGGGGCTTGGTATGGGGGCAGGATGGGGAGGAAACTCCAGCACAGCTGGCTCCTTCTATCCATGAGAAGGAGGCTAACCTTGGTGCCATGCTTCTGTCTTCCCCTGGATAAACTGCAGAAAAATTGTGATGTGGAGGAAAACCGAAAACAGAATCTCAAAATATGCCTTGATTCCCTTTTCTATGAAATTTGAGTTTCCTGAGCAAACGTTCTCTTAAAAGAATTGGAACTCCTCTTTAGGGGCAATTTTAAGGGTCAGGATTCCCTACCAGGTGCCTCACATGCTATTAACAGGGAAATAAGACAAAAATATTTCAGTGGAAATATTGGCTAACTTTTCCATAACGATTACTCTAGAGGAAGAAAAGTACAAATTTTTTTAAGAATTTGCTTTACTTCTATAAAAATTTCATCATTAAAAGTATAATGAAGTGAGAAAGAAAAGAATTGAGGTAACCATTTGAACTACTTTTAGAAGAATAATAGGAGCTGATGATTTGATTTTGAAAAATTATTGGTCTGATCAACCCAAAACTACTAAATAATGGTTTACTTCATTCTTCCCTCTACTCATAGCAACTCCACCCACAAAGGATATCGCTGGGCTTCATTCTTTGCAATACGTTGTTCTATCATTTTATGATGCTGTTTAATCTTTCATTTAGCTTTTAAAATAATTCACATATAGCAACTTCAAAAGGAACAAAGCCACGCAGCAGAGTTTCTCCCACCTGTCTGCCAGCCCCTCTTCTTCCTCCCCAGGGGAAGCCAGTGGTGACCGTTTCTCCCAGAGCTACTCCAGAGCTACTCCAGAAAACGTGTGTGTTAGTCCTCTTAGTTTTCCTCTTGCCCTTGGCGCCAGACTCCAATTAGCCTTAGAGTAAAAAGTTTCCTGTTCTATTGTAGAGAGAGTCACAAAACTATTCTCCATAACTCAGGAGTGTTTATCATTTATAATTATTTAGCTTTCTCTTCTCCAGGGTGAATAACCCCAATTACTTTATTTCTACTCACTGGCCATATCCATGGGGAGGACTTTATCTTCTCAGTGTTGTCTTCATCCCAACTATCTGATAGGTCACAAAACTGGCAAGAAGGTTGAAAATATGACAATGGTTGAGCTGATCATAACTACCTTAGAGCCCTAATGCTGGCTGTTATCTTCCATCGGGGGGTGTAACATCTTCGGGGGCGGGGTGAGACTGATCTCAAGATGAGTTTCTTTGGAGACTTTACTGCCTACTCTATGGAGACCAGTCTGACTTGTGCTGAGTCTCTCACGATCCCTGGCACACAGGCACCTGGGAAGTGAGTGTTTGCTAAAGGGACAGAGCTTGAGAAGGGTCCCCCAGTCACCCACCAAGACAGTCCTGACTGGCGCCAGGTGGACATGTCCCAGTTCTCTGGGAACGGTGGTGGGTATCCTGACCCATCCACACTCTTCTATCGGCCCCCGCACTGGTGATTGGCAAGGTCTGTCTAGAGGGTGAGCAGGTTCCCAAGCCCCGTTCCTTCCACTTACCCAAATTTCTGAAACCCCAGCTTGTGAGACTAAAAAACAAAACAACAGTAACTCATTGCTGCAGAAAGTCACAAGATTTTGATTCAGCCCTTCAGAGACATTTCCATCGGGAAAAGTGGATAAACGCTGATTTTCAATTTAATTCTGTCCCCAAAGAAAAATTACGGCTTTGGGTTTGGTTTTGAATTCACTGAGTCTTTCTCTACAGTACTCTTCCAGAAGGGTCTGTATTCAGCAATGTTTTTCTGTCTCGACTAGTTCTTGTATCTGTGTGTGACCTTTTTCTTTCCTTGGCGCTCTGTCCTTGAACTTGCCTAGAATGTTTCCTTAGTTAAGGGAGACTCTTTGATCTCAACGCCACCTCATCCAGCGAGGGTCCACGGGGCATATTTACAGGCACAGTGGCAAGCTGGAACTCTCCAACACCTCATGAGATTTTTGTTTTTGACGAAAATTAGATTTTTGTTGTTGCTGTTTCTTTTCATTCAGTCACCAGGATGTTGATTTTGATTAAGTAACTTTCATTTGGGGAAAACAAACCTTCCAAACTCTGAGGAGACTGGAGATGGGTGAAGAGAAAAAACGGAGGCAGAAGAAAGTTAAGGAGGCTTAATGGAAAACTGAAAGTCAGGAAGAAAAGCTTTTTAAAACAGAGGAAATTGTTTCTGTTGTATTTCCAGAATCCACGTGGCGTGTGCAAAGATGTATCTAGAAAAGAGACAACACAGCCTCCAGAGCACGTTTGCTCTGTGATCAGAACCCGAAAATGAGAGTCAACACAGATACTACGCTCCACTGCCCTGAGTGCAGTCTCCATTAGGTAAACAGCACGCACACAGGCACCCGCCGCGTGTTTCGATCCACAGACTACGGGGCACATTCTTCTTTCCATGTCTGGTTCATCCTCAGCACTTACGCAGCTATTTGAACGGGCCTCGGTGGGCCTGTCCTGAGGGCGCATCCGTTCTGGACCACCTGTGCCTGCAGGACAGTCCAGGTGATCTGCTAACGGGCCCCGGCCTGAACTAAGGACACAGAAGCAGCAGGGGGTCTGCGTCTCTGTGCTAGAAAATTAATGGTAAAGCAAGAACTCACTCGCAGTCCCAAGGACCTTCCAAGGACGAGCGCTTCTCCAACTTTAACAGATACAAAAATCACCTAAACGGCTACTGAAAACTCAGACTCCTGCGCCTACCCTGAATGCCTGATTCTGTAGATCTGGTGAAGGGGCCAAGCGATGGCGTTTAAACAGATGTTGTGGGGGGTTCATGTGCAGCCTGTGCCCAGGGCTCTGAGAAACCAGGGCTAGTCAGCGCCCTACCCCACCGTTCCCATCTCCCCAGGACCCAGCACGGCCCGCGGGAGACACCCCGTGTGCTTGCTTCCAAACAGTGGATGCTAAGAACACGATGGACCAAAGACCAAGTAGAGGGTACGCGGTCAGAGAGCCCCGTGAGGAAGGGCAGCGGGGCCCAGCTCTGAAGAGGGACCCCCTGCACCCAGGCCTCCCACACGTCCTGCCCCACAGAGGCAGTGAGGGCGGGCCCTGCATGTGACCGCTCTTTACAGACAGGGGGAGGGGCTCGGGGAAGCGGACCTCTTGCCCACGAGGCACAGAAGTGGCTGGAGCTGGAGAGGTGAGATGCAGACCCGGGTCTACACCTCACAACACGCGGTGTGTTCCGCCTGCAGACGGCAAGACCCCAAAAGGCGACCGGGCTGCGAGCTACGTGGTGGGCGTCTTGAAGCTGGCGGATGAAATATGCCCAGAGTCAGCGCCCCGGCAGGCCTGCGTAAACAACATCCTTGCCGTATTCCGGACCATTCTGGGGGGATGCTGTAAGGTCTTCTCTAGCCTCCTTTCCTAAGAATACATTTGATTCGGGTGGAAGCCAAAACAAGAGATGATCTATGACTCAAGCTCCTGGCGTGGTGCGGGAAGGCAGAAAGGAGCGGCAGATGACAAGGCACCTGAGCAGGATAGTAGGTGGTCGGCCACTGCTGACGCCTGGTGCCACTTTGGCAGAGAACGCTCACGTCCCCGGCACTAAATTGCAGCCTCTGAGAAGAACGGCTGGAGCCGCAGTCAAGGCCCTGGATTAATGGAGCTCGAACAACTTCAAATACCGCTGAACAAGTTCCAACCACCTCTTGTAAAGTTTCTCCTCTGCGGGCTAGGTAAACAGAACACTGTCTCTTTAACTGATTTTATTTTTTTTTCCCTTTCCTTTCCTTTTTTTTTTTTAGTTTAAAGATTACATTTAATATCTATTTCCCAGCAGTGTACAAACTGACATCATCTACTCATAAAAGCGGAATGCTTTGCTTTTTTAAGCTTCAAGCTGAATAACAAATTACCACGGATGACAGCATAAAAGAATAACAGAATGGAATCAGAAGAAAATTCATCGCCAACAGAAACCCCCCGCTGAGGAATTTCAATTTCATATAGCTAATTATCCCTGTCAGTTGGAAGAGCTGACAAAAAGCAGCCTTTGTTCTCGTTCTGCCTCCTGCTTTCCGCTCTCAATGAATCCCGGCATACAAATATGACTAATTGTCTTTGCAGCGCTCGAGAGCGCTGTGTATAAATGTTCACGAACTGAAAATGATTTGGAGGGTATTCACGCACTGATTTATGATATTTGAACACAACAGACATGCATAATTCAGGTGACCAACGTTAGCACCCTCACACGCCCGTATTACAGAGATTAAGCAAGATTCTCTTTTCACGTCCCTTTTTCGTATCTGCTTTGTGACAGTAACTCACTTTGCACCTATTAAAAGAGGAAGCATTATATGTCTGCCGTGGCTCATTGAAATTAGCATGAACAAGATTATCAGCATTTAAATAACATACGGGCAGTGAAGTGACTTGGGAGTGGGGCGTTTGGTGGGAGCAGAAAAATATTAGGGACTTTTGAAAAGCATGACAAGATCTCTCTGTGAAGGTTAAAGTTTGAGGGTTTTATCTCAGTTTATTGGTGTGGTTTGGGGGATTTGCTTTGTGTTTTTGCTTTGTTTTGTTTCTTTTTTTTTTTTTTTTTTTGCCCCTCGGTCTTGATCAGTGTCGTCAAAATGCTTTTCCGTTCATGTAGCTAATGCTTTCATTGTCTTCTTTTAGTCAATGAAGGTAGAGTTTTCTCTCACTTTTTTTAACTTCAGCAACTGAAACTTTACGCTCTTTGTGGCAACAGCTGAACAAAATGTAAATGGGATTCAAAATATAATAAAGAGGAAATAACATTCAAGAGGACAAAGGTTTTTGTCACTAGTAAACGAACGTTTCTCAAAATTACGTCTTCTCTGTTTTTTAACAAAATCATTTTTGTAATTATAATTTAAAGTTAACTCTAATTCAGAAAATGAAAGTTAGAGTTCTGTCCTAATTATGGCAGCCAAAGAGTCTGTTCAAACAAACCTATAAAACTACAACATTTATTAACTGTTACCAGATATGTGTAATTGCATGCTTGATCTAAACATATATTTTATTATCATCTGTGCCTTTTTGTTGCAAAAAATTAAAAAATGAAGCATGCTTTGGTCAGAGCTGAGTAGCCTCTTTAAAGTTTAGAGAATGAAAGCTATTCACTAACAAGTAGACATTTTTTGGAGTCTAATCATACTGTCAAGGTTACTAATAAAGGACCAATATGACATTCTAAAGGGCTTAGTATAAATTACTCCCCCAAAAAAGTGCTTTTGAGCAGTGAAAGAGATTTTTTTGTAAATTGCTTCTCCTGAATTTTTTTAGTGTGGGAACTTTAAAAAGTGTGCTTCCGGGGTAATTTTTATAGGAAAAGCAGCAATTCGAGATACATGCTTTTTACTCAGACAAACACTGCCAGCAGCTGCTTACCTGTTAGAAACAGCTGAACGACCACCAAGCTCACATGCTCTCCTGTTGTCCAAATATGCGTTAACCAGAATCCTGCCCAGATGCAGAAAATGCCTCCTGGACCGTCCCCCCCGTTACCCCGCCCTCTGAACGTCCGTCTGGCTCTGAGGTGCTGGCACCTTCTGTGCTTCTGTTCACATCAGCCTCATGGTCCACAGAAGAGCCTCAGCACTGACTACAGAATTCCCTGTTCAGGGAATGAGTAGTTTAACGAGAATTTTTAAAAATACGAGCACCAGGGTCTCATCAAGATCTGACTTTGGACGTGAAGTTGTACGCGCTGGCCCGCTGCCGATACTGCAGAGGGAGAATGTCGTCACGTTGGTTCAGAATCTCTATCTCTGTGCTTCTGTGTTTCCGCAAGGAAAAAAATACACCTGTGTGTGTGTCTGTGTGTGTATGTGCATCTCAGCACAAAAGATGTTTTGGGATAAAACGTAACTACATCCCTGAATTCACTACTAAATCCAAAAAGACAACCCCCTTGGAAAAGAAAGAATATCATGAATCCAAGTGGATCCTAAGTAGGGATGAAGGCGCAGGACCGACAATCACTACAGGTCTGAGAGGAAGCGCATGCCGGCGGTTGGACGCGTACTAGTTTGAGTGTGACATTTGACAAAGTGTTCCCAGGGTAGACTTAAAGGAAGAGGGCATCCTTCTCCGAATTTCCAAAAAGCAACTACCATCCTAAGTGTCACTGTCAAGTCATTCATCTCTTTGATAGAACAACAACTATTCATGAACTTTGGGGAAACTTTCCGAGAGCTCGAGTTACGAATTCCCAGAACGACACATTAAAACAATACAGTGGATTAAAGCTCAATCAAGAGAAAACAGGTTGGTTTGTTCTCAAAAGACATTTCAAGTTACCAGACGGAGTGGCGAGTGTTAGAGAGAAGAGTCTACTGTCAGAGGGAGGCTCAGGGCAGCCATGGAAGCAGAGGCGCCCGGACCGTTCTCAGCTCCTGTCTTCCTCCCCGAACACAGCGCCATCCCCCGCCTCCACAGCCTGAGCCTGGCCGTGGTGACGCACCAGCAATGTGAACTGGAGGCCAGCAGTGGCCAAAGGACTAGGGCCCTGGACCGTCCAGGGGGCCGAGAACGGAAGCCCCAGACATGCGGGAAAACTGTGGGGAAAAGCACAGGGTGGTGACCTTCAGCAATGGTAGGCAGCCAGAGCAGGCGTGGGGGGGGGCAGGGTGACAGTGGACAGCATCCTCCCTGAGCACCCCAGGACACAGTTCATGCCAGGGGGAACTGGGGGCGGCCCGCAAAGTGAACGAGGAGGCGATGCTCCGTCTCCCTTGGTGTTCCTGCACGTGATATTTCATACATGGGCTGCATGGAATTTTCTGTTAGTTAAGCTTTTTGTATAAACATATAATAAATACACTCAAATTTGCCTAGTCCCAGAGTTGCTGGGAAGGGGGAAGCACGGCAGCTGCTTCTAATCGCCTGGGAAAAATCAAGTAAAAAAATGTTTGATTAAGGTGCTTTATAAAAGTTACACATGTTCAACTCTAAGCATCTAGAAGGAAGGTGAGCCCTACAGGCAGAGCCTCCACGTAGACACGTGATGTGTCATGTAAAACGCCGTCACAGAGCTGTTTTCACCACACACAACATATGATGACGCTGACGGTCAGTTTTACCAAAAATGATGGAACCTCGTTCTGGCCCTTTTATTTGCATGGAAACTGTGGTTACTGGAAATTGTGTTTTCTCCTGAGGCAAGAACAGTGCTTGGTAAAGATGGACTCGTGAGAGCAACGTGTTCCTTGAGAAAAACCTCAAGGATTCCCAGAATCGTAGACTGTTTTTGTCAGAAGGTGATTGAAGGTTTAGCTCATTAAGTTCAACTATTTGTTTTTACAGACTAGAAAACTGTGGTCTGGGGGGTGCTTCCCAAAAGCCACCCCGTTGGTGGCCAACTAAACTCCATCCCATGGTTCTTAACTTTTAGTGCAGTAAGAGCCCCGCAATGACGTCCTGCCTTATATTAAAGTGACAAGGACTTTAAATCAAACTGCGCTTATTTTCAAAGCTAGTGAAACTCCCATAGGTTTTGCGTTGCAAAGCTGTTTCATCACTTTCTCTGCCAAGGTTCTAAAAATTTAAGGTTGTAATAGAACAATTGATCGCTGGGCCCCTCCAGGATGTATTGCGTTATGGCTGTTAGCAACACGAGGGCTGAGTGTCCAAATCCGGGCAAACGCAGACCACAGCTGGAGAGCAGGCTGTGTTGGGGGTGTTATTAAGGTGCCAACCATTTTAATGGGACTGACTGCATTTTGGAATTTCATCTCAGGATGTATGTAGAGACGGTGTGGCTCTCCCATGATAGGGTCGCTGAGGGTCTCGTGAGCATGAGGACGCAAGATGCCCCATTTCTGCCCCTGGGAGAAGCCGGCTGTTTGAAGGAGGGACTGACAGGGCAGCTCTGGGTCCGTGAGGACCGCGGCAGCAGGCGTTGCCCCGGCCCCAAGTCCTCCTAAGCCAGCCCCTCCCCCAGGGCAGCGCCAGAGGTCTCTGCTGTGGGAGGGGAAAGATTAATGCGGGGAGTGGGGAGAAATAGAGAGACCGCTGAAGCCTAAGTCATTAACTGGCAACCTCCAGATGTTTTAACTGCAAAAATAAAAATTTGCTTTTCTTAAAATTATTTAAAATTTTACATTGTGATCATTACAGATTCATGTGCATTGTAACACATAGTACAGAGAGATTCTGCACACCCGTCCCCTAGCTTCTTCCAGGGATAACGTCTCACACACGCTAAAACAGCATCACAACCAGGAAACGGACACTGATGTAACCCATCCACCTGCTTTTAGATTCCACCAGTTTGACATGACTTAGACGAGTGCGGTTTTATCATACGAGCATGTTGCTGGGACCAGGGCTCAGTCAAGATCAGAACAGCTCCAGGACCGGAGCTTGTCACCACGGTCACCTCCCTCCGTGACCCTAAGCCCTGAAACCACTAGTCTGTTCTCCAGCTCCACGGGCTTGCATTTCAAAATGCCATGTGAATGGAATCAGGCAGCTTGTAACATTCTGAGATGGACTTTTCACACTCAGGGCAACTCACTCGAGATCCACCAGGACGTTGCACGAATCAGCATCTTCTCTTTGTTGCTGACTCGTGTTCCATGGCCCAGGGGTGCCACACTGGGCTTAACCTCTCACCTGTTGAAGGATACCTGGGTTGTTTCCAGTTTCTGCTGTTAAAGGGAAAGCTTTTGGGAACACTGTGTACCGGTACCAAGTGAATGCAAATCTCCTTTCTCTGGGGTAAGTGCCCAAGGGCAATTGCTGGGCTCGTGATAAGCATAGGTGTTGCAAGAAAATGACACCTTTTTACTTTCAATCTGCCTATGTCACTGTATTTGAAGTGAGCTTCTTATAGACAAATGTTAGTTTGCCTTGTTTCATTTTTTAAATCTCTTCTGCCAACCTCTGATTTTTAATTTTTGTATTTAGACTGTTTACACTTAATTATTGATCTATTAGGGCTCAAGTGAGCCATTTAGTGTGTTTTCTGTTTGTTTCTCATTTTTCTGTTTCTCTTTTCTTATTTTCCCATGGGCTACCTGAACATTTTTAGGAGTTCACCTTGATTTATTTACAGTGCTTTTTAGTATATCACTTTATATAGTTTTATTTGTTGCTCAGTATTATAATATACATGCATAATTTATCGCAAAACTGGTATCAGTGTTTTACCACTTTAAGTATTGAAACTTTAATTCCACTAGGTCCCTTTAAATATAATTATGTTATTTTCTCTACATACATTGAGCACCACATCACATACTGTTATAATTTCACTTCAATAGCCAAGTGTGATTTAAGAGCTCGTGAAGTCAGCATATTACGTTTACCCTTATTTTTCTCTTTCTGGTTGTCTTTCCTTTCTGAAGTCCCGAGCTTTCTTCTGCTATCACTTCCTCTGTTTGGAAAACTTCCTTTAGTTGTTCTTTAAGGGTAGGTTTTCTAGCACCAAATCCTCTCTGTTTTCCTTCGTCTGAGCATGGCTTGATTTCTCCTTCATTTCCAGAGGATATTGTCACTAGACAGAGAATTGAAATGTGCTGTGCCTCTTCCTTCTGGCTCCGTGGTTTCAGATGGGAAATCTGCTGTCCTTGGAGCTGGTGTGACCCCAGAGTAATGTCCTTTCTCTCTCGCTGCTTTCAGGATTTTTTCTTTCTCTTTAGTTTCAAAAGATTAATTAGAACGGCTTTTGGTGTAGATTTCTTTGGATTTATATAACGTAGGATTTGTTTAGCTTCTTGAATTTGTAGGTTTGTCTTTTGCTAAATTTGGGGGGTTTTCAGCAGTTATTTCTTCAAATACTTATTCAGTTCATTCTTTCCTCTCCTTCTGGGAATCCAATGATATAAATGTCAGCTCTTTTATTATTGTCCCACAGGCCCTGGAGGGTTTTTTTACAGTTTATTTTCTTTCTTTTCAGCTTAGGTGAATTCTATTGATCTGTCCTAAAGTTCACCAATTCTCTCCTCTGTCATCCCCATTCTACTATTGAGCCCATCTACCTGGTTTTTTGTTGTTTTATTTTTTATGATTGTATTTTTTAGTTCTATTTTTCCATGTGGTTCTTCTTTATACCTTCTACTTCTTTGATGAGATTTTCTACTTTGTATTTTTATCAAGAGAACCTGTCATGATGTGCTGAAGCATTTTCTGGATGGCTGCATTTAAGTCCTTGTTGGGTCATTTGAATATGTGATTCCTCTCAGCGTTAGTGTCTGTTGATTATCTTTTCTCATTCAAGTTATGATTTTCCCAGTACTTTGTACGATGCGTGATTTTCAGCTGCATCCTGGATATTTGGGAGACTATATTATGCCAGTCTGGTCCTGTTAAATCTTCCGTTTATAGCAGGCAGTCACATGTTGAGATGTAGTGCAAGGGCCAGGTGGCTGTGTGTGTGGTTTTCCCCTGGGCCCTGCCAACACCACCCCCGCAGAAGTAGGGAACTGACTCCTACTGTATTGCTCCTTTCAAGTGGGGGCTGGAGCCCCGGTCCGTGCTGGCCACTGGTGACACCAGGTGGGGATTGGAGGGCATTCACACTGCTGAGCAAGGTCGAGTCTCTGCTCCCTCCTGAGTTCCACCAACACGATCCCAGCAGAGCAACTGGAACACACCCTACTCCCACTGGCCGGCAATTGAAAGTTAGCAATGTGCTCAGCCTCACAGACACCACCATGCAGCCTGCTTCACGGGAGTGGGTGATGGGGGTAAGGGGGGTGTAAAAGGTCCAAAGTCTCAGGCAGGAAGGAGCCTGTGTGGTTTTTCCTGGTTTGGCTGGAGTAACGTTTTCTAGTGCTGGCCATCCTTCGGCGGCCCTTTGGCTAAGGGGACCTGGCTTTTCTTGGAGGCTTTTTGTCTGTGCCCATTGGCAGTTCTGGGCTGGGGGCTCTGAAGTGTCTGCGCATCCTCTAGGATGTCAAGTAGGCAGTAAGGAATTCACTGCCACATCACCCCAAGTCTCAAGCTCTCTAGCCAGTCTCACTGGCTTTCTTCTGTCTACCCTTTAGAGTCTTCTTATACTTATTTGTTGTGTTATGGTCAGAAATTTTACTTGTAAGAGGGATAAATTAGGAGGAATGGAACTATTTCCTCTTGGCCCAAACCAGAACATTTCCTTATAGTTTTTAATCCATTAAAATAAAATGCAAAGGAAATAAAGAGATGTTGCCCATGAGTTAAATTTGCTACAGATAAGCATTTCCAAATCTCAGCAATACTGACATTTGGGGATACCTGATTCTTTGCATGAGGCTGATCTGCAGCCTTGACCTCCACCCATTTGATGCCAATAGCACGCACCACCCCCACTGTGACAACCAGACATGTCTGCACACATCGCCAAGTGTTACCTAGGAGGCAAAATCACTCAATACTGAGAACCAGGAATTCTGATCAATTGGAAATGTTTTATACACATATAGACATCTATATCTAGGGTATTTTATTGATGCTCCTGGAAAAAATAACAAATTATGGCAATTTTCTCAATATTTTTAAAATGTATGATAAATCGTTATCTTGCCAAGTTATCTGAGAAATGTTGTACGATGCAAGAGCTCTTTGCTGGCTGGCTCTGAGACTGTGAGCCCCCCATCAGGGACCCTAAACCATGTGCAACATTAGGTAACACACTCAACTAAGGGTCGTAAGTTTCCTTGCATGTCTAAGCGAATGGTGAGTTCAGCTCTCCTCTTGACATGAACCATACCAGCAGTTATAACTTGTCTTTAGAGCCCAGCTAGCCCACCACCTGCCCCTTCCCTCTGTCCCCAGGGCACCCGGGTTTATCTTCACTTGCACCATCTGTGCAAATGGGACCTTCCCTACTAAACAAATCTGAGATGTTGCCCCAGAGGTTTTCACACCAACTCCTGCAGAAGAGATTTCCACACCGTCGTTAATTTAAAGCTGCCAGTTTCCAGAGAACCTCTGGTCTAAACATGTTACATTCACAGAAAACAAAAATACACTCACAACCCCTATCAAATGATCAATCCCCTCAGCTCTGTCATATCAGAAGAGCCAGCACCTGAGGAAACACACCCAAAGGTAAACAAGAGCCACCCTGATGAAGCAGAACGGACCCTGCATTTGGGATCAGAAGGCCTGGCTTTGTGTCTTTACCCCTGACAGTATGACATTTTCTCCCATGAGCCCCACTTTCTTCATGTGTAAAAGAGCATAGTAATACCACCTCCGCAGCTACAGTGACGTTTAGATTAAACAGCAAAGGAGACACGATGGTCTAGTCCACAGACAATTGTTCGAGGTGGGTTTTCTCCCCCACTCTCCTCAAAGCCCCCCCACATTTACATTGCAGTGTATTGGTGGCTAAGATATATTATTCTATTTAGCTGACCGACGCATTAATTAATTAATTAGTGATGTCACCAAAACAACATTTTTAATGTTTCAAATGCAGAGAGTTGTGTTAAGATATCTGCTAGGCTTGGAGATATAAAGTTACATAAGTCACGGTCACCGTCTCAAGGAAGTCATAGCCGCTCATTCATTTCTCCAAACTAATTATCATTGAGCACTCTTGTTTACGCCTATGAGCATTGTCCTGGTGCTGGGAACAGATAGAACAATGGTCAAGACAGAGCCCTCCCCGCAGAGAGCTTACAGCACAGGAGAGGAGAAAGGCAGCCTGGTGAGTGTGACAAGAGCGGGACTTCATGGTAAGTACTATAGGAACACCAGGCAAAGGGACAGGCCCCAGCCCAGGGAGTCAGGGAGGGCTTCCTGTAGGAAGGGAGACTCCAAATACAAACAGGGTTTAGGCAGGTGACTATAGGGGGACAGGTCATCTGGATAGATGAAAACCAAATAAAATGTGTAAACACAGAAGATACCCAATAAATGTGAGACGAATGATTGATTTGACTGACTGATTGGCTAACAATCAGATAAGCTTTCTTTCCAGGAACTGGAGGAGAGTAGGGTGGGGAGGGAAAGAAAACGGCCTAGGGTCTCAGCAGCTACTGACAACAGAAGAGCCTAGATTAAAGAACAACAGCATGAAGGGTCACAGGGACGAGAACCTAGAAAAAACAAACCAAAAATATACAGAAAACCAACGGGTCCTAATCTCCCCCATCTTCTCCCCCCAAAAGTCAAGAAGCAGTATCTGCCTGGAGAAGATGCTGTCCAGGTCGCTGGCGGTGGGAGTTCTTACTGAAGAAAACACATGGCAGGAAACCCAGAGGCAGAAAAATCATGTTCTTAGATGTCTAAGACTGAAATACGCAAACATAAATGCAGGAGTCAGGGCAGGAAATTAGAGGACAGCCGGCCGGGAAGGCTGGCACCAGCGCTTGAGCAGGTGAAGAATCATTGAGAAGAAAAGGGATCCCGCCCACCTCGGTGGCTGGGCAAGTGTGTCCGCGCATCTGAGAGAGCCCGGGCTCTGTGTCCCCCACACAGCCAGGGCCACTGAAATCCCCCTGGACAGAGACCCGCTGCACCAGCTCAGAGCATGTGCCAGACGGGAGCAGGATGGTAGCAGCTTAGGTTCACCGAACCCTCACCGTACATCAGGCACTTGTCAAGGTGCTTTCCTAACTTATCTCATTTAATTCTCACAACATACTAGTAGAATAGTACTACTCTCACTTTACAGATGAGGAAACTAAGAAAAATGTTAAGTAATTTGCCCAAAGTCACACAGAGGTAGGTGGCAGAGCAGGGACTTCTGTCCAAAGAGATTGACGCCTCTACACATATTCAGACACACACAACATTTGTACATACACACCAGGCACATTTAAAAAGGAAAGAAGAGAAAACCAGAGAATCCCAGCAGCCAATAACCAGGGGTGTGTGGAACAGGAACGGGGCACAGTTGGAAGAGGCGTAACTCCAGAAGGGCGCCCCCTGCCCCCGACCCAGCTGTGCTGCTGTCCATGGTCCTGGAGAGTCTGGCGTCACGGGGCAGAGCTGTGCTTGCGAATCCTGCATCACTAGGGGTCCTGCCCACAGGAATGCAGAACCAGATGAGGGAAGAGCCGCTGCGGAGAGAAACCTGGGAGCAGGGAGGGAGGGTCCTGACGGCCCGGCCACTGTCACCGCACACGGAGGGACAGCTCGTTCTCACATACCCACGTGCAATATTTATTGCTGGAAAAATTGGCAAGAGTACGCCTTTGCTTTTCCGTTTCACTGTCGAAAAATAAAAATTAGAAAGGTGACTCTGAGCCGCATACCGTGAGATCCATGTCTGTGTGCGTTTTCTAGTTTCTCACCATAGCCCTTGTCTCTCCTCCACGTATTGCCTCTGACACAGCATCGTCCTAGTAACTAAAAAGCCAGGATAACACCTCGTTGGATGTATCCAAATGGCTGATTGCAGCCGCTTTGCCTGCGTTGCCGTTCCCAGCCCATCTTCAGCTCCTTGAGAGGTAAACTTTCCTTGTGTCTGTCCTTGAAACAGAGGTTCCGTCCAGGCAGCTCGCTGAGCGAAGAAGCCCAAGGAGGAGGCTCAGGAAAGACAGCGGAGCCTTGCGGACGGCCCACTGCTCGCGCCCTGGACACCGGGCAGATGTACGGATGAAACGGTTGGCAGTGGAAACACAAAGAGAAAGAGCGCTCTTTCTATTATCCACAGTCTTCCCAGGAGCTGTTTGCCTCGTTGCCATGGCACGGGCGGTGAGATTTCATAACTGTCCTCCTGCCTGCCATGTGCTTCCCCGCAACAATGCGAATTTAATCAGCCCAGACAGTCGGTCGGGTTTTGTCCATGTGAGTGGAATAAAACTTTTCTCACCAGCTAAACCCACAAAGTATCTAAAAGCCATAAATAATCGGTAGCCCTCCTAACTTGCACCTGCCTGCTCTGTTTGATCAGGGCTGCGAGGGGCAGAGAACAACCACGGTTCCCATGCACTGTCTGCTTCTCCCGGCTGTGCTACCAATGTGTTTGCAGTGCAAAACATCCATTTTGGGTAGAGAAGTATTATTTCTGAACGGCAGAAATAATTCTGCTGCAAGCGACGATTTTAAATGGAAAAAGCTTCACAAATATTCCTTACACAGGGCAAAGAGAGCGCCCAAAGAACAGAGAGATGAGAGGAAAATACATCAGAAAGAGCATCTGAAAGGTTAGAGATGGCAGGAGTGAATTTCACTTGCATCATTAGAAATGGAAAGAGGACACTGAAATTCCACCCTTTCCTTTAATGGTAAAAGATGCCAGGACCGCTGGTCAGAAGAGCTGGTGACAGAGGGCCCAGAACTGAATTTATTCGTCACACCTGGAGACGTTACTGGAACAATTTGAAATTTTTTGCGTCTTTTCAGAAAATAATCTGCCCTATTTTGAAACGATACCATTACAATGCGATCAAGAGAAACTTCTTCTGTAAACAGTAACCTGATATTTGCATATCTTAAAAGTATGGTGTTAGATTTAAATTTACAGTAGTGGATATTTGGATGTGTTTGTTTTTATCTCTGTATTCTGAGACAAGATGACTAAGTTTCCAAGACCCTGTTGAAAATACATTCGCTTTATGGTCAAGTGACCATGAAATTCTTTACTGTGTTTTTAGTGTATCAAAGGGCCGAAAAGTTATAAGATATGAAAAACGCTTCTTTGACACAAAACTAGGAGATGGGATTATAATCAATTTATCTGATGATCCATTTTTCAAATTAGTAAGTGTATTTCCATTATAGATTACCAAGTCATTTCGCTTCTCAGTGAAAGAGCTGAAGGAGAGAGTATTATTTAAGCTATTCCTCAGTTCAGCTACAATTAAAGAATAAGAAACAAATAATGGGATATTTGAAAAATCGTTTCTCTAAGGTGGGAGACTACTAATCTAGAGTTCCACTTTGACAAAAGTCTTTGAAGGAGTGAAAGGCGTTATCAGAAGTTGGGACCCTGTCACAGCTGTCCATGCTGCTGTCTTGTTACTTTACCCAGAGCTGCCCCGCCTCCCCCGAGGCGCAAGCCACGGTTTCCACCCACCTCTTCTGACCTTCGATGTGGCTGCAACTGGTTCCCCATGGGAGACATTAACAAAAAGTATCCTCGTTTTTGAGCTGAGATCCTGCCCAGGGAATGTTTGTAAAGTGAGGGAAACCCCTAAGCCACCTGTGCATCTCACCTGGAACCTGGGCGCAGCATGGGGTGACCCTGTCAGACCCACATGGGCTTGAATCCTGGTCATACCTGAGCAAGCATCTTCCAGACGGAATGTGGTAATGATCAGCTTCCCACAAAGCTACAGGGATTCTGTGAAATTAACCCACTGATTAAAGCCAAGTGAAGTCAGGGACGGTATCCTGAGCGCACCTCTCAAAAGACACTGAACAGTGTTGAGTGACCTTGAATGAACAGCGGTCTCAGGGGGAACACTGAGATTCGATACTTAATATCTGGCCCATAGGACATACCCATTCTGCTTTCCCCGTAGAGTTTACATGCAAGTGAAAGGAAATAATTTCACCGGCAAGCGAGCTCTCGACTCCCATTTTGTCTGTGTTTAATAACCAGGAGTCTGGTGAACTGTATCGCTGGGGGGGAGAGATATACATATTCAACATGATTTCCGCTGGAGTGCACCAGCTTTAACTTGTGGATTTTTGAGCAACGAGAATAAAAAGGAGATTGGCCTTCATCTTTCATTGTCACCTTGGCCAAAGTCTCCCTTGAGCAGGAAGGCAGAGAGGGAAGGAGGGGAGAGAAAAGGGGGGGGCCTCGCAGGATGGGGGCAGGCGCCCACTGACGGTCCTGTCAGCTTTAGGAGGCATCAGTATTCCCACCTGCGAAGGACGGAGCTGAGACCCCAAACGGTTAAATAGCGACACTTGGGGCCACGAGTCACATTTAACCAACATGTCCGAGAGCACATTGATCTTCAGTTCAGACGTGCTCCGTACCCCTGTGGGCTGTGTCTCCAGCCTTCCCCTGGGCAGATCTGCTTCATCCGTTCTAGCAAACGCTGCCTGTCCAGGTGACGGTCTGGCTTGGTTCTTGGGACGCACAAGGTGCTGCCTTTGATCAGCGTCTTGGAGGATCAGGAAACACAGAGACAGTCGGGAGGGGAGGGGAGTGATGGCTCCGCCCAGATTTAGGTAGACACGGAGCCAGGCCCTTCCAAGGCAGGTCCCATGCCTCCTGCTTGCACCTCCTCCAGTCAAGGTAAAACTCTTCCAACTCTGTCCCCCGAAAGGCGGCAGCCGCAGGGCCTCGCCGCTGGCCTCACACCGGCGCTGGGCAGCCGGAGCTGCAGCCTCCAGGGGCTCTGGTCCCGTCAGGCCGGCCAGGCAGTGAGCCCCCAGGCCCCCCGGTGGCCCACTTTCCTCCTACCTTGTCATGGGCGCCCAGAAGGGGGGCAACAGAGACACAGACCTGCACTTCTGGGGAACGTGTCAGAGAAGCGGGGGAGATGAGCTCAAGACAGGCCAGTGGAGGCTGAGAAGACCACCAATGAGAAGCACGATGTCCATCTCCCTACACCACATGGCATCATGGGAAATAATTCAGAGAGATGCAGTTAACAGGGGAAAATTCTGTCCTGAAGAAGCGCAGTCCTGTCAGCATAGGTGTTGCTCCTCTGGCCAGCTGGACAGGTCAGCCCGCAGGCCGGTCCTGCCCCAAAACTCCACCAGGACGCACCCTCCAAGCGGTCTGCAGGAGAGTAATTAGGGCCCCAGCTTCCCACCAGGGACACCCGGCTGCCTGGAATGGCCCAAGGGTGGCACCCTGTCCCTTTTGTGCTTTGCTCTAGCACCTGATAAAAACAGCCCCCCGGGCACAGTCTCCACGTGCACAGACGCTCTCGCTGAGTGGAGGGGCAGCAGCTCTAACTCACAAGCCGCCCGTAATTAAAAGCAAGAGGAAACACCCCTATACAACTAGCCCCGAGTCTGGTCTCACCCATCCTCTTGCTGGGCACGAAATCCAAAGAGCCCCACTTCCTGGCGGCCTAAGGAGACCCCACCTCTGGATGCACGGCCATGGTCTCCCTGAGGCTTAAATGGGTGAATGGAGGCTCTCAGAGAAGCGCTGCTGTCCGTGTTGGGAGCTCAACCTTAGGCACAGAACGCTCCTGTACAGAAAGGCTGTTGTTGCCTGTACCACAGGGTGCTCCGTGTACCGCAAGGACGCCCCCTGCAGGGACCACCCTGGCTGTCCAGTGGTTAAAGACTTCACCTTCCAATGCAGAGGGTGCAGGTTCGATCCCTGGTCGGGGAGCTAAGATCCCACATGCCTCAGGGCCAAAAAACCAAAACAGAAGCAACATTGTAACAAATTCAATAAAGACTTTAAAAATGGTCCACATTTTTTTTTTAATCTTTAAAAAAAAGAGAGAGAGAGAGAGCGAATGCTCCCTGTAGAGCAAGGATCCTCCCCGTAGAGCAAGGATATTCCCGTGCAAGGATATTCCCGTGCAAGGATGATCCCATAAGTCGAGCTTCGCTTTGGCAGTGCCTGGACGTCAGCTGCTGGGGTTCTTTTGCAGGAACTTCCTTGAGCTGGGATTTCTGACAATGTTATGTCTATGTTTTCGTTGCTAGGGCTGCAGTAACAAACTATTTCAAACTGTGAAATGTATTCTCTCACGGTTTGGAGGCCAGAGTCTGAGATCAAGGTGCTGGCGGGGTTGGTTCCTCCTGGGACTGAAAGAGAGAACGTGTCCCAGGCCCCTCCGCTCTCTGCTGGTTGGCTGCTGGCTGCGTCACCCCAGTCTCAGCCCTCACGGTCATGCAGCGTGCTGACTTTGTGCGCACGTGTGCCTCTGGGTGCAAATATCTCCTTTTTATAGGGACAGTCATGTCGGTTTAGGGCCCCCCCAATGACCTCATCTTGAGCATCTGCAAACACCCCATTCCAAGTAAGGTCACATTCACAGGTACTAGGGGCAGGACTTTTGACACATAAATTTGGGGGACACACCTGCACCCATAGCCGGAGGTAGGAAAAACCCCTGAAGTAAGAGAACGGAGACGCGTGTGAGGGATTTCCACTTCAGAGATCCTGGGGGGTGTTGAAGGGTCCCCTGGGTCTGGGAAGGGCATCCTGTCTGCCTTTCAGGCCCCAGCACTTTGAGGGGCTGCAGCCCCGCACCCTGAGTCGGCCCACTGGTAACACAGCACCTTAGTGACAGCAGCCTGGCGAGGGCAGGACACCCAAAGGAATACGAGAAAGCCCAAACCAGCTTCAGACGCTCGGAGCGCAGCAACAAGGTGGGTCCCAGATTCCAGAAGGATGGCATTCCCATCTTGACACCGCTTTGCTATTTATGAGATTCTAGTGTAAAAAGTCAAAAGAACCTGTGAAAAAAGCAAGGGACCCCTTCCTGTGGAACTGTTCCTTTTTCACTCTTTTTACCCCACCTGCTCCTGCAGACTTCACACCACCCCGAACCATTCATCACCAGGGAGGGGCTGGGGGCAGCTCTGTGGCTTCTAGCGTGACAGGCACAGGAGGGGGGCAGGCTTCCGAGGGCGCGGTGCGGTGGCCAGCGGTCAGCGCTGCCGCGGCGCCCACCACAGGGTCCCACGGGCCCCCGCAGCTGCCCTCCTGCAGACGCACACAGTCACAGGATGGGCACCCCCCAGGAGACTCTGAACGGACGAGGAGAGGGGAAGAGGGTCTCCTAGGTGGGCTCTGAGTGGGCCCAGCCCCCGCGAACCACGAAGTGAGATTAGGGAACGGTCTCGGGGACAGCAGCAAAGACCTAGAGAAAGAAATCTGGGGCCCTGGCAGGTCCGACTGTGAAAATGCGAGGCCTCCTATCTCGGCCCACTTCACGCAGCCTCCGGGCCAGCCAGGAAGACTTACCAGCCACAGTCAGGAGGCTATTCCCGTATTAGCAATTCACTGTCAAACGGTAAAGAGTTTGCCAAAGAATAATAGATGCTTTACATTTTATGCATAACTAGTTCTGAGACCAGGGCTATAAAAGTTTTCTATTAACATGTAAGCACCAAGACAAGTTTTTTTTTAACTTGATAAATATACATAACTCCTCCACAATGGGGCTCTTGTGTTGCTAATGGCGACCCTTAATGGGGAGTTATATTTCCAGGATTATATCTTTATTCAGTTGCAAATGATTTTTGGGGGGGGGGCAAGTTTTAATACTCTGCTCCCTCTATGAATAATAGTATCATTTGAATGCAGGGGACACCTGGTCCCGGGAGGAGGACAGAGGGGGCCTACACGGACCTGGCAGCGCTGCCAACTTTGCATTTTCCCAGCCTTCCCTATCCGCTCCATTCAGCATCTAATTTCATTCTCCCTCAGCAAAATGCTAGACACTTGTAACTTTATTCTCCCTCTGCAAAAACTTGCTCTCTTGTAAGGAAAAAATCCTGGAAAAAAAAAATTCTCTTATCAATCTCTTCTTATATAGAGTCTAGTAATTTGAAGGCTGGCTAAAGTTTCAGGAAAAACCTTCCAATTAAATACTGTAAAAAGATAAAATAACAGTGGCCTTGCCTCTGCCCAATAGCTTTATTGAAGCGCTCTTTTGTTGATTTATTGTACATTAGCCACTGGGCCGTGCAAAGAACATTACGTTTCAGAAAGAGCTATTCGTATGCGGCCTGCGTCCACTCCAAAAACAATCAGGCCTGTATTGCGTTTTGCAAATTTATACCAGGATGTTGGTTTAGAGTGTTTCCCTGAAAAGTTTTTCAAGTAAGTGTCTGCTTTCATGGGCGAGAGAGATTGAGGCACACAAACAAACCTTTGTTTCAAAACTCACAGATGTATGGCCGGGGCTGGGCTTTGTTTTCTCTTTAAGAAGTATTCTCAGATTTTTGTTTTGAGCACAACACAGGATTGTACCAAAAAAAAAAAAAAAAAAAAAAATCAGCTTGAGGATGAATGTCTTGTATAATCTTCGGCTTTCCCAGATTTTCCCAGGGTTAATTTTTCTGCTCCAAACTTCGTGTGTTGGGTTGGTTTGGGTGCTTTTGGGTTTGTTTGTTTGTTTTGTTTTTTAAACTCAGGCCCACAGTGAAAAAGGAATTCTAGCTACTTCAGCTTCTCATGGCTTCGGGAAACTTCATTCCAAAGCCATTCGGGGGTTTGCAAGCTCCACAAATATACTTCCGTCGGTGCTGTGATCTGCCTGTTGCTCTCCCCCCGCGCGGAGCCCTGCCCGGGACATCTGTGGGCACCAGGTTGGGTGTCCTGGGGGCAAAGGAAAGCGGAGGTGACAAAATGTTTACACTCCAAGCCAGGCATCCTTGGGGGCAGGAAAACAACTCTCCCTCCCGAAGAGCACAGGAGGTGTTTTTATGTTCCACATGGTCACATGTTCAACTAAAAAATTCTTGTGCATAAGTGGTCGGGGGGGAGCAGTTAGGAGAAGAGTCTCAAGGAGGCAAAGCCAGGCAGCGGGAGGTCGTCCGCGGAGCAGGGAGCTGTCTGATGGGCCAGGAGCTGGCACAGACGGCGGCCACCCCAGGCGGCCAAGGTTCAAGTCTGCATCCAAACACAGGTCAGGCACCCTTCCTCCTTCAGGTCAGGTCTACAGGACAAGCCTGCAAAGGAACAAGATTCTTGGGTGTCCAACCCACGGAGCCCGGGAGCCTGCAAATCCTGGCTGTGCTCACCTCCAGCTGACTGGGGGGGGGGGGGGGGGGGCGGTGTCTCCCTTTGAAAGCATCCAGGTGTGAAAGGATGTCCCCTCGTGTCAGGGTGGATGGAGGGGGAGGGCAGGTGTGGGCGAGACGCAGACACCAGACAGCCGGTGAGGGTGTGTGAGTTTAGGGGCAGCCGACTGAGCTGGGTTACAGCTGAGTCAAGGTTGGGTACTGTTCAGTTGCATTACACTTTAGTGACCACTGCTCATGTCTGTTTGTTTCATACTCCTATTTTATTTAGTTATTTTTATTTTATCTGACGCTCACAGCAACCCTACAAGGCTCAGATTATCAATCCCATTTTCAAGATGAGGAAGTTGAGACTCGAGGGCACTTAAGTAATTTGCCCAAGGTCACCCAGCTGGTATTCAGCAGGGCTGGCTTTCAAACCCAGGTCCTTCTAAGTCCAAATTCAACTTCTGTCCACGACGTGAACTCCCTCTGAGCTTTCCAAGTCCAAGGCAGGTGGGCAGTCGTTCTCATTCCTCGGACTACGGACGTGTTGGCTTTCATTTGTGTAGCTTTTCCTTTTCTTCCTCATCCCTCACCCCCGAAAATGATTTACTCAGCTCCTAGCTCTTATGGGGACGGCTAATTCTGGCTCTCCGTCAGCCTGAGCCTCTGCTTTTATTGTTTAAAGACCATGACTAAGTCGGGCTGTGCAAAATTGTACTGTGGTGTGAAAATTTAGTGTTGCTTTGTGACTCCAAAACTTCATCTCCATCGACTAGCAGAAGAGTTCTGTTCTCTTGGGATGGTCAGAGACACTGGTAATCGTCTTTGAAGTGTTACCTGGGACAGAACGTTACGTCTAGAAGTGGGGTGTTGGGTTAGTCTCTCAGAAGAGACAGGGACCTGGCAGGTGGCAGGTGGACCACCAGGTGAATGTACGTGGTCAGAACCCGGAGGGGGTGAGCCCCAGGCTCTCGAGCTGACGGGGCCCAAGGACGCAGAGTTGTCTCAAAGGAGAGTATTTCCACGCGTGTCAGATGTGGTAGCACTCGCCCCTCGCACCTGCAGGCTTCGCTAAAAACCACACAGGGGCATTCCCTTCTCAGTTACTGATGGCAGCGCCACGAAGTCAGTGAGTCTGAAAACAAATATCTGAAATTATGAATAAAATTTCAGAAGAGCCAAGGGCCCCTGGAAGCATTTGCAAAGTTAAAGCCAGCCCCCGCCCCCCGATAAAGGGCTTGTCCAGGAGTCGTGAGCAGGGCTCACATTCCTAGAATCACCTTCAGAACTGCTGGACACTGCACGTGGCCGCCCTGTGATCACATCACCTGCCCTTCAAGTCCTGCCAGCTTCGCTGAAACACCTGCTCTCCTGACCTTCACTCTCTGACAATTTGGGGCCTGACACATCAAGTGATCCTTGTCATTTAAGTCACTTATTGTCTCAAACCTGAGACTCATGTCCTTCAATCTTTCTCTTCAGGAAACTCACACTCTTTCTGTGGAAGGTTAAAAAAATAATTTTGTACTTCTACATTTTATAATATGTTGTTTTCGAAACCCCAAATCTCACCACCCACGTCAGAGTCTCAGAACCCCCACAGCACTTCCAGCATCTTCCAAGGATCAGAAGGACACAAGGCAGCCCGAGACAGTGGAGACGTCACAGAATGCAAATCTGACCCTCCCTCAAGTTCATACTCAGAATTCCAGGATTGCACTTGGGAAATACCTCGCCTGACATAATTTTCTGAGTTAACTTGCACTATCTCCAACACGAAAGCAAGGAGTTTCTTATCAGCTAAAAGTCAATTTTCCAACCATGAGCCATGTAAGGAAAACCCCTTTTGAGCGCCGGGTAAGAATAAGGACGGATATCGGGAGCACAGAAATCCATAATTACTGTTTTATTTGTCGCTTTCAAGGAAGAAACCAGGGTTCACTCTCAAAATCATCGCTCATCCTCTTTGGTGGCAGCCCCCCTCAAAGCCAAGGGGTCACACAGAACGGGCTGGCTCCCAAGCCCCCGGTCATACCTGGCCGGACTCCGGCGCCAGGGCAGCCAGTGTGACTGTCACACCCACACACGTCCTCCGTCGGCTTCTGGGTCTGGGGCCTCAGCAGCCACCGCCTGGCTCTCCCCTGGGCACCCGAGCCCCTGCCACCCACCAGCAACTACTTCTGCTGCCTCCCGCCCCCTGCCCCTGGAACACTATGACCCTATGTCACAGCCCCTGTGCCTTTCCAAGGTAACACTTAGCCAATCCAGCAAACCGATCTCTGAGAATGGAAAAGGCCGAGGAACCCACCAAGCCCCCAGGTGACACCTGTGCAGTGTGTGCTGTTCCCTCAGACTTGGTTTCAAACCACACACCCAGTCATATCACCCAGCGGTCGCCTCCCCCTGTCATCCTCACCCCTGGCTGCTTTCAGTTCTCACCGTATTATCAAGTGGATTCATTCATCCAGTGGGTCCTAAGAAAAGCCAGGATGGGAAGAACCGGGGTCATGGGGGGAAGCCTGGAGCAAAGCAGGCATCCTCACCTGCTGGAGGGGGGCGGGGATTCCCAACTTTCGGGGGGCCTCCCCAAGGCTGCGTGCCAGTGAAAGAGCGGGCCGTGTCACGTGCTGAAGCCTGGGGCCTTGCAGCGGTGTCTCGAGGCTGCGACCCTCTGGGGCCTCATGTTAACACGGGAGGGTGTTTTCTTCTGCCGAGGGTCCCTCGTTCCCCAGCCAAGTGCCATGACGCTCACCTGTTCTTTGCCCTTATTCCCTCCCTGCTGTACTGGAAGGCCAGAGCTGGGGGCTTATATAAAACAGACATTCCTTTCTCCCAGTTCTGGAGGCTGGGAGTCTGAGATCGGGGTGCCGGCAGATTCCGTGTCTGGTGGGGACCCTTCCTGCACCCTGGGTGGCGTCTCCTTTCTGTGTCCTCGTGTGGAAAAGGGCAGGTGCTCTCTGGGGTCTCTGTTATCAGGGCACAAATCCCATTTGTGAGGGCCCCACCCTCATGATCCATCACCTCCCAAAGGGCCCACCTCCTGACACCATCACCTCAGGGGTAGGATTTCAGCACAGGGATCTGGGGGAACACAGATGTTCACTCCATAACAATCCTCACTGCCCTGACTGCCTCACGCCATCCACCCCCTCTCAGAGAGGAGGGAGCGGAAATTTATCAGTATTATGCCTACGATTTTCAGTTCTGATAAACACAGATGTCCCAAATGATCCCGTGACCCTGTGGCATCACAGGATCCCCCGTGCTGGGTGACAGGTGACTGGTGGGCGCCCAGCCGAGCGGGGCTTCTCCTCAGGACGGAGAGCGTCATGTGGGGCTATCAGCATCTTACCCTGAATCATTGGCTTCTGTCTTGACACCTGTATTTTAGCCAACTTGAGTCCTGGAAAATCGTTTTTATTCAGGTGACATCAGTGATAAAGAGCCCATCAATAACTATTTTCCGCCTGAGAAGTGTGCTCAGTCCGCTCACTGGAACAAGAAACCACGCGTGGTGCAGCGGCCTGGAAGGTTCAGGGGAGGGAGCCTCGTGGGAACACGGGAACTGGCCTGGTCCTCACCCGGGGCCACTGGCCACTGAGGCGGTGGCCGTGTGGCAGCACAGGTGGCAAGCCACAGTTCCTCATCTGCTGAGGACAGGCCGAAAGAAAGTGGGGTCTTCGGTCATCATGCTGAACCTCATGGGGCCATCATCCTTGACCCAGCATCCTGGGTCCCTGGGACCTGTGAGGTCCCAGCACTGACCCCATATCCCCGGGTATGAGCTCCCAGCAGCACTGGGACTGGCCTGGGTCAGTCTGTGCCCCGGTGAGCGCTGCCCCCTCCAGACGGGGTGAACAGCAGGTGGCTTCCAGGGTCCCTCCAAGCCTGGAGACTGAGGTTCTTTAAAGAAGCAGGGACGGGTCTATCTCGCTCCCAGGACTGCTGAGTCTTACCACGCACCCGCACCCCTCCCCGGCCTACCTCACAGCAACAGGAGCCCCACTCGGCTTTGCAATGGCTGTCAGGGGCCTGAGTCCATGCTTCACAAACCTCACAGGCTGTGGCTGTCCTTCGACGGGTTCCCTGACAGCCCAGCCACCTCCAGACCGCCCACCCCCACTTCCGTGCTTCCCAAGAGGCCTCACCTGCGCCTGTGGTCGTAACTGCCCCAAGATCATGTCTCCAGCCCCCATCTCTCCCCTACACTCCAGCCTCACCTGCCCCATCAGGTCTGACACGCCCCACCCCACCCCCCGCCCATCCCCTTCTCCCCGGCCACGCCCAGCTCATAAGCAGCAAATCCCCTCTTCCTGTTCTGACCCAAAACCTGACGATGCGCCTCAGTTCTCCTCTCAGGCTGCACGGCAGATCCCGTGCTGTTTGTCTCCAGATCACATCAGGCTAGGACCACCCCTCACCCACCCCTCCAGTACCGCCTGGCCGCAGCCACCCCCCTCACTTAAATATTCCAGACGCTGCTTGACCTTGCTCCACACGGCGTCTCGACTATCAGGTCTCCCTGCTCCGCAGCCAGACCCCCAGCTACCCCGTCTCCACCCTCCCCGACCTCAGTGCCTCCCTTCCTGCTCTGTGGTTCCCCAGACTCACCAATCACGTTCCCCCACCCCGTGTCTGCACCTGCTCCCCCGCCCCGCCCAGGTGCCCCCGATTCCCCGGCGGTTCACTCCCTCCTGCTTGGAATGTCACAGAGCCCTGCTGACCACATCCCAACCCCACACATCTCTCCCGCACAGACCGCCTGTGTCTCTCACGCTCATCAACACGGTCCTGCCGTGCGTTCCTTGGTCTGGTCACGGGCAGCTTCTCTTCCCTGTGGGAACACACGTTCCAAGAAGGTCGGGACATACTCCGTTCACTGCTAAATCCTCAACACCTAGGACCTGGCCCCTCCAAGGAGCTCGGTAAGCATCCGCCCAGTGGACAGATGGGTGGACGGAGGGCGGGAGGGCGGGTGGCGGATGGAGCTGGGGCTGCACACCCACGTCACAGGCAGCCAGCGGGCAGTGCAGTGGGAGGGAAGTTCGGGGCCTGGGTGGGAGAGGTGAGGGGAAAACACAGTGGTGATGGACGGTGCGGACTAGGGGTGGGCGCCCCTGGGGCAGGTCCACGGGGAACCTGCTCAGCGTCGAGCCCCAGATCAGGCCCAGCAAGCTGTGTTCAGGGGACACTGGGGTCCGATGCTCCAGGCCAAAGTGGGGAAAGGAAGACCTCCATGCCTCAAGCTACCATCTGAGAGGGTGGCTTTGGTCTCGGCCACCAGACTCACGATCTTTCCACAGTTCAGGTAGCGGCCTGCACGCAGCACCGTGCTCACGCTCACAGCACAGCCACGCTGCTCACCTGTGTCCACAGTTCAGGTAGCGGCCTGCACGCAGCACCGTGCTCACGCTCACAGCACAGCCACGCTGCTCACCTGTGTCCACAGTTCAGGTAGCGGCCTGCACGCAGCACTGTGCTCACGCTCACAGCACAGCCACGCTGCTCCTCTGTGGAGCTTTAACGAAAGATGCAGAACAGCTCCTGGTCAATTCAACTCTCAGAGAATCCCACATTAACCAAGAAGCTGGGCGACCGAGAAGTCACCCCAGCTGTGGTTCTGTAGTGACCTTGCTGAGAAACACAACATCCCCAGGGCCAGGCACCAAGACCCTCTGCCCGTGTGCAAACACCTTCCTGCTACCCTCAGGATTTAATTGGGAAAAGCACAAACATTCCAAACAGAACCACTTCTAAGAAATGAGGTTGATTCATTGAAAAACTTGTTCTTACAGCCCAACAATAAATGTCCAGAGAGAGGTTGGTCATTTCCTAGATGTTGTCCAGGAAATAGCTGCTTCTCCAGTCCCTGTTTTATATTGATTATTTCATGATTAACAACCTTAGATCTACAGGAGTGGATACCACCATTTGTTTATAATTCTTTGGGTCCAGTTTGGGGAAGAAAAAAGGAGACGCGTATGAGAGAAAAACAATTCAGACATCGCCCTCCACAGGCCCACCCTGTTCTGGGAAAGAGGAAGAAGCAGCCTGGTCACAGCATTTCCATATAGTTAGGTTGAAAATGTGCATATGTAACACCCAGCAATTCTACTTTTAACTGTTGACCCTGGAGAATGTCTCACACAGGCGCATGGGGAGTCATGTAAAGAGTATTCTGTGCACAACTGTTACAGAGAATGAAAAACTAGAAACCGTCCAATGTCCTTTGGTAGAGGGACAGATCACAGTTTTCCAGGAGGTGAACTATGCAGCCATCAAAATGAATAAGAAACGGGGCAGCGGAGGGGGGAAGCGAGAGGGAGTGAGAGATCTACAGAGACGACCCTTCAGAACCTACTGTGGGTTTATAAAAGTAAAGCTTCTGAGAGCTTCCCTGGTGGCGCAGTGGTTGAGAATCCGCCTGCCAATGCAGGGGACACAGGTTCAATCTCTGGTCCGGGAAGATCCCACATGCCACGGAGCAACTAAGCCCGTGCGCCACGACTACTGAGCCCACGCGCCTAGAGCCCGTGCTCCGCAACAAGAGAAGCCACCGCAACGAGAAGCCCACGCACCGCAAAAAGAGTAGCCCCCGCTCGCCGCAGCTAGAGAAAGCCTGCGCGCAGCAAGGAAGACCCAGTGCAGCTAAAAATAAATAAATAAAATAAATAATTTTATTTTTTAAAAAAGTAAAGCGTCTGAGAACAGCACGCTGTCTGCAGGCTCACAGCTTTACGGGTAGTTTATCTTATGCCTCTTGTGAAGTAATAGGGCTTCAAGGCAGAGTGTAGTGAGTTAAATACGTATGTCATAAACCCAAAAGCTAATACTAAAATAAGCAAAAATAAAGTTATAGCTGATTAGCTAAAAGGAGATAAAGTAGAATGATTAAAAATTACCTGTCTGGTCCAAAGGAAACTAGAAAAAGAAGAGAGAGGAACCAACTAGAGCTGGGCATTGAATCATACACTTCAAATGGGTGAATCGTGTGGCATGTGAATTACGTCTCTGAAGCTGTTCTTAAAAAAAGGAGCAGGACAAAAGTTGCTAACAGGTCTCACGACACTCCTCGGGGATGGGGGGGAAAAACGTGTACTCCAGCCTCTCCAGCCAGAGGGGAGGAAAGTAAGCCTCAGGCTGGGTGGGTGAAGCCGCAGACACACCGAAGGTCCAGGCAGCGCAGGGGTGAAGGCTGCTGGGCCGCTGGCTCCAGGCCGAGGACAGGGCCCGGAGGGGTTTCATGCCCTCTGCAGCTGCTTCACGCTGCTTCAATGTGGTCTTTGCTAAAGTTTGTTTAACGAGCACAGCTCCTGTGTTTACCTGGCACGGCGAGCACGTGACCAAGGTAAGAACAGGAAAGCATTTTTTAATTTTATTTAATCAGTTTTAGCATCACAATGATGCCCCGCCCCCCCCTCCCCCTGCCAAGAAGGACCTCTAGCTCTTGATTATTATACTCTCTGCAAGTGCGCTGTGGGGACACAAATCCAAGAGCAGGCCCTCGGCTCCTCCAGGACCAGGCAGGTGCCTTCTCAGGAAGGGGATGCGGGAGCACGGGCATCCACCCTCTCCCCACTTTCCCCACGCCCCCTTTTGCTTTCTCCATCCAGACTAATTCTTGCTTGGGGTGCCTTTGAGCTCCACCGGCCTATGGAATTATATTTCTAACACTAGACCGAATTTGCAATGAGCCCCCAGCCCCCAGGGTGGGAAGTTCCTAGGAAACCAGCCGCACGTTCCCTGACGATCAGTGCCCAATCCAGCCTCTCTGGTACTTTGTCCTGGCCGACGGTTTGACCTACTGCCACTGTGGTTATCAGATTACAGCGTGATAAGTCATCCCGGGAAAGGAATCTGTTTCTTCATTGATGAGGTCTTTGCACGGCGAGATGGCTAGCTTAGGACACGCATAATGCAACTGTGGTTTCCCTGAGAATCACCAGAAAACCGAGCTTTTTTAAAAATGAAAATTCCTAAGACGGCCCTACAGAAAAGCACACGACCCCTATGCGTGGCCGTGTAGGCTGTTGTCTCTCTTGCATTCCACCCACACCCCATTCATAAGGCAGCTCTGGCCGGTTGAGGGACACTGTGGAGACATTCTGCAGAGGCCACAAAACAGGCACCTTGAGAGCAGTCCTACCCTGAGGCCACGGCGATCAACTCCTCATTCTGCCACATCCACCGCAGCGCCCTCTCCTCATCCCATAAATCCAGCAAAGACTTGGACCTTTTCTACACGCTGTCACCACGCTTCCTGAAATTGTCCATTCTAGCAAAACACCTACAAGAGGTCTTTAAGTGCAGCTTTTTTTTTTTCTTTTTGGCAAATGGTGAAGGCCAGTTAGAGCTGGTCCAGGAAAACTCTGGTCTCATCAGCCAGGCTGCACATCCCAGTACAGACGGCAGAAAACGGACCGTGAGTGCAGTGTGTGTAGACCACCGGCCGGGACACCTCCACACCCCAAATTCTGTAGTTATAAGGATCTGCCATTAAATGCTATTTACAATTCAATTATTTTAGGAGGGCAGCCCAGGATGTGGTTTCTGTTTGTTGCTTTTTCCCTTTATTTTTAATCATAGAAAAATATACATGACAAAATTTACCATTTTAACCATTTTTAAGCATACAGTTCAGCCTTGTCGTGCAGCGGTCACCACCTTCCATCCCCAAAACTTTTTTTTTTTTTTGCGGTACGCGGACCTCTCACTATTGTGGCCTCTCCCGTTGCGGAGCACAGGCTCCGGACGTGCAGGCTCAGCGGCCATGGCTCACGGGCCTAGCCGCTCCGCGGCATGTGGGATCCTCCCGGACCGGGGCACGAACCCGTGTCCCCTGCATCAGCAGGCGGACTCTCAACCACTGCGCCACTAGGGAAGCCCAGAGCCTTTTTTTTTTCTTAGATGCAATACTCTTGATGAAATTTTTCAAAAGATCTAAGGTGTTCTGAGCTCTTTTCATCGATGCTATTGCTAAAGGAGGAACACCAAGGTCCGGGGCTAAGCCAGAAGGTCCAGTCCACGTGCTGTGGTGTCAGGGCTGAGAGGGACGCCTGCTCTACCCGCTTCCATCGGAGCAGGGACGGCACTTCGGTGGTACGCAGAACTGGGCACTTTTATGGGCTTTATACACAGGGAGTTAAATATGCAACACGCTGTGCTCCGCGTAGGGTCTGACCAGGAACGCTTGGTGTGCAGGATACTGAATATCGTGCCCCCGGAAATGGGAGTTTTTGCCTCAATCTCCTAACTGCCCCCCTGCATCCACTCCACCCCCTTCACACTCCATCCCAGTGGTCCAGCCTTAACTCACAAGCAGGCTGCCGGTTCCCTCAGGGATGCAAATGTGTTCCCAGCCCCACACGTCCCCTCCCTCGGGAGACCCTTCCTGCCCACCCCTCGCTCCGCTCGACCTCTCTGGGCCTCAGTCCTCACCTTCACAATGGGGAAAGGCCTCCTGTCTCTCTTAGGACTCCGTGATGCTACATAAAATTACGGCTTAGCGAGGCCTCGAGACCTTAGCCCTGGGCTCCCTGCAGCCCACGGCCTGACCGGCTCCACAGCGTCTGATTCAGTTGCCGGCCCACAGCGCGTGAGCCGCACACTGAGACGGACCAGCAGCGTGGTGTGTCGCTGTTACTGAGCGTGTCCATCCAGGAGACACATTCTTACCATCAGATCGGGAGACTGTGCTCCCAGTCCAGGGCACACACAGCATCCCAGGCTCAGGACCAAACCTCACAGCCCGACCTCCCCTTGGCGAGTGACGGGTAAGGAAACTCGGCTCCCTGAGGGCCAGGCCCCTTCCAAGATCAGGGCGGTGAATCCCACGCAGGGTCCCTGATAGCAGGTGGGGGTCTTCCCTCCACACCTAAGTGGGACCCGCCTCTAACCTGGACGCACAGCGAGACCCTGCCCAAAGGAGTCTGGTTCACTCAGACCCACTCGAGTTCATGCCGCCCTGAATCCCAGCTCCCTGATCCCATTCACCAGGCCAGCCTCAGCTAGAAATTGTCATACAAAGACCTCAGACCCTTTATTCCCCAAATAAAAGTCTTTCTGAGGACACAACCAAGAAGGGCAGCCAAGCTCCACCCCTGGGAGCAGGGGGCAGGTGATCACCCCGATTCTCGCAGGCCCTGCCCTGGAGCATTTCCTTACAGCCTCAGGATATTTTCATCAGCCAAACTGAGAGGAAGACTCCAGTTCACCTCCTTCACTGGCAGGTAACACCAGCTGGACACAGAGAAGGCAGGACCGCGCCGCGCCCAGGGTCCGATCACCCGAACGTAAAGCCTCGCTGCCTTATTTGAGGCTCGAGCGTGGGGGCAACTGTGCATCAAAGACTGACAGCGTCTTCGAGCTGAAGCTCTCTTGCAGGGGAGAGTGGAGACGCTCAGGCTGGTGTAGCTCCCGGGGCCGCAGGAGAGAGACCAGCCCAGGACCAGCCTCCCCAGGTGCGAGCCATTTACAGTGCCCCTGTCACAGGGGAGTCCTTAGGGGCAAAAATACATGTGTGTATAAAATTGCATGTAACTGGGGGGTGGCATGAATTGGGAGATTGGGAGTAACACATACACACGACTATATACAATAGATAACCAACAAGGACCTACCGTAGAGCACAGGGAACTGACCTAAATGGGAAGGAGATCTAAAACAGACCGGATACATGTGTATGTATAGCTGATTCACCTTGCTGTACAGCAGAAACCAACACAACATTGTAAAGCAACTGTACTCCAATACAACTTAATTAAAAATTACACATAACTGCAGTATCACACAGTGTGTGCGTGAACAACCACATATTATACATTTACAGACTTCGGGGGCACCTGCCGTCACACGCGACCTGTTCCTCAGCCACCCAGAGGAGCCTACGTCCTCTGTGCCTCTGGTCCCAGGGTGCCCACCTTGCTCTCCGGGGTCTCAGTCTGAACACTTTACGGTGAGCTCTCAGGAGCCCACGGAGCCCTTGGGCCCAGCACACCACCGCCACAGGACGGCTTGTCCGGGGTCACAGGGTAGTACTTTGTGGGTCTGGGCTGTCGGCTCAGTTCTGCATCTGTCCCTGAACTTCAGCACCTACAGGGTCGTTGAAAACACAGCTCTGGTGAGAATACTGACGATACTCTTGTCAAAACTCACGTCACAAATGAGAACTCAAGTGCTTTGCCAGCGGTCACAGCGTGAGCTCAGAACAGAGCTGGATGGGCTGATCTCTGCCTCCCAGACCAGGAGAAGAAAGTCCAAGTGAACATCACGACAGGCCTAGGTGTGATGCCACGTTACACGAGTGAATCATGTCAAAGGACTCGGACAAAATAATTGCAGTGACAACCACAGCAGTGATAATAACAATGCTTTGCAATTTGGCAAAGAGCAGCTCATGGCTCACAAACCCCCGTCTCACTGACCCCTCTTCCACACTCTGAAAGGCCCCCATCCACCCGTCGGACCTGGACCAGAGATCCTGGCCAAGGTCTCCAAAGGGGTAGATTTGGGGTTTGACCTCAAGGTCTTCCAAGCTTGTCACCACGTACTTCGGCGATTCGGTCCCCCTGGGGTCACCCAGAAGAGGCCCGTCTCCACACCTCCCACAAGCCACTGTCCCGTAGTGAGGAGACGTGCCAGTCAGATAAAGCGGGGCACAACGTGGGGCGCTTTGTGGGCTTGTATTAAAGGCGCCGGAGCCTCCCCAGAAAATGGCCAGCTCTGGACTCAGCGGGATGCTGCCCTGGAAGCCGTCCAGACGTCTCCCGTTACCAGCCCAGAAAGGCAGATACAATACCTGGGATCCACACCGGGGTCTCTGGGGATGGTCCCGAAGACGACATGATAAAGCGGCTCCCCTCACACAGACGACGGAAAGGAAAACCACCGTCCCATCTGGGACTGCAGTGAGGGGACAGCTTCCACGCCTGAAAGGTAAAGTTGTCTGCTGTGAAGGAGCAGAGGACTTGGCCAGAGTCACCGTAAAGGATGTGACAATGCGTCTTGTGCTGGTTTACTGCACGCGTGGCACGAACACCTCCAAAACAGAGGCCAAGGTCACTGTCCTCTGGGAATGTCAGTGAGAAACTAAGAAGGTAAAATCAGCGGTGCCTGCCGGGCGTCTCCTCCTGGAGGTGGGGCTTTGGGGTGTGGGCGGGGCTGCTATTTGCACCGTATTCAAGTCCACGTGCTCCTGAGTCTCATACGAACCAGCCCTGAGCAGGCGAACCCCTCCCTCACCTTCATCTGAGTCCACAGAACAGCCCCGCAGAAGCCCAGGTGGCCTCCAGCTGCGTGGAGGGCTGAAAGGCCAGAAAGAAGAGGGGGATAACCGTACCGCAAATGCTGCAAAGGTCTGAGATGTCAACCCACAAAATCCACTTTTCTGTTCCACGGGTCGGATTCTGTAGGAAAACCTTAACGAGGGAAAGAAGTTCAAATCCACTTTCAAGAACCATTTCTCCTCCTTCCTAGCATCTAGCAAAACACTTGGTGCCCCAAGTGGCCTTTCTGTCCACACTGAGGAATCTGAAGCCCTTAGCTTCAGTCCTGGGCATCTGCTGCTCACGTTTCTGTGTGTCTCAGAAGCGCACGTGAGAGCCAGGAGCACGGACCCTCCCCGTGACAAGGCCACTCACCGCCCGCGTCACCCAAGCGTCACCGACATCACACCGCCCCTCAGGCATCAGCATCTCGCAGACGGAAGACCCTCACCCTCACCCCTCACACGGACCGCAGTGTGGTAGTCAGAGGGTTCCCGCCGTGGGTGCCAGGCAGGGTCCCTCACCTGGGGAAGAGCATCTCTGTCCTTGAGGAGAGAGAGGTGCTGCCGCGGGCGCGGGCCCTGGTGTGGACGGTCAGCAGGACGGGGGAAACTGGCTGCCTGCCACCTGAAGGCCACCCACCACCTCAGCCACGCAGAGGACAGCAAAGTCAAAGCCTGTATCACGTTCCGAGGACTCAGCCCTGGCGCGGACGCAGCAGCGTGTCTCTCCTTCCTGCGAGCGCTCCGAGCGAGTCGATGATCAACCTGGCAGCGGTCTGAGGCCTCTTCACCAAAGCTTCTGAGCATCACAGTCGGGACAGAACTGGGCAGCCGCAGCCCTGCGCTCCCCGACCCCCCAAGCCCCGGGATCCCGCCTGAAGGGCGTCAGCGTGCACCCTGGGGGGACGGGTCGCCCCCCAGAACCAAGGGTCGTGTTCGGCCCTGAGGCGTCGGTTACTTTCCCACTCCTGCTGCAATAACTGACCCAGCAAAAGGCTGAGAACCACACACACATCCTCTTAGAGGCCCGGAGGCCGAGTCCAAGCCAGACCCACTGGGTCGGATCCAAGGCGGCACCGGGAGAGCGCCTTGCAGAGGCTCTGCTCCCTTCCCGGCTTCCAGGGCCGGTTCCGTGGCTCCTGGGCCTGCACCCCGGCGACCCTGCTCCCTCCCCCCCGTGATGACCCTTGTGATGACACTGCTCCTGCCTGGACGGCCCAGGGTCATCCTCCATCTCCAACACGTGCGGTGACACAGCCACGGCCGCAGGGATTGGAACGTGGACATGTCCATCCGCCACGAGCGATGCGGCGATGCCTCCGCTGCAGCGCCCCGAGAGAGGCAGGGCTGCTCCAGCCACAGCTCCTCTGCAGCATGGCAGGCCCCCGTCCCACCCACCTCCACGACCCCGTCCCCGGCTCCGGGCCTCAGCGGGGAGCCTCGTCCCTTTGACCCGCCGACCACAGCATGCCCCTCGACATCATTTGCCACCGGCTTTCCCGAGCCTTTGACCAGGAACCGGGGAGCCTGCTGTGAAAACCCGTCTCTCTAAGGCAGTGGGTCCCAAAATTACTTTGGAACTTTGGTTAAAAAGAACATTTTTTTCCTAAAGAAAAGTTGAACAGAGCTCTAATACATAAAATAGCTCCAGTGCCGCTGACCTGGCTGAAATGGGGGAAGACGTGGGGTCTTCCTTGCTCTGCCCCCCGCCGCTCACCTGCCCCACCTCGGAGGCCATCCGTGGGCACTGCCGACAAACCCAGGGCTCTGGAACGAACCTGGAGGACCCTGTTCCAAAGGAATAGGCGGTGCCGCTCTGTCGCGACGTGACCACCGCACAGGTCCCCCTGGCAGCCAGACGCGGACTGCCCAGCAGAGAAGCAGCATCTCATCAAAGGCGTCTCTGAACAGTTACATCTTGTGGGGGGGGGGGCGTCTCTGGAGCATGGGTGCCAATCCTGACACTTAGGTAAGGCCGTGGACACCACACCTGTCCTCCGAGGGCAGAGACCATACCCCTATTGGGCATTTGACCCATGTGTGAGGGGCGCGAAAGACACTCACCCCGGCTGGAGGCCGAGGCCCCGGCAGTTAGGACTGTGGCTCTGGGTTTGAATCCAGCTCTCACTCATGTTAACCTGGGTCTGCACATACTGTCAACCCCTCTAGGCCTCGGCGTCTTCATCGGTAAAACGTGACTTGTTGTGAAAGCTGAATGAGATAAACTGCTGAGACGCTGTGTGGCACACAGTATGAACTCAATAAGTATCAACCATCGTTTCTTTTTCTCGCTTTTCGCTCAATACAAATGGCTCCTCCTCTTGGCGCCAACAACAAGCAGTGCCCGTGGCTGAGCCCCTGCCTCTAAGGGACCCAGTGTCGTCAGCTCCACCAGAGGTCTGGGTGTGAGCGCATCCAGCCACCTTGCAAAACTGATCAAAGTCTATGACCAGCATCACAGACCTCCAGGTGGACCTGCTTCTCAACCACACCAACAGCAAGACATCAACAGAATCTGCCTCTGAAAGTTGTCTTTATGGGGAAATCACTCCTCACTTTCAGGGAGACGTCATGAGACTATTCAGACCCCACGACGTGCAGCTCCCCTACGGCTGAAGGTGTGGAGGTGATGGTGAGAGCTGATGGGCTGTGGCCTGCAAGGGACCGCCACCCAGAAGAACGTGCCAGATGACAAGCGACCCTACGCGTTTCTTTACAAAAGGAAGTAACAGAACCCTGAGCTGAAAGTCCGTTGTTTCTAAGACCACTTGGGAAAACCCTTTGTGATAGTGGCAGGTTACTCAGTAGCTCACAGCCAGGACTCAGACCTCCCTAGGATGGCGACAGCTATGAATCAGCTATTAGCGACATGTGCATTGTGGGAAACTATTATGCCTGACAGACGTCCACATTCTTCTCAGCTGGCTTAAGGAACTTTTAAAGAGGGCTCTTATAAATAAATTAATTAAATAAAACAAAATATTTCTAACTAAAAAAATAAAAATAAAGAGGGCTCTTAAGAGATCTGCTTTCAGCCTCAAACATCATCACCTTCAAGCAAATATTCACAGAGAAAGCACAGCAGGAACCACTAAGTGCCCCCGAAGTGAGCAGAATTGTCCACTGAGCTCCACACAACCCAGTTATTACTTATGTTTATTGCCCGGGACTGACAAGCTCACAGTGTCAAATGATACCACCAGGTCTGTACAGAAAGTAAATCTTCTCCCCACCCAGCCCCCTCGCTGGAAGAAGCCACCGCGGCCAGTTTATGGAGAATAATACTCCCAAGAATACGCGTAGAAGGGTTTTTCTCCTGAAATAGTTAACACAGCGCGCCACGTGTATTTTGGCGCTTTTGTTTTCTTGGCGATCTTCCCCTGCGAGGGCACGTAGAGCTGATTGAGATTTTTTTTAGCACCTGGAGAGGGTATTCCAAAAAATGGATGGACTATGAATTATTTCTCAAGCCTCCTCTTCATGGACATTTTTACTGTTTTCATCTTTTTCTATGAAAAATGACACAATGAATATCCACGTACACCATTTCACACATGTTGAAATGATGTAGTCAATGGGTCAAAGTATATGCAACGTACATGCAAATTTGTAATCTCATTAGACATTACCAAATCGCTACTGATAGACAGTGGACCAATTTATATTATTACCAACAATGAATTAACCCACCTGTTTCTCTACACTCTTTTGCCAAACCATTATGTTACCATTATTTTTGGTCTTTGCATATCTAATAGGTGAGAAAAATCTCTGTAGTTTTAATGCATTTCTCTAATTATGAGTGAGGTTGAGTCTAAGATCCATTTGTATTTCCTTATATATAAACCTTTCATATACATTTTTCTACTGGGTTGTTCTTTTTTGTTTGTTTGTTTATTTGTAGGTGATCTTCACCTGCTAGGAAAATGAGCCTTGTGTCTGTGATGTGAATTACAAATATTTCCCCTAATTTGTCATTTGTCCTGTGATTTTGTTGTGTGTTATATTTGTCATTAAAAATGTTTGATTTTAATGTAGTCGAATTACTTAATCTATTTTTTTATATCTTCCAGGTTTGGTTTCATACTTAGAAAGACCCTCCCCATCCCAAGATTCAGAGAGAAAAATACAAAGTTTATGTTAAATACTTTTACAGTTTTATATTTATAATTTAAATCTTTGGTTCATTTGATATTTATTTTGGCGGGAGGTATGAAGTATGAGTCCCATTTTATTATTTTTAAAGGAGTGCTATCCAGTGTCCCAATATCTCTTATTGAGTTCTCTGTCTTTATCATGTAATAAATTGCAGTGTGGACTTGAGACTATTTCTGGACGCTCTCTTCTATACCACTGAC
Source organism: Stenella coeruleoalba (assembly GCF_951394435.1). Classification (NCBI taxonomy): domain Eukaryota; kingdom Metazoa; phylum Chordata; class Mammalia; order Artiodactyla; family Delphinidae; genus Stenella; species Stenella coeruleoalba. Next base: position 1,684,374 of record NC_137160.1, on the reverse strand, counting down.
AACACCTAACTATCCAGTATCATTCAAGCACCACCTAACAGTAAAATTGAAAACCCAGCAGTGCTAGATTGCACTTATCTTTTCATGTATCCCTGCTAATTTTTCAATATAATTTTGGAATTGCCCAGTGTGTTCTGTTGGGATTGTTACTAAGATTGCATTAAATTTGTAGGATAGTTTAGGAAGAGGTAATTCCTTACGATGACTCTTCCCAAGTAGAGATGCTTTTCCATTGTTCGATTCTTCTTTTGTATTCCACACTATGTTTTAAATGTTTAAACATATAGACTTTGAGGGTTTTTTTAAAGTTTATTTTTAAAGTTTATCTCTTGGTATTTTTATGTTAATGGTTGCAACTTCAAATGGGCTCTTTCCTCCAATAATTCTAACTGGGCGTTTTTGGTATATACGAGCGGCATTAATTTCTATATATTTTATTCCTAACCACCTCACAAAATTCTCTTATTTGCAGTAATCTTTCAATCTATTTGCTTGGATTTATCAAGTAAACAATCGTATTTGTGAAAATGGTGATAATTTTAACTCTTTGAGATTTTCAGAACTCGTCTCCTCGTCTCATTTAATTGTATTAGCTGACGCCTCCAGCAGAGTATTAAATAATAGTGATGATAATTGCTTTCCCAGGCTCACTTTGTTCCTGCCTTAATGGGAAAGCTTCCCGTGTTTCCCCATTACACACAGAGCCACATACTTAAAACCTATGTTCCCACACTAACGAAATATGTATCCGATCCCACAATAAAAGAGATATAGAATCATCTGCTTTAAATCATGTATGGAAGTTGGTATGTATTATGTAGATGTTATATATATTATAAAGATGTATTAACAAGTGCTTTTTTAACACCTACGGAGATTTTTATTAATGTAGTGAATAATGTTAAAAATCTGTTAATATTGAGCCCCTCATGTTGAATTTTTGGATTCCTGAAATAAATCTCCATTGGTTAAGTTACATTATTTTTTAATATGCTACTAGACTCTGTTTTCTAATATTTCGTTGAGAATATTTGTTGCTTTTTATAAGTGAGACTTGATCTGGTTTCTTTTATTCTGCTATTTTTGTCTGATTCTGCTATCAATTTCTTTTTAATTTATTTATTTTATTTATTTATTTTGGCTGTGTTAGGTCCTGATTGCTGGGCCCAGGCTTTCTCTAGTTGCGGTGAGTGGGGGCTACTCTTCATTGCAGTGCGCGGGCTTCTCACTGCGGTGGCTTCTCTTGTTGCGGAGCACGGGCTCTAGGCACACGTGGTTGTGACACACGGGCTTAGCTGCTCCGCGGCATATGGGATCTTCCTGAAATAGGGCTCGAACCCGTGTCCCCTGCATTGGCAGGCGGATTCTTAACCACTGCACCACCAGGGAAGCCCCTTGCTATCAATTTTTAATCCATGAGAAGAATCTGAGAGTATACCTTGTGTTCCCACACTGTGACACAACCAAGTAGTGTTGCCAACATCTATTCATTAAAGGTTTAATGAATAATCTTTATTTTAATGAATAATCTATTTTAATGATGAATAATCTATTTTAATGAATAATCTATTCATTAAAGGTTTAAGAGAATTTCCTGTGAAACCAGGTCTGGCATATTTGTTCTGTTTCTCTCTGTTTTCTCTATCAATTGGTCCATTTATATTTTCTATACCTTCTAGACTCAGTGTTGGTAATTCATATTTCTAGAAAGTTCATACATTTCATTCAAGCTGTCAAACTGATTTGCATGGAGTTGAGCAGTTGAATTCTGAGTCTTTGCGTCTTTTCTCTACGAGCCATATGTCCATCTTCTCCTGGAGCAGGGCTGGTGAGGGTGATGGGAAGAGATTATAAGTCATTTTTACCATTTTTACTTTTTCTCCAAAAGAGCAACCTTTGAAAATATTTACTGATTTTCTGGTTTAAAATTTATTGATCACTACCGTTATCTTTAATTTATTCCTTTTGCTTTCCTAACATTTACATAGGTGCTAATTTTTCTAAATTTTATGTTGAGTACTTAATTTACTTTAATCTTTCTTATTTATTTGTATGGTATAATTATTTAAGATTATGAATTTTCCTCTGAGCACTGCTGTAGCTATATCCCATCAGTTCTAACATATCATTTTTATAATCATTATTTCTGAGAGATTCTGAGATTTCAGTTTTTATTCCCTTTTTTACCTGAGTTGTTTTTAATTATTTTTAATTGTTTTTTAATCTTAATTTTCTTGGTAGTGAGATTTTTGTCTGTTTATCTTATGATTTTTGTGGATAATATGTTATGATTTTGTGATTAATTTCTAGCTTTATTGCATTATGACCAGAGTATATAATCTGAACTGTTTCTTTATATATATATATATATATATATATATATATATATATACTCTAATGGGTGTGAGGTAGTATCTCTTTGTGGTTTTGATTTGCATTTCCTCGATGATCAGAGATGTTAAGTCCCTTTTCATGTACCTATTGGCCATTTGTATATCTTCTCTGGAGAAAGTTTATTAAGGTCTTTTGTCTGTTTCTCAGTTGGGTTATTTTGTTATGTTTGGAGAGGTTGTTTGTTTGTTTGTTGTTATTGAGTTGTATGAATTCCTTATATATTTCCGATATTAACCCCTTATCAGATATATGGTTTGCAAATACTTTCTCCCATTCCAGCGATTGTTTCTTTTGCTGTGCAGAGCTTGTTAGTTTGATGCAATCCCTCTTGTTTATTTTTGCCTTTGTTGTCTGTGCTTTTGGTGTCATACCCAAAAAATCATTGCCAAGACCAATTATGAAACTATTTTCTGATGAATATTCTTCACTTGCCATTTTTTCTATTTTTTCCTTTTTATAGTCTTTTTAAAATATAACCAGTGCTACCTCTGTCTTTTTATACCAAATATTTTCAGAAAATTTGTGCAGAGGAAAGACAAGGGCTGTGTTGCAGAGTAACAGAAATTCTTATGCAATAAGGCTATGTGTCTGTGAGTGTGTTATTTTGGCTCTCACTTCTCACAGATAGGCAGCTAAAGAGCTACTCAGGATACAGAGCAGCCCCCTTAACCTACTCCGTCAGCAGACAGTTACAGCCAGTGTGGTTTGCATGAGTCCTGTCCCCCCCACCTTCCAGACCTCATCCAGCCCATCTTAGTCCAGAGAAGGTCAGCAGCAGCCCCTACACCTATTTCTTATTGTTGTTCCAAACTCAACACCTTGCCAGGTGGGTTCAACTCTGCTGGGCTTGCCTGAGACCTGCCGCCATGCATGGACCCAGTTTTATCTTCATGACACTTGGCAGCCCTTCCTCACCCGTCATTCCTCGGGTTGCAGGTGTCTTCTGATCTCACAGAAGATGCCATTTGTATTTCTGTTTCTCAACATCCTGTGTGATTTCTGAGAGGAAAGAGGAATAGGCTGTCCATATATGCCATCCTGTCTCAATGTTCAGTAGTTACAGCCAATCCCCCTGAATTACGGGGGCTAACGGTCTGCCTCATCTGGCACAAAACAGATGAGCTCTGAGTAAGAGTCCTTTCCAGATGCTACCCTGCCTGATTCCAGAAAAGAGAGACCTAGGAGGTAGAGGTAAGCAGGAAAAGCCTGGCAAACACCTTGGAAAAGATAAAGATACTGCATGTTTGTCCATAAGGGAGGACACCCTGGCAAAACACAGGCTTCCGGGGAAGGGAAGGAGCTCGAGGGGCAGCCCAGAGCTTGTGAGGCTTTCTTGTTATCCACGTTGACCTAAGGTTGTTTGCAAGGTTGATGCAATATTTTCCCCATTGAATACCTGCATCTGCATCCATCTGCAACCACCATGACATCAAGAGCGGTCAACATCTACCATCTAAGCTACCCTTTAAAGCAGCAGAACCCCTCACGACAGCTGGGCTCACGGGGCTTTTACTGCCAAGCTCTGCGTCTAGAAGGTGCTCTTCCCATCGCTGAGCTGATCCAGGCCTCCCTTCCGCAGCGTCTGCTCTGGAAACGTCCGGCATCATTTCTCCACCAGCCCTGCTCCAGGAAGCCTACATCTGACTGTTTGCACCTGCTGAGTTCCAGCTCCCGACCGTTTGCACCCAGAGGGCAGAATCCAATGGCGCAGCCCGCAAGGTCGAGGTCACAGGCGAAGGGTGGGGGCTGGCTTGGCTGAGATCCTGCTGGCTCCATGGGGTTTGGGGACAGGGCTGCTGCTTTTCCTGCTCCTTGACACCACGTTCACAAGCAGGTGACACCTAATTGGCTTGTTTAAAGCCCTGGTCAGAAGAGTCTGCTGGTCCGCTCGGCGCCCAGGCATGAGACGCGGGCTGTGCTAACTACCCCAGACAAGAGATTAAAATCCGGGCTCGGGAAGGCTGAGACTTCATCAGGTCACATATAGTCTGGCTTGAGATCAAATTGAAAAATCACTTTAAACAGAACAAAAAAGCATGTCTATAATGCAGGAAAAAACCAGGGAAGCAAATTACGGCTTCTCTTTGTAAGCCATCTCTGCCTGGCAAGCCCCCTTCCTCCTGCGGGGTCCCCCACTCCCATCTTGGCAACCTGGTTGTGAAGTTTGGCGGTAACAGATTTTCTTTTTCTTTTTTGCTGTTATTAATCTTTCATCGTGTAGCATTAGTGCACAACATGTCTGACACCCTAACTGTGTTCTACAATTAGTTTCCGAGTGACCATGTCAGTAACACTGACATTAGCGTGTTCATCTGAGGATTATGCTGCAGTAACCTCCTGGCTCAATCTGGTGTTTGTAATTAAAGGGTCTGGATCTCTGTGATGCGGGACATGGTACCCCAAGGTAAGGATGCAAAGATGTATTTCTTATCCCCAAGACCCCCACTGCCTCTGAAAGTCAGTTAAACAGAATTTTACTGTTTTGAATACTATTGAATAGAATATTATATTTTTCTCCTCTGTGAGAAAGTTGCGAAACCTAGTTGAGTCATTGATATACAGGATATGAACCTAATAAACATTACCTGAAATTGATTATACTATGAATCCACTGGGAGGAACAAGAGAGTAATTGTCAATGCATTATTAGCTCCTGGCAAAATACTGTATTTTACATTTTACTACACAGATTATCTATCCTGGCACACGCGGTTCTATTGCATTTGTTTTGTTTTGTTTTTGTTTTTGTTTTGCGGTACGCGGGCCTCTCACTGTTGTGGCCTCTCCCGTTGCGGAGCACAGGCTCCGGACGCGCAGGCTCAGCGGCCATGGCTCACGGGCCCAGCCGCTCCGCGGCATGTGGGATCCTCCCGGACCGGGGCACGAACCCGTGTCCCCTGCATCGGCAGGTGGACTCTCAACCACTGCGCCACCAGGGAAGCCCTACTGCATTGTTTATTCGCCAGCTTGGTAGTTACTTCCGCAGGTTTTCCATTGGTATGACCCTGGATTGCAAAGCTCAATTAATACAATTTCTAAAATAAGGGTTCTAGAATGATGCTCTCTAGACAGGCAAAGATGGTCACTGTGTAATACACTCCAACCAGTGTTCACTAATTACTGCTTCAAAGCATATTTCGTCTTCAAATAGTTCTTTTCTCAGAAGATAGTCATTTTAAATATGATTTCTAGCATTTTCTAATCTTTCACAGATATTCCTGTGCAGGGAATTTAATTTTCTAAGTACAATCCACAAAGAATAGAAGGAAAGGATGCAATTCCTGCTCCAGGTGGCTCCAATAAACAGGGGACGCAATGGGTTCCCGACTCAGATTCATGGACCGCGCAGCGTACAGACGGACTCACATTGAAGGAAAAGGAATTCAGTTGAAGGAAAATGAGTTCGGCACACAGCTTGTGGTGTCAGGGCCGCCTGGGTCCCCAGCCTCTGCGCCCTCTGAGTTCCCAGCTGAAGCCCTGGACCCTCAGCTGCAGACCCCGTGACCACAAGCAAAAGGCACCACGGCTGCTATGGCCTCTTCTTCAGGGCCATCCTCACCTGGTGCCAACCTGCAGTCATCACCTGGGACCCAGCGGTCATCGCCTGGGACCCAGCGGTCATCACCTGGGACCCAGCGGTCATCAGTGTCCCAGGAACCAAAGGCCCCACAGCCCTGGCAGCTTTCTCCCAGGAATATTCTCGAGGATGAAATTTTGTCAGCATATACTAAGAATTTTTAAAACAAAAACCCAGCTTACTGTGAGCACCTCTGTGAACATTCTGTTGAACAGAGTCCAAATATATTTTAAAACTCCAATTCCATGCACTTTACAAATGACTTTTTGTTGTTGTTGATGTGTGTGCTTTTTTTATTTTTGGTAATGCTTAAGCATGTGGTTCCCTCTATAGGGTTTTTCTAAATCTTAGTCCCTTCAGCTGCCAGAAATTAAAACAAAAAGACTGTATGACTCTCTTGTTCTGATTCCTGAGGTTTCAGAAAGGAAACTATGGTTAACGGCAAATTACATTGAATAACTCACTTGGTATGGGTTTTTCACTCAATTCTAATTATTAATAATTACCTTAAAGTTTTGAGCTGGGTGTAAAAAGGAATAGCCTTGTTCCTGCACAGCCAAAGAGCAGGCCACCTTCCCTTCCCGCCCCCGGTGGATCCTCCCGACAGAAAGGCAGGGGAGGGAGTGGTCACATGCCTTGTTTTATGAAATGAATACAGTCGTGGGCTACGGCACCAACTGTGCCCTATTTTTTATGAACCGGAAGAATGAACAGGACCCCAGCAGTAAATCCTTTGATGCAGGAAACACTCTTTGCACATAATCATCCTTTAACTCATCTGGAGGGTTTTAATCATATTTTTGTGTGTTGGGTTTTAGTAAAGTAGGACAACTCCATAATGAAGCATGAATATTAGGCAGGAGGATCCGAGGAACCTGCCTCGTGGGCCTGGGGGCAGCCTCGGCCTCGAACTGTGGTATCCGGAGCGCCCTGACACAGCTGGCCACCCCATGGCCCGCTGCAGCGTCTGGAGCATCACGCTGGCCAGCACAAACTGAGGTCCGAGAACTGTCCCAATACGCGGACCCCTTCTAGCTTCCAACAGCCACATCCATTAAGAACACGGACTCATCTTGGTTCAGATTTGGAATCTACAAAAATGTAAAACAAGGTGGAAGTTACTCTAGATGCAGAATGTTCAGTTCTTTAAACTGTTTTCCCAAAAGAGAGGTTTCCGTTGATAGTGCATAGATGAAGTTTCACAGATTTCGGATTTTTGCTTTACTTTGGTTTCTTTCTTCTTCCTTTTTCTTTTTCTTTTTTTTTTTTTTTTTTTTTTGAGTCTATCGATTTGAACCAGACAATGGAGGTGAGAACTCACATGGTCACCTCACAGCTCAGCAAGCCGTGAGCCAGAAAAGAAACGGCTGCGAGCAGTGATGTGTTATCGTGACAATGACAGCACCACACCCGCGTCCTGCGCTGAGACCCTAGTGGGGCAGTTGGCAAAAATGTCACCTTTGAAGGCCCGAGCCTTTGGCGGGAAGCTGCCAGCCAGGATACGCCGCCTCTGGGCAGCATTTCAGGGAGATATGATGAAACTCAGTTGCTGGCTCTGATCGGCAGAATCGGAATTTATGAGATGAGTGGTGGAGCGAAACTGGCAGAGTTGTTCTGCTACAAACCCAGTCAGAATGAAAGGGGAAGCTGAGACTTCTCCTCGTTTTCCCTCCCACTGCTGCAGCACTGTATTTAATTGACTTACAATTTTTCCCTAATATCATTCTTTATGAAACCTGCCTTGAGCAATGGATCCGTGATTGTTCACCGAGGGTCGGGCCTCATTTGTTCCTGTAGATTGTGCCTAATTAACGTTAACTTGTCTGTACATAAAAAGTACAATAGGCTGTCCTTTCCAATTTAATTCCGACAGTTTAATCGAATCTGTATTCTTTCAAAAATAATTAGATCATTTACACTTCATTAACATGTAATGTAATGTTGAGACATTCATCATAATGATTTCTTATTTTTCTTGTGCAATATTATCTCCTCTAATGAAACTGTTAACGCCATGCATGCCTTAATTAGCTGTATCATATCACTGGTGATTTCTGAAGAAAGCCACGTTTTTACAGATGAAATTGAATTATCTCGGTAGGTACATTTTCGGCAGAATCTGTTCTTTTCTTGTTGAGAAACACCTTCCGGCCTCCCAGCCTCGGTGCTGCAGGCGCCCTCACGGTGGCTTCACCCAGGCCTCGAAGGGAAGAAGGGTGTGTGCTTCTCCACTGGGTCGCGGCGGAGCAGACCCCGCACCCAGGACACTCCCTCGCAGGCTGCCACGTGCACTGTGGCCTGGAGGGCATGGCTGCCAGGTAGCAGGCCTCGCGGGGCTTAGAGAATGGAGAGGTCAACCCAGTGGAGATGTGCATGGCCTCAAGCAAAAAGATGAAGCCGCAGGTTCCCCTGGCTCAGGAGTGAGGCCGCTTAGCAGGCTGTGGCCACCCTTCACCGCGTGCCTCCTTACACTGCGTACCGTGTACAGTGTCTTCAGACACCGGGACAAGGAGCCATGGGAAAGGCCCCACCTGACCCGGAGCGGAGCGCTCACCTGGGGCTGGTCCCACAGGACAGGTGAGTGGGTGGGAAGGGCCCCCAGGTGTTCAGCCATAGATCAGCTTGTTTAGGAGGAGGGGGTGGGGTGAATAAGCTGCCCCTCCCAGAAGGAATAGCTGCTGGAGAAACAGGGTCTCCACTCCTCAGACACCCAAGCACACCCGCAGCCCTCTCCTCCCTAGCCCCCAGCGGCCCCTGTGGGAGCAGAGAAGCTTCTGGGCACAGGTGGATGAGGAGATGGGCCTGAGCTGGGCAGTGAAGGGGCCCAGGTCTCACTTCAGAGACGAGGGTCCTGGGGTTGACAGCATGACCTCTTACAGCTCAGTGACCTGGACAGCGACCAGGAGGAGTGCCAGGCAGCTCAGGCCACAGTCAGGCTCCTCATTCTGGAGAGTTCCTTGGCTACTGGCTAGAGGCCAGCCCCACTTCTCCCAGGACAGGTGGACGGACGCCCCGGAGCGGGGTCCACCCAGCGCTTCAGCTCAGTGCTGCCGCATGAGAATGCGGTCCGGGTGGACCCTGGATTGCACACCCGGGGAACACGAGCCCCTGTCACCTGAGAGCCGCTGAGTCTGGAGGCTGATTAAGAGGAGAAGCATCCTATGAAATCGCATCTGAGCACAAGCGGAATGTAGGCGACGCCCGCGGAGAGGTCCGGCCCTCTCGGTCCCTTGGGCTGAGGACGGACGCGGGAAGCCTGGCTGCATCGGTGCAGGACCCCGTGTCCCGCTCAGGCAGACACCCCCTCCCCAGGCGGCAGACGTGCGCTTCTTCAGTGAGTTTAGGTTCAGCCTCTGGGCACCGACGCCCCACGAGCGTCTGGCCTGTTCTGAGGACCTCAGCCGCCCCGGGCCTGCTCCGTCTCCCATATCCTCGTCCCTCCTGCCTTTCCCTCCGCTCTCAGACACACCTGATCTCTCCAGTTAGACAGGCAGCCTCCCCCGACGCCCCCGACCCCCCTCCCCACCCGGCTCCTCCCCGGAGCCGCCCTCCAGCCCCACCGTCAAATTCAGCCTTGCTTTTCCATCCTCACCCCCTTGCCTCTTCTCCGTTACACCAGGGAGCCAGCCTCCTTGTTCTAACCCTGCTCCGTCACTTCCCCGTGCTACCCCTCCTGACTCCCCACCTCCCAGCATAGGCCACACCCTCCAGCACAGGCCACACCCTCCAGCATAGGCCACACCCTTCAGCACAGGCCACACCCTCCAGCACAGGCCACACCCTTCAGCACAGCCACACCCTCCAGCACAGGCCACACCCCCGTCTGCCCTGGGGCATCAGTGCTGCTCTGCGTCCCAAATTCCATGCTCTCCCCCAAGAGACACCGTCCAGATCCAGAGCTTTAACTACTTCTGTGCGATCGGCCCCCAAACACACTTTCCAAGGCCCCCGGCAGACCCTGCATGCTCTCTCACCGGCCGGATGCTCCACGCCCACCCACGCCTGGTCTCCTGGTGAACGGCAAAGGCACCCCAGGGTCCCGTCCCGGCCAGGAACCCAGGGTCACTGTGACTTCCCCCCCACACACTCCCCCTCAACCAGACTCCAGGCCCCGCAGGCCACCCCCCTCCCCAATAACCCTGCCATGTTTTACACCTGCTTGTGCCTAACTGAGTGACTGCCCCCCTGTGCTCCGATCCTCCTTCTATCGAAAGTGCAACTTCATGAAATCGATCCTCTGCCAGCGGTCCCTCAGCGGCTCCCCATACCCCTCAGGACAGAATGTCACCCCCGACTCAACCCCCAGAAAGCCCCCTGCTCGGACCGCTGCCCACCTCTAGCTCAGCCACATAAAGCCTTTCCTCCTCGCCTCAAGGCCTTCACAGTGCTGCTCCCTCTGCCTCAGAGGCCTGGCCCCGGATTATTACCCAACACCTTCTCCTCCTTCAAAGCACAGCTCAAATGGCGCCTCCCCCACAAAGGTTTTCCAGGCGTCAAGGCGAATTCGGATGGTGTTACTTTCTCCAAGCGAGCTGTTCAGAGGAAACAGCTGTTCAGAGGAAGCCGCTTTTCTTACGCCATCATTTAGCTCCTGCGTCTCTAGATACGAATCGGTAAACTCTTAATATGAAATGTGCTCTGGACTCAAATGGATTTTCCACACCAACTAGTAAGAAGGGAGCACAGACAGCCCGAAGACGTGGATTTAAGTCCCAGTTCTGCCCAGTACTACCTGCTGTGTGCCTCCCTTAACCTTTCTGAGTCTCAGCTTTTTCATGTGTAAAGGGGCATTACAGTATCTACTCAGGACGGGTGGAGACGGGCCATGTCCCCCATGTCGGGAGGTCGTGTAGTCGTGTGATCTCACACCTGCATCGTATTCTGGTCAAAGGGCGTGAAACCCGGGGGCCTGCCGTGGTGCCGCCCACTCGGCACGAGGCGGGAAGCAGAAAAATCATGGCCAGGAAAAATCTGTTCTTTAACCTAAAGATGGTCTATGCACACGCTGTCTTTTCTGTTCTGAAACTGGCATGAAAAGAGCAAGGCACGTTCACGCCATCCTGGGTCTGCGGCTGCCCTGGTGTCTGCAGACACGGCTCTCGTCCTAAGACGGGACCTCTCCATCCCCATCAAGCTGGTTACGTGCACATGATCTAAAAGCACAAAAGCGGGGAAGCAAAGCCAACGTGGAATAAAGCAGGAACCCCCGAGACAATGTGCTAACCCTAAGCCCGTCTTCTCTGTCCAGAGAAACGCATGGTCTCGGTGGGGTGAACACGTAACCACGCCGTCACCCCATGGCTCCCTTAAATTTGCCGCTGGAGTTCTTGGCTCTGGGGGTGGGACCACCGGACACGCTGACGAATGACAAGTGCTCAGACCCGGCCCGCATGTCGCGCCTTTGCCGCGGCGTCTGCTGCTTCCAGATCTCCTTCGACTCACTCCATCCTTTGCCCACCACTAAATAAACAAAAACCATAAACAGAGTTTTATTTGGGCAAAGGCAACAGAGGACAGTGTGGCGTATGACAACTGCAAGGTTATTTAGGTGCTTTTTGTTTACCTTCTCTGCCTTAGCTGGGCGCCAGGAGGAAAGCAGGGTGACCAGAGGATGGCTCGCAGAGGTACAGCCAAATATCTCCCCCAAACACGGAGCCCTTCGAAAGCGGCACAGCATAATTGTCCTTCACAACGTTTGGAGAACCCAGGCTACTAATTAACGGCTAGTGCATCAATTAGCTACAATAGCTGTAATAATACACAAGCAATGCTCTGAAGTTACGCACCGCTGTGCCGTGCTCTCCATTGGTGAGCTTTTCTTCTAAGCTTTGGCTTTGAAGATTTAAGTTAATAATTTATCCCTAATGAATCTAGCCTTTCTGTTTCTCCAGGACGCAGGGTATTTAAACGACTGAAAGAAACCATGCTATTAACACAAGTTTGCTTTAAAGAAAACTTTCACCATTAAGAACAATATTTTCATATGGATGTTTGCATGTTCAGTTTCCAGAGGTGTGTGGATGAGGTTAGCTAGTTGGGCAAAGACATCGGAAAGGGGTCGGGGTGGCGTGAAAATATACAAACTTCATTTGTCTTTGGTCGGTGATTTGACATTTCATGCAAATTTAGTTCATCTCCTATAAGATCTATAAACTTATGCAACACATAGATAATCTGTGAATAAAAGTAACTCACAATAAAGCAGAAGTGTTCATAAGCGTAATTTTTTTTTTTTTGGATGGGAGAAAATGATCAGAGAAGTTAAGTATATTGACTGAAACGAATTCCAAATAATAAAAAAAACCTTCCAAGATGCAGCTCCAGCCGTCCACGCGCCAGACAGACTTCCTCATAAATGGGAGCCCGGAGCCGGCTCTCTCTCCTCTGCATCTTCCTTTCCTCCCCACTCCCGGCGCCCCCAGGCCCGTTCTGATGTGCACCTGTCCCTTCTCTCTTTGATGAGCCGGCGCATGAAGTCAGGACCTTCCGACTGAAACACAGCCCACGCACCTGTGTTCTCAACGAAGAGAGAAGCACAAAATCCCGCACATGAGGAGGCCAGACCGGGACTCAGTGGGCAGGCCGGGGCAGCCACGTTCAGAGAAAATCCGACTCGGTAGCCTTCAAATACTTACATCACCAAATTCCTACGCTTGAGAAGTGTGTTTAGAACAGCGTGAAAGTGCTCCAGTGTGAAGCTGGGGGAGGCCTGGGTCTGAGTGAGGCCCCCGAACTTCAGCCCCCCGTGACCGTCCCCACCCTGAGGTCCCGCTTCATACGTAGACCTAAGTAAGCAAAATAAACACAAACCAGGTGGGAGAGGATTTAGTTTCTTTAAAACATTTTATGTGGAAATAACTATGGATTCCAGGAAACGGCAAAGACAGTACAGAAATGTCCTTACTGGTTTTCCCCTTTTTACTGAAGTGTAGTTGACATATAATACTGTATTATTCTCGGGTACACAACATAGCGATTCAACATTTCTGTGCATTACCAAGTGATCACCACGGTTAAGTCCGGTTACCACGTCACTATGCAAAGTTATGACAATGTTCCTGACTATGTTCCCTAAGCTGTGACTTACTACATCCCTGTGACTTGTTTATTTCATAGCTGGAAGTTTGTGTCTCTTAATCCCCTTCCCTTATTTCATCCAACCCCCACCCCCTTCCCTCTGACAACAACCTGTTTGCTCTCTGTATCTATGAACCTGTTTGTTTTGTTTGTTCATTTGTTTTGTTTTTTAGATTCCACGTGTAAGTGAAATCACACAGTGTTTGTCTTACTCTGACTTATTCACTTAGCGTAACGCCCTCTAGTTTCATCCGCGGTGTTGCAAATGGCAAGATTTCATTGTTTACGGCAGAGTAATATTCCATGGTGTATAAAAGCCTCTTCTTTATCCATTCACCCATCAATGGCTTTAGCTCTGAAGTGAGTCCCTTGCAGGCAACATAGATTTGGGTCTTGTTTTGTAACCATTCAGCCACTCTCTGTCTTTTGATTTGAGCACGTGGTCCATTGACATTTAAAGTAATTATTGATAGGTATGTACTTATTGCCATTTTGTTGATTGTTTTCTGGTTGTTTTTCTAGTTCTCTCATTCTGTCTTCCTCTCTTATATACAAACTCTTCCCTTATGATTTGATGACTCTCTTTAGTATTATGTTTGCATCCCTTTCTCTTCATTTTTTGTCTATATAATGGAGGTTTGTGGTTACCATGAAGTTCACATATAACAACCTATGTATGTAGCCATGTGCTTTAAGCTGATGGTCACTTACGTCCAAGCACATTCTAAAAGCACTAACATTTCTGCTCTCCCCACGTTGTATGTTTTGGACATCATATTCTACATCTTTTCGTTGTGTGTATTGCTTAACTAATTATTTTAAATGTAGGTGATTTTCCTACTTTTGTCTTTTAACTTTTATACTTTTACAGGTGGTTGATCCACTATCTTTACTGTATGTTTGCCTTTACCAGTGAGACTTTTTTCTTCCATAATTTTTTTTTGTTTCTAGTTATGAGCTTTTCTTTTCTGTTTAAAGAAGTTCCCTTAACATTTCTTGTAAGGGCAACTTAGAGGTGATGAACTCCTTTAGCTTTTGCTTGTCTGGGAAACCCTTTATCTCTCCTCCAGCTCTAACTGATAACCTTGCTGGGTAGAGTATTCTTGGTTGTAGGTTTTTTCCTTTCATCCCTTTGTGCTTGTTTCTTCTGACCTGCAGAGCTTCTGCTGAAATATCAGCTGATAATCTAATGGGGGTTCCCCTGTGCAATACAGCTAGTGGTTTTTCTCTTGCTGCTTTTAAGATTCTCTTTTTATCTTTAACTTTTGACATTTTAATTATGATGTGTCTTAGTATGGACCTTTTTAGTTAATTTTGTTTGGGACTCTCTGTGCTTCCTGGACTTGGACATCTGTTTTCTTCCCCAGGTTAGGGAATTTTTCAGCCGTTATTTCTTCAAATAGGTTTTCTGTCCCTTTCTCTCTTTCCTCTCCTCCGCGACCCCTTTAATATCAGTGTTAGTGCCCTCCATGTTGTCCCAGAGGCCCCTTAAACTATCCGCATTTTAAAAAATCTTTTTTTTGTTTTTGCTGTTCCAACTGGGTGATTTTCACCGCCTTGTCCTAGGGGCCGGTGGTGGAGATGGGGGTCCTCGGAGGGTGAAGCCTTCCAGGGCATCACGCAGGGTCCTCCTGAAGCCTCATGTCTTGGGCGTCGGGTGAGGCTGCTCCGGACATTTTATCTGAGAACAGGCTTTTTCGGATGTGAGTCCCCACACACGTCACTTTGTCTCTACTTCAAAGTGTGGCTCCCAGTGGCACCTCAGGCCCATTGGTGTCACAGGGTAGAAGCTGAGTCATCACTTTTAATCCAAACGAAGAGATTTCAGTGTAAGAACAAAGTATTTGTCCACAACCGCAGTGCAAGGGAAATAACATTAGCATCTGTCTGTTGGGGTCACACAGCGTTGAGAACTTATTATATTCACTTTTGCAGTTTTCTGTATTTTTTTCTACTTTTCAAGATAACATCACTTATATGTGTATAAGCAATTTATATAGAACGGGCCTGGGCCTCAGGAAGGAGAAGAAATAGCAACGCACAGGCACGGACGCATCGGGACGCACTCGGTCTCGTACACTTGGCCGTTTGCCTGGGGCCTTCCTGTGTTTTTCAAACAGAGAAGAAATTCCTCGTCCACCAGAGGGTTTGCCAGGCCTGCTCTGCCGAAGGAGCTTGACCACAGCAGAAAAAGTGGAAAGAGAATCAGAAGGCCCGAGGCTCAGTGGGCCCGGCCCCATCTGGCCGTTTCCCAGGAAAGGCGGGCCACGCCTGCAGGGACTCACACGGTTCACCTTTGCTCCAGCTGAGGCCCTGGGGAAGGAAGAGCAGACGGTCTTCGTTCTCCTTTTCCCTTTTGTGTCTTTGCCCTGCTAACCCACACAGGTGAGGCCTCTGTGCGAAGCTTCCTGGGCAGGTGTCCCCAGGACAGCTGGAGGGGGGACAGGAGCCCAGGGACTGGGGGCGCCCTCTCCCACCTGCTGCTCCGTGTGCCACGGGCGGCCCCGCAGACGCGGCTTTCTCTGTGGGCCGGAGGGGAAAGCATCAGCAGAGACACCCCAGCATCAGAAGTGACGGTCTCTGGTCCTGAGCCGGGGCTGGAGCTGGGCCACCACCCGTCCTGAAGCAGACGAAGCAGACGCGTCCCTGAGCATCAGCTCCTCCATGAGAGCTGCTGGCCTTACCTCTGCTTGTAACTCTACTTTCCAAAAGCGCGTTGTCGATTTTACCTACAGTGTTCACACTCCTCTTGGAAAGGACGGTGGAGGTCAAGACAAGGAGGGGTAGTTCAGCCCCTGTGGGCATTGCGCGGGGCCCAGGTGGGGACGGCACCCTGAGCGCCGCAGCCGCTGACCAGGACCCGCTCTCACCCAGGAGACCCCCGTCCTCCCACTGAGGCTGTCCACCCCCAAACAGCCTGCAGTCACCACAGTCCTCAAAGAATCGTTCCCGGAGTGTGAAGATGGGGGAGAAGGTAAGACTTAGAGAAGATAATTTAAAACAGGTGAGAAAGAGAAGGAATATTTTGGAATGTAATGAACATTATGAGATGAAAGACCTGTGACCTGTGAGCCTGTGACCTGTGACTGATGAGCCTGTGACCTGGCGACCTGCGCCCCACGGCCCCAGGGCCTCCCTGCCTGCTCTGCAGGTGACCCCAGCCCCTGTCCATCAAGCTCCCGGCCCTGCTCTCTGGGTCCTGACGCCTGGCTCAGTTGGGGTGAAGGCTGGACACGCCCCTAGACGGGGTCTCTCAGCCCCCTGGGCTGGAGACCAGGGGGAGCACGGTCCGCCCATCCCCACCCATGTCACCAGGCGCTGGCCCAGCCCTGCTCCCCCTACCCCCCAGCTCTAGGTTCTGTGCACACAGCCACGCTGCCAGCGTGCCCTCCAGGAAGGGCCCGGCCACGTGACCGGCCTCGCCTGCGGCGGGAGCATCCTGTGTACTGAGGTGTAGGCCCTGCTCCCCTCGCTCCGTCCTCGCTGGAGCTCGGGGACCTCCTGAACCACTGTGGAGCCACCAGAGCCCGGGAGCCTCCCACGCAGTGCAGGTGCTCCCACGGTGACCCCAGCCACCCTGTGGCGACCAGACTGCAGCCACCTGCAGCTGACGGCAGCTCCGCAGTGGCAGCCAGAGAACGTCAGGGGGGCCCGAGCTCTGCGGCCCCAGCACGGGAGGAGGGGCCCGAGGGTGCTCACCGGCCCTGAGGAGGTGGCTTCACGCCCATTTCCACCCATACTTGAATTGGGAACACCAATTCTGCATTGGATGTGACCAGAACCAAAGGCCCAGGTCTCACCAGATAAAGCGGCCACGGTAAGACCACAGGGCCACGGCCCTTCCATGTGACACCCAGCAACCTCGCAGGCAGCTCCTTGCACGCAATTGATTTCCCACAGAGTTTTGTCTGAAAGATGCTTCTAGATTACGGCAAGGAAGCGTCCTCTAATCCTCCTGCCAATGCCATTATGTTAGCAGACAGGCCTCTCATGGCTGATTGATAACACGTAACTCCCAGCATATTTCAGCTCCAGGCGCAGCCGCCGGCCTCGGAGTGAAGCTGACCCCGCGGTCCGCGTGTTTGCTGAGCGCACGCCGTGTTTGCGGGGGAATTTGTAAGGTGGGGATGCGGGAGGCTCTGATGGATTTGCTGTCTCAGCCTGAAGTGTGGGCTGCTGATTATGTGATTAAATCGATCATCATCTCTGCCCGGATCCCGTGCTTCCTGACCCATCTCCTGGCCACGGCGGAACCGTGAGCTCCAGCACTGGGCCTGAAGCGCTTCGTTGCAGAGAAAATGCCGAAGTCTTGGCAGGCGGCTTCCGAATCTCTTTAGAAAGCAAAATATTACAACAGGCCTTCGGGTAACTAAGCAAGCGGCCTTTGTCGTCAGGAGGGAACGTGGCAGGTGGGGGGGGGGGCCGTCTGGTCGATGGGACTGTTGACCCCGGTCTTACCTGGGGCCATGCAGAGCCTCCGGTCTGTATTCAGGAGGTAGAGACACTCTCGTCCTACGGACGGGATTTATGTTGCACGACACGGGGCTCACTTCTGCACCCAGTGGGTTTGCAGGAGGGCACGTCATGGCTCACAGTGCCCCCCCTTCTTCTTCTCCAGTCTCAGACCCCAGAGGAGGGAACCCCAGCCAACCCAGGAGGGGAGTGCGAGCCCCGCCCCAGGGGACACAGACATTCTCCCTTCTCGACTTTTTGGCTCTGGACCATCTCAGGCGGGCTCGACCATTTGACCGCAAATGGCATCAGAAATGCCATCCATCATCTTTCACGTGTCAGTCTGTGCTCAGCTCAGCTCTGGGGACTTTTCCCTCCCTCCCGCCCCTCCCAGGCTCCCAGGTAACTGAATAACTGCACTTTGCCAGCAAGTTGGACCTCTCGGCTCTCAGCAGGAAAATCTGGGACAATTCAATCTCCCAGCAGAAATTGCTGTGACCCCAACAGATCTTCTAAAAATCAGAACATCTGGTCAGTCACCTTCTCCCACATGGGTGAACAGAGCTGAGTTACTAAGGCCACATCAGGAAACTGGGGAAGCAGGTAGATTTAACGCTTACAGGATGGCGCTGGGCTAGTGTGTCAGCCCCGGGAAGGCACGTGGGGAGGGAACAACTGTGCTCATCAGTCCTTTGAAACAGCAAATCGCTCACAGGCATGAAAATATTACTTTAAAAAAAAGTAAGACAGCTGCCGGGGCTGTGCTCCTTGCTTTGGAAAAGGCAAGCTTCCTGAGCTTCCTGCACTGAAAATCAGTTCAGCTTCTATTAGGCTTATGCAATCAGCATTGTAATCACTATTTATCTATTGGAAATTGGGCTTTTTTTTTTTTAAGTATTATTTTGCTACAAGAGGGGACCAGGGGAGGGGAAGCTTCTGTGGTTCATGACCCAGAGGCCACCCCCAGGATCCTCGAGTTGGGAGTCAGAGGTCCCCTCTGCCCTTCCCAACAGGAGGTAGCTGCTGGGTGTAACAAGCAGGACCGCCTTCCCAGTGCCCGCAGGAGGCTGGGCTCTTTCACTCCAAGCTGGTGGTGTGTTTCCATAAAACAGAAGCGTTTCCGGGCGGCTGACCACTCCAGCACTCTGGTCAAGCTGTTTCTCTCGGCAGCGTCAGGTCACTGCAGGGCCCCAGCCGCTGCCTTCCCACTGTCCTCCCAGGCCCCTGTCCCCCCCGCCCGCTCCCCGGGGTCGAGGGCTCTGCCCCGCCCCGTCCCGCCGCGTGCGGAGCACAGGTTTGAAACATGTCTAAGGACATCCCCAGACAGGGGCCGTCTTCCCCCAGTGTGTGTTTGGGGGGGAGGAGGGATGGCTCTTTGTCACTTGTTTTATCAAACTCTACGGTGAGTTAGTTGACACTCCAAGAGGTCACCTACCCTTTAAGATCGTCCACGGTCTCGGTAAGCAGCCGTGAGGGACCGAACTGCAGAGCAAGTACCTACACCAGCAACAAATAATCTAAAACGAAGAAGGAATCCTGTCGCTGAAAACTCAACCGATAATCTAGAACTTTTTCTCTGCAGAGATGGCATCTGGGCCCGAGTGGCCCCCAGTGTGAGAGGCACGGGGCCTAAGAGAACCCAACCCGTGGGTCCCGCTAGGGTTTCTCTCCTCCTCTCTCTCCTTTCAGACACTCCCCAGGGACAAGTTTACAGCAGCACTTGTCTCAGATTTCCGGAGTCGGCCTCAGCGCCTGTCGTCGGGCCGGGCATCCCCAACCGTCACCCAGACGTCCCCAAACCGGCGCCCGTGGGAAGTGGCCCGAAGGGTCACCTGGGTCTTTCAGGAGCCCCACCTGGACCCAGAGCTTGAGGCCCGCCCAGAATGAAGGCGGAGGGAGAGGAGACCCCCTTGCTGGGCCCCCTCTCCCCCCGTGACCCCTTCTGTCTGCCAGCCACCCTGACGGTCGTGGCACCCAGAGTCCGTGGGGGGACAGAGCCAGCGTGAGGAACCCCGTCCACAGAGGTTAACGCCAGGCAGCCGCACTGCCGCTCCAAACAGTGAAGACGCTCAACCCGACTCAGCCTTCTAGCGTCTTTCCTTTTCTCCATTTCTCTCTGATGAAAGCTCACGTTGTCCACACTCTAAATCGGGAGTGAAACTAACTTGGCAACTCTGCACCTCTGGGCTGTATACACACACACAAGTGTAACGCAGATACAGCTTCTGATGAGTCCCGACCAGCCAGAGCCAACAAGGGCTGTGCCTACTCTGACCCTTTTCAGGAACTGTGAAAACAAGACACAGGATTACAAATGACCGGTGCTGGGCACAGTGACAGCAGCATCCTGAGGAAACAGACGACCCCAGCCTTGCCCAGCCTAGCAGCCCGCCCTGCTTCCGGACCCCGCGCTTCCCAGTGCACGTGACCCCCGAGGGACCCCGCCCCTCCCAGCACGTCTCTAAGGAGGGGCCTGCTGGCCTTTGACCGTGTGGGTGGCAAACCAATGATAAGATCTGCATTGGAATAGCTAAAATAAATAAGGCGCATCTACAAAAACAACGGCCTTTCACTCTTGGAGACCGACTGGGTCCATGTCGCACTCACCACTGCTCTAGCTCTCCTCCAGTGCGCGGGTTCTGGCACCACTGCTCTAGCTCTCCTCCAGTGCGCAGGTTCTGGCGTTTACTTTAGGAGCCAAATAGCACATTATTTGGCAATTGTGTCACTCCAGGTATAAAAAAAAATCTTCCATTATTGTGTGTCATTTGGTTAAGTCTCCATCAAACCTTTTTCAAATTCAGAGAGCCAGCTCCACGATAAGTAACTACAGCCCAGAATTAGTGATCACGTTTTTTTCCTCGGAGTTAATTGAAACTGATGTGTTTTGAAATCATAGTGGGGGTCTCTCGAGAAAAGGGCTGTGTGTTATTCAGTCGGGGGCATAAAGCAGCCGGAGTCAGCACGACTCCGCCACCAGGACCGGTCCCGTTGGCACCGGTGGGCCCCGCACTGCAGCCTCTCCCAGTGGATAAATATTTAAATTATATGTGTGTCAGCGTACAGAGCAACGTGAAAGGAGCCTGTTCTTCCTCCTGTCATCGGGCTGTGAGCCCCGAATAAATCTCCAGGTCAGCGGAGACGCCCTTTCCAAACCACAGAGTAGCTGACCTCTTGGGGCAGACCTTCCCTTCTTCGCCCTGAGACTAATTTCTCCAGCCTTAGAGGGGCATTTCCAATGAACAGCAACGTCATTTTTGATCACAGCTTTGCACAGTTTCAACGCTAAGGTGTAAACATTGGAGCACTCAGCGGCAGTGATTCACAAGCGCAGGAAGGGAAGTGCACGCGTCTCATGGGCTGCTTCCAGCCAGGTCCACTTGCTAGAATTCCAGGCCAGCTGCACTCCA
Source organism: Stenella coeruleoalba (assembly GCF_951394435.1). Taxonomy (NCBI): domain Eukaryota; kingdom Metazoa; phylum Chordata; class Mammalia; order Artiodactyla; family Delphinidae; genus Stenella; species Stenella coeruleoalba. The sequence goes on along the minus strand of NC_137160.1, from coordinate 1,663,464 downwards.
TACATTTTTCACAATGGTCATGAAGCTCCTTTTATTTTATTCTTATTCCTCAGCCCCTATGGTTGCTTCTGGAATTTCTTCATGACACGTGAAGTACATCCATGCTGCAAAATCCGTTAGGAAACACTTCCAGACCCATCACAGCACTTTTGAATTTGAATTTGAATTGAATTCATTTTGAATGAATGGAACGATACCCCAGCCAGTTAATGTGAGGATAGTTGAGTCTGTTAAGCACCACAATGGCCAGGTCCCATTTCCAGCACTGCACAGGTAAACGGATTACCTGGCGAGCGGCTCCATCTTAACGGGGTGTGGTCCTTCTGGTGCCGAGCCCCTCTGTGGGTACCACAGTACGCGTTTGGGGAGAAGAGATTTGGTTCTTAGCGCAACCAAAAATACCCAGAGAGCTGGGGAGGTTGGGAGGCTGGGAGGTGCCCATGTCTGGGGCGCTTCTGAGAGATGTGATTGGCTCCACGAGCAGATAGAGAGCTGGGGAGGTTGGGAGGCTGGGAGGTGCCCATGCCTGGGGCGCTTCTGAGAGATGTGATTGGCTCCACGAGCAGATAGAGAGCTGGGGAGGTTGGGAGGCTGGGAGGTGCCCGTGCCTGGGGCGCTTCTGAGAGATGTGATTGGCTCCACGGCAGATTTCAGGTATTCGATGGAGAAGGACCCGCTTTGGCCTCGTTACCAACGGTCCGGGATTAAGCTGACGTGACCTGCAATGTGCTCAGGAGATGCTTCTGGGACTCAGGTCCAGAACCCCCAAAACTTCCTCCCTACCCAGAAACCAAATAGAATTCTCAAAACCTTGTCACCACCTTGTAAAAAAATCTTTACTTGTTCAGGTTGCAGGGTTCATCCTCCTGTCTTTGTGGATGAGGTCGAAGTTGGAGTGAGTACGAAGCCGGTGGACGGGGCCACAGGCAGAGCAGGGATCTCGGTCGGGAGGGGCTGACGGGGGCCCCCACGGTCCCTACTTACCTTCCTCAGCCACCACCCTCCGTGCAGCTGCAACGAGGAACTCACACTGCGTTTTGTTTCACAAAAGGATGCGACCAGGTGCTCACCTGGCCTGTGACACAGGAGAGCAGGCCCTGGGGAGGGTCCCCGTCATCCGCCCACCCACAGGATCTAGGGGCCCGAAGTGCTTCCGAGATGCTCAGGGCGCGTCCGCGGTGACTCTGCCTCCTGGAAACCTGGTTGCTGCGGTCCGCTGAGAAAGGGCGCCTCCCAGCGCTGGTTATCTCCGGGCAAAACTACAGCTTCATGGTTTTTAAACGTAAATAAACTTTATAGTTTAGTTTTTAATTTAATTTAACCCTCAATCCTCACCTTCCATTGAATGTCAACCAAGAATGCAGTGGTTTCTATTTTGGACAAGAGCAGAAGTCCAGCCCGAGTCTTTGCTACAAAATGCATGTTCAGCCAGAAGTTGTTTCTGGGACTCTCTCCCCTCCCCACCCCGTCTCCCATCCTCACCAGGAAGGTCAATGAGACGGAAAGTGCGCAGCGGATACAGAAGCTGGTGACGTTGTTAAGATGTAAATTCTCCATCGGCAAGACTGTGTCTCCGGGACGTCCCAGACTATCCTGTCCCTGCTCAGATAGCGCAGCTGTGAGACAGCGGAGCCGGTGGCCAGCTCCCGGGCGCCGCACGAGGCCAGCGTCAGGCGAACGCGTGGTGGCAGGAAGGGGGTCATTGTCTTTGGCCCTGGCGTCACTGATTTTCAAAAAGCTGAGGATCTCCTGGATCGGAAAGCAGTTGTCAAGAAACTGCTCTCTCATGGAGATTTTCTTTTAAGAGACAAACAGGCACGCATGCGCGCACACACACACCGACGACAACAAGTAGAAATTAGACATGTGAGTGTGAAGGTAAAACTACGCAGACGCACGGAAGGCAAGCATGACGGCAGATAAATGTCCAGAGAGTAATGGCGGGGGGGGGGGGTGGTGAGGAAGGTGAAGGACGCAGAGGTCACGGGTGTGACAGTCGCCTCCCCTGCCATCCCGGGGGAGCCAGCATCTCACCCCCGCCCATCCTGGGGGTGCTGTCGGCTGAGAGAGGCCTTTCCGCACACGAGCCATCAAGATAGGCTGGGACGAGAAATCTCCCATGGCCTAAAATCCCGACTGGCCCATGATCTGAACAGGTAAATGGCATCCATCTTACAGACCCCACACCACTCGGTGTGCGTTCAGCACTGAGCACGGTGAACCAGCAAAACCCCACACCACTCGGTGTGCGTTCAGCACTGAGCACGGCGAACCAGCATTCCCGAGCTTCCATCCTACTTGTCAGCAGTCACAGAAACCACCGCTCACTTAGGAGGGTTTTCTTGGGGGTGAGGATGGAGACATTTGCGTTTAGCAATTTGAACGCACTCGTGAATTGTGATGAATGACTTCCTCACTTTAGGGGAATTCAGACAAGTGCTTCTAGGGGGTTATATTTATGACAAAACCATTTAATATAACTCGTACCTTCGCTGACGAACCAAAAGTTATCGTTTCTTCTCAGCATAAATATTTAACAAATTAGTGACCTACTGTGTGGTCCATGTAATCTCCTGTTCACGATGGTCTCGCTGACCTGGCAAATTTTATCTGTAAATTAGCAGCATGGCCTTTCAGTCTCCAATTTATTCTTTCGGTCTGGTTTGGGTTTGGATTTTTAATTATAACACCAGACTGGCTTGCATGGAAGAATTTGGCCCATTTTCACTGTTTTAATTTGATTGTTGTTGATGGACTTATACATACTTGAACCTATTCCAATTTTTATCATCTCAGAGTTCACCAAAATCCCACCCCCGAGCATTTCAAGAGTCAAATATCTCCACCAAGAAAACCGCGGAGGTTCATGACCCAGAGTCAATCCCGCAGCAAAATGGGTGTGGACGTGCCCCCAGCCGTGCCAAAGCTCCCAAGAGGCAGGCGTCCCTCCTGGCAATTCCCATCCGAGGATTCATCCCTGTAGAGCACATAGCACTCAGTCACGAGCCGGCCTTTTTATTGTTAAAAAGAAGAAGATGCTCGGTGAGGGCGATGCTGAACCCCAGCATGGCTCATCACGGCGTTCGGAAGACCTGCTGGAGGGGCAGCACCTTCTATGCTGTTGGTCTGGGATACGGGCCCCCGCCCCCAGGACTCTTTCCCAACGTTACTCCTTCCAAGGGGCAGCGACGCCCTGCGCAGCCTTCTCCGGGCAGGTGATCCGTCTCTCTCGGAAAGTGTTCCTCGCTCTCAAACACCTCTCATGTGTCCTAGCCCAGCGCTGACTGATGAGACAGCTGATCAGCTGAGCCTGGGCACCTGAGGGGAGGGAGCCTGGCGGCCAGGGGATCAGATGCAGGGGCTGCACGTGGCCACTGTCCCAGGCCAGACGCGGTGTCCGGTGCCACTGGCACAGCCGCAGCTTCCTGGGCCGCCTTCCTGCGGGAGTGTGGGTGTGGACAGAGGGCAGGGCTGGAGCCTCCCTGGTCCTCGGTGGGTTCATCTCATCCCTGCAGCCCCTGGCACTCGGCTCTCCCAGACCCCGCTGCACCGTGGCCCCTAGAGCAGCTCGGGGTGGGGGAGAGGGTCACCACTCCCAGACGCTTGGACCTGGGTCCCCCCATCCCCACCCCGTCCTTCAGTCGAGGGTCTCAGATGTCCTCTGCCTACAGCCCTCGGTACACAGTGAATCTTTACGGCACCCTTAGGCCCCCCAAAACAGCAAATGGTTCCCTTTATCAAGAGGCCAGGTCCAAACAACTGGACGCGTGTTCACGTCCTAAGAAGTAGTAGCCGTTTGGGAAAACAACACACGCAGTCGTAAAGAACAGCTGTTCCTTCCTTCTTAACCACAGCCGCCTACGACGGGGCGTGTGCCCTTGCTGGCTCCCTGGCAGGTCCTCGGACCCCCAGGGCACCCACCTCAAGCCCCGCCCCCGCTGACCGTCCGGCACCAGGTCTCTATCCAGAGTCTCCACGTGCTTCCAGCACAAAGGCGCTGGCTGAGGGCCGTGTCCGGAGTGCGGGCTTTCCGTGCAGCCGGGGAGGGCGGGATGGTGGCCTCGGTACTGTATCCTGAGACAAAACTGAGCCAGGGGCAGGGCAGGAGGACGGGCGTGGCCGACGGGGTGCAGGGCTGGGAGGGCAAGGAGCCAGGCGGCTCACACCTGGGGGAAGGCGGCTCCTGAGAGGACCCCAGGGTCAGAGGCGGGACAGGCAAGACCCTTAGACTGTCCGCAGGCAGCTTCCACGCATCCTCCCTGGCCCTGAGAGGCTGGGGACTGGAAGGCCCCATCCACTCACATCACACAAGGGGGCTGAGGCCGGGCGGGGGTGCTCTGTGCCCGAAGATGCCCCTTGGATTATTTCGAACCTGCTTAAGGCGACGCCTAGATGAACAGCGCCCTGGGAAGGCAGGGCTGCGTTTCCTTTCGTACAACCTTAACAACAAAAGCTGCTGTGCACACGACGACCTCCCAACCCTGAGCCTCCGCCCCTCTGGCCTCGGGCGCCTGGCGCCAGCGCCGCCCTGACCTTTTCAAAGCACAGGCCTGATACCGCGTCCCTTGCCGTGACCTCGCGGCAGCTCCCCAGCGTCCTGACAGTAACGCTCCCCTTGTGGCTCTGACGTCCCCTTGGGCCCCAGACTCCTCTTCTTCCAGCCAACAACTACAACGAGATGCAGAAGACCGCGTGCTTGTTCCCACCTGAGCCGGCGCAGACAGCATTGCATCGTTCACTCTCAAATCCTAATGGCAAGAACCAGAAGCATGGACATGTCTAGGTAGCAGACGGGGCAGGACACGCAGCCCCTGGCTGGCGGCCACGTCTGAGGACACGGTAACACGCGGACGGGGACACACAGGCATGGGGACAACTGCTCATTTCTGCCACAGCCTCTGGCCCTGGACCACACATACGACCCTAACTTCATCACCCAAGTCCTAGCTCACTGCGTCCAGCTCAGGCCCCAGGCTCTCGTGCAACACGATGCCCCATCAGGGCCCAGCTGTGCCTCCCGCTGCCCAGAGGCCTGTGAACCCCAGACGGGTGTGGTCGGCCCCTGCCTCCACCTCAGGGACCCTGCTGGGCCCATCACCTCCATGGCCACATCTGAAGTCGTGCTGGGGAAAGGAGCCCTACTTGTGTAGGTTTGGGGTCCGATGGGGACGCTAGGCTTGGGCTCTCCGGGACCTCTCAGTCTGGGTGTCCTGGCCCTCCCTGAGCAAAGCCCATAGAGGATCGCCGACGTGGGCCTTCCGGGTCCCAGAAAGAAGCGGCGGGGGGTCTTACACACTCCGCGGGCCCGCTGTGTTCCCTGCTTGTCTGCGCCTCCCCCCACCCGCCAGCCTCCGCCTTGAGACCCTGAGACACGGGCAGGAGAGCGCTCAGCCCGGGCCGGCACAGAGCGACTCATTCTGTTCAACAGAGAAGTCTTCGTAATCCAGACTACTTCTCAGTCTCATCTCTTACCTTTTAGGATCCAGAAGCAATTTCTTCCAACCCCGTAAAGCTCTGACGCCTCACCTGGGTTTTTCTTCCGTTTCTACTTGAAACCCACCAGCTACCATCCGAGCTCACCTTCTGCTTGTGACGCCTCCCTGGCGACGGCCGTGGCAGCCAGCGAACGCTAGCATCTTGGGCCTCCCCGGAGACTCCCCTGCGGCCAGAGGCTCCGTGACAAGGAGGCCTGCCTTCCAAGACATTGCGGGCGACGGTTCTGCCTAACGTCCTGCCAGGGCTTGATGGCCTCACCAGTCCTCTGGCCTGCAGCGCCAACCTCACCATCCGTCAGCATACCGCCAGAACGAGGCCGTGGTCTTAGGTTTTCATCACACCTGCACCCCCTTCCAAATGTCCGTGGCTTAACCCATCTGCCTCCTATTCACTTAGCAATCCTGTAGGCGAGTTCTGTCGGCTGCTGGCCGCCCTCCACATGGCCATTCTGGGAGCCAGGCTCCCTCCGCCTGTGGTGTAACCCTCCTCCCCGGCTTCAGATGCCCTTCACAGCCACGGTGGGCAAAGACCACCAACTTCTTATCACGTTGGCCTGGAAGGGACAGACGCCACGTCCACTCCACTCCGTCAGTGAGAACTAGTGCTGGGCTCCACCAAGACGCAGGGGGTGGGGTGCAGAGCTGCAAACGAGACCCCGTGGACGCTGTCCCGGCAACAGCTCCCGCTACACCGTGGACGAAGAAACCCAAACCTCTGAAGCCATCTCTGCAAAGAGTAGCATAAAAAAATTCAAAAGAATGGCTGCTTGTGCTTCTCAAATTTTTCTGTGCATAAGAATCAACATAGAGTGGAAATAAAAATGCAGACCCCTGACTCCATACCCAGGGGTTTGGATCCAGCAGGTCTGAACCTGGGGCCTGAGCTTCTGCACTTTTGACTAGTACCCACAGGAGGGTCTGCTGAGGGTACTTCGAGAACGCAACAATAGGGAGTCTAGAACGATTAATAAAAGATCGATAAATCGCGCTGATCCACAGAGAAGAGGACGCACTCGCTGCGGCTCCAAGAGCGTTAGTTTCTGGAGGGCCCAGCATGGTCTCAAGGGTCTCTCCTGCTCTGTGCCTTGTGACCTTGGGAAAGAAAGGGTCGTTCACGGCCACTTCGGGGGTAAAGCCTGGAGACCACAAGGCCACCTCCTCACTGGGAGGATCCGAAGGGTGCACATGTAACTGCGTGGCCGCACTTCCTGCTCACGCTTTGCGCAACACTTTCTAAAGAAATGCACCTTCCTAAGAGCAGCTCCTGCCCAGCGAGGAACATTGTGCCTGCAGACTTCAAAGTACATCCAGTCTCTTCGTGGCACACAATGAACACCTGACAAATGCTCGGCCGTGTGTTAAACACAGGAGCCAGACAGAGGAAAACCAGATTCGCCCTCGGAAACCAAGTCTTCCAGGCAGGGTGGACCGCAGGAACCGGACGGTGACACAACAGGTGCCGGGGAGAAGCACGAATTACGTTTGGGGAGACCGGCAAGGAAAGCGGTGTGTGCGGTGGCTTAGGAGTTCGTGGGATGTTCGTTAAGCCTCACTCCACGTGGAAAGGGCACGTTTACCTGTTTAATGACAGTCAGTACCCAAGAGCGAAGGAAGGTATCAGACAACATAAAATGACAAGTGTATAGTGTCAACCAGGCAGAGAAATGGGAAATTTTGAGAAAGGGATTTGCATTTTTCATTATTTCTAGGCAGGATGGTATCGCAGTGGCAACATGACATCTAAAAATAAGACAACAGAGAAGAAATTCCTTCCAGCACCCCCATCAGCAACTTGCCGTCTTTGGACGACTCACAGCTTTGGACAACTCATCTCGTGCATCCCTGTCTGTTGAACAGAGGTGCTAACTTCTTTCTCCCGTGAAGATGCTGGTGGGGCGGGGGAACGACGGTAAGGTAACAGCTGGATTCAGACTCTCTTTCCATCCCCGGTCCTCAGTTTGCCCTCCCTTCAAGGTCTTCAGACCCTTTTTCTAGCCCTGGAGCTGTCCGTGGTCCTCACGTTCTCTGGGCACATCCTCTGAAGTATTGACTTAACACTTCAGCTAAACTTTTCTTTGCATAAAATGTAATTACCCGTTCCCCTAACACAAGAGTGCAGAAAACATTAGTAGGACTTCCATGCGGGTCGAATCGCAGCAGAGGTAACTGCTGGTGAACCTGAAGGATTGGTCCTCTGGAAACTTTATTTGCTATTAATCATCCAAGCAGCAGGAAAATAGGATAGGAAGTTTTAATTATCCTGACAGCCAGGGTTTCAAAGTGTGGAGACATTTGAGGCTGTCTGACAAGAGCATCAGATGAGCTAAAGTCACCAAGGAGAACGAGCGCGTAAGTGCAAGAAAGGATGTTCTCTTTTTTAAAAAAGATGGACCTTGATGTTTCTCCCCCATGATTTCGGGCAAAATGCACCATTACAGCCTGTTTACGATATACTGAGAATGTAAGCGAGTGGAGACTGGTTCTTTACGGGGCATCTTGGGATATTCAAAAAATTAAATCCTTTCTATGTCTATCACGCAGAAACACGGCTCTGAGATGCGGAAGCAGAGGGTTTACGTGGCAGTGCTCCTGAGAGGGGGTGAAGAGGGACAGCAGAACTCCAACCACAGTGCAACAGCCCCAGAGACCCCCGTGTGGGAGGAGCTCTGCAGAGAAGACGGCCCTGAGCATTGCCCCAGTAAAGCGAGCGGGCACTTGTAGGCTGCGCCGGGCACCTCCATCACCCGGTCTCTGGATGGGGCTGCCCCAGGGCGGGTCCCTGCGCGTGTCTACCCTCTGACTTCTTACCGCTGTTAGCTGTCATCTGTTTCTCCTGCTGTTAAAATCACCTTTCAGTGCACTTGCCAAAACTTCCCCCAGTGACTGAGGAGTCTGGTCACTGGAGACCTCCCTCTGCCACCCATCTGGACCTCAAATCCTCCTGACTGGTTAGAGTTCTTTGCAATTGTTCTCAGTCAAATAAATGGAGAATGAAAGTATCTTCTTCTTCTAATGTGATATTTTATGTACAAAATTATAATAAAATATTCTCCGTGCTCAATAAAACAGCTGATTTAAAGCTTAGCAGGAAATATCTTGGCTTCCTGGCTAAGACCAGCTGCTAAAGGACAGTAAAACATTTATATGCAGGAGAACACACACCCAACTCACCCCATCTTGCAAAAATATTCTTTAATATCCATGTGTCATTTCTTTTGAAAGACTGAGGGTAAAGATATACGGTGCCTGTAAAGATGTTTTTTCCAAGAGTTTCTTTTTTCCCCATTATTTCTAAATTAGCTGATTCCACTGACAATTTTTTAGCTTTCTACATCTAGAGATTCACCATGTCTCTATTTAAATATATGAACTTATAATGACACGCTATAAGATTATTTCAAAAAATTTATATTAATATTTGGTTTCTGAATCACAAGACAGTGTTCTAAATGGACAAAAATCTTAGAATAGTCCTTTTAAGTGGACACCAGTCAATCACATTATTGAGTTCCAAAGGCACAAAGAAGTGCGTGAACTTGAAGAGAAAATAAAATGACGCCGGACATGTGAATATTCCCTGGATGAATCCTGGTAACAAGATTTAATTTCAACAGACATTTTCAGCCAAGCTTTATACAGGAACTGTGTTGATACATATTAGGACCAGTATAAAGGTTCCTAACTCCCACCATGAATGATGGGAGGAAGGGGTGTCACTTCCTTAAGGAAAAAAACCCAATTAATAAATATAGAAGAAGTGAGAGAAACAGGAAATCACTATTCCAACACCTCATTAATGATGGTCACAGGCAAGCTCCATCATGAGATGTGAAATTGGTGAGAAAAGTTTCAGAAGAAACTAAATATTTGTATAATTTCAAGTTTCACCCCCTCCCCAAGGTATTTATTCTTACAAAAGGAAAGATAGTTACTTTGCTGTGGAGAAATCTGGCAGACGCCACCTTAACCGAGAGATCAAGGTTACCTCACCCGCAGCGAGACACAGAGACACCACGTGCCTTCCGATACGACGCCCTGAGAATCAGACGCCACCCCCTGGGCACTCCTGCCCAAAATGCATGACTTCAATCTAATCAGGACGAAGCGTCAGACAAACCCCAACTGAGGGACCTTCTGCAAAGCAGCTGCCGGGATTCGTCACAAGTGCCGAGGGCGCGAAAGACAAGGACTTTCTCCCGCGCCACAGACGGGAGCCTGGGAGCTGCGACCCCAAATGCAGCAGGGGACCCAGGCCTGATCCCAGCCAGGAAAAGGGCGTCCTTAGGAAAGCCAGTGAAGTGGGGCAGGGTCTGCAGGTTAGTGACGGCCCCGCATCGAAGTTAAGGTCTTCACTTCACTACTGCCCCCTTGTAGCGCTCAGCAGCAACATCGCGGGGAGCACGCGGGAACGATTTTTGCAACTTTCTCTAAGTCTAAAATGATTTCAAAATGAAGAAACTAAACGAGCCGAACACCTCGTGCTGCAGCCACGCTGACTTCCGGGGAGGCTCTTCAACGTGATGGTAGGGTACGTCGCCACAGCGTACTTTATCCGGGAAGGAAAGTGGTTCACACCACGGCAGGGAGAGGAAAGGGGCCGCTGAGGACCCCAGATAACGTCTGACTGCTGACACCCCGAACCACAGCAGGAGCTGCTTCCCCTCCACTCCGCACCCTGCAGCAGAATTTCTTCCGCTCCCACCTTCGAGGGGCGCGGCCGTTTTGACTGCAAGATGGGGACAAACACACCAGTGGGTAAAAGGGAAAATGGGAGTGGAACCATGGCTGATGGAAACAGGACATTCAGGGGGAGCCAGGACACAGCCAGACCGCGGGTGCCCCTGACTCGGGCCCTCGCGCACCCTGGGTCCCTCACTCGCCTCACAGACGGCAAATGCCGGCAGGAGCTTCAGTTAAAAGGGGAGACATTAAACACGGCACCAAGCACATCGTGGCGCATGTTCAGAAGCACTGGAGAGACAAAGTGCCTTTTTATCCCATCGAGAAGGGTCAAAACAGTGTCACTTCCGAAACGGGGGCCAGAGGGCCACACGCCTGGGGTTGAAGGCATGTAGAAGGCTGGACGCTGGACAGCAGGAGGAGAGAGAGGCCATCGCTGACGCCCTCACCCCGGCCCCCCAGACCCCTGCAGGCGCATTTCAAACAGGCGCCACCCAGTGACCTCCCACGATGCTGACGACGGTGACCCCACCCGGTGGGGCCCGGGACGTGGCTCGGCGTGGCAACGCCCACCCCGAAGCGGCTTGTGTTTCTAACACGGGGCACAGTGACCCTCAGACGAACACTCAGAAATGCTGTTTCCAGATGATTCAAATTCCACCTGCAAGAAATGTGACGGAAATGCGAGCTCCGTACCACCCCCGAGCTACGGCCAGCAGCTGGACCAGACAGAGGTGCTCATGGGTGCATCTCTACAGGCACCGGCTGAACGGAGACGAAGCCTTTCCTGCGTTACTCGAAACAAAAGGAAAATGACATTTTCAAAGTAAAATGCCTCCAAGTCTGTCCAGTAAAGGAAAACTAGCTCCATGGAGACCACACAGTTTATTGGAGGATGTTAAAGAGATGCTGCTGGTCTCTGGGCCTCTAACATCATATGTGGCAAAAGGGAGAAACGCTGAAATATTTATATGAATATAAGATGAAACTTAACCAATGGGGCCTACTTCAATTACAGGTATTTTCATGTTACTGCTAAGCTGAAGTCCTCTGTCAATATTTTATAGGCTGCAAGTCCGGCCTGGGCACCGTTACGCCCCTGGCTCCTACCACAAATGCTGCCTGTCATTCACGATGTGACAGATGTGCCGTTGGAAGTTATACAGAAAAGAAAAAAAAAACCACTTTCACATTTTACGCTGGGATATTTTTTGCAGTGCATTAGTGATGTGAAGATGATACTAGATTTGTTGATAAGTTTCAGAAAATATTTTTCTTCCAAAATATTTCCATAATTATAAATAATCAAAGCATAGAAATTGTAGCTACACTGACTCTTTTTTAAAATTTTTATTGGAGTATAGCTGATTTACAATGTTGTATTAGTTTCAGGTGTACAGCAAAGCGAATCTGTCATTCATATAGGCCATTACAGAGTATTGAGTAGAGTTCCCTGTGCTATACGGTAGGTCCTTATTAGTTATCTATTTTATATATAGTAACGTGTGTATGTCAATCCCAATCTCCCAGTTGATCCCTCCCGTCCCGTATCCCCTACGCTGACTCTTTAATTCCATACCGTGTCATTACAGGTTGCTTTTCACCGGGACTCTTGATATGGTTTCAATGCTAAACACACCCCTTGGTCCTTTTCAAAGACAGAGAGAGAACCTCTTTGAAGAAAAAGGAGCCCAACCCTCCCACAGAACATCAGGTCGGTCTTTGCGCCGAGGGAGGGTGCAGGGGACAGTCTGCTCTCGATGTCTCCACCTCTCCCTAGTTAGCGTTACCGAGAGTCACACATGCGTATCCCAAAACAGGTCCTGTAACGTTTCAGTTAATTTGGGGTAAATTACAGTACAGGAAATATCAATGCCTCTTAAAATGAATTCAACAAGCTGCGAGGCTCTGTCACCAACACAAGTATTAGAAACCCAGCTCGTGCCCAAGGCCGTCGCCGCCCCGCCAACCCCTCCATGGCCACGAGGTCCGCTCACCCGGCACCTGCTGGGGTCAGAGGTCAGCACTGGCATCACGACCCCAGCGGGCACCCCGAGAAGTGAGCTCGTGGCCCGGAGCCCCTCGACATGCGGGGCCCCCGCGCACCCCGGGCCTGGCCTCCTGCACCTCACAGCCTCCCTGCCAGGCTCAGACAAGGCGCCGCACTACTCAGAGCTGGAGTTTTGTCCTACCCTCCCGAGGATAACGGCGCCTCAATCCAACACTCCCAAACCAAAGCTGTGGTCTTCCCGACAGCACCCAGAGCTCTGCCCCGCGCATGGTACCCAACCCGAGATGAGATGCAGAGGAACGCCAGGACCACACGTCTCATCGACTTCTCCTGCCCTCCCCCACCCACTCCCAGCCAGTCTACACGAGTGCGCTTGGCTTTACAGCCTAAATTCTGCTGAGACCGATTTGGATGGAAATCACCGCAAGGGGCAGCCCACGGCCCCTGCCTCTCGGCTCAGACCTGAGGCCAGGAAAGCAGGTCTGCTGGGCCCACCAGCAGTGATACAGCCTCAGGCCCTGTGCTCTGCGTCAGGGACAGTCCGCCACGACGTCCAGCCTCACTGTAAACGACAGAAATGCACCCTGGGCTACAGGCAGGCCACGAGGCTCAGAGAAGCCCCCAGGGTGGCCTGCTGGCCGATCCCACCTTGCTTCTCTACTTCCTTCAGGAGAAGTTACCAAGGAAGATGCACCCAGGCCACTGGGTCAGGACCGTGTGTCGGGAGAGCAAGTCAGAAGGAAGAAACGTGCTCCCCTGAGGAGCCGCCAAGGGCAGGTGGGCGTGCGCCAAGCCTCCGCCCAGCCCACCCTCAGGACAAGAGCACAAACGCCGCCCCATCCTGAGGAAACAGGTAAGGAGCTCACCTTGATCGTGACCTCATCCCCCTCATGTCCTATCACCCAGCAACCGCCTCCCCTGAGAAGTCATAGGAACTTGTTCATTCATCCGACAGATTCTCACAGAGCTGCTCTTCGCTGCCAGCCCCGTTCTAGGCGCTGGGAAACCACAGAAGTAACTCGAATGTTCTCACAGAGACGGACAAGACCAGGAGCAAGTTGGTCTCGGTGGTGACGTGGTGCCGGGGGCTATAAGGAGGTGGAACGGGAGCCCCGAGAGCCAGCGAGTGGGAACGTGGGGCGCGAGCCTAACCCCAGGCACGGGGCCAGGTGGCAGGAGGGAGCGGCCCAAGGCCCCAGTCACCAGGAAGCCATCAGGGCTGGGCTGGGGACAAGAAGAAGGAAACACACAGACCCCACAGCCTTCTCATGGACGCCAAGACAGCTCCCTGCCCTCGGAGATGCCCCAGGCCTCAGGGCATGGGCGCTTCGGGGAGTAGCGGGTGAGTCCTCTCACTGCCTGTTCTTATGTGAACGAACCCACATTGTGACGCCCTCAGGCCTGAAGAGCTTTTCCATACCCGCACACGCCTGAGGTCAGAAGGCATGTCTGTCTTGACACCAGGGAACTGGAGCTCAGAGGGGCCACACTCTCCAGGGAGCCACAGAGCCGGGCTTCCAGGCCCGCATCCGGGTTCTGACCCTGTGCTCATGCTGGCATCTCCCCGCGTCTTCCTAGTGACTGCCCAGTACATCCAGCTCCAGGACCCCATGGACCTGTCTACACAGTGGTCATCCCACCAGGATGAGTCCGCCCATATCACCCAGACCTCCAGGGTGAGGAGGGTGCGCCCTTCCTCTTCTCAGCTCACCTGGCCCACAGGTGCCAAGAAGCCCTGCAGAGCACAGATGAACTGATCTGAGGACGGTCGCAAGAGGAGCAGCGGCACCAGCGGGGCAGGGCGCATCCCCAGTGTGAAATGCGGAGCAGACTGAAGGCCAAGGGCTGGATCTGAAGGTCAGTGTCTAGAAGGCAAGCTCAGGGCGGAGCTGGGAGGAGGGCGGAGTGGACAGAGGGCCACGGTCCTCAGGGAGAGGCTGCTCAGTAAAGCCTCCAAGGCCAACGCTGATGGGTCCCCACCCTGACGCGGGCTCCACCCAGATCCCGAAATCCCGCGGTCTCTGTGCCACCCTCACCTGTTTCCTGCACATGTCCAGGGTCCTAGGAGGTGTGCACTTCCCCCAACCAAAGAGCTTTAGAGTTTGCCAAGTACCAGCTGCAGGAGGGGGATGGTCATGTATGAAACAAACAGACACATTTGCTGTGACTCCAAAACTGAGTACATTCCACACTTGGGAAGGAACTAGGTCTGGGGAAAATCAACTTAATGCATTTTCCAAAGTCTCCAAAAAGGTCCTTGGGTAGAAGAGTTACAGTGAGACTTGCCCGCGGTCTCTCCCTCCCTCCCTTCTTTCTCTGTGGTCTCCCTCATTGCTGGGAACCTGGAACAAAATGTGGGACCAGCACCTGCAACCTGGTGAGGCTGTCGGGGGCGGCCTCTGCCCGGGGTCCCGGGGCGGGTGGCAGCTTCCTCTCAGGCGGCCCCCACGTGTCCCGTCACGGAGGAATTGGACACCATGTGAGCCGCAGAGGAGACAGCTGCCCCCGTGGCCCGGGCTGGCGCCGAGGAAGGGGAGTGAGGTCGCCACCAACGGGGCTGCCACTCAGGAGCAGACAGGACACAAACATCGCAAGACAAGGAACTCCCGCTCGCCAGGACGCGCCGTCTGGCTGACGCGCTTTTTTTTTTAACGCTATCGATTCTATCTGCCAAAGGTCACGAATTACAGGAGGAATTATTCTTAAGGTATTTGCTGAGCCCGACCTCTTCTAATGATTTTCCTACCTCTGGCCGGTGGGTCCAGGAGGATTTTTGCTGCTCAACTGTTGTTAAAAGCCCCTGCTCTCTGTAGTCACCCAGCTTCTCGGGGAAGATGCAGATAAGTCCACTGGGTGGGGGGCAGGTTAGCTGGATAAACCGTGTTCTGTCCACAGCCTGGGCTCAGACGCTCCCCTCCTGGGACACAGGAGGCCTCTCTCAGCGGGCATGGGTCTCCTGAGTGTGGACCCTCTGCACAAAAGAAGCACACGCACTTGAGACACTGCAGAGCCTGACACTGTGGTTTCACTGCAAACACAAGTACAAAAGGCCTCAAATGTCCCCAGAAGGCCCAAGTGAAAGCACGTTGCATAGAATAAGGCCAGTTTCGGCAGGTCACCCAATGGAGAACAGATGGCAGCTCAGAAGTAATGCTGAGTCACTCACTGGTGTCTGGGGGGCTTTCACTCCCCCGAGCTGTTTAAAACCAACACGTAGAGCTCCGGTGGAAGCAGCTGAGGGAGGCATAGTCCGATGCGCCCACACAGACACTGTCCTAACTTGCCCCCTGGGCGAATTGCGGAATTTGTTATCTTTATTGTAAGAGGCTTATTATGTTTCTTTTTGTGATCACTTGAAGTTTGGTAAATGATACAATACAATTTATTATTTATACAGTGCCCTTCACAGAGAGTATCACAGAATGTTTTGCAGGAGGGGTGAGACAGAGAAGCAGACAGCTCTGCAGAGTTGGCAAGACCCTCCAGCGATGGGGGTGGAGGCCACGGGGCGGCCCGAGGGGCTGCGCTCTGTCCTGTGTCCCGGTTTCCATCTGGGCGCGCCCGTCGACGCCTGTGGGGACGCAAGCGTGGGCACACCCGCGGCGTGTCCGCCGCCTTCGGGACTCAGCCAAGAATGGCGTCCCTGAGATTCATCCACTAAAACAAGCACCGAGGTAGGCCTTCGAAGCTGTGAGAGCGCCGCCCGACTCTGCGGGGTCTTTGATTTCGTCGTCGTGGTGGTGTTTATCCTCAGAGGCAGATCAGATTAACTTTACTGCAGCTGAAAATCATGCATATATCGTTGAGAAAGACGCGCTTATTCCTTACTGCTCTTGCATACGACACAAGCAGCACCCCTCCAGGACGAGCGCTGGCGGGCATTTTCAGTGTTCCTCCATGATACAGTACATCATGATGTTAATTTTCCACATTACTTTATTCCTGCTCCAGACCATATTTTACAACAGAGAAAACAAACTGCCTGTAATTACACCGCATGCCAGGACAAATTAAGTAAACACACATTTTTTAATGCTTCAGGCTGTTAGGGTAGAAAACAAAGGACTTCGGTTAAGGTCAATATTAGAGTTATGCAATTGCCCAGGGATACAGAAGACAAGCCCTGATTGAATGTGGGCGAAGAGGAAATGGTTCCATTCAACGCCACAGAGCTAGATCCTCGAAAAATAATATACTGCCAATGAGGCCAGGGTGTTTCTCCTATTTTATATTCATTTTCTGGGAGATCAATGCTAATGCCAATAATTAAAAAATAGTAACAAACTAACAGGAAAATCCATTGTGTCATTAACAAGGACATAACTAGAAGTAAGCCCACTGTCCTCTACACCTGCCTCTGGAACTTACGTCTAAACAAATACGTGCGATCAGTGGAGCCCACAGACCTGAGCAGCTATGTTTTTCTTTCCTGTTCCTTCCTGCAAAATACTGACGATCACACCGAATGTTCAGAGTTGAGGAAATGCGGAGTTAAGAAAGGATCCGGGGGGCACGGGTGATTTTAACAAGCCAGTGCAACGAAAAAGAACATTGTAAATGCCCGGCAAGATTGGGGAAGGTCAGAAATAAGTGTTTCTGCTTCTACGCATCCCGCATCCCGCCATAGCAGCCAGGACAGAAGGAGGAAGCGGCATCGCCAGGAAGGTGCGGAGACAGACACGAAGGCTTTGGTGTCACCAGACTGATGAGCTCACACGCAGGCCACGCGCCTTCAGTGGCCGTGGCCGCACTCTCATCCTCACTCCAGCTTCGCCAAGACACGTGCTTTGGTTTTCCCTAGAAGACAGAAATATTTGCCTTCTCCTCCTACGCAGGAGCTTCCTAGACATCAGACACAGCCCATCCTCTTGGATCATGGATTCCGTATTTGCAATTCACTCACGCCCTAAAACATGCCGTCACCTCAAATCAACGCTCAGGGCCTCACGGTCCTTCGCAGACACACAGAGACGCCGGGGTGCCCGTCCCAGCTGACAGCGAACAGGTGATGCCTGCCTCCTGCACCAGCTCTTACACGGGAGACACACGTCCTCTTCAGGGTCCATTCAGGGCCACGTTTCTCAAATTTTCAAGCTTCTTCTTGATGATTTCACTGTTTACAAGTGTCCCGTGTGTGATGCTGGTGGGTGTTCTGAGCACAGGAAGGCCGTGACGTCCCTCCTGCTGAGAACACGTGTGTTAGATGAGCCTCCCTCAGGGCGAGTTGCAGTGATGCCGGCCATGAGCTCCGCGGGCGTGGATCCACGGTACGTGCTAAATAAGGCGCCCCGGGGCCCTGGACCCTGGCTGTGCAGCCCTGAGCACCGTCACCCAGCTCTCCTTCCCAACAGACGCAAAGAGCAGCAAAAAGCACTGCAAACTGTCTGCACTGGACTCATCATCACCACTTAACATACATCGTATATACATAACATTACCTATTGTGTCCATTACATATACATACACACAGAGAGAACCTGCAGTCCACATCCAATTTCAAAGCAAGCTCAAGCAAACTCAAAATAATACTTCCCCTTTGCCTGTATTTCATTACAGCCTTAAAATTCACTAAAACCCCAGGTCAACGTTGCTCAGCTAACTTCTAGGTCCAGGATTTTCAGGTGTTTTATAATCCCATAATTGGCGATTAAATTTGTTTTTGCAAACCGACATGCAGGTCCCCGCGTGGGTCCCCGGCAGTCACACAGGTGGATGCACGGCCTCTTCTTTATTTGACCGCCCACTTGATTCTTTAGTTTCACAAGGCAAAAATGAGGGTGTCTTATCTTCAGTAATGAGGACAAAGCTGGGGTCCACAATGAGGAATTCAGCTAACGTGGGTTTCCTTTTAGCCGTTTACACCAGACCCTTCCTCTGTCGAACAAGGACCTTGTTGGTTTTGCCCCATCCTTCCCTAGAGAGTCATCTGATTCATTCAGGGCAAGGAAGACTTGAACTTTAAAAAAAAAAAAAAAAACTCCACTGGCCATTTCTCAAATCTGCAAACTCCAATGGAAAGGCTATTTAAAGAATTGAGCCTCTGGAAGGATCCACCCAGAAGGCTCAGCACGGTGCCAGGATTTGAAGTGGTTTGTCTCAGCTCCAAGTGTTTTCTGCCGTCCCCAGTATTTTCCAGCCTGAGAATGTGGGCATGAAAAATGGTCATTGTGGGAAGACCAACTCCCTCCAAATCACTCCAGCAGGCAGTAGCCATAACAGCATCACTGTCACGTTGGCCAGGGTCCTGCACTGCTCTACAAACGGTAGGTCAGGATGTGCACAGCGCCCCCCAGAGCATCACGACAGCTCCCAGGACCTGCGGCACCGCCTGCCTGCTGCAGGAGCTGTTGTCTTTGTGAGATGTGACCCTCAGTTACTTAAATTCTTACCTCTGAGATAACAGTATTTTGGTAATGGATACGACACAACGCCAGATAATATGCAGCGGAATCAACCCCGCCCAATGGCACGTACACACTCATATATTCACACACATGCACGTACACACACGTTCACATACATGCACGTACACACATGCACACACGTAAACACACGCAATGCACATGAATGCATATACACATGCGCATGTGCGTGCACACACAAACACATGCACACGTGCACATGCAGACACACATGTACACGCAAACACACGCACGTGCACGTGTGCATGCACACATTCACGTACGCACACATGCACACGCAAACACACATGTGCGCACACGTACACAAACACACATGCACACGCTCACCTACATGTATGTACACACATGCATGCATACACACGCACACACATGCACACATTCACATGCACGCCCATACACAAACACACATGCACACACATACACACACGCAATACACTCACACATACATGCCCATACACACACACAAACACACATGCACATACACACGCTCACACATTCACATACATGCCCATACACACATGCACATTCACACACATGCATGCACACACACACATCTATCTGTCAGAGGCGAGTCAGCTGTCTTAAAACAGCCGAGGGATGGCGCTGATCTGAGAAATGTTCTGTGCACATTTGAACCCTCGCAGGTGGGGCGGGGACCAGGCAGCACCGCTCGGGGCTGCGTTTAACCCCTCTGCGTTGTTATTATTACCGCACAGGCCACTCCTAAAGCGCGCCCTGCGCTGGCACGGCGCCAGAGGGTCCTCGCACTTTTCCCACGCCTCGCACCGTGTCGCAGGGCCTGGAGTGACTGTGGCTGCTTCGTGGACGAAAGCCCCGCGACCCAGAGATGGGCAGGGAACCGGGAGCCAATCTCCCCTTGGCAGGCTCAGACCACAGCGGCCCCTTCCAGCGTCGCCCGCGGTGGCCGCGGCGTCTGTGACTCACACCCATCCCCCGGGGAAGGCGAGCGGTCCGTCAGAGCCCTAAGATCTCGGAGAGCTCAGATCAGTCTGGTTCTGCTCCCTGACACGCCTAGTATGCACAAAAATACTTTACCTGGAGAATCGTCTCAGAATTCTATCCATCAAAGAATTTGCCAAAGATTCGCGTGCACGGAAATGCACCAGACGCACACCCGATATGATCGCAGGGCTACAGGTGAGCGCAGCCCCTGGGGACCTGCCGCTCCGGCAGCCTCACCTTACAGACGAGGTGAATGAGAACCGAGATAGCGCCATCAAATACCCCCCGCCCAGATCTTCTTCTTTCCTGGAGGTGTCTGCTGGGAAAATGTCACTTCGGCCATGCGATAAAATCAGAGTTTCCTGGGCCCAGCACGACAGCAGCCTCAGATCATCCACGCAGACAGGACAGAATTTGAGACCGAGACCTGGGGAGCTCCTGCAGCCCCACACGGTTATCCAGAGACGTGCTCACAGATACTGGCAAGTCCTGTTCCCATCTGCTCCCCGACTCGGGTAAACAGAAACCTGAGGACTCGTCCCAAGGAAAACTCTAGAACGGACCTGAGTCCTGTTTCACTGACCTCGTGAGAAACCCAGGCAAATTTCAGGATCAGAAGGGGATGTGGAGCCACAGATACTCGGGAAGATGAAGAGCCGGTGTTCTCCTGTCCAGAACCCGCTGGCACACGGACTCCCCTTCTAAACCTGACCCTGCGGGTTTGCACAGTACCCTCCCCCGCTCCCCCTTCCCCCCGATCCTGAACCGCATGGAGCCCCAGGCACCTCACACCCGTGTCTCTGCGAAGCTGCCTCAACTGTCCCAGCCGCTTCTAATCCTGGGACACAGGCCCGCTGGCACCCGCTGGAGACCCAGGGCGGCTCTCTACCCCTCCGGGCCCCCGAAACCCCAGCCAGGGTTTCACCTGTGCTTTCTGCACCCGTCAATCATCTTTAGTGCTGGGTGGGCCAGGCTTTTCTGCAACGTTCTGCTTCTCTCTCTCTTTTAAAGCATCCACTCCTTGAGACTAGGGATGTACCTTATTTATTCTTCTCTTTCCAAGGCCAAGACACGTGGTGGTCTCCGCAAATGGTCACGAAGAGTCAGGGTGTGGATTAGCCAGGCCCTCTGCTCCACGCTGGGGCGTACGGCAGGTCCTGGAAACCAGGAGGCCGGGTGATGGCTCGAGTCAGGCGTTAATTCAGCTGCATTCATTACAGTTCTCCGTGGAACGCCGCCAGCTAGACATTCAGAAGATTAAGGTCAGGATAAGATTAAAAGAGGAAAGAGTGAAAAAGGAAGGAAGAAGGAGGGCGGGATCTGCCGATCTGTTGCTCAGAGACTTAACGTCTATCAGTGAAAAATGTTTACAACATGTACAGAGAGAGAGAGAACTTAAAATATTTACCGCACACCTTCTCAAATATGCATCCGGTATTACATAGAGAAACTACGAAAGGAAACAAATACAAGAACAACAATTTACACTTCAATAAGATTCTATTCTTTAAAACAATATTACCTCAAATTTCTTTCAAGGGAGAAAAAAGTACGTTCCCTAGTAAATATGAGATGCAAAGCACGGTTTGTTTAAATTCGATTTACACACAGCTTTTCTGGGGACGATCCGTGAGGGACAGGGCGAAGCCCACGCACCAGACATGCAGCAGTAAGGGTCCTGGCCTGAGTTGGGGGGCGCGGGGCATGGCCACTGGAGGGGCCTCTGCTGGACTCCGAGCCCAGGGTGTGGACGAATCCTGCGGGACGGCCCGGGACTCCAGGCTGTTGGAACCCAGAGTCCCTGCTGGGAAGCATCGGTCGCTCACTCACCAGCCCTGCCCCTCACCTTCCAAGGGGCTGGGGTCTTGGCCGGCCCAGGTGGCCTGGATATCACAGTCCCTTTAGTGCTTCAGATGGGCCGGCGAGCGTGGGCCCCGTCCAGCCAAGGACACGGCGAGGTCTGCGCTCCTGCCCGGGCTCACGTCCACTCAACCCACTTCCTCCTCCACGTGGGAACACTGGTTGAGGTTCTCCTGTGGAACGGGCATGTTATGCACGGCCAGCAAGCCCTGCGGGAAAGGGGCTTGGTGAAGTAGCAGCACCCAGAGAGTCGCATCGTGACAAAGCGCCACAGTGACACTGAACGGCAGGGTCGCAGGAACGGCCGAGGTCCAACCTGGTCCCTGCAGGTGACACTCAACGTACAAAACAAAAGCAGAAGCTTTCTGAAGAACCCGGTGCTCCGACACCTGTTTCATCCTCGTCCGCTGCTTTTTATTTTGTTTCTATGTAAATGCTGGTTGCGTGCACCACTGGGTCATGAGCCCAGTAGTTTGAAAATCACGGGCTGGGGTGACCTGGGAAGTTTTCCTGGGGAGTCGCTGCTCTGGGACGGTGCCCAGGGTTGGGGTTGTGTGAGGAGAGCCCCCGGGGGCTCCGGCGCCCCCCGTCCCCGTCCTTCGCGCTCCTGAGGATGTTCCAGCACGTTGGCTCGGGGGGGGGCCTCTCCCCGTGGGGTCAGCTGCCTGCCTGAGCCGGGGGTCCCACACGGTCCTGGATCTGCTGGCCTCCCAGCGCTCACAGACAGGCGGCCCGACCTAGGCCTGCTCGGTGGAAGTGGGCTGAGGTCATTGCACAAGCTCCCGCCTCGGAGGTTTGGGGATGGAAGAGATGACCGGTGTTGCCAGCGAGGCCAGAACCCGCTGCAGGTGCTGGTTATTTAAGGACGGGATCGTAGGTGATTTGCCCACATTTCCAGGACCAGCCAAGGGGCAAGGCCAAGAGCGGACGCTGCTCTTTCGGCCTCTGGACGGCGTGTTTGCTGCCCCCTCGGCTGGTTGAGCTCCTGTTGCCGCTATAACCGACCTCCGCGTGGACTCTCTATCCTCACACGGTAGCATCGTCACGGTTCCCGTCACCCTACCGTCTCCCCACCACCCTGCTCCCCCCCGGAACCCAGGGAGATCACCGCCAGCTGGAACGGCATACTTTGGAAATCAAAGTCTTCTTTCATCTGTCATTGGACAGCTAGTAAGTTTTCGAAGTCAAAGATATGGCTCAAATTTTAGCAACTAAATACACGTGAAGAAGAAAGTTATTACTCATCCAACTAATTGAATTTTGGAAGACTTGGCTTTCCCACTGAGTTGCATGGCCTGATGTTGATTTTGTCATAGATCCTGTCAAATAACACACTATACCGTGCGTCCCATTATGGTAACATATTTTAACATAATCGGTCAATCTCCTGGAGGTTAAAAAGCACTAAACTGAAAAACCCAGAGCTATTGGGTCTTAAGATGTATGGATGGCATGAAGTTTTTAAATTTTTGTCCTCTAGAGCATTGCTGATTTTCAGAATGGACATGTCCTGTTTACAAGAAACTCCCAAGATTCACGCAGTCTTGTGACGGTGACGGAAGAGGCCCCTGCTCGGCCCCCTCGACGGCTCCTGGAGGGGACGGCACCACCGGTCACTACGTCTCGTCCAAGAGGTCGTCCGAGTCGCCATGTTAACGAGAAGCTGCGTGGCCCCCACTGCCCAGCAGGTCCTCACTGAGGCAATCACTGCCCCAGGACCTCGAAAGACAAGAATTCCATTTTTTAAAAATCTAGTTAACATATCAAAGAGCAGTAAATGTGCAAATTGCTGTTCCAAGGGCTCCTTTATTGCCTTTCCTTCTCAGATGTCCTCCGGCCCCTGCACCCGGCCCCCTGACACGGTTACTCACTGGCGGGAAGAGTGAGCTATTTATACTCCTCAGATGTTTACCTTCGTAAAGACACTTCAAAGAGTGCTTGCGGGGCTCTCCCTGGCCCAGCAAACACTTAAAACCTATTGCTGTGATGGATGGAGCCTCTCCCCAGATTTAATAAATAGACACCGCGGCCCCTGCTTCTCTCTCAGGGCAGCTGTTCTCCTAATGGGCTCACGGGTGGCCTGGCTGGCCCGGCTTGAGAATTAGGCGAGGCTGCAATGACGATCCAGGGCCTCCTTTTTATTTCTTCCCCCCGAGTCTCGCGTCTCAGAGCCGGATGGTCTGTTAATGTTTCCCGCCAAGCATTCCACAATATTGACTTCATCTTTCTATGGGGGATGATTCCCATAAAGATTACTCGCTCTTCTTTTAATATCGAGCTGCCCCAATGGGTCAGATGAGCAGCCTTGATCGAGTAGAGAACGTAAATACATCTAAACTTCGCCTCACCAAACACGTAAGTTGCTCCGAAGGCTTGATGCCATCAGTAGCTCCCAGGAGGATACACGAGGGGCGGAGTCCGTCTGAACGACACAGACTTAAACGCTAACTAACACCAGCCAGGCTTCCCTTCTGCGGCCGCAGAGGGTTTGGAGAGGCACACGAGCAGGGGGCTTTGCTCAGGCAGTAAACAGCATCGTTTCTCGACGTCCATCATAACCGAAGGGCCCGAGTCACACTGTACCCAGGACCCTTTGGGACACTCACTCAGCTTCCTAATCTTTATATTATTAGCCCCTTTTAAAAATAAAGAAACGGAGGCTGGGCGAGGTTAAACGTCTTGTCCAGGATCACTCAGCAGCCTGACATCCCAACAAATTTCTGACCTTGGAATCATGCTCTCTGATCACCTGACGCCACGTCCTCCACGTGAGGATGACTGAGAAGAGGGGCGTGCCCTCCAGCCACGCTCAGCTCCGAGACGCTAGTTTCAACGCTAACTGAGCCCCGTGAGACGGAGGTGTGTTCCCTACGAGGACAGGCGCCCCTAAGATGCTTCAGAACAGCCAGGGCTGCGCGTTGCAACAACGCAAAAGAATTTTGAATGGAGTCTATCATTTCCAAAGTTTGTTCGTTTCCTGGACTGAAAATCAACACCCAGCTGCAGCCATGCGAGTCAGATTCTGTGGAGGGTTTTTTGCTTGACATCAGCTGCCTGGTGCTTCGGACTGTGTTTCTGTTCCAGCTGCAGAGCCAGGGTTCCAGGAAGAAGCGTGAAGCCCGGTTACTCTAGATAGTTCCACCAACAGGAACCCCACCAGCGGGAGGACGGGACAGCACATGGCCGGGGCCACAGCAGACACCCCAGGAGGGGTGACTCGGGCAGTTAAATCCTCCAGTGCCTGTGCATTGAGGGCAACAGAAGAAATTAATTCAGGAAATAAATGATGCTTTTGTGTCGTTTCTACGTACTAGCTAGTTCTAAGTTACTTAGAAATGTAACCACAGATGAGAAAAACTACAACTTGATCTTCCAAGAGAAAAAAGAAACGTTTGGCCAACCGGTGGTGGGTCAAACCCTGAAACCTTGATCGAGAGACCTGGCAAATTCCTCCGCAGATCCCTCCACCCCCGGCCTGGTCCGGCCTCCAGCAGTGCTCGGGCAGAGCTGAGCCTCTTCCCAGGGACCGAGTCACATCCAAGATGAGTCCCCAGGTTTTATTCAGAGGTTTTCCCGTGACTTTCCATCTTGGAGTCACATGTGTGTGAGGATTGGGAAACGGATGGAACGGGGACTGCGTGTTCTCGACTCTGATGTCCCCTCTTGGGGTCACCAGGGTGGAGCAGCCCTTGGTACTTATCATCCCGTGACCCCAGCCATTGCAGTAGACGCACCTTCTAGAATAAAACCAGGGGCCAAGGCCACTGCTCTCGGTGTGTCTGGCACTGTCCTAGATTCCAAGAATAGGAACCCCACAGACCTCACAGGGGGTCTGTGCAGTGGGTCCTGTGCTGTGCCCCTTTACACGTGGGGAAACTGAGGCACGGAGCTTAAGCCATCTGCCCGGGGCCATGTATCTCGTGGCAAAGCCAGCATTTGAAGCCAGAGGTCTGGCTCCTAGGTCGGTTCACTTAATTGCTGTGCTAGGCTCGTGAGTGATCTACTGGCCTAAGTGTCTGTGTCCAGAACCTCCATCCACTGGGAGCTCATGTGCAGACTAACCCCCAGAGCGTCCCGACCTACAGAGGTGAGTGGGTTTCCCCGGGCTGCTGTCACACAGGGGACATTCCAGAAGCTTCCTTCCCTTACCTCGAGGCTCCAGGGTGCACTGCGGGGCTGCAAGCACGCCAGCCATCCCCCCTCATTCCACCACGGCCCCTCCTCACGTCCAGGCTGCACCTCAAGGTCAAGCTGCCGTCTCCAGTCCCCTCTGTCCTCACATGGCTGTGTCCCTGGAAAGAGGCCTCATCTCTGTGGCTCCAGGACCCCCCATGCTGGTCCCCCCCCTTCTATGGTCTGTCCTCCGTCCGCTCAGCCCACATACCCCACTGGGCACCAACTGTGTGCCCGACACCTTACGGGCAGGAGAGCAGAGCCCCACTTGGGAGGGGCCCTCAGGGCCCCCCACAGAGGCAGGCGTGCGTGTCCTCTACCCTGTCAATGGCAGGGTGACACTGGGGACATGGGAACAGAAACCAGGGACCTGTCTCTGTGCCCAAACACAGGCCATTAACTCAAATCTTCAAATTAGTTCCGCCAAGTGGTGGTACGTTGTATTTGACTACTATCATCCTAAAAGAGAGAGATGGTTAAGATATTGTATGTGGGAATAAAATCCAAGTCCTACAATAGCAATTTTAAGACACTGTGATGATTATGTGGTTAATCCTATTGTCATTCAATAAACAGTATTTGTTTTTCTTTAAGAGGAAAGCTTGGGGGAAAAGGATATGATAAATTCAGTGTTAAGACAACGCTCTTTCGGGGGCAGCTGCTCTCGCAGGCCGCACGTTCTGCTTCAGGTGCGTCTGATGAAGGCATAAGTTGTAGTATCGTAGCTAAATGACAAAGTGTTTGTCAGGAAGATCAGTTTGTAATTGAAATTCAAATTTAATGAAAAAGAGAGAAAAATCCTCATCACATTCCTAATGAAATGAGGGGTGTTGTGTGCATTCGGCTGAGAACCAGCCCTGAAGAGTCTCTAGGAAAATGCGGGTGTTGCTCCCCAAAGATGTGCTTCTTCTGACTTTACAGAAAAAGGAGGGGCTCCTGATGGCCGTGTCCTTTAGGGCAAGTTGGACGAGAAGGGGCAGAGCGCTGCAGCGGCGCCTACACGGCCCACACACCTGCCCAGGCCTGCCCAAGCTCTTCCCTCCACCATGCGGACCCACGCTGCTCGCGCTTCCAAAACACTTCCCAGGCCGCTGCCCGAGGGCCACACCGCAGCCGGGCCAGGGCCACGCCCAGCGACCTCCCTCCACGAGACCTGCTGCCCGCTCCCGTAATGCTCACTGTCTGTGCTTTTCCCTGGGTGTTTGCGGCCTTCCCTGTCGTCTGTGGGCAGAGGACCTGGAGGGGGCGCTCACCAGGCGGCCAGGGACAGGCAACGCAGAAGCTGGCACTGAGGTTTGCTGTCACCTGAGGCGCAGGTGCGAGATCAACCTCATGAAACCCCAGCAGGGCCTCTGCCTGGAAACGCTGGTGACCAGCATCACTCCTCGGGTCCTGCACCTTTGAAAACCCAAAGCCAGAAGCCTCCTTTCACGAGGACCCGAGGACAAGGACCCTGGGTGTCACGTGGAGCTGTGCAGGGCGGGCGGGCCAGCTGGGGGGGGACGCTGGGGGGGCGGGGCCTGGAAGGCCGCCAGCGGGGCACCAGCTCCGCCCCACGCTTGGGCCATAAGGAAGGGGCAGGAGAGCAGGCATCTCCAGAGGGGCCGGCCAGCACGGGCTTGTCCCCTGGACGTAGCCCAGTCCCACCATCCTCCACAGAACCTCGTCCTGGAAGCAGGAGGTCCCGTCCCCGACAAAGCAGAAGCTAACGAGAAGGGCCTGGCCGGTGCCTCGGGGGACATCAAGGCCCCAGGTTCCACTCCCCAGCCAGGCCCACCCCTGGGTCTGGTAAGGATCCAGAGGGCCTTGCAGGAAGGTCTGCGGAGTCAGAGGGACGTCCGGGACACCGGCGCCCTGCCCCGCGGAACATCTGCATCACAGTGCCATAAAAGGTCAGTGGCATGAGCGCAGCCCGGCCGACGCGGGCCAGGGCCTGTTCCTGACCGGAGGCTCCTTCAGGACCTCGGGCTCACGAGCGCGGGCCCCGCCAAGGGACCCCCTCAGACACCGCACAGGCTCAGGGGATGGTGTGCAGACACCCCCAGGGATGAATTCTGCACGGGAGAAAATAGAGGTCATTTTTGTTTCAACTGAACTGATCGGTTGGAATGCAGGTACAGCCGTCAAAATCCAAGACGCGCAATTTTTTTTAATTTTTAAATATATGAGAATTTGCTCATCTGCACCAGAGGTGCCACGGCCCGGCCTCAGGCCCCTCCCCTCTAGCCCCGACCCTGCCCCACACACCCTCAGCTCCAGGCAGCCGGGGGCCAGGCCTCGGCCCGCGTGACAGGCCTGGCCCGTGGCTGCGGTCGGAGCACTTGCTTCCCCACCTTCCTAGGGCGAACAACTCGAACAGTTCAGATTTGGACACACGAACAGCTGCCGTTTCCGCGTCCCCTCCCTGTGGCCTCCGCCAAGGCGCCTCCCTCACTGCCCCCTCCTGTGGGTTTCTTCCTACTTCTCCTCCGGCCCCTAATCTCTCTCTTTTTCACTGTAACACGATATACTGCCTTTTTTTTTAAGGGCCATATAATCTTATTTCTTCTCTTTTGTGACTATTTCAGAAAGAACCTAATAACCATCTATGACCTAACAGCTCAGGATAATCAGATAATAGACACAATCTCGTGGAACTTTTTTTGATTTCTGGGAAGAGGAAACGTGTGGTGCTTTGGGGGCTTGGTTCCAGGATCTGGACCCTGCCCCAAAACTCCCTGGCGCAAGCCTGATGCTCAGAAAACTGCAGAATCCAGCTGTCTGGAGCCCTCGTGTGGGTCCCTAGAGGTGAAGTGACCTGGTGACATCACGCACACGACAGCTGCTGACGCACGAGCCACGGGGCAGGCGGGCGGCCAGCCACAGGGGCACGGGGAGAGGGTGGGCAGCCCACCGCAGCCTGGCCTGAACTGGCAAAGCAGCGTCAGCACAAAGTCAGGAGGGCCCTTTCGTTTGAGGGGAGCGATGCTGTCTGGGTGAAGCGGCCTCCAGTGCGATCATCCCCAGGGGTGTGTCCGAGAAAGCGTGGGGAGCACATCCTCTGCCCCGCGGCCTCTCCAAGCTCCACCGGTAACTGGCTGTTTGTACCTGGGCTGGGATCTTCGAATGCAGGGCTGAGCTGTCGGGAGCTCGGGGTGCAAGGCTGAGCTGTCGGGAGCTCGGGGTACAGGGCTGAGCTGTCGGGAGTTCAGGGTGCAGGGCTGAGCTGTCCGGATCTCGGGGTGCAGGACTGAGCTGTCCGGATCTTGGGGTGCAGGGCTGAGCTGTCCGGATCTCGGGGTGCAAGGCTGAGCTCTGTCGGGAGCTCGGGGTGCAAGGCTGAGCTGTCCAGATCTCAGGGTGCAGGGCTAAGCTGTCCGGATCTCGGGGTGCAAGGCTGGGCTGTCGGGAGCTCGGGGTGCAGGGCTGAGCTGTTGGGAGCTCGGGGTGCAAGGCTGGCCTGGTGCTGTCGAGCTCCTGTGCTCTTCAGCGGTCAAGCCCCACCTTTTCCGTGTGTGTGAGCTGAGGGACCCTCCTAGTCCTTGGACGCAGCTCACATCTAAACCACCTGTTCTGTCATGGGAACCTCCCCGCAGGGTCCTCCTGGCTGCCCGCAAGGTGGTCGCTGACTGACGGGGATCAACACATCCATCTCAAGTTCAGGACACACATAGCAGCAAGTAGCATGGCAAGCAGAGCTCCGAGGGCCAGTGTGAAACCACACAGCCCTGGAGACCAGGGGTCCCTGTGTCCGAGCTGCGTGCTGGTCTCTGCTGCCGCTCCGTCCACGAAGTGATCCTCGCCCTCGTGTGGGAAGCAGCACTTGCGTCGCCACTCAGTGGAAATCCATGAGCTCGCTGTTCCCACACGTGCACAGAGCTCACGTCCTCTTTAGTCAAAACGAATCCCATTCTATGTCCCGAAGGTCGCTCCTCATTAATGGAATCATTGTAATTAAGAATAGAAAAAATAAATGCAAGCAATGTAAAATTCAGAAGTCCAGTTGCCGCTGCAAGATGACTATTAGCTTCCTGATTACATCCACTTCTCACCTATGTCCCTGGCCGCCTTGTCATAGCGTGGCCTCTTCCCATCATCACTGGAGTCTGAGATTTACGAACAATGAACTTCCTGAAAGTGAGAGCGATTATCCGAGCTGCGTCCACTTGACCACAAGTGAGCCCAGGAGTGAGGCCAGGAGTGACCCCAGTTGCCAAAAAGGAGTCATGAAAACGGGGCTGGCGTCGGGGAGGGCGAGCGGGCTGTCCCCACTCACCTGGGAGGCCGTGCACCTGGGCATCAGCATGGAGGCGGGTCACTCACATTCTGTACCTCTGGGAAAAGTTCGGCTTCTTTCAGGTGGTTTACTAAATGCTCATTCTTTTTAAAAACTCAACTTGCTTCCCACTCTATGCCCACTGTTGGGTGGACGAGGGCTCCCAGTTTGCGACCTGGAGACACCACCCCTGCAGAGCTGCCAGGTGTCAGGGCCCCACGGTCCTGCTGGCGTGGCCACCGTCAGCTCACTCGAGCGCACAGGGCCCTCGGAGCCCCTCCACCGCCCCCCGCCACCCCTGCAGCCCATGACAATTAAATCTGCGGGTGGAGGGAAGTCACCGCACGCCTCTCCACTGTAATTGTAACTTGTTGCCGATGTCAAGCTCCGACAGGCTCCGTCTCGTCTGCCCCTCGGCACCGTGGCATTTATTTATAACCTCAAGAACATCTCAAACCCAGCAGCTGGCACGGATGCCAGGGTGGGTGATGGATACACCGTGGGAAGTTAGCCAGGCAAAGAGCAGAACAGTGGACGGTCGTGTAAATTTCCCAGAAACGTCACAGGTGGCCTCGGCAGAGACGGGCACAAGGGTGCTGCTTCCCCGCCTCAGCCCACGTCCACGGGGTCTGCAGCTCAGCCGCCTGCCACCCAGGCCCCCGTCCCTGCAAGCGCGGAGCTCTCCCCCTGGCTTTGAGTCACCTGCCCATCCTCACCCCACCTTTTCTCTCCTTTTTCTCATGGGCTCCTCTGCTCGTGACTTGCAGCGCCAACCTGCAATATTTTATATTCCCTCTACCCGCCAAGGTGACGCGTCACAGACCTGCCACGTGGGAAAATGGTCAAAGACGCCACAGCCTTATGCAGAAAAGAGCCTGGCACGGGGCAGGTCTCAGACGCTTACAATGAGGATCAAAGCAAGTGATTCCCGCCACGTCAACCTTGACGGCGAACACAGACCGAAGATTCTATCCAGTCCTGCTTCGTCTTAAATAAAGCCTGAGCCATGTAATACCCCTAAGAAAATTATGAGAAGTGAGGCCAGACGCCAGGTATTTGAAAGATGAATCACTCAAATTACAAGAACATTTGCATTTTACGTATAATATGCCACTTTCAATAACTTATTATTGAGCTTTGCAAAATCACACTTTATCCTATAATTTAATGCATAAATTGCTACTACGCTTCCCGCGATTGCATGGGCATCTTTGGAGTGTGAGAAAGAGAGCACAGTCTTTGGGACAAATGATTCCTATTCCTGCCGATATGCGGGTTAGTGTGTTCATCTGAGAAACGGGTTCATTGCCCCCAGCCTCAGCAGCACATTGCAGTGGCCTC
This sequence comes from Stenella coeruleoalba, assembly GCF_951394435.1. NCBI lineage: Eukaryota > Metazoa > Chordata > Mammalia > Artiodactyla > Delphinidae > Stenella > Stenella coeruleoalba. The sequence goes on along the minus strand of NC_137160.1, from coordinate 1,632,264 downwards.
TGCTGCTCCGAGAAGGGCCGTCCGTCCGTTCTGAGGCCCCTGTGTGTCCGTATGTACTTTATCAGGGCCTCGGCTCTGAGGGGTAGTCAGCCAGCTTCTGACAGAAGCTGCTTCCTTCTGCTGGAGCACGGTCCTTCACTGCGTCTCCAGGCAAACCACACTGTAGGAGAGCGTGTAATGGTGGGAAAGGCTTACAACACGGTAAATGGTTAGAGCGGGAGCCACGTTCCCAATGTCACAAAAGCACGAAAGATGCAAATGCACACGTATAAGAAGCCCTGAAGGAGATACAGCACATCCTCAGGTCGGCGTCTCTGCCCGTTCCTCCTCCTTTGTGCTTCCCGACCTCTCGAGACCTCTTTCTTGCCGCATGCAGTACCTTCAACCAGAGAGAAACAGTGAACGTCGCTGGGTGTGTTTTCCAAAGACCACACCTCCTCCTGTCCCCATCCCATCCTCCGGTTTGAGCAGAACCCCGCGGATTTCTGCATCACTGAGAAATACTCTTATTAGAGCTCGATTGCTGAAAGAACCAAGAATATTATCCTTCCTTCTGCCGTAAGAACAAGCAGAGCCCACTTCCTAGCAGAGCCAGAGACCACAGGAACTTTGTCCGCCGGGGGCGGGTGCCGGTCCGGAGGAAGCAGGCATCGGAAGTGGAGAAATAGGCCAGGGAGGAGGTTCCCGGTGGGACCAGGAGAGAACATCAGGGAGGAACATTCTGGTGCCTCGGGGGGCCTGGTCCGCACTCCCTGCCACACTGGCTCGTCGTCCCTGTCAAGGCCGGGCCGCAGGTGTCAGACGAGCTGGTGATGGGGGTCAGCTTGCACAAAGCCAGCCGCCAGGCGTTCACAGCCTCGGTTCCAGCTTGAGCACGAAGGGCCAGACACGGACAGCCCAGCACCCCGTCCAGCCTGGGTCCCCAGACGCCCCACCTGGCCCACAGGAGGGATGAAGGTGAAGTCGGGCAGGTGGACGAGAGGCCCGGCGCAGGGGTGCGTCTCGTGCTGCGACCAGTCTGTGCACATCCTGGTCCGGCTGAGAAACCGATTCAGGGCGAAACAGACCTCGACTGGTTCCCTGGGAAGTGGCAGGGCCTGTGATGACACAGTCCCAGTCTTGGGGAAATGGGTGTTAATTGCCGTCTAGACGTTTTATTACACAGAGAGGCACTGGTCACTGACCATCTCTCTCTTTACAGAGAAACCCTGGGTCAGCTGAATCGTCTGTCCCAAGGATAAGAGCCCAGGCCCGGAGCATGTGGACTGAGAACTCAGAGCCCCACTCACCAAATTCCAGGAGAAAAGCAGGGGCAGGTTGCCTTGGGGCTGGGGACCAAGTCCATCCGTGGGTAGAGATTTCCCTGACCGTGAAACGCAGACTAACCCACTGTGGCTTCCAACAGGTCCCAACACGCGTGTGGCTTCTTCTCAGCTTCCGTACTGTTTTCTTCTCATCCTTTGTGCACTAGTTTTTTTTAATCACTTTTCAACCACCCACTCCAGAGGCATGGGCCTTGTTTGGAGTTTGAGATGTAACGGTGAAAACCGTGGCAAGGGGCTTTTCTTCCTTCTCAGACAGGGTCGGGGCCGGCCTGCCCGCTCCCGGACACTTACCCTCCACACCGCCCTGCTCTGGGCCCAAATCACGGGAGGGACCACACCAGGCTTCCCGTGGGTTCTTCCTCCTTCGAGCATAACTGCAAAAGAAGAGGCAGGAGGGAGGCCGGCGGCGGGATCTCCGGCGAAACAGCACGCGAGCCTTTCCTGCTCCTGCGGGGTCTCCTCAAGACCCTCGCCCATGAGGGCCGCCAACCACACCCGGGGACCTGAAGCGAACTGGAGCCTTTCCTCCACCTTAAATGAAGGCCCTGTGGCCACTCTCCAGGCCTGACCCCCCGCGGCCAAGCCTCTGGCCGTGGCCCACAGGACACGTCCTTCAGGGCTCAACCGAAGCTCTGCAAGGCCTCTGAGCAGCCCGGTGCTCCCAGAGCCTCACCCCTGAGGCGGCCCCAGGCCCCAACGTGCACGCGGAGGGTCCCCGCCAGCCTGAGGGGTCTCCCTGGGCCACTGCCGGTGCAGACCTCACAACCGGTCAGGTTGCTTTGCACCCACAGACTTGGGAACCCCTGTTCCCTTGGCCCCTTGGCGATTCGCAAGTGCCAGTCAGCAGGGGTGCTGGCATCGATGCGGTGGAATCAGATTGCATTCCGGGGTGCTCTCGGGGATGGCAAAGGGCGAGTCACAGGTCTGCAAAGCCATCTCAAGACTGAACATCTGTAAAACGCTGTAGGCCCCCAAAAGGGGGACTGAGATCAAGGAAAGGGCCCCGGGGCCCCGGTGGTACCACGTGACACCCAAGTACTTCTCCCCGACTTTGCAGCTGGCAACCCCGAGTCAGGGTCCACAGGCTCCCCATGACCTCAGCCACATCCGCTCTAAAAACAGTGCAGGTTCTTTGTCCCAAGCACCAGAGTTCTGGGTCTAGTCCTGTGTCGCCTCTTGCGTACTGCGCCTCCAGGGCACGTGCGACCTCGTCACCCTTCGGTGTGAGGCCGGGCATCTGTCCATTTCATGGAGAACCCCGTCAAAGGCTGTGAACGTGTTCCGGCTGGAAAATGCCAAAGGCGGTGGGAGAGGGACGTGTCTCTCAGATTATCCGCAGAACGAGCGTGTCTCCTCAGTTGTGTGAAGGGCAGAAGAGGCCAGTTCTGAGGGTCCTGCCGGGAGCGGGGACCCTCCTGCAGCATGCCCAGGTCCTGTCCAGAGCCCCGCCTTCAGGAAACCCACCTCAGGTGTGTGTTTACTGCCTGAAAGCACTGAAGAAAGCAGAGAATTTTTTCACTCAAAGAAAAATGCTCTTGATTTATTTGGACTTTTTCTTGTTTTTAACAACTTTATAATAATATAACTTACAGTCAGCCCTCTGTATCAATGGGTTCCCCATCCATGGGTTCAACCAACCTCGGATGGAAAATATTCAGAAAAAAAGATTCCAGAAAGTTCCAAAAACCAAATTTGAATTTTCCGTGTGCCGGCAACTATTTCCAGAGCATCGACATGGTATTGGGTGTTACGAGTAACCTGGCGATGACTGGGTGTCATGTAGGTTAGATGCACACACTGGGCCGTTTGACCTAAGGGACCTGAGCATCTTGGGATTTAGGTACTCAAGGGGATACTGGAACCGACGTCCCACAGACGCCAAGGGACGACCGTACATCCCATAAAGTCTAGCTTCATGTGCACGTTCAAGGTTTTCAGTATGTTCTTGGAATTATGCAACCGTCATCACATGCTAATTTTAGAATATTTTCATCACTCCAAAAAGAAAGTTTATACCCATATGAGCAGTCACCCCCATTCCCCCACCCACCCTCTGGGCAACGACTAATCTACCTTCTGTCTGGACATTTTATAGAAACGCTGTCACACAATAGATGGTCTCTTCTGGCTGGCTTCTTCCCCTGAGCAGAATGTTTTCAAGGTTCATTCCTTTTTATGGCCAAACAATACACCACCGTACGGACGGAGCCCGTGTCGTTGATCCTTGCTCAGCTGATGGACACGACATCTGGGTTGTCTCGACTTTGGGGCTCTGGTGAGTAAAGCTGCTGTGAACGTTCTCCTGCAAGCTTTGTGTGGACACACGTGTTCGTTTCTCTCAGGGTTCTCTCCTCGGAGTGGAATCTCTGGGTTGTGCAGTAACTCCACATTTAACATTTTGGGGAAACTTCTGTTGACTTTTATAGCTGTTGAACTCCAGGACTGCCAAGAACACCTTTCCTTTTGCGAGCTCTCTCTGCCTCTCTCTTTGTCTCTCTCTCTCTCGGTCTCTCTGTCTCTGTCTCTCGCTGTCTCTCTCTCTGTCTCTTTCTCTGTGTCTCTCTGTCTTTCTGTAACTCTCTCTGTCGCTCTGTCTCTGTCTCTCTGTCTCTGGTCTGTGTCTCATTCTCTGAGAGATCAGCCCCTGCTGGTCTGCAGCTCTGGTTCTCGTCTGCACAAAACTACAGCAAGACCCTCCAGTTCTGCAGCACGAAGTCTCTGGACGCCCAGGGGCACAAGTCTCAATTAACCCGAGTTAACCCAAGTGTGGCCACAATGGCCCAGGACAATGGGTGTTGTTTTATTTCTTAATCCTCCGAGGGTCCTGAGAATGGGCCCCAGCTTGAAATGACCTGAGAGGCACTTGCCCCAGACCCAACTTGAAGCGTCTCAGTGACGCAAGGGCTTTTATCCCTAAGCTCTGTACATTCCTTCTACGCATAATCTGTTCCTAACAAGGTACCTGCTTTTGCTAATTCTTTTCTTCTGAAAAAAGCAGTGGAAAAGGAGTTGATGTTTTACAATTCATGTTTGCAGGAAGAAAAATTACTTTTCAACAAGCAAAGAAGACGAGAAAGGGGGTGACTTGTGCTCAGTCTGAGATGCAGCGATTTTGTAAAATCCTTCTTTTCACTCGCAGCTTTGCAGAAACAGCCCCTCCCGGCTTGAGTCCTGCAAACGCCCTGCTTGCTGAGCCGCTGTCCTGAGCCAGCAAGCCCCTTCCCAGCTACCGAATGTCAGAGTTTTTAACCAAGTCATCAAGTGAGTAAACGAAGTCATTGTGCAAATAGGGCCACCAGCCGCGGGATGGTTTCTGTCGCTGGACAAGGAATCTTCCCAGAGCAGCAGTCACCGTGTGTGGGGGTGGAGCCCACCTCTGTCCCCACGGGGCCCGAAGCTCCCTGGAGAGGCAGGGTCCTCAGGAGCTTCCCGTCCACTGGGCATCCTGTCCACTCCTCTCTGGACCCCAGGTCTCCAGGGAACCAGTGTGAAGCCCTCCCCAGCTGTTCCCAGGGTAAGGCCCAGCATGCGACCCCACAGAGGCCACCACAGCCAGAGGCCCCAGCCTCACTTGGGTGCAGAGAGGGTCCCCACCCTGGCCGGGCCGCACCAGGGCCAGGCCCAGCACGTGCGGGCTCCTGGGATCCATCCCGGACCAAGCAGCGTCCTGCCCTCGCACAGCGTGTGTTTTAGCGGCTTCACTGGGGTCGAGTCCTCTACAGCCTAAGTCAGTAACGTACCATCAGGTGACAGTACCCGCAACAGTAACACCCTTGGTTCATGTTAATAGAGCATCTGCTGTGCACGAGACCTTCCAGCTCAGTTCTGACAGCAGGCCGTGGAGTGGTCATTCTGTCCATCAGTGGGCCTTTCGTGCTTCCAGGCTCCCCTCCACACCAGGGGAAAGAGAGGGACAGGACCGCAGCCTCTGTGGACAGACTCATCAACAGAGTAACGCAGGAGTGTCTGAGCTGCCATCCTGTCCTCAGGTTCTCCACAAACGCTCCCACCCCCATGACATAATCACCTCCCAAAGGCCCCACCTCCCAACGCCATCACCTTGGGAGTTGAGATTCCAGCCTATACATTTGGAGGAGGGGCCACAAACACTCAATCTATGAGAGCCATACCCAGATATTTGGTCACACGCTATTCTAGATGATCTGGGAAGGTATTTTTTTGGAGGAGATTAACATTTAAGTCTCTACTTTGAGTAAAGCAGGTTGGTCTCCATAATGTGAGTGGGCCTTGCCCTGTCAGTTGAAGGCTAATCCCCCAGAGAGCAGGGACTGTCCCAGCAGACAGCGGTCAGACTCGAGATCTGACCTTCCCTGGTCTCCAGCCGGTCCTACCGATGTTGGACCTGCAGCCAGAGCTACCCAGGCCGCTCAGTCCCTCTCTCCCTCTTTATATACGTCGTTCTCTCTCTATATAGGCTCTGTTTCTCTGGAGAACCGTTGCTAATATCTTCATATGTACAAGATTTTCCTTAAACCATCATGCTTATAAAATCTAAACCAAAAGAAAGCATATCAAAGGTAAAGGAAGTAATTTGAAATCAAGATGTAAAAATGGACTACATATTCCATTGTCTCAATGTTTCTTCTTTAATATTTTCAAAGAAGAATGTAAAATATAGATAGGTAATTTCTGATTTCTCTTAGCTTAAATCATGTGTGAGATCACAACTTTTGGACCAGAAACTTTTAAGTTTCCTTTCCAAATTAAGGTTCTCAGTTTTATGACTAACTGGGTTTAGGTATTAGGTAGTATTGATCATTAGAACTTTTTTAAGTGAGTTCTTTGGAGCAGCAATCATTTTGTAACATAGAGAAATATCAAATCACTATGTTCCTCACCAGGAACTAACACAGCGTTGTAGGTAAATTATACTTCAACAAACCAACCAACCCATAAAGAAAGAGATCAAACCTGTGGTCACCAGAGGTGGGGAGTTTGGGAGGGGAAACTGGGAGAAGGTGGTCAAAAGGTACAAACTTTCAGTTACAAGATAAATAAGTGCTAGGGGTGTAATGTACAGCATGACAAATATAGTAACACTGCTGAATGTTACACATGAAAGCTGTTAAGGAAATAAACCCTGAAAGGAAGAAGTAGTTTTTCTACTTTTATTTTGTATCCGTATGAGATGACGGATGTTCACTAAACATACCGTGGCCATCATTTCCTTATGTCTGTAAGTCAAGCCGTTATGCTGCACACCTTAAACTCGCAAACTGCTCTGTGTCAATTTTATCTCAATAAAACTGGAAGAAAAAAAGTGAGTTCTTTGGAGGATGTTTCTTTCCCTTTCCCAAACATGAATCCAGAAACTTAAGAGTGTTAATAAACAAAAAGATAAACATGAAATAGCTGGACTACCGCATATCTCATAGTTTATATCTACCTATATATTATCTTTTCCCCAGAAAAGATTTAAGGCAACTAGCAAAGATGCGTACAACAGACCAAAACGTTATAAATTACTAAAAATGAGGAAAATGAAATTGAGAGGAAATAACGTGGAAACACACAGCAGAGCGAGGAGGGAAGGGGTTCCACTTGTCTGGGACCCAGCTCCTGTCCTACAACCGTGTCGGGGCCAGGCGTGTGGGTGACGGGATGCCCAGGGGGCACCGAGAGGGAAGAACCCGCGAGGCAGAGCCGGCGTGGAGAGAGCCCGGTGTCCCCACATCACGCCAGACACGGCCATGCTGGGAGATAGCCCCCAGGGAGACGCGTCGCATGTCAGCAATTCCATCTCCCCGTCACCTCTCATTGGTTTAGAGGGGGCTCCTGACCCAGTCGAGAATATCAAAGCCTGACCACCGACCTACGACAGAGATGCGCGCCTGCACACTCCTTGGCTACGTCATCTGAGTTCAGAAGTTCCAAGAAAAGGGGGCAGTTGACAGTTGGAGCTGGAAACCTAAGGCATCGGGTGTTGGCCAAGCTGTGAGGTGTCGTGTGGGTGAGGTGGGCTTCGCAGAGGCAGGAGAAAGAGGACGAGACGGAGACAGGGAGAGAGACGCAGAGCGAGACAGCAAGGGCCAGCGGAGACGAGGAAGCACAGAGCGAGACAGCGAGGGCCAGCGGAGACGAGGAAGCAGGGGACAGCCTCTCAGGATGCCCTCGGCTCTGGTGCTGGCGTCAGGTCCTCACTGCCCCAGGAAGAAATGAACAGAGGCCATCCTCCCCCGACGGCTGTGCGGCTCTGCTCGCGCCTTCGAACGGCCCGATGAACGAGTTAACTATAGGAAAGCATGTCCTGGGAAGATACAGACCACAATGGCAGGCGTTTCTCGCTGGTGGAAAATGTGATTTTTATTCTTTTTGTCTCTCTCCTGCCCCTGTACTTTATAGGTTGTCAGTACCTTTGTCATCAGAAGCATCAAGTTCTCTGAGCACGAGCTGTTTTTCACTCTCGGGACTGAAATCAGATGTGCAGTCGTGCAATCAGGGCAAAACCCACGTGGATTCGGCAGCAGCTGTGAGCAGCACCCCCGGGGCACCGGGCGGGGGCGTGGAGACGGGCGCCACCCGGGGAAGCCAGAGCCCCGGGGTCACTGTCAGGAATGGCCAGTCAGAGCTGGGGACATGGGTGTGGATGGACACTGGGGGCAGGAGAGGCCGTGACCACACGCAGGGCAGGAGGGGGGCCACCGCGGGGCCAGAGCACAGGCTCGGGACACCGCCTGCGGACGCCCACATGGGAGGGGGTGGGGCCGGGGGTCCCGGGGGCCTCCACGCCCCCGCACAGGGGCCCGTCACCCGTGGGATCGTAACCGCAGGGGAGGCAAGTCCGCAAGGCCTGTGTGAAGAAAAGCGAGCCTGAGGCTACAAGTGCCGACCACGCCCACCATGGGCCGCGGAAGGGAGATGACAGCGTCCGTGCCACGGTGAGCCATCACACCCGGAACAAGTGCCTGAACGGGGACAGCAGGCTGGGACCCCCGCCCAGCAGGCAGGTGCACATGGGCTCTCACGACAACGCCACGGCTGACCAGGCGACAGGCCCCATTATGACCCGCAGATCACAGATGAGGGAACCGACGTGCAGTGCGTGCCCAGGGCCACCCGACCGACGGCCCGTGGGGCCAGAGTTGAGGACAATTGAGAGGAACTCAGAGCGGGTGCGGGGCCCCAGATATGAGCAGCAGTCGTTCTCACAGAGCCCTTCCTTAGGTTCAGAGATCAGCCACCTGCCTGACGGCTGGTTCATGACATTCAGATAAGGACAAACATGCCTGCGAGATCGGGACCCACATCTTCCAAACCCGTTTGGCCTTGAAGGTCCTTTTCTCTGCAGTGACCAACACCTGCGTGCTGAGCAACAGTCACCCGAAACCACCGCTCCCCCGGGACCCCTCCCAAGGCCCCGCACAGCCGCCGGTCCAGGCTTTTGCTGAGCAGCGGCCTTCCATCCCCGGGCACGTGTGTCAGTAGGTCAGGCTCCCAGGAGAGCTCTGTCCTTGAAGACGATCACTTCCGATTGATTAGCCTCAGCTCTGACATTGGCTAGTGACAGAAATCACGTAATAACGTCGGAAATCTTACAGACAGCTTGTCAGCATCCTACAGGAAATCCTCTTTCCATCACAAGAACCAAAAAACAATTCTGCTTCCATGCCCCACATTTACCTTAAAAAGCTGTGAGTAAAATCGTCTCAGAGAGTCAGCATGAGATCATTGACAAAAGCAGATGCTTTAGAATCAGGAACCCCAGGCCTCGTCATGCCTTGGACAAGGCCCAGAACTTCCATGAGCCTCAGTTTCTTCAGCTGTAAAATGGACACCTTCCCTAAATGGAAAGGCTGTCATGAGGACGAGAAATTATATATATAGTGTGGGAGGACTTCTATGTTTTATTTTTATTATGTGCATCAAAACTTGTAAGAGTCAAACTGCATGAGTCTGAGGTACTCTTTTCATGACAATCGGGGATAATTTCCTAATTGGCCACATTTACATATTCTCACGCATTTAAAGTAAAAGGAAGCACACCGTTGCCTCACTGAACATTAGTGATCAGAGCAGTTGAACACTTGATGTATTCACGAATACTTCCCAAGTTATGTATTTGTATGCATGTAAAAACAGATGCAAAACATATCTGGAAGTTCTCTGTCAAAGGAAATTTCCTTCAACTGTACTGAAAATGTTCCAATATGTGATTAAAATGTTTTTGCCATGTATATTGTCAAGCTCATCACTTTACGGTCTGTGGGCATGTTTAGGGTGTCACAGAATGGAATCCCCTGTCATTATAACTTATGATGGATTACAGATAAACAATATGATGTAGGTCTGCTCAGAGCATTCTCTGTAAGCAGCCAGACTGTAAATCATCCTGATTTATGGGTCGAACGTCCCGGTCGCAGCTATTCGACTCAGCTCTTGTACAAACGACACATCCATGAATGTGTGGCTGTGTGCCAATAAAACTTTATTTGTGGACACTGACATGTGAACGTCACATAATCAGGAAATTTCACATGTCAGGAAATTTCATTCTTCTTTGGATTTTTTTCACCCATTAAAAAAAATTTCAAAAAATCCTTCTTAGTCTGTGGGACGTACAGAACCCAGCAGCTGGCTGCATTGGCCACCCACCAACCCAGAATATCGTTTATTATATGATCAGATTCTCTGTAATGTTCCTCTTTCATATTTGCATGAGCAGAGAAATGTCAACTTTTACATGGATTTCTTCAAGGTGAAAATGTAAGAAGTCTTACCATAAACTCAAGTTATCCTCTACAACCCGATAAAGCAAACCCCTGGTGCTGGCAGACGCGTTCTGATTTGGACCCTCAGGGTCGGAAGTGGAGATGCTCCGGTGGGTCCTGAGCTGAGGGGGGAGGGACTGCGGGAGGCGGCACAGCGGCCTTCACAGGATGGAGAGCTGAGGAGAGGCCGGCCCCTCCTGCCTGCAGCTCTGCCTCCGCGTCCGACGGCCTCACCCTCCTGCCCTGCCCAGACTCCAGCCATACAGTCCCGGCCGGTGCAGCCCACCCACCCCCACGCCAAGCCCCCCTCCAGGAGCACAGCCCATGAGGCCCAGGGGCCATCCCCCCTGTCACCCCCGTGCGCCACAGTCCTGACCCAGCTGGGGCGTCAGGGCTCCGGGCGCTCACGTCTAACAGGCCAGAGCGAGGCCGACACCTCTTGTGGCAGCTCCCTCCCGGGCGCATCCTCACATCGCCAACTAGACGGCTTTGCAAAGGCCTCAGTTAAAATCGGAAAACGTTGCGAAAGCTTTGCTAAGACGCGTTGCTTTCCTGGATAATTTAGCAACTGGGATGTGAAAGAGGAAAGAGAAAGAACAGTAAGCAGAAAAACACAGAAAGAATTACACTGAAATTTAAATTGTGTGGAACAGGTTCAGGCCTTTTGAGAATTAATAAAGAGCAACGAGCAAGGACATCTCCTCAGGGAGTGTGTGTGTGCGTGCGCACGTGTGCGTATAAGAGACTCCACGCCCCCCTCCCCCCCCCCCCCCCGCAGACCCCCGCCCTCCTGGTCCCCTTACGGCCCCGCCCAGCAGAGGAGAGCCTGCCGGGCCTCCGCCCCACGCCGTTGGAAACAGAGTCACAGAGCCTGGGCTCTCGCTCCTGGGCCGTCCAGGGTGTAAAGGGGAAGGTCGGTGAATAAATGTGCGGGGAGGTGACAAGTGACCTGAACACTTGAAGAAGTAACAGGTGACTTCAGAGGACATACGGGCTGCAGTCGAGAAGGTCGGGAACGTTCCTACAGGAGAGGGGTCCCTAATGGACCTGCTGGACGGGGACGGGGACAAGTGGACACTGTGCACAGAGGGTGGAGCCAAGGGGCTCACGGTCCCCTGTCCTCAGACAAGGGGGGATGAAGGGACCTGAGCGTCCTCGGGGGGCAGCCTCGCCAGGACAGTCTCAGCGCCTTCCGGCTCCCTGGGCAGCTGTGACGTGTGACAGGAGGGTCATAGCTCAGGTGTGATGAGCGAGACCCGCCAGGTGGCCACGCGCCTGTGGAGTCACGGGGCCTGTGACTCTGGCCGCGTCCGCGCACCCACACCAGCCTCTGGGGTCAGAGGCAGAAGGTCCCCCGCGTCGCGGTGGGGACACAGGACGAATCCATCACCAACAGGCCCCCGAGCAGCGGGCGCCATCCGAGGGGATCCGTCTCCCGGCGCCTGCCCGGCCTCCCGTGGGCTCTGGACCAGGGACCCGCTGCTTCGCTCCGGGCCCGGCCCTGCGCCCTTCGAGCCGGCCAGTGCATCTCTTGCAGGACTGCTCAAGGCCGGCGCCTTTATTCCCGTGCAGGGCGTCTGTATCCCCGTCCCAATTGTTCCCTGTCTCCCCGGTGACACGGAGTCACTCGGCTTCAGCTGGAGACGCAGCGGAGAAATGCAAAGCGGCTTAGCATCCCTCAGCCTGCAGATTAAGTGTCTCTTCAAAGATGCCAGCCCAGATGTGGCACGGCGCGCCTGCTCCCCCCGCAGCAGCTGGGAGCCACATCCGCCCCCAGGGCAGGTTCCCCACGCGATGAGCAGGAATGAAAGTTGCCTTCTTAGGGGCGGGCGTTTGTGCGGACGCATAATTTTCTGTTTATATTACAAAAGGGCAAGCTTGAGGGTTTTCATTACGGACACACAGAGAGAGAGGCAAGGTGTTCTCCCGTCAGCAACTCCTGCCGTTCGCAGGCGACGATGGTGTTTGCATTAGTCGGAGTCACCCTCCGCACGCCCCACCACACACACACGCACACACACCCACACATACACACCCACACCCGCACACCACGCACACCCACGCACACCCCTCCCACTCCCCCACATCCCCCGACAAGTCACTCCACCGCAAGGACAGTGAAATCAGCCGTCAGCATCCAACTTCACATCCGAGCAGGGCGCACTGCTCTGTGAAGCTCGAAAAGCGAAAAAGAAATACTGTTCTCAACTCTTTCCTGCCGGCGGATTCCAACAGATAGAAACTCAAGCGTCAGAAAGACGCTGATGCAGTCCTGGGCGGTGAGTCAGATTTTAAAAGGGTTCAGAACTACTCGCTCCCATTTAGATCAGTGGCAACCACGGTGCACGGTCTCTGACAACCGCCCGTGTTGGGAGAATTTCTTTGAAGTCTGAGCCACAAAAGCCACATCCATTTGTAAGCTTTGGTCTTGCTGCCAATATGAGCTGAGACATCTCCAATCACTGGCTCTGGCTTATGGCGAAGTTGACTTTTTTGTCTGTAATCCAGATGTGATCCTTAGAAACGAAGTTATTAGCTACACTCCTGAGGAAAAACTCAGAAAATGCCTATTCAGCTAGCAGGAAACCTCTTTAGGCCGTTTCGAATGTGCCACACTTTTCCAAGGGCGCCTCTTTCTGTCCCCAGAACCAGGTATGTGGTCCACGTGACCACGAGTCTAACTCTGCTGCTGCCCGCTCTTTCCCTGGTGGGTGGAACGACGCTAACAACGCGATTCCCATGAAAGATGATCGTGTGCGACACAGTTCTCGGGAGAACATAGTGTCTGGTACCCGCAGGACATCTATCCAGGGAAAGTCGTCTGGACAAAAATGCCCCCCAAAGAAAGACACGTTTCATCTATTCCTGGAATCAAAGTGGTCTCGACTGCACATCAGAGGAGACTCAAGGGGTCCAGTGATGACCGAGTGAAACCACTGGGGAGAACTTAGTGCCGTCACACCCTCCACCCTGTGCCCACACACACACACACACACACACACACACACACGATGAGACAGACGAGAGGATTTGAATTTGCTCTGATTCACATCTCCAGAGCAAAGAGGCGGCACTCAGGCGGGTCCTGTCCTCTGCTCCCTGTGCCAGGCGGGGCTGCCACGCAGCCGGTGACCCTGCACTGGAGCATCGCGGCCGGCAGGGCTGCTGCAGAAAGGGGGCTGCGAAACAGTCCAAGGATCATGCGGAGGCCAGCAGCACGGTGGGACAGGACCTGAAGCCCTCCCGGAACATTTCCGCAAAAGCCACACAACAGGCGCTAAGTATAAGAGACGGTATAACTGAGTTCGATGAAGCAAAAGCCCAAGGACAGAAGCGTGGTGTCTGCGCCGCTCCTCCACGGACGGAGGGGGGAAGCGTCAGGAGCTCGGACGCCCTCCCGTGCAATCGACGCCCCAGGGCACCAAGCGCTGGCAGGACACGGGCCTCTCCGGCACCGTCTGCCTCTTCCCCACGAGACCCCGTGAGGCCCTGGGAAGAAACACTGGGTCAGGCCCCCCAGGCTTGGGGTACTCGGAACAATGTGCCCCTCAGAGCCCTTTCTGCTGTAGAAAGTGACTTTCGACTGAAAGCTGTTCTGGGGCTGGGTCTGGTTTCCAAACAAATCCAGTTTCATGGAGTGAAAGGTTTCCATGTGGATGAAAATCAGTACTTTTGAACAATTTCTCCCCAACGAGCCAGTGATATCAATTCCCTCGCAATTTCTGCAGATACACATTTCCCAAAGCGGATGCTCTGGGTGGCCCGGGACATATGGGGGCGGCTCAAAAACTCCTCCTCTGGACAAACGAGGCTGAGAACTAACCAACTTAGTCCAACCAAGTTAACCCGGCCGCGTTCACACATCCAGTGTTGCCACAGGTCGGACGTAGAAGAACCGGCTGTCTCTCTGGACCCCATGGGCACGGCCACTGCCAAGGGCGGGCACAGAAAACGAGGAGGGACAGCCGGACGCCCCGGGCACGCGGGGCAGAGAGGGGATATGTTTGGGCTCCACGTGCCACTCCTGGGGCTGATGCACTTCATGGTGACGGCGGCTTTTCCCTGAAACCTCACTGGTGCTTAATTTCTGGTTTCACGTCACTGTTTTAGTAAGACCATAAAGAACAGAGCACAGGGCAGAAAAACCTGGATCCAAACAATGGATGGAGAGGATTCCCTCTCCATCTGGCCAGCGAGTTTCTGTGTGGCCCTAAAATCACTTCTCTCTCGCCACATCAACATCTCTATTATTTCATCAGAAAAAAAAGAAAACATCTTTATGTCTCTCTCTCTCCCTCATGTGACCCTTAAGGACAAAAAAGTCCACAAGGAAGGAGATCTGGCCCCAGCCCAGCCTGGAGCCCGGGCCTCGGGAACCCCTGAATGTCACGAGCCTGCTTCCTTGTCTGTAACCTGGGACTCACCGCGCCGGCTCCAGAGACCTCACATCACAGGAGATGCCAGAGACGGGCCCGGGAAACAGCGCAGTGCCATACAGAATGCGTCTGCTGTGATTAAAGGTGACAAGAACCAACAACGTCTCAAAGCGTTCTCTCGTCCCTACTGGGAAGGCTGTGCACACGCGTGTCTGTGTGCATGTGTGTATGCTTGTGTGTATACATGTGCATATGCCTGTGTGCATGTTTGCACGTGTACATGCGTGTTGTGGTTCATTGTTTGTGCATGCATGTGTGTCTGTGTATATATACGTGTGACTTGTGGATGGTGTGTACATACATGCCCGTGTATATACATGTCTGTGTGTAGATTAACATGTGAGCATGCATGTCTTGTGTGTATGTGTGCCTTGTGTGTACGCATGTGCACGTGTGCGTACCCGTGTCGGTCCCCACGGCAAGCGCAGGGGCTTGTGGTCCTGAAGACCGGCGTTCCGGCTGCCCGGCTTCGGTGCCGTACCCAGCTCTGGACTTGCCCTGTTTCCACACGTCCACCGTTTGGGGGATGCTTCCACCAATGGTCTGGACCCCGGGAACTCCCTCTGGTAACTAGTAAGTCATGATAAATCATACGGCGACATTTTAAATCACCACGAAGTCCAGTCTTTAGTAAGAATGCCTATCACGACATTCAGTGAAAAAGCATGAGACGAGAGTAACACATGGTCTCTGCTGTGCGTGAAACAGAAAAAGTAACAGAGATAACACAAGAAAACAGGTTTGTTGGGAGATGAACAATTCCTTTCATTTTGTTCTGCCTCTGAGAATGTTGTAGTTTTTATGCAATGATCTCACAGTAACGTGTTACAAAAGGAGAAAGCAGAAAGCCACTTTTGACGTAGGGGCCGGGGAGCATGTGCGGGAATGGAAATTGGGTTGGAAGAGCCAGGCAGCAGGGCACCCTCCCTGGGGACCGTGCTGGGGCAAGTTCACGTTGAGTGAGAGGCAGAGGGCCAGCTGCGCAGGGGCAGGGAGCCGTGGGGCCCAGGTCTGTCCTCTGCACCTGCCCGTGGGCCCAGCAAAGAGATTTCATGTTATTATTTTTTGCCCCCAAGCTCACTCTGACACCCGCTCTGCCACATTGCGTGCGAATGTGAGTCGGACTCTGGCCCCTCCCATCACTGTCCCTGGGGAGTGAGGCCTGCTGCTGGGCTCCCGCCGGGGCCACACTGGGGCCACACTGGGCCCACCAGCGCTAGAGTGGAAGCAGCAGGTGCCAGGCGGGCGCTGAGGGGCGGCAGCAGATCTGAGGCCTCGGGGCCCCCAGCCAGCGGGGATTCTAACACACGACAGGGCCCTCGCCCCACCACAGAGGTCCTCACGCTGCTACCCGACGAGCCCTCCCTGGGGTCACCGTGGACACAGGAAAAGGAATTACTGCGGCCATAAGCGGACAATGTGTCCCTCCCAGAGGCCAATCTGCAGCTGAAAGAGGACAGGACGATACTCCCTGTCCCCAGGGCGCTCGTTTCCTTCCCAGGTCCCCCTGCCACGGCACCCTCTGTCCGTCATAAACCCTGGTGCCCACCTAAACGGCCCCGAGGGTTTTCATGCCAACTCTCTGAAGGGCTGTTTATTTGCCTCAACTACAAACCATGTTGACGACACTCCCAGTTTGGAACAAACATGCGAAACAAACAAAGTTACCCAGGAGAAGAGCATGATTTTTATTGCAGGAATGGCACACGTGGGGCGGCATTCAGAAAGCTGTATCTGCCACTAGTTCAATCAAGCCTTTAGTGAGCACCTACTGCGTCCCACCATCATACTGGGTACCGGGCATGAGAAGATGAGCACCTACTGCGTCCCACCATCATACTGGGTACCGGGCATGAGAAGATGAAAAAGACACGGCAGCCCATCCAGAGGCCGAAACACACACACACACACACACACACACACACACACACACACACACACACACGAATTGCTGCGGCTCATAAATGCCACAAGGAGGGAGTGTGGAGGCCGAGCCAGGGCCTGGCGTCCACACGAGGGGCCCGGGCTCCCGAGAGCGTTGCCCGGCTTTTTCTGAGTCAAGCTTAAGTACAGAAAAAGCAGATTGCTTCAAAGAGGATTTAACTTTTTAACACTGACCATTTCTGAAACCAGCCCTTCCCACCTCGTGGAAATGTCAGCTGGGTGCCCCGGGGTGGACACGCCTGGCTCTGCTAAGAATGAGGCTGCGTCTCGAGGCTCGAGGGGCACGAAGCTTCATCAGACACACGCAGCATCACCTCAGCACCTGCGGGATGCCGGGATCCCACGGCAAGCTCGATTACTAAGTGACAGAGCGCCCTTGGCCTCTGCAAACGCACAATATCATAACCCGTGCTGGGAGGCGGGGAGGCACGTTTAATACCTAATGCTCTAGTGGTTCCCCATCTCAAAGATTTCAAGAGACAATCAGGGAAAACAAAAGCAGAATGGACAGTTACGAAAAGCAAATTGGAGGGTATAGACAAATTGAATTATTCTAATAAGATGTCTCTTTGAGAGTTTTCTTCATCAGGCCCAAACCTGACTGCTAATTAAGTTATTCCACTGGAAAGGAGAACGTGTATCACTTTTTTTTTTTTTTTAAAGAACCACTTTATAACCTTTAGTCCCATTCCTGCTTTGGGCCACAGGGGTGTAAACCTGTAATTAACAACTTCTTTATTGCTTCCGCAGTAGTGATTGCCATGTATAGCCCTAAGGCAGCGAGAATAAAATCCTTCCTAACCCTCCTCCACTCTCCTCCCCACGTTCAACCGGGCACCCTGGTTGTTATTCGATCTCGCCAAGATTTCACCTTTCACGAAACCTCGTGCTCACCGGGCAGTTCCCGCACCGTGACCTCCCCTCAAGGCGATCAATACGTCCGCTGTAATAATTCCCTCCTTGCAGAGAAGCCTGGAAAGAAAAGGGGGAAAAGAAAAAACATACAGGCCGGGCTGAGATTAGATTATCAATTATCAGGAAACTGTCTGCAACTTCAAAGGGCCGGGAGCTGGGGAAAGCACAGTTTATCGTGACTGTAAGAGTCCTCAATTATTTCCAAGCGGCCCAGATGTGGAGCAGCGTGGGGCCAGCAACTCTGGTCGGGGGTAGGGGGGGCTCGATGGGGAAGTGGGGAAGCGGCACTTCCTCTGGAATGTGAGTTGTCCGTTCTGGGTCAAAAGTGACAACACGGGGACACTGGGTGTGCCGGCGCCTCAGCCCAGCCACTCAGGTCCACGCGGGGCCAGCACTGCTTCAAGGACACCAGGACGCTCTCATCCCCTCCCTGAAACTCCAGCTTCACGCTGGTCAACAGATGGCAAAGAGTATGTCCAAGGATGATGCCTCCACGGTCCGCAAAGCTTCAGGACCTACGGCCTGAGGACGCAGGCGGCGGGGACACACCAGCCTGGGAGCAGAGCATCAGTGACTGACATCACTTTCTGATTAGAATTCGGCGGAGTTTTTTGGGTTTTGCTTATTTTGGGCTTTTTCCAGTGGGATTATTGAGACCTTGATTTGACCCACGGTATCTCAGAACTAACCAGAACAATGGAAAATTAATGTAATGTTTATCAATACAGAGAAAAGTCCTCTGGCTAAAAAGATACCAAATAAAAAACAATTAAATTCTCCTGCGGTCACGGGGCTGGTTAATGAACAGCCCTTGCTGTGTGCAGAGCACCAGAGTGGAATTCCTTCCACAGCTGCTGCCAGCCGGCCCGGCCTCTGCTTCTCCAAACCCACCTGCTCTGGAGGGCGAGCCGTCCACACTCAGCAGAGCCTGGCCCTGCCGCCCAGTAGGAACCCTGTCTGAGCAGCGCGTCGTCTTTTGTGTGTCTGGGGCGGGGCGGGGGGTCCTTTCAGAGGGAGAGCACATTCCCTCCCAACAGAGAAGAGCCAGCTTTCAGTTGCCCTCCCCCAGTTTAATTTTCACGGACTCGAATTCCCAAATTACTATTTTTTAGAGCACAGCCTCTCAGAGAGAGCACCCTTCTTGTTCTGATTTCATCATTTGTTTCCAACTTTTAAATTCACTGTGTGTGTCAGTGTAGCTTGAATAAATGAAATATATAGAACCTTCCGTTCTCATTTTATTTTTGAGTTGGGGGAAGGATCTCTACCTATGGGGGAAAAACACACAATTATTTCTAAAAACTGAGAAAGGATAAAGCGAAATTCTTTTTAAGACCAGCCATAATCCCAACATCCAGGGGCAATCCAGGTAATACTCTGTCGTATTTCAATCTTCTTTCCAGTTACTTTTACATTTTGACATCATATGGTTCTTATCATTTTAACTCTACTTTTTTCAAAAAACTTTCTTAAAGTTTTCCATGTCCTTGAAAGCTCTACAGATAACTTTAAAGACTATGCAATAGTCTGTCATATAGAAAGTAGTGGTTAGAGCCACTCAGTACTACCTTGCATCAGTTACCCCAGGAGGTGGCCGCTTTCCTGGGCCTTTCTGTGATCTGATCACAGGTCTTCGCGAGGACCCGATAGTCCCCGTGTAATAGATGAGAGACTGTGGAGCAAAGATGTCTCGTCCAAGATCTCACGGTAAGTAACCAAGATGCCTGCAGGGGCTTACGGTTCCCAAGCCAGCTCTCACCCTCCATCCTCAGCCCGGAGTCAGCTCCACCCTTTCACTCTGTTTGAACATCCAAATTGTTTCCAGTTTTTCACTGCACAGATCTCATTTTCATGTATCCAACTTCTTCCCCACTACCCAAAATGTATCCAGAACCATAGAGATGTAGCCAGGCTGATTTGTTTTACTTCCTTTCTTGTTTCCCCTGGCAACAGTGAACTGGCAGTGCAGTGGGTGGGGCCCAGGTGGAAGAGAGAAACAGAAGCAAAGAACCTAGATGGTCTATAAAACAAAGAACCACAAAAACAAACAAAACAGAGTCCTTGAACTGACCAAGGCTGTGACCTGGGCGTCAGGGAGAGACCCGTCTGGCCTTCTGCAAGTTGTAAATTAACTGCTACACGGTCGCCGGACACCAGGCCCGTGAGGGGACAGAACCACCTGTGACTTCGGGGCAGAAAGGGCCACTCAGACCTCTTGCCTCTGCCTGCCTGGGGGCTGCCGGGTCTGTGCCGTCAGAACAACACGCTGGCAGATGTGGTTTCAGACGCTGCTGCCTCACTTTAGAATATCTACAACTCGGATTTTCAGAAGGGCCAACCAACCCAGAGGAAAACGAAGAGCAGATGTTACTCTGGAAACCAACCCTTCAGCCGTGTGTCAAGAGGCCACCGTCGCCAGGAAGTCCCTCACAGGTGGGCGTCCACATCACCAGAGCTGCAATGTAATGGCTACCAACCGACATCCTTGTTAGCATTTCAAGAAAAAGTATTCAAGCGAATGGATTTCCCTTCACACTTTAAAAATAATGACAAGGCAGCACAGAGATGTGTCTGTGTTTTCTGAACAGACGCGGCGAGCATCCTTCTCTGGCCTGGCAGCCGTCTGACATCTTCATAATCCAAACCACTAAAAATTCTTACAAGACCAAAGCTCAGTTCCCTCTTTTGCAACGACTTTTTTTTGCTACCTTTTAATGAGCCGAATTGCTAGTCCAGACATGCTAGGGAAGGAGCGAGTGCCAAGTGGAGAGACCCTTGCCTTTATGTGCGCCTCTCTGAGATAAAATAAAATGATACGTAATCTTGAGTTACGTCACGATGCAAAATGCTGTGGTTTCCTGGAAAATGTGGAGCTAATCAGTTATTCATTAGGAATTAACTAGAGCATCAGTTGTCAGATTAAACTCCTTTAAAATTCCCAGTTTCCCTTTCAGGGTGTTAACACTCTAAGTATACTGAGTCCTTTGTGTATATTTAAGCAGGAAAGAGGAGAAGGCTTTCTCATGCGCAAACGGAAAAAGAAAACAAAAGTATCCTTTGCTGCTGTTGTCCAGCCAGCACTTGGTGATTTGCCGCAGTGGCTCAGACTCAAAGCCGCAGACACACACTCGGCCACATGTGTGTCCGACAGGCAGAACCGTCAACTGCCCCAAAGGGCCAGAGGCGGATGTCAGTGGGGGATTATGCCCTCCTCGGCGTCATTCTTCCCTGTGTCCGCCCCCAAAGCCAGTTAATCGCCGCGTCCAGCTCTCCAACTCCCCACCCCACTTTCTCCGCAAACTGTAAACTGTAAACACGCTTCCTTGATGAGCTTCGTTGCTTCAAAACAGCCCATCTTAGCCCAGTACTGTCTTGAAAGACATAATCTAGAAACTGTAAAACATCACACTACTTACTTTTGGCAAAGATGTTACACGATTTTCTATCGCTACCCATGCAATAGCCATGTCTACACAGGTATTTTATGTGGCTTCAGGTGAGAACCACGGATTTTCCTTTTCTGTGTCCATTTACTTGGTTTGGCCGTGTGTCCTGAGTGTCTTCTAGAGGCCATGTGTGCAGGAGAGGGGAGGACCCTGACTGGCGGCTGCGAGCTGCCTGAGTGGAACCAGGGGACCAGGCATAGGTTTTGATTCCATGATTTAGTGTACACTCAAGAACTGTGGACAAAGATTTCAACTTAAAAAAAAAAAGTGTTTCAAGCGGCTGGAAACATTTTAGAAATTTCTGTACTTTTTCTTCTTCCCCCCACATATTTAGTTGGGTATTTTTAAAACTTTGTAGTATCTCCCATGTTTTGTCTAGATGCTTTTAAAGAAAGAATTTCTTCCGAAGTTTGTGAGCCTTTTGAGGGAAGCCTGGCTGTGTCTCTCCTTGTGTGGGTGGCACCATAAAAGTCCCTTTTTTATTCAAATCTCCCCAGGATCGAGTAAAGCTCTGAAGCCACCGGCAGAGAAGCAGTAACAGATGTGACGGGCGTAAGGCGTCAACATGAGAAACAGGAGTCTGACCTAAGGCTTTTTAATATAAATAATAATTCGCACTTGCTGAGAGCAACTGGGTTAAAACAGTCCTTATATATGACACACAAAGGTAAAAACCTGGCATTAAGGCTTCGTTTGTCAATCATCCTACGAAGTTCCAGCACACAGAACAAGACACGTACAAAGTTTATCCACCTAAGTGTATGGTGAATATTCATATGTTTTTGCCAGCGTGTCACTGATGACGAAATACTGGTAGTTCTTTTTCCAATCAGTGGTCGCTGACATCACAGGGACACGTACGTGCACAGGAGATCTGGGCCCAACAAAGTGGTAAACGTTCTCTCTGTGGATGTCATTTTCCTTCCTGGAGCTAACAGCTCACTTCATTTTGACGTGGTAAGCATTCCTAATAATGAAAGTTAAATCAGAACCCACTGGGCTGGGAACCAGAGTGTCACAGACAGAGATCAATTTTCTCAGTGTTAAAAGACCACCACTGCTTACTGTGTGTTAACCGAGCGTGCCTCACGCCTACCACAACAATACCACATTGCATATTACTTATAAGATATGATTGTATTCACAGTAACCAAGACATGGAGACAACCTAAATGTCATCGACAGATGAATGGATAAAGACGACGTGGTACATATATACAATGGCATACTACTCAGCCATAAAGAGAATGAAATAATGCCACTCAGGGCAACATGGGTGGACCCAGAGATTATCATACTAAGTGAAGGAAGTCAGACAGAGCAAGACAAATACCATATGATATCACTTATGTGTGGAATCTAAAATATGACACTAATGAACACATCTAAGAAACAGAAACAGACTCACAGAGGTAGAGAACAGACTGGTGAAGGGCGGGTAGAAGAGGGATGGACTGGGAGTTTGGGGCCAGCAGATGCAAACCAGTCTGTAAAGGGAGGATAAACAACAAGGTCCTACTGTGCAGCACGGGGCACTGTATACAATTTCCTGTGATAAACCGTCATGGAAAAGAATATAAAAAAGAATGTCTATGTGTGTATAACTGAGTCACTTGGCCGTACAGCAGAAATGAACACAACATTGTAAATCAACTGTACTTCAATATAAAAATAAATTAATAAAAAAAGATATGATTCTGAAGCAACGAGACTAACAGGTTTAAACAAATGCACTGATTTCAATATGCAAACACACAGTTATCCGGGAAGCCGGGTGGTCTTTCTGTTTCTCTCCTCGAACCAAAGCCACTCCAGGGAGCCTGTTTCCAAGTCGTCCTTAGAGCCACCGGAAACCAGCCTCCTCTCTCACGGCCGCCCTGGAGCTGGCCCAAGTGGTCCCGCAGCCTCAAGGCGCCCTGCTCATCACAGCTGGTCCTGGGTGCCTCTGTGCCCACACAGTGTGACACTCGGCCCACAGGGCTCTGCCCGCAGCCATGGGCAGCGGGGCTGCTCTGCATTCAGATCGTATCCTTGGGCAACGGAAGTTTCTTTTGACCAAATGTACAACCAGGCTCAGAAGTGATTGTTCTGAAGAAGGCTCTATTTGGATGCATAAATTCTATGTTTGTTAAGTAAACCTGTCTCTTTGTCGTCATACCTTCCATGCCTTCAGAAAGCCTATACGGCGGAGTGAGTATTTCATCCTAATTTCAAGATTTCAATTACTACTGTTATGAATACATTATTGGTTTTATTATTAATGATGAAAACAGCAGCTAATGTTGAATAACACACTAAAGCACTGTCCACACGTGCCCTCACTCTGTCCTCACAACGACCCCGTGAGACAGGAATCCCAACTCCCCCCACTTTTCACAGCAGAAAACTGAGCACAGAGGCCCCTGGACGCCCCACTCTGACGTGGGCAGGGGGCGCAGGCGGGGGAGCAGGGAGGCCGTCCGGGACACGGACCCACCCAGAGGCTCAGAACCACCCACGGGAAAAAGGAGCAGCCCGCGGTGGGCAGGCCCTCCAGGGTCACACCAGCTCCCGGCCACGGCCTCGCGGGCCAGCAGACGGGACAGGTGGTGGTGGGCTCTCCTGGACCCCGGCCGAGCTGCAGGAGGCCTCTGGTCCCCAGGGAGTGAGACACTCGGGGGGCGCAGGGGCCGAAGCCTCCGTCTACACCCAAGTTCTGCAAGCTCAGCTCAGCCGATGGAGCCAGCCAGCCCCCAAGGACCCCCGGGTGCCCGTGGGAGACCAGATGCCCTGGGACTCTGTGCTAGTCTGTGAAGCAGCATCAAGGCCACAGCAGCCAAGACACAGGGCTCAGGGCCTCCCGGCACCTGTGCGCTGACGACCGGCCTTAGAGCCAGAGAGCCGGTTCCTGTCCCGCCCCCTCACCAGCTGTGTGAGGTCCAGGCAGCAACACCCCGAGCCCCAGAGTCCTAGCGGTTGGATGAGGTGGACGAGGACCGCCCACCTCCCGGCGCTGCCGGGTCAGGGGAGAAGTGATGCACGTACGGGAGCCCACGGAGCCTGTCGCTTTGTGGGTCCTCCGAAGACGGCCGGCCCCAGACCGCAGTCCTTTAGCGGTTGTCCGGATCACGCTACGCTGAACTCGGACAGTTATGGGGTAGGAGAGCGCGACTTTTATTCATTCAACAAACAACTGTAATACAAAAAGTGCGTTTGACACCGGAATAGTCCCCGAATCAGCACTCTCTTCACAGAGATTCAGATGCTCGGCCCCAGGAGACCCGACTTCTTACAATGAAACACTTCAGTCTTCAGGCAACTCAGCCAGATCCCTTTAAAACAAACCCTATGCAGGACCGCTCTACAGAAGGAAAGGGTAACCTATTCCCAGCAGAGGCCGCGCTGGCTTCGAACAGGACTCAGTGCGGCTACGTTTCACAGGCACCCAGGACGCCGAGCCCTTGGGGTTTTGCCAGGGGGTGACGGTTATTTGTTTGGTTTTTGAAAGCTCTTAACCTACATAAGGCTTGGGAAATCAAGGGCCTAAGAAAGAAACTAGAGAAGCCTGTGGACCCACAGTAACGGCATCAGCTCCATTAACAGGTCCATTAACTGGTGATACAAACAGCGAGGCAGCCCAAGGGGGGCTGCCACCCCCAGAGCACGTGTGTTTGGGCCGAGCCGGGACCTCGGGGGGGCGGAGGTCCCTGCCTGAGCTCTGCCGGGGGGCGGGGGGGGCTCAGGGAGAGGCTGCTCCGAAGAGACTGACAAACGTGAGTCAGGCCCCCCTTTATTTAGTGCCGAGTGATAAGCAGAAAAGCAGCCCGCTTCTCGCTCGTGGGAGAAAGGGCTCCAGGCTCTCATTCAGAAGACCGGGCTCCGGGTCCTCTACCAGAAGCGATCCCCCCACCCGCGCCACGTCCACCTACCAGGTAGCAGTTACCTTATCTGTGAAATGACAATAACCAGGTGAAGTGGAAAGCCCAAGGCAGACCTAGGTCCTCGTGGCCAGAGGGTCCGGGGCTGCCCAGACCCTGCTGGGCTCCTTCCTGGGCCTCCGTCCCAGGACGCTTCTGCAGCCTTGCTTTCAGTCAGTGGTCAATTCTCACTTAGCTGCAGCTGAGAACACACCCAAAGCTTTTCTTCCCAGAGTTTACACACTTACCAGAGGCTCTTGTTTTTGTTTTTAAGGCTACAAAGCCTTTAGGTTTCAAATAAATTAATACCTGAAGAAATGATTCCAATAATAAGCAGGGCATACTTTCAGTTCAATTTAACAAATTTCAAGGAGCGCTGTCTATACAGGGATGTACATATTTCAGGACACGATAAGAAAGGGCAACGCTTTCTGCCTGCAGTGAGTTTGCGATTTAGGGAAAAGCAGTAGGGGGTGGGGAAGCCAAGATAACACACAGGCGAGAGGCAGAGGGAGATAAACGCCCTGAAGGGAGGAGACAGAGGACACCCAGAGAATTTGGAGGCTCACGAGTCGCCTCCAGCCAGAAAACGCAGCAAGTGTGGACAGGGGTCCGCACGTGCCGAGGGGCCCGAAAGCGGGAGACGCTTCCTAAGTAGAGGAGGGAGGAGACCAAGGCCCCCGCAGGCAGGCGAGAGGAGGCTCCCCAGCTCCACCCACCCTCCTGGCCATGCGGGTCATGCCAGGAATGCTCCTAGCGACAGCAACTCAGGTAGGAAAACAGGTGACGGCAGCAAAGGCAAGAAGCCTCTGAAATCAAAGGTGAATGAAAAATGCAGACAGCAAAACTTTGTTAAGACGCTCTCCTCATCAAACGGGCCCCCCCAAAGCACTGACTTAGAAACTGACGTGCTTCCATACGACCAGTCTTCTCAAAGAAGTTCCAAGGAAGCCCCTGATTTCGTTCCACTTTCTTAGTTATTTCACGCAGAAGGGCAGGGGCTCCAGGGCGCCACCCCAGGAACTCATTACCTGCAGTGAAATCCTCGGTTCTCTATTTCACGTCCACCTCAGCAGAACATAAGAAGTTATTCACGCTGCACCTGTGAATGCTGAGTGGTACACACTTTGCAGATGTCTGGGAATTGTGCAAATATTGGGCCTCACTGTGAGCAATCCTGAAAGGTGCTCCATTAATCCCCAGGCCCTGATCAGGACGATCCCAGGAGCGATGCCACCGTTTGCAACAGGAATGGTGGAGCTTTGTCATAAGAGGTGTCTGGTTTAGAATTCAGCTTACCTCGGAAACACGCACCTACGTGGAGTAACAAAGGCAAGCAAAGAAACCGAATGGCAAGCATGCAAAATGACAAGGGAGCTTGTTCCTCTAGCGTGGAAAAGGTTCTAAAGCACTTTCGCTGCAATTTGCATTGCAGTTTGTAAGATTTATCAGTTCTCATTCAGGTCACCAAAACTACAGTGGAGAATTTGATATTAATTGGAACATTAATACTGCATTTCTAAGCTAAATGATGCCCCTGGGATTCCAAAGGAAATTTCAGAAATGCGTGGCTGAAACGCTCCACGTAACCAGACATGCCGAGCCCTGCATCAGGTATTCATTCGAATGGATTTTTCCTTCAGCACGTCCACGGGCACTCCGTAAATTGGTGGATAAAGCAAATGCGTTCGTGTAAACTGGTTTGATTAGCACCTCTTGCCCTTCCAAATGAGGGAATAACATTCTGTAATTCTCTAACAGAAGCTATCTCAATCAGGTCTATTCAATATGCACTGCATCCCTTAAAGATTCCAGTTTTATTAAAAGCCAAACAATTACCTAACCCAGGACATTCCACAAATGAGAAGGAATCGTTAGGGTTTCCTTCTTCGCAGAGGCTGTGAATCAGTGGAAATGTATCCCCCAACGCGATGAAATATCAACAGCGTCGAATTCTGGGCGTTATCTCACCCCGAGTGCAGAGTCCTCAAGGCACTGAGCCCCAGCCTGCCCTCTCTCGCTTTTACCTTCTGCTGGGTTACATTCAGCCTCAAGCTTTCACAAGTTCTCTGAGAAGACGGACCTTGTTTGAAGCTTCCCTGGAGCGGCCCCAACAGGACCACAGCACGAAGGGTCGGGTCGGTACTGCGGCTCACCTGGTTGCCACGGCAGCAGCACCTCCAGCTCAGGTTGGAGCTCCTCCTTTGCCCTCTGTGCCCACAGCCAGGGAGATGTGGGCCCGGGACAAGGGGGCCCACTTCTCCCACGGCCACCGAATGTCAAAGTCTGAGGCATGGGGATCACAAGAAAGCTCTTGGGTCTGAGTTCAGCCCAGATGATTCATCCAGGTTCCTTGTCCACATGTCCCATCTGTCTGTCCTTCCCAACTGCCTGGTCTGGCCGACTTCAGGCCCTAACACCAGGTGCAGGAGGAACGGCCCTTTTTGACGGCGTCTTACCAGCTCCACAAGTGCTGACGGCCAAGCCCCATAAAACAGCCCCTTATTACAGATCCCTCGCAGCGGTTCTCACTCTCTGCTTGGACCCTGACACACGTATTGCTGAGGGGCAAAACCTGGGAGTGAACCAAATGTCCTTCAGCTAGGAGAAGGGCTGAGTACTTCCTGCTGTATCTACGTTAGGAAGAACACAGAACCTCGAGAGGAAACGAACTGCAGCGAATCACCACAATGGGGTGAACTGTGTCATCACAACGTTGACGCAAGAAGCCAGACCAAAAAAATGCACACTCCGTGAGTCACCACGTTTAGTCCCCAAACCACAAAACTGAGGCAGACCATCAGAGGCTGGGACAGCGCTTACCCTTCAAGGTAAAGACAAGGACCCAGCTCTGCTGAGGGCTCTGTGGTCCCCTCCTGTCTCGGCCGTCGTTACACGGATCTTAACTTTTGGACAATTTACTGAACAAAAACAAAAGCCTGTGAGGTGGTGGACCCCGTACGGACAGGAGCTCTGCCCCCTGCAGAGTAGAGGTGTGGAGGGAAGGGAGAGGAGGCTCCTTCCCACTGTCCCCGTCCGGTGTGATCTGGGTTATCTGCCCTGAACTTAATCCTGCTCCGTCATCCTCCTTCTCAGTTTTCTTCAGCGTCGGACACACTATGAATTTGTCAAAACAAGCATTCATCTTACTGTTTTATATAATCCAAACAGCAGTTTTATATATTATATAAAATATAGTTTATATAATCCAAATGAAATACACGAGGAGCGAGAGAATAAATACCAATATTTCTCATATTTGGAATGGAGCTTCCGGCTTCGTTCAGATTCAGGCTGCCTGAACTACCATCTCTTGGAGTGTTAGGAAGCTGTGTAACAGACCCTACACAGAGCACTCAGGAAGCGTGTGTGAACACAGCTGCGGTATCAGAGCTCTGGTGGTGGACGGCGCCCAGCGAGCCTGCTCTGGGGGACAGACAGCGGCCTGTGCGCTAGGACACCTCCCCCCAAGGCTCGCTTTCTTTCCAATGTATTCTATCGCTAATTATACTAATATAGCTAAGGAGAAACATCATATAAACACGTCCAGAAGTGCTCAAGGCCTTTGACAAAATTCAACCATCATTCTTAATGGAAACACTCAATGAAATACACATAGGTGGGTATCTCCCCAACATAATTAAATATATCCTAACCCAAATGCCAACATCATGCTTTTTTAATAAAAATGGTATGTACTTAAGGTATACCACGTGATGTTTTGATATATATATACATTGTGAAATGACCACTACAGTCAAGCTAATTAACACGCATCATCTCACATAATTACCATTGTGTGCGCATGTGCGCGCGTGTGTGTGGTGAAAACACTTAAGATCTACGCTCTTGGCAAATTGCAAATACGGTATTGTGCCACCATGCTATACGTTAGACTCTAGAACGCATCCATCCCGTGTAACTGAAACCCTGTGCCCTTTCACCAGCATCTCCCCACTTGCCCTGCCCCGACCCCTGGTAACCGCTGTTCTCTGCTTCTATGAGTCTGACTTTCTCAGGCTCCACTTTAAGTGAGATCACCCAGTATTCTTCTTCTGTGTCTGGCTTACTTCACTGAGCATATTCACAATAGCCAAGATATGGAAACAACCTACATGTCCATCAACGGATGAATGGATAAAGAAACTGTGATAGATCGATAGATACACAGATAGAGAGAGAGAGAGCTAGACAGGTGGAATAGAATATTATTCATCCTAAACGCAGAAGGCAACCCTGCCATTTTCGACCACAGGGATGAAGCCGGAGGACGTTCTACTAGGGAAGCACTTTTGGAGTCTAGCTTCGTCACGGGGGTAGATGCGTGGTGACTGCAGAAAGCGCTACTGAGGACCGAGCAGGGGAATGACAGCACAAGCACCTTAGAAAGTGCCTTCCGAATGCAAGGGGTCATGGTTGGTAAAACTCAGCCCCCAGCCCGTAACCCACCGGCTCCCAGCTAAGTGGGGAAAAGGACGGGTTTCCCCCGGCCCTGTCCAGCTGTGACCTAATTCCCCGTGTGCTTTTTTTTTTTAAACACCTTTATTGGAGTATAATTGCTTTACAATGGTGTGTTAGTATCTGCTGTATAACAAAGTGAATCAGCTATATATATACATACGTCCCCATATCCCCTACCTCTTGCGTCTCCCTCCCTCCCACCCTCCCTATCCCCCCCCACGCCCCACATGTGCTTCTGATCAAACCTCCCGTATACACACGACTTCTCAGGTGCAGTTTTGACCTGGGGCTCTGGCCCTTCTCAAAAGGTGTCGTTACTTTAGGAAAATCAAAAAGTCACAAGAAAGAAAGATAACAGAGACAGGAAGATCAGGGGCTGCTAGAACAGGGAGCTGGCAAATCACTGCAATGTCATTAACACAGACGGTTACTCCAACTGCAAGATTTTATAATGTCGTCTTGATCCATAGTCACCTTTTTATACTTAAAAAAAACTAGAATAAAAACCCAATAGTAGCATCATTCATAATAGCCTAAATGTGGAAACAACCCGAATGTCCACCAGCTCACGAACGGGTGACGGTGCATCCCTACGATGGAGCGTTCCTCAGCAAATAACAAGAAGGAACGAAGTGCTGATAAATGCTACCAAGTGGATGAACTTTGAAAACACTGTGCTGAGCAGAAATCGGCCACAAAAGGTCCCACAGGATACGATTCCGTTTATGTGAACTGCCTGCAATGGGCCAGTCTACAGATACAGTTGCTCGTCACCAGGGGCTGGAAGGTCGGGGGTCATGGGAAGTGACCGTGAAAGGGCACGAGGTCTCTTTTGAAGTGACGAGCATGTTCTAAATTCAACCGTGGTGACAGTTGCACAAACCCGAGGAGTGAGCTAAAACCCCGGAAGTGCACCCTCTCAGGGGTCGAACCCCACGCCGTGTGGGTTACATCTCAATAAAGCTGTTACTGAAATAAAGACAAACCTGACTCTTTGACTCCGGCCTCTGTGGGGTGACTGTTATCAACTGATGTACAGCGTCTGGAATGTTTGACAAACAGATTTTTCTCATCCATTATACATGTAACTTAACACAGTACTAACGGGCACCTGCAAAGCACGCAGGTCCCTCCGTCACCAGGGGTGAGAGCTCTGCAAATTAACCACAGGACGGTTCAGTGAAGCAGGTAATGGGCCGTCTACAGCACCAGAACCTCTGGGGAGCGCGTGTGGTTACCCATATGGGCTGGCTCATTACGGCCGCCAGGAGCAGTGGCGTAGGTGCCCTGAGAACCGGAAGGCAAGGCTCCGCACCGGACACGGAGGCTCCGCTGCCACACGCGTCTCCACAGCCACACGCGTCTCCACCGCACGCGCCGCGAACCGCCGTGGCCGTGGCCTCCACGCGCGCCTGGCACGCCCAGCTGTGAGCACAGTGTACACGCTGTCTAGGGTGGGGGGCGGCGAGCGGTCAGGACATCCTCTGTCCCCTCCCACGGTCTACCCTCTCCGACCACAGCATTTAAGCAGGTGCACACGGTCTACGGGGCCTGACGGTTCGTGGGTTTGTTTCCATGGCCCCAACCTTGGCCAGAAGTTGGTGCGGCCTCTCAGGACCTTCCCCGCAGGAATATTTCCTTGGAAGAGCTCCTCGGGGGGTTTCTGGCAGCAGCCCCTCCCCGGCAGACAGCAGACCGGGCCTCTCAGGGCTGGGAGTTCCCTGCACTCGTAGAGGAAACGTGCCAGCACCTCTGGAGATGGGACAGAAGGACCTGCCCGCGAGCTTCTGAAATAACTTGGACTCAGGATCGTGGCCACTGTTGGCCGTCGGCTTTGCTGCCACCAACACAGGCTGCCAGGACAGGTGCCCTGGGCCATCCCAAACCCAGGCTTTCTCTCTCTCCTTCCATGATTCCCGGGCTCTGGTCTGACCCCAAGTGAGCCCAGAGCTCTGAGAAACCAAATCCCCGCTTGTAAACCAAAAGGGACCCGTGACAAACTCGAAGCGCAGCGAGCTGGCCCAGACCCCCAGCCTTCAGGCCTCGTTAAGACAAACAAGCCCCCTCTGCAGCTGTGCGTCCATTAGGGTTCCAGCCACTTCCCAACAGCACTCAGGTCTGTGGGCTGTACGGGCTCTAAAACTCAGGAGGCAAGCCTGCCCCCCCCACCCCCCAAGTCTCCCCCCCCATCCCCCCCCACCCCGCCCTCCTTTGTCACACGTGCCAAGCATCCGCCATCAGCCACCCCACGCACCTGGAGAACTCACTTTAGCTCATGCACCTTTGGTCCATACAAAGAAGGATACAATTAGCAACGTGAGGTTCAAAGCAATGGACCCACCATCATCTTCTGCAAACAGTGGTCTGACCTCCCCCAGGCGGCCACCCCCAGGCGGGAGCAGAGAGCCAAGCAGAGGCCCAAGCCCCAGGCCCAAGGGGGCGCCCGGCTGGCTTCTTGGCCTGCAGGCCCAGGGGCCTGGTCCAGGCTCCTCGCCACCGGAGGGAGAGGAGAGCGAAGAGGCAGAGGCCTTGGCCTCCTGGACGCGAGTCTGGATCCCAGCCCGGCCATCATTGTGGGCACGATGCTAACTGTTGGGTCGAGTCCTCAGGCTTCTTCTCCGTAACCAGGAATGTGAAGAATAAAAGTGCAGCCCCGAGGACCCAGGCGAGGGCAGCACACACGACGGTTCTGTCCTTCCCTGGGAGAGAACGGCTTCCAGAAAGGACCCCAGAGCCACCGCTTCTACCCCAGGCAACGGCGGGCGAGTGGAGGGGAGGCCGCGCTCCTGGTCCCGTGTGGCCTGACGGGCTGCCCGTCCCCGTGCGGCTGGCAGGAGGCTCTGGTCCTCACCCTCCCTCCGTCTACAGCAGCAGCAATTCGATGCCTGGAGCAGAGGCGACGTGTGAAGGAGTCACAGGACGTGGGGAGAGGATACACGGCACCAAGGGCGGTGCTGGGAGACACGGCCGCCCCGAAACAAGGGTCAATCAGCAAACGTCGGGCCAGAGACGTGGGAGGCCCTGGTGTGAGGCAAAGTCGGCAGACCCTCGGGAATTCAGAGCTCAGCAGAGGCAGCACCACAAAAGAGCCACCGAAACGGTCACGACCCAGACGCTGGCGCCAAACCGCCCCGTGCTCCGATCCGCTCGTCCGGCAGCTTCTCCAACCCCCCAACCACCCGGAAAGGGGGGCACCCGCTCTGCAGGGAGAACAGTCCCTGCTGGCCGACCACCCAGGACGGTGACCGTCGGGGCTGGCTGACCACCCAGGATGCTGACCACCCGGGACGGGTGACCGTCGGGGCTGGTCGGCCATCCAGGATGCTGACCACCTGGGACGGGTGACCGTCGGGGCAGCACCTGCGCAAGGACAGCTGCAGGTGTTGAGGCTTCTCAGCACTCTCCCAAGTCAGGCGCTCTCCCTGATGCCCAAATGCCCCTCCGCTCACCTCTGAGGACTCAGCCCCACAGACGTCAGCATCGCAGGAGCTGCTGTCCGTCTACTCACGTTGCTTAGACTGGCTATGAAGCGGTCACCTCTCTGGTTCTGAAAACCTCATTCTAAAGAAGCTGGTTTATTTCAGGATTTCAAACGTTTCATAGAGTCTTTCCCCTACTCTTTTGTACCCTAATATATCAGCAAGCATAGAAATAAAGTTACTACAGGCAGCTGGCCTAAATTCTTCTTCCAGCCCCTCCGGGAGCACTTTCTGTGGTTGCAGAATGTGCATATTTTCTGCGCTCCACATTTGGCTGATAGACGCTGCTGTGGGCACTGGGTGGGTAAAAATGTTTCTCTTTCATTTCTGAGTCTTTAATTTTATGTTTGAGCTCGGCATAAAAATAGCTTATAATTGCTTTTTGACAGTAATAAGCCTAAGATTGTGACTCAAAATTTTGAGATATTATGTTCTTTTGTAATTGTATTCAATGAAAACATAGTTCAATATGGAACTTAAAAAAAATTCCAGCTTGTGCAGTTCCTATATTCCACTGACACCATTAAAGTTACAGCGAGAGTTGGCACATCAAGAGGATGGAGCAGGGTCCACGCTTACTCTCTAACGGAGCCCATTTCCACCAAGAGAAACGCCTTCCTTGCAGAAGCTGCAATGGATAAAGGAGAACATTTAGACCCTTCCACCACCCTTCCTGACACCCAGCCTGTGTTGCACCTGCGGCATCATAGAGCCAGCAGCAGCAAGGAATCTAAGTCTTATTTCCTCTAAAGGACAAACTGACTGGAAAGTTCACATATTGCATAAAAGTGTACAATGTAAATAAAATAAGGTCAGAAAGTAAAAGCCAAAAGTATGCAGTGCCTTCCACGCATGAATTGGACTGATACGGCTCTAAGCAGCAAAGACATTACCCAGAGACAGTGTGAAGTACAGAAATCAAACAGAGCAGTCTAGGAATATGAGAGCAAAATCTATCGTGACGTCCCATAGACATCAATTCTGCACAGACGTGTCATTTCTTCTTTGTCAAGTTTCTTCCATAAAACACAGGTGCACAAGTGTCCCCCCCCTTACATTTCAATGAACAGCCTTGGTGGGAGGGGCTGGGGAATGGAACCTAGGAAGCCACCAGAATTTAGAAGCTGCCACTCTCATATTTATTACATTCACATCATGGCCATTGTTCTCAGTAGCAAGATATAACATGGAACAGTTTTCAGATACATAGACTATCATCTGAAAGTTAGGAGAGAGAGGTGGTATTAATAGCTAAAGTCCAGGAGAATAAAGCCTTTAATGAATAATGTTTTTCAAGGCCAGCATCTCTGTTGTAATGGGTAGGTTCTCTGCAGACAGACAGCTCAGAGCCACAGGATCTGTGTCCCCGTTTCAGACCAAACAAGCAGGGTTCTGCCACTATCGGCCACTTGCATCACAAACTGAACAGAGCAACCAAAATTCTCCTTTCTAAGCTTCAAAAAGCAATGGAGTGATTGTTTTCATGCTCAACACAGGGAACAGTTAATGAGAAACAATTCATTTCCAATAAATTACACATTTTTAAACACTGGGAGTACATAAAATGAGACAATACTGGCAAAGAACAGAACACACATGAGGTGGCACCCGGTGGCATCTGTGGTCAGGACGGTGGTGACAACGATACCCATCTCAGGGCTGGCGGAGCCCCCAGGACGCGGTCAAGCCTGGTGTCTCTGTCTGGGGTCTCTGTTCATAGGCAGATGCCCTGAATTTGGGCAGTTCTGCACTTCTTACACCACTGATGTCAGCAGCAGTGGAATTTGAGGTTCCAGCTACTCTCCCGGCTTTTTTTTTTTTTTTTGGCCATGCTGCATGGCTTACGGGATCTTAGTTCCCCAACCAGGGATCAAACCTGCAGTGGAAGCACAGAGTCCTAACCAGTGGACCACCAGGGAATTCCCTCTCCTGGTTTCTTCTTAAAAAGTTTGTTTGGTTTTTTTTACTCATTATATTAGGTAATGCTAGTTGCCGTTTAAAAACTAACCCATCTTCATAAATATAACTTTCTCTAACGTGCCAAATACCATCAACCTCTTTAGGTATTCAGAGTTTGCCCAGAATTTTTTTCAATAACAAGAAAACGCTTTTTTTTTTACTAAAATGAACAATATTGAGTTGTAATAACTGTCTGCCCTGAAGAGTTTTGTCTGTCTCACCGGCACGCATGTCCCCCCTCCCAGGGCCGCGTCACCCGCACTCTGTCTGGGGTGCAGCTGTTCTGGACTCAAACGCACAGCAGAGAGATGAGGCTAATTATCTAACAAGGGAATCACTCAAAATTTTATAAACATTAATATAGACACAACTTCCATTTCTTTGAAAGTTGAGCAGGAAATGACAATTCTGTTCATACCAGTACCAAGTGTTCACTGTTACACAGGGGTTTTACAGTGTAGGGGACTGCAAATCTAATGCCATATTCGTGCTGCAAATTACTCTCCTGGGCACTGAAATATCACCGCAATGAAACCTGCCGCAAAGTGTTACACAAAAGCCCTGTTTCCAGCAGAAGCCTGAGGCTCTCAGGACACCAGGCATTGAAGGCCGAGTCATCAATTCTATCCTCACTTTTATTACCGGCTCAACAGTTCTCTATAGTTTGTTCTTGACTTTCTGCAGCATGGGTTTGCATTCCCCAGGGCCAGGTCCACTGTAGAGAACCCAGGTATTCCCCGCCCCCAGCCCGATTTCCATGATCCATTAGGTATACACACCTCTTCCAGCATCTACACACCAGGCCAGGTACATTTCACCACCTTCCAACTCTAGGAAGCAGGTGATTTCAGGTCTTAGAACTATGTTCCCAATTCCTTTACCGTCAGATCAGGAAGCAAGTCACCTGGCACCTCCTGAGTGCTCTGCGTTTGGGACACGAACATAAGAAAGACAGACGCAGCCTCTGGTCTCGGGAAATGTACCTTCTAGTGAGGATGAGTGACGTCAACCCAAAGAGCAAGTGTGCTGAGTCCCCTGTGGGCAAAGAGTGGAGGGAAGCGTCGGAGGGCGCAGACGGGTCAGCAAGCGCGCACACCACGTGGGCAGAGCTGGGACAGGCCGCAGTGTCGGCTCTTGGAAAACTCGCTCATCTGCTCACAGAGGGTCTGGCGCCCTGGGAGATCCGGCTGAGAAAGGACCCTTTCAGCAAATACTGGGTCCTGCCTGCTTTGTTCCACCCCGGTGCCCAATCCAGGACCCTGACGGGCAACCTGGCTTCTGTCCTTCCTCTGGGTTCCACCTCCAGTCAGCCTCACCCCTCCGTCCTCTCCCGGGATAGCCTCCACCTGCATGCTCTCCCCGTCTGAGCACTGTCGCCTGGACAGCTGCCTCGGTCTGAAGCTGCCCTTTCCCCACCATTCTTGCCCTCTGATCTACCTTCCAGCCATATGGACTATTCTAGAACACGAATATCCCGTCACCCTCCCCGCTCAAAACCTTCCCGTGGCTCAAGATGACTCCAAACGGAAGGCACACCTGCCTCTCCGGCTCCTGACTCACCTGGCAAGTGCGTCTCACGCCCACGTAAAGTGACTCTCGCCCAGGGTCTCCCTGGTCCCTGTGCCTGTCGCCCCACTGCTCTGTTATTAGAGGTGAGCACGTCCAGGTGCGTTGGTCAGAGAGCAGCTCCAAACTCAGACTGCCTGTGTTCACAGGCTCCAGCCTGGCGAGTGAGTGACCGTGGACAGGCACACGGCCTCGAGTGCCTGGGCACCTCCATCCTGGACCAACTGGGCAACAATCGACGTGTGTGACCATCACTGATGCATAAGGTAATGTCCGTGTGCGGCTGTCAAACCCAACGACCCTGAGGGAGGGAGCAGGTAGAGCTACGGTTCCCACAGGAGGGTAAGCACGGTGGGCATCCCGCACAGGGCACCTGGGGCCTAACGCACCCAAGAAACTGGGCCACTTCAAACCCAAATGCCCCGTTATCCCAGGACCTGTAGCCTACCAAGCCCCAAGACCTGAACCCCAGCCCTGCTGCCCCTCCCCTCACACCTGCCTAAGCCCCAGCAGGGCAGACACTGGAGAGGCACAGCCCTGGAGAAGCCGACCGTGGGCATCGCTGGGCCGTGAGGGCTTCTGCGCGTGCGTGTGAGGGTGTGTCCTTTCTCTTCTTCTTTTTCTTCTTTATTTCTCTTTTTTGTTTTTGAGAGAGAGAGAGAACAATAAAGAGAAACTTCTCCAAAATGGCAATAACTTGTTGCCCTCCTGTATCTATCAGATGCTGAATTCCCACAATAGCTTATGAGATTTAAATCCAGGTCCAAACACTAGGTTTGCATCTGTGCCAGAGGGAAGTTCGAGGCCAGGTGGTAACCAGAGCTTGAGAATCCTGTACTTCGTTCCTGAACTTGCAAATATATAATATGGTATAAGAAGGAAGGAACAAAGAGATAACGAATCTTCTGAGATTCTCAGCAGCAAATTCAAACTCAAACCAGAAGCCACAAACTCAGCCCCAGGACTGAGCCGGAAGGACACGCACAGAAGGACCCTTCGAGAGCCTTCCCAGATGCCCCAACGTCATTTCCAATGGCTCAGTAAGAAGCAGCTGTGGCCTGCGAAAGGGACTGAGAGTCATGAGGGATCGTGGCTCCAGCAGCCCAGTGGGGGCCCCGAGTGCCCTGTCCACTGAAACACCATTTCACATCACGTTCTGCACTTACAGACGGGGGGTAAAAATTAAAAGGATCCTTTTAAATTCTCGAGACTCTACAATTTAAACCCTGGGAAAAATAAAGGGACATGAAAAGGGTTCCTAAGGGTGAGGACGACACAGCAAACTCGGAACAAACCCCTTCACTGACCCACGTCTCGAGCTGGGGGCAGGCTCACCCATGTCGCCGTGAGCCGTGTGTTCTGGAAAGAAAGGGCAAGCGTGGGGATGAACAGCACACGCCGCGAAATTTCAGGATGACACACGAGTGAGTCGTAAAACAGATTCGGAAGGTTCAGCCGGAAGTCGGGAAAGCATAGTGCGAACCAATACACTGGGCAGAAACGATTTAAAGTATAAAAACAGGGGCGGGCTTCCCTGGCGGCGCAGTGGTTGAGAGTCCGCCTGCCGATGCAGGGGACACGGGTTCAACCCTGGTCCGGGAAGATCCCACATGCCGCAGAGCAACTAAGCCCGTGCGCCACAACTATGGAGCCTGCGCTCTAGAGCCCGCGAGCCACAACTACTGAAGCCCGGGCACCTACAGCCTGTGCTCTGCAACAAGAGAAGCCACCGCAATGAGAAGCCCGCGCACCACAACGAAGAGTAGCCCCTGCTCGCCACAACTAGAGAAAGCCGGCACACAGCAACGAAGACCCAACGCAGCCAAAGATAAATAAATAAATTTTAAAAATAAAATAAAATATATAAACGGAACGAATACAGCTAAGAAAACGGGACGAATGCTGCTAAGGGAACACAGGCGTTGGGAGGCCGTGCAGCCCAGACGTCGCTCGGCGTCAGCCGCCATGAGGAGGGGAGGGATGTCCTGTCTGTTGCAACCTGTCTCACCGACGTCTGGATATCATCGTTCAATTTGGGAACAAATCAAAGGAAGGAAAACTAAACTTTAGCAGGTTTGACATATTGATGTCAATTTGGTTTAAAAAAAACAAGAGAGAACAGGAATGGCTTAGTAAGTAATAACTAGAAAAGTTGTATTATCACAATATCAATGAATCTCTAAAGCAAAAACCCCAACCAAATAAAAAGGCTCAGAGGCTGTCACCAGAGGTTAACAGCACGGCTAGGATGAAATGGAACCCCAAAGTCGGCACCAAATAGCAGAAACGTTTCCTCGAGAAAGACTATTAGTCTGTTTAATTGTCTTCGGCAGGAAAAGAAAGAAGCCCCATAATCTGCAGGAGTTTTCAAAGTGGGTCAAATAAAACCCCGGAATAGGCTCTGGAAGAGTCCAGCACGGGAGCCTGAGGGACGGAGCCCACGACCTACAGTCCATTCCCACTGTTACCGGCTCTGCTCCTGCAGCTTCAGGGTACCCACGCTTATGTACCAAGGATGGAAAATTGTGCTTAAGGATACAACACAGTGGATCTGGGAGGGTATCCTACTTAAAGGAGAGATTTTTTTTTCCATCTCTTCGTTCTTTGTACCTGATGTGTGCTTTCAAGGTGCTTCTATCTGAGATGGTAATAAAATATTTGACGAGTGTATCTGTAGTTGGTCTACAATTAGACATGCAGATAACATGGAATTCCAAAACAAATACAGATTCTAATCATTTTCTGAAATTTAAATTTCCCTTAATTCCTGCAACAGTTTTGAACCTTTTCCACAGACTACTGGGCTTTTATGATGCGACTCTGAGTTTAAAAGATAGCTTCCTTACTAAAAAGTACAAGAAATATATTTTGGTAATGTGCACAAACGTTTCATAGTCTCAGCGTCACTCAGCTGCATGTGATAAAGCTGAGAGTGTACTACTGTTTCAGATATAATGTAAAACACATATGAAAATAGATCCAGAACATACATAATAAATCTGGTTTTTAAAGTTTTGGGTTTTTTTTTTTTAATCGTTGTTAGACTGCTTTCCAGGAATTTGAATCTTTTCCACTTCAGCAGAAGTTACTCGTCAGGAAATCCAGCTGAAGCTACGACCCCCTGGATGGACAGGCTTCTGAGACGCTGATGCTTCGCACCAGCTCTTTGTGTGCCCACATCCTTACGCTGGATTTTAAATCCGTTTAAAAAAAAATGAGTAGCTAACTAAGCAGTTGGATTTAGTTGGGGTCATATTAAAAATTTGCATGTGCTGAAACAAAAAGATGTCTTTGGTTAAAAAAAATTTTTAAGGAAACAAACGAATAGTATTATATGACATAACCCTATTTTTTTAAAGTGTGAATGTTGAATGCATAGGGTAAAAAGTCCAGAAGGAAACACATCAAAATGTTAGCAGTGTTATCTTTAGATTGCAGTATTTACCTGTGTGTCTTTATAGCTTTACAACTAGGAAGGCTGAAACCTTTAGGTTCACATGCGAGGCCCTGGAAAAAGCCCTCCTTTGCAGCGTCTCACCTACCCTTGTCCCCCTGGAATCCTCCACGGAGCTCTTTCCCTCTTAGAAGCGCCTATCAGCCATTCACCTTCCTGCAGAAAATCCCAGAACTCATGGAGAATCTAGGGGGCAGCAAAAATAGCAGCTCTGTGCTTTTGCCCCTTTAAAAAAAGAGCCCGTCCTTCCTAAGGCTCTGCTCACCTGAGACACAGGAGAAGGCGCCGGGGTCATCAGGGCCCCAGGCACAGGCGTGGCAGCTGCATCCCGGTACGGTAGGTCGGACAAGGGCTGGAAGGACAGCACGGCCCAGCCTGTGTCTGCCGCCACCTCGCGTTCTCACTCCTTCTTTTAACCCTCCACCCTCACCCCGCAGAGCTTCATCACGCGCAGGCGCCTGACGGATCGAGTGAGCGTACTGAGGCACCCCTCATGTTGGAACACCCGTGGAGTATCTGGACGGGAGGGCAACCAGCACCCACCATGGGCTGCCGGCCACCCCTCGCTCCACCCAGACACACAACGGGGGCGCAGGGGGCAATGAGACTCAGTAGGGAGTGCACACCTGTGATGATGCCAGGCGACAGGAAGCCCCGTGAGGGATGGTGGCTTGGAGCAGGACAGGGCGGGACCCGCAACCCCAGAGTGGCCCAGAGGCGGCTCCCACCCAGCCCTTCCTTCCCCGACTCCAACCCCGGACCCGTCGGTAGCCGGGATGCTGCGCTGCGGTGCGCACGGCTGGGGGGTGGGGGCAGGAACACCCCTCCCCGAGGACCCCCTCCTGCCACATGCACTGGGCGGTCACATCAGAGAGTGACTGTCCCTGGGTAGGAGCGTGTGGGCAGAGGGTCTAGGAAGACCTGGTGTCCCCCCACCCCGGGATCCCCTCACCTCAAGTCACCGGGGGAAGGTCTGCCTTGTTTCCCACCCAGAGCGTGTCCACTCCCAAGAGACCAGAAGGTGAGTTCACCAGACGTCGGAGGTGCTCCAGGACTAAGGAAGACAGACAACGAGAACAAAAAGGAGAAATACACGAGCAATAGAAGGAGTGAAACCGGCAAGAAGAGCTCAGAAGAAGCACAGTCGTTCCCTTCGAAGAACCAAGGGAGAGGTTAGGAGGAGAGACAGAGTCAACATCAAGATCGCGACCCCAGAGAGCGGGCAGGTGGCACGTCCCTGTCAAAGGAGAGAGCTCACTGAAGGGGCGACCAAGGGGCGTCCCCGGGGGCCCCGGCCGTGCACCTCCCAGCAGAGGCATCCGAGGGGCCCAGCCTCGGGGGGCGGAGGGGAGAGGCAATGACCAAGACAGCCCAGAGTCGGGATACAAGTCCTCCAACTAAAAGGGTGTGTGAAGCACAAATGGGAAAGATGAGGGGAAACCTGCCCTCACCTCCACCGTCAACCAGGACCGTTTGCGGAGAGACCCCAGGACCACAGGCGGGGAGGCCGAGCCCCCTTCCCACCCCAGTCCCGCAGCCGGTGACCGTCTGTCTGACGACCCTGCAGGCAGGCAGGACTGGCCTCGGGACCAAGAGACCCTGTGTCGGAAAGTGCTTGGAGTTTTGGAGATAAAATGAGAGGCAAATGCGAAACAAAGTGTTTGCTAAATCACAGCCATTTCAGAGAAACGTTCGCCGCTGGTGTATCAGCCGTATTTCAGCGTCTGCCCAGAGTATGTGTTTCCAATGGAAACAAAATTCTACGTTGCCATCACCTTTGAAATTAAAGCTTCCAGAGCCTTACAATGAAATTTATGTCAAATTAATTTCTGGGACTCAATGAAGCTTAAAATGAATTCATAATGAGGTGCATTTAAGAGGTGTATATAGGGGTTTGGAAGGGCTGATCAAAGAGGTCCCCGTCCTGCCATTAGCTCTAATTTCATGATTATGACACATTTTACCCAGCACACAACACATCATCTAAGAAATGATATGCGTTTACAATTACTGTACATGCAGAACGTGTGACCAAATGGAAGCTGAATATTGCTACATTATTATTGTCATTATTAGTTAATTGAGTATCGACAACGTGCACTTATAGGAGATACAATGAAGAGAGAGCTCCTGTGCTGGATATTTATATTCTAATTTAGACATACTTATAATTCCAATATAACATGTACAACCTGAGAAAACGATTGTCTCAAAAGTGCAAGATTTCCTGAAATATGTGCTTACAATCGTCACGCTTCCAACTAGATGTCGACAGTTATATTTAAGAAATTCTGCTTTCAAATAAAATAAGGTATTTTCTAATCTTCATATGCAAATATTAAAAACTTTAAAAGCATATCTTAAATAAATTCAGCATCTTCAGAAAATGAAACGTGGGGTGCTATAGAGATAGTGGAAAATGTGCACAATTTCCGAATCCACTTCTCATGCATTGGATACTCTGATGTCATGATTACTACCTTTAAGCTGAGAAGCTAAAAATGGAATATATTGTTTAATTTAGTTCAGACACAGGATCCTAATGATATAGACAAGATTTGTACCACTGTGTATTCCACCTTCCTAAACAACACACATTCAAGCAGAAACAGACAAATGATAGCATCTGTGGCCTGAGCATAGTTACATAGACCATTTCATTCCATCACGATCTGGAGAAAATACCCAGTGACGGCAGTTCCCAGCTACTCCAGGACACAGACGGCAGGAATCACCCGGCTCCAAGCTGCACCCTGAAACAAACCCTCCCCAACCGGAACTGACTGGGCAGCCCCTCGGGTTGCCAGGTGGCACCCCTGCCTTGGGCCCCCAGAAACAGGGTGTAGGAAACAAGGAGCCCATGTATCGCTCTTTCAAAGACTTGTGGGTAAGAACCACATATTCCACAAGAAACACAACATCCTCTCTGCCAGGAATGATGTACTTTTCCCTCCAACATCGGGACTGTGCTTTCACAGAACGATTGTTATTTTGTCAATCATATAGCAGTGGGATGTGATTCACATTCATATATTTATACATACAGATCCAATGTTGCTCATATAAATAAGAAAGAGAATTAGATAATCATCTAATCATACAGAAAATTCACAAGATAGATGTGAGTCTTGAAAGTGACCACCTATCACCTGTGTTGAGCACCGGGAAGTCACAGCCGGCTGCCCAGGGCCCTGGGCACGTGGGCACTCCCTGGCCTCCCTGCAGGGATGCCCCTCCCCACCTCCCCACACCCTCCCGCCCCGCCTTCTCTTCCCCTCAGACTGACACTGTCTTTCTCTAACATTTTGTTCTTTTAGCGAAAACCTGGAACAAGTCATGATATAAATACGTGTAAAATTAGCTAAATAAAACCTTAAACGCTCGTTTCATCTCTACCATGAACATTAAACCTGCTGAATTTTTTGATTAACTGGAGGAGTCATATCTTCACTTCCATCCTTCAAAATTTGCAAAATCTAAATTAATAAATATTTTATTAGAAGTCTATAAAACATCATATCAACTCACTTCATTAACTGTTCAACTGGGTATTCATAAAACTTCATTGCTTCTGAGAACAATTTATACATTGGTTGGATATCCTCACCTCCCAAAATTCCTGAATATGCACCAGCATTGCCAAGAAACCGGGCCAATTATCATTTAACCAGGTACCACATTTTGAAAAGTGATTGGCCCTTACATATTTACAAATTAAAACATCATTGTTTCTGGGCATCAGAACATGACAC
This sequence comes from Stenella coeruleoalba, assembly GCF_951394435.1. NCBI lineage: Eukaryota > Metazoa > Chordata > Mammalia > Artiodactyla > Delphinidae > Stenella > Stenella coeruleoalba. Next base: position 1,588,902 of record NC_137160.1, on the reverse strand, counting down.
TGGAAAACAAAAAAAAGCCATGGTTCACTGAGATATAACACCCATGAAATCGGCAAATCAGGGCATAAAATATTCACATGCCTCCCAGTGGCCATGCAATAACCCTCTGGACAGTTCCTCCTGAGTCTCCCCTGCTGCCCCAGGTCATCCTGGTACGAACCCAGGACTCCTGTTCTGCCCCGGGTCTGCACGATATGGAACCGAGGTTTGGAATTGGTGGCAAAGGAAAGCCTCATTTTGAACAATTCTTTTCTGCTGCAACAAGACATATTTGCCCCAAACGTTCTTAAAACAAAAGCCAGTAAAAATATGCTTCCAAAAAAATCCTGCAACCATAATAGATAACAACAAAAATTGGCTGGAAAAATGTTTTCTGATACATCCAAATCTTCAGAGTTTGGGGGGTTTTTTTCATCCAGCAATGGAAACTGCTGAAACTACTCTTCATCTCCAGAAGCATTCATCCTTTCTACCCGCTCCATGTGAAGAGAACAGAAGTAAAGAGCTGTGAAGGGGACATTTCCAGGTACAAAGCAAGACTGCAGACACGGACTGTGAGACAGGCTGGGACCTGGGACCTGGGACCTGGGACCCTTTGCTGCAGTGCTGGCCCCTGCACAAACACGAGGCACTGCAAACAGCCGCATGGACAATACGACACAAAAAGGCCAAAACCCAGCCGCCGCTTCTGAGGTGCTGGCGGCAAACGCAGGGCACTGCGCACGATCCCTGCACACGGCGCCACCAGGGGGGCGGGCAGACCCCCTAAGCCAGCCCTCCAGCCCCACCCTCACGCCATTTAAGGGAGCAGCCCGCCCCCCCTCGGGGGGCAGCAAGGGCACCTGTTACGTGGTCTCGCTGCTCCCTGCTGCAGCAGGAGCCCCAGTAAAGCCTTGCCTGAATCCCTCATCTGGCCTCTTATCAATTTCTATTGATTAAAGAGTCCAAGGACCCAGGTGGGTAACAAAGCCCCCTCCTGCCACCCCACACCTCTGCCCTCATGGGAATATAGCAGGTCAGCCCTGTACACACCACAGAGAAGTGGTCGGCCAGCAGCTCACACCAAGAACTGCTCCCAGGGACACGCTGATTCCCTAATTTAGTGTGTGGTTTCCCGTGAAGGCTCCTGTGGTCTCAATGCTGTGTCCCCCAGAATTCAGCTGCTGAAGCCCTAACCCCCAGCGGTGGTGCTGATGGGAGGGGGGGCCTTGGGGAAGATGGAGCCTCACAGTGGGATCAGTGCTCTTACCAGAGAGACCCTCACTCACCCCCTCTCCATGTGAGGGAAGGACGGGGAGTCTGAGCCCCGGAAGAGGGTCCTCGCGGACTGGGTGGGCGTCCTTATCTCAGACTCCGGCCTCCAGAGCTGGGAGCAGGACACGTCTGCCGTTGCTAAGCCCCCATCTGCACTGTTGCGTCACCGCAGCCTGAACTGACTGAGACTAACGGTGGCCAAAGCTCTTCCATCCAAGATGCCAAACTTGTGTTTTCATTTCATGTTAAAATTTGAAAACCTGCGGGACAGTTGGACCGAAATCTGCTGTTGACATCTCAGCAAAATGTCCACACCACCTTCCAACGGGGAGCCCAAGAGGACAGCCCACCCCCAAAGGACAAACGCGGATCGGGGAGGGGTTTGATACCGGAAGATGAGGAGAAGCCTGTGGGGCCCGGGAGACGGCCCCCAGGGAATCTGCGGCCCCTGCGCAGCCCACCCATGGCCCTTTCCCTCCTGCCTCCAGGCAGCCCCAGGCTCGGGGTCACAGCTGTCAGGTGCCTCCGGGAGTGACTTCGGCCTTTCCCAGAGCCAGGAGCTCCGAGCCCGGCCCAGGGTGAGGGCTGTACGGCACAGCCCTCCCGCCGGCAGCCTGGGCCACCCCGCGGCACCTCTGCCGGCTCTGCTCCTGGCCAGTGGGCGGGCACAGAGGGTTCTGGAACCTACGGCCCAGCACAGGAGCCTCCCACAGGGCCCCCTTCTGCAAGCAGACCTCACAGCCCCACCTGTCTCCTCTCCCTGTCACAGGTGTCCCCCCAACCAAGCTTTTGGTGTCTTTTTCCCAGGTGACCCGGAAGACACAGATGGGGGAAGGCCCTCTTCACATTCACTAACCTCCACGGAGATTCCAAAGGACCCTCGGTTTGGGGAGCAGATGGCGAAGAAATGCAGTGGCACCAGCAGGGCCCATGTCTGCATCCGAGCTGGAAAGCACGGCCCCTTCCTGTCACTGGTTCCTATCCCCTCGATAACCTGTAACTGGAATCCTGATGCTGGTCGGTATGGGAAGCTGTGGTGACCGCGACCCTGGCTGTAGGTCTTGCTGTGCGATTACTGGTTAGAAGCGCATATATAGTACTCTTATATACTGTATGTAACACCTTGATTCTCACATCTTAATAACTTGGACTTCAGTATAATTTGCTTCCCTTGAACTCGTACGTAAAGGCACAGGTGGTGGTCTCAGACTCCGCCCTGAAGCCGCCACGTTCACCTCCCTGCCGCCCAAAGGATGGGGAGGGGGGAAGAGATGCTCAGGACGGCTGCACAGGACAGCGTCTGCAGGAAGGCGAGGGAGCTTATGCTCCCGATTCCTCCCGAGTCGGCCCCAAGCGCAAAGGCAGCACAGAGCTCCCGCCAAGGCCCATGCTCTGAGCTGGACGGGGAGCTACGGGAGCCCCCCAGGCGCTGCACCACCTCGCCTGACATCCGCGGGCCCCCGGGCCCCCACCAGGTGCGGCCCGCACTCGCGGGGCCCCTCGCGCACCCGCCCGTCCACCCGCCCTCGGGGCCTCTCTGGGGCGACCAAACCGCCACGTCCCCGAAGGGCATCCCTGTTCAACCCCAGGACCTGCTTTCCTGCTTCAGGGTGCCCACGCTGGCCCCGGGAGCAGCAGCGCCCCCAGTTCCCCCGGCTCCCCCTCCTGAGGGCTTGCCCAGCGGCTCTGAGCACGTCCTGGGCTCCGGACGGAGCCACCCACAGAGGCGGCAGCTTCCAAGCCGCTCCCAGCAGGCCCCCGTGCTCTCCAGGCTGCAGCGGGCGTGCCAAGGGCACCGCCCCGCCACGTCCCCTCCACCCACCCCGGGCCTCGCCTCATCTTCCTTTGCCCGGGCTCGCTCACCTGCCTCTGCCCCGCACCTGCTGTGCGAAGCGCCCGCGGCGCCTGGTGGGCCGGGCCCACGCATCAGGACGGCGCCCCAGGTAAGCAGCTCATCCGTACATCCGTGTGGTGCCCACGCACCCGACAGCCCATGTGCGCGTCCTTCCTGAGTGTCGACACCACACAGCAGAGAGCAGCCCACCGCAGGCTCGATCCCGCAGTTCAAAAATCAGCGCCCGTCCTCGTTCATGGAGATCTCCAAACGAGCCTGCGAACTTGGTCATCTCTGCAGGACTGCTGCACAGACCCAGCCCCTCCAGTTCAGAGCGAAGGCGCAGAACCTCTCAGGGAGCACCAGCCCCTCCCCAGCCTCCACGCCCACCACTGAGCGCGGGCTGTGATGGACCCGATGCCCGTTCCGACTGTGTGGAAACTAGGTGAGGCCTTGCAGAAGGAGGCGGGTAGTTAGCAGAGCTGTGCGATGGCAGCCCCGTCACACCGCAACGTCGGGATTTCCACACGTGCTGGAGCCAAAAGGCATCAGCTGAGATAGAGAGTGCATCCTCCAGTCATCGCGGAGGCCTCTCGAACCTCCCCTCCTGTGTCTCTACCGCTGGCCCGTCACGACCAAACGGACTTGACCCCCGTGGCGCAGGCAGGGCCCCCGACACCTGTCCGTCTGTGTGGCGTCCACACAGCAGCAAGAATCGGCTGTGAACACCCAGAGCTCATCGCGGGGCGGCCGGCCTCCCGCTCGAGGTGCACGCGGGCCTGAACTTCATTCACCCTGGGCGTGCGAGCCCCAGCGGCAGGGCTGCTCCAGACGAATTCGAACCTGGGCCCCTGTCCCGAATCTGACCTCTGTTGCCTGGTTTCATCCCCAGCCTAGCAGAGGTGTTGCAAGGCTGGGAGAGAGCCCTGCAGGGTCCAATGCACGTGGGCACCCAGCAGGACACAGCGCCGTACAGCATCGGCCCCAGAGCCCAGGGCCCCTGAGCCCCTTCCCTCCAAACTGACGCGTGTTTCTGCTCTCCTCTGTCTTCCCTGAACCTGAGAGCTACGAACGCAGGTCCCTCACTCTTACGCAGTGAGGAAGTGGGGCACACGGAAAGGGAACCAGGAGTCCAGGCACACCTGCATGGAGGGCTAGCGTTCATGCTGCCCCGACCCGCAGCGGCACCTGCAGTACCGACCTGCACCCCAACACGGTGTCCAAGACACCCCCAGTCCTCGGCACCTGCACCCAAGCAGGGGCCAGGCGGGGGGCGAGGGGTGGGCAGCCTTGTGGGACTGAGCCCTTAACCTGTGGCTCTGACTCCGGGTAGACAGCGTCAGAACCGAGTTAAAATATAAACTGTACAATGGGTGTTTCATCGGATCCCTGACAAGTAGCTGACATTTTCTCTAACAAAATAACATTTCAGCTTGCATTGCAGGTGATGAGAGGGAAACTGAACTATAAATGAACACCTTCTATTTCTTTCATCTCGGAGCAATTACGCCTCAAGTGCATCAAGCCAACCACCTAACGAATCCCATGGAAGCTCGACGGAGTCCTTAAGTCAGATACCTCCCATCCCCCCGGATTGGCGGAGAAATTAAAGGAGAATAGGGGGTACATTTTATTTCTCCACACTTCCCTCCAAACCCTCCCCCCAGTTAGATTTCCCATCAATGGAGAGAATTATAAACGCATTCACCTGGTCAGACACCTGTTAGGTAATCTCTAAGCTGAGATACACCTGGTTCTACTGGACTCTAATCCTCCCCAATCCAGAGACGAGAGAGCTATGCCTTCCAAACCCGCTCCGATGACGCCATACAGCCCGAACGGCGCTTGCTCGGGAAACCCTGACACCCTTCCGAGGGGCGATTCTGACGCCCATTACAAAGATTCGTTCTCAGTACGACACGTTATTAAGTCGCTGTCCCCCGTCTGCCTCAGGAGGAGGGGGCCCACAGGAGCCACATCAAAGCTAGGCCAAGGGATTCTCAAGTTAATTTAGTTTAATTATGAGAGTTGAAAACTACTACAGGTTCTGTCCTGTCAACAGACGCTCCTGGTTAATGAATGCTTCTCGTTAAATTGTAGCTCTTTCACCAGTCGCTTTCTTTCCTGCAAACTTCTCCAAAAAACTGCTGAGTCACAACCCGCGTCCGCACCCGAATCATGAACTCTGCTCACACGCGCTCACGGGGAAGCAACTGCGGGGCACTGGTTAGGGTGGCGGGGGGGTGGAGGAGGATTTTTATACACAAGAAAATTTAGATTTCACCCCCTCCTTGTTCATGAATTTGGACCACTCTCCCCACATCAAATACCGTAGACGCGTGGACAAGGCCCAGACTCTGCCGCCCGCCCCCGGATTTCTTTTACCTTGGGAGCAGCACAGGTGCCGTCAGACTCACCTGAGTTAGGATGTTCCTGTCCCTTCCGCGTCGCACGCCTGGACTCCTCAGGGTTCACCTCCTCCAAGTCGGAGACTCCCGGCTGCATTCCTGCTGAGTCACATCCGGTAGAGGCCACGCCCCTTCCCGAGGCCACGCCCCTTCCCGAGACCACGCCCAGCTTGTCTGTGTGGACCACGTACACGTGCTTCGGGCATCCTCCTCTTCAAAGAATAAAACCCACAAACGTCAAAGCCTCGCCCCGGGGCCCACCCTCCTCACACCCCTTCACCGTCCGCCCTGGGGGCAGCCCTGCAGCTTACGCCCCAACTCACACACCAATTTCTCCACCAGGTTCTCTGGATTCTGCCTCCAAGAAAGCCTGCTCCGTCCTCACGTCCCTGGCCACCCTGAGCCCCTGATCTGTGGACCCTGCCATCCGTCCATCGTCCTTGGGCTCCGTGGGCTCCGTCCGGGTTGCCCTCCCAGTGCTGACTTCTCTTCCCTCGTCCCAACGCGGGGACCCCTGCCGCAAGCCTCAGCCCCGCCGCCCTCTGGCTTTCCCCTCCTCCGGGGACTCATTGACTCCGAGGCTTCAGCCACTGCCCACTGATTGACGATTTTCTAATCTGCTTCCGCTGTCTCAAACACAGGCCACCCCGATGCCATGCAGACACATGAAGCTTAACACGTCCCTAACAGACATGTCACCCCCTTTCCTATAAATCTCTCCTTGCAAAGTGGTACTCGAGCTAAAAGTCTGGAGTCACTCGTGCGAATTCCCTATCCCTGACCTGCTCCCCAAATCATGCAATGATGACGTCATGTCAGTTCTCACCCCTTAATTCTCTTTCATTTCTGCCCTTCTCTCCATCACGCGGCCTCTATCATCTCTCAGGTACATTAGCAGGTAGCCTCCTAACGAAATTCTATGCACTATTCTTGTCCCAATCTAATCTCTGACAAAAGATCAAACACCATCCGATCACATCTCTCCTTCTAAGATCCCTCCGGGCCGTCAGGGCAAACTGATCCACGGGCCTGCGGCTCCCAGCCTTGAACCAGGTCCCATCGAAGGAACCCTGCAGCCTTTGGGCCAGTGCCCCCGGGTTCCTCAGCTTGGAATCCCCTTTCTGATTTCTACCCTCCCTACTTGGTCTGCATGCCTTTCAGTGGTCCTTAAACCTCAGCTGGGGTCGCATGCCTTCCAGGAAGCAGGCTCGGCCTCTGCCCTCCGGCTGAGTTGGGGACCCTGGCCAGGAGCTGGGGACTCCAGTCCATCACCGGCATTGCACCTGGTGTGTGGAACCCTGCTCTAGATTTACCTGCCTCCTTCACCAGACCCTGAACCTTGAACCCTGGATTCTTGTGTTTCTAGCCCGAGGCTTCACGCCTGGCGCACGATAGTTGTTCAGTGAATGTCTCTTGTATGGATGTGGGCTGGTGGGAAGGGGGTGTAGAGGTTACTGCAGCCACTTGTTTTGACTGGCAGAGACTCACAGGACCCCCTATTCTATGCGTTTCTCACTTAGAGTTGACTCATCTTTAACCAGGAGATGCCTGTGCACCAGAGACAATGGGCCGAATGCGGTGCTTAGCTGATGGCTTTGTTTTGATTAAAAGCAAGCAGTTAGGCAGAGACCCCACAAAGGGGATCTCTCACAAAGGGCTGCCCTGAACACAAAATCTGCCCTGAGTGAGATTAACCGGGCGCTTTGATGCTAAAACAATGAGGGTGAATCTGTAGCTTTCAAAGGGTTGCAAGACGGTCTTAAGGAATCAACTTCCAGATCCTCAACTTACAGTCTTACTCTCTCCTAAAATCGATCTGCTTGAGAATGAGCCTGTGTCGTGAGTTCCTGTCCCCACTTTCCTTCCGTAGCAAAGGCTTGTCACTCACTCCTCCAAATGGACTGTGGCACATGCCTGGGTGGAAAAGCATCTCTGGCCAACAAAGGAACAGTTGCAACATCATCGTCAGCTCTGGAAACGTGAGTGACGCCAATGACTACACAACAAACCCTTTTGCAAGTCTGATGGTTTCCAAATCTTTGCCTTCAGCAAAGTTGAAGGAGGCCCTTAACTGAGTCTTGAGGTGATAGATCACCGAAAACATTTTTTGATCGATCACCATGTGCCTATTGGCATGCAGCTCAGAAAGAGTTGGAAATATTGCATGTCACTGCTACAACAAAGTTTCTTCCATTTCTACGGTGAATTTACATTCACAAGTTTCTTAGCAAATATATCTATAAAATCAGAAAACAGGAATAGATTTGAGGAGGAACGCCATCCCATTCTAGCAATGAGAATATTCATCTACAAAGATATAGCTAAATAGAAAAACAAGCTATCTGCATTGCATCTATAGATACACTTCTGACTACTGTGTTTAATAGTTATTAACATTTATTTTAAATGATTAATACTTATTAAATTTTATAATTTATTTATTTTGTTTTGATAGACTATGTCCTTACAATAATTATACTAAAAAATCCAGAAGAAATCAGAGCTTCATGAACACAAAATTCTTCCAATTATTTTAATTTTAAGCCTATGGATTTGTTTTTTACAGAGAATCATGATAAGATAAAGGACCAAAACAACTGAAACATAATATTATATAACATGAGGGTAAACTCCTATTGGGAAGAGAAACAGAAATATAAATTTAAGGGAAAAAATAATATTTAACTTCTGGCTGTTAAAGAAGAGTCTGTTCCTTGTCTTTTTATTTTTTCATTTACTTTTTTAATAAATTTATTTATTTTATTTATTGATTTTTGGCTGCTTGGATCTTTGTTGCTTTCTCTAGTTGCGGTAAGCAGGGACCTCTTCATTGTGGACGTGGCCTTCTCATTGCGGTGGCTTCTCTTGTTGCAGAGCGTGGGCTCTAGGCATGCGGGCTTCAGTAGTTGTGGCTCACGGGCTCAGTAGTTGTGGCTTGTGGGCTCTAGAGCGCAGGCTCAGTAGTTGTGGGGCACAGGCTTCGTTGCTCCGCGGCATGTGGCATCTTCCCGGACCAGGGCTCAAACCCGTGTCCCGTGCATTGGCAGGCAGATTCTTAACCACTGTGCCACCAGAGAAGCCCTGTTCCTTGTCTTTTTAGATTGATAGTAAAATGTACCAAATTGCTATAGTACTTAGACTCCATGTGATTCATTTTAAGGGTATTATAGAAGTTTAATTTTTAAAGAGCAGTAGATATTAATATAGTGGAAATGACATCTGTGTAACTATTTAAACTTCTGATGAGAAAACGCAGATGTCAGCTTAAAAGGTGCAAAGGGGTACATCGTTTTGTGATGCTCTTCAGGGACCCAAGAGAAGAAGCTTGAGGGTTGGTTATTCTGTGCCTTTGGCAAACTGTGTGTCCCAGGGGTCCCTCTGGGTGCTGGGGAGACACTCCCACCCTGCAGGATGGGAGCTTAGAGAAGTGAACAATTAACATAGAAACAGTGGGAGATCAAGGGGGCCTGAGGGTCTTGCAGGGAAGGCTCCATCCAAAAGAGATCTCGAGTCCTGGGCTGTGAAGTGAGTCCAGGAAGGTCTCCACGCAGGGAGGAGGTTGAACAAAATGCCAGAGTTGGGAGGCCTGGGGTGTATCGGCCTCAGGGCTGCAGGTGGAACAGAGGCAGAGGCAGTGTCCGGAGCTGGGTTGGAGAGGCTGGGCCGTGGGCAACAGGCGAGGGGTACCCCTGGGGTCTTCACAGAGCAGGGCATCGGCATCGGGTTTGGACACTAGGAGCGCCTCTCTGGCCGTGGTGGGAAGCTGGGCGGCGGGGAGCCCAGCTGGGAAACGCCACACTGTGCAGGGGAGATGGGAACGTGGAGCAGGGAAGCAGAAGGAAGTGCAACCCCCACCCTTCTCGAGGAGCCGGGAAAGGGCGAGGATCAGAAGGAACGGGGCTTGGGGGGCGCGGGTGGTGATGGGACAGTGCGGAGGAGCTGGGGGTGGGAGAGGGGATAGAACAGTCGAGCGTGTCCCGGACCCGGGGGTGAAACAGCCCTGGTTTACCGTGTATGTCCCAGTGCCCAGCACACCTGGATTAACTCTTAATCCTCACCGCAGTCCCACAGGGGAGGAAGGGCTCTTTGTTAACTGCCTTTGACAGATGAGAATCGAGGCACAAAGAAGAGGAGGAAGCGCCCAGGATGGTGGGACAGCTGCTCAGAGAGGCTGCGTGTGGCCAGCTGCGTCCTGAGGCCGCCCGGGGCAGCGGGCCCGGCTTGTTGTCCAAATACAACGCGCCTTGTAAAACATTACTTGGACAAAACCCAAGTGCCAAACGAAACGCATCTGCAAGCTGGCCTCTTACAGACCTCAGTCCTTGACTCGCTTCTCTCGGTCAAACAGGAAATTTGTATGAAAAGTGTTGTGGTGGGAGAAGCATTTGGAAGGATCTAGGATGAACCCCAGATTTTTCACCTCGGGAACTGCAAGCTCTGGGGTGCGGTTAGAGTGAAGATAAAGACTCAGCTTCAACCACACAGAGGCCCTCGTGGCATGGCTTCGAGAAGCCACAGGATGGCCACGGGTGTCGCTCTCCCCACGGGGACTCCATTCAGGAAGTGTGGTCCCCTCGTCTTGCTGCTCTGCTGTCCCTGGGCCTTGTCCTCATTTGCTTGGTCCTTCCTTTCCCGCCTGCAGGGAGGGGTGTGAATCCAGGGCAAGGGCCCCTTTTACTCCAGGGAGGGGAATTTCCACCCAGCACTTCCGCTCATGTCCAGCTGCTGAGAACCTGTCCCACAGCCTCACCTTAGCCACAGGGAGGCGAGGACCCTTCATCTCTGGCCAGATGGTCTTATCCTAAGCAAGAAATAGAGAATCAATTCAGGAGGACAGCTGGCCATCAGCCCCAGAAAAGCCTGGAGAAAGAGCTGGTTTTGTGGACGTGAGAATGAGTCCGTTTCTAACGCACTGAGCTGAGATGCTCTGGGGGCATCGGTGAGGATGCCCAGAAGGCGACAAAGCTGGACTGTGGTGCGCGGTGGTCAGAGACACAGGGTGACAGCCGCACCACTGGCGCTCACGCCCTTCTTGCCGTGCACAGTGAGGAAAGAGGGGAGAGCGGGCACTCCGTGTACCTGGAAAGCAGAAACAAATTGTGTACCGATGGGGTCATTTCTCCAACTATGGACAAAGCCCCATAATACGTCTCTACCAGGTTCAGGGTTCAGCTAAATAGTTTGAACAATTATTTAAATAAAATTTTCATTTTTCATGGAAAAATGTAGAATTGGGAGTGGAAGAATGAGCCATGCTTCTTCTCACCCATCCACACCTGAGGACCTCCTGGAATCCAAGCCGACAGGACCGTGAGGGGCATCACTACCTGCCGAGCAGCGGCCACCAGCCCCAGGAAGTGGCTCGGCCTGTCTGCTCACCCCCACGGAGCAGGCCTCGTGCTTGTGAAAATCAGGGGGAATGTGAAACGGTACAGCCGCTTCGGAAAACAGTCTGGCAGCTCCTCAAAAAGTTAAACACAGAATTACTATACGACTGTATTGTCATATTTCTATATGTGAAATACCACCTTCCCTTCAAGTTATAATAAATGAAAAATAACTTAAAAAGAGAACTACCATATGACTCAGCAATTCCACTCCTAGGTATGCACCCAAGAGAAAGGAAAACACGTGTCCACACAGAAACCCATACACGAATTTTCACAGCAGCGTTATTCACAATAGTCAAAACGTGGAAACAACTTTGCCCATCCACTGATGACAAGTGCGGCAGTATCCGTATCTGGGAATATCATTCAGCCAGAAAAAGCAATGAAATACTGATTCGAGCTACGATGTGGATGAACCTGGAAAACATTATGCTCAGTGAAAGAAGCCAGTCACAAGAGGTCCCATCTTATATGAGTCCATTTATAGGAAACGTGCAGAATGGGCAAATCTAGAGACACAGAAAGTACCTCAGTGGCCGCCAGGGGCTGGGGGTGTGCAGGGTGCTGCCTGCTGGTGTGTGCAGAGCTTCATCCTGGGTGATAAACGGAGTGTGGAGTGAGACAGTCGTGGTGGTTGCCCATCACTGAGATGGGGCATGTGAAGGAATGGAAGTGGTTAGGGAGATGGGCCGGGCTCTCCCTCCGTGCTGGGCAAGGCTCCCATCACTCAGACGAACGCAGCTCCTAAGAGCGATTAGCGAAGACTGAAGGTGCGAAGGCCCGTGTGGTTGCAGGAAAGGAAGGGTGAACAGGCTTCTTTCATCTATTCTATCTTCACAGGTAAAACTGGGATCTAATTAGGATAGTAGGGCCAATGGCATGAGAGCATTCAGCTTCCACTGACACCTGACACGGCCGGCCGTGTCAAATACCCAAAAGACGTTCCTGCCGCAAGAATTTCTTGGAAGATTTACATAATCTTATTCACACCCCTGTAGAAGCAAAACTATGCAAAAGCAAAACAAGAGAAATCAAGAGATGCCGTTTCATTAACTGCTGAAACAAGAGTCCGAAAATATCTCTGTACATCTCACGCCTCTGTTTGCAGAAACTCGGGGAGGCTGCACGCCCCTGCTGATCAGCTCGCTGCCAGGTTTGGAGGTGTCGTTCCAGGAATGGAAAAAGCACTTTCCCTGAAAGCAATTCCTGCAGGAGTCCTAGTGGAGAGTTAGGGATTTATTTGAGTGTTGCCGTGTTTTTAAGCGAGCTGAGTGCTCAGGAACCAAGTCAGATGAACAAGCTCATCCTTCAGGGAGCGGCCAGGATGCCCAGCAATGCCCCGACCCTGCTGCCACGTCAAGAGAGGCTGCCCCAGGCACAGGTGTCTTCACGCTGAGAACCCGCAGTGCAGGCGGCAGGTTTTTGCCACTTAACTATGAGTAAAAATCAAGCCTGTGCCGTAAGTTTCCAGAAGCTGGTTTTACCATATCACAGTTTTGCTACCATGTGGGTCACATGAGACTCAGTCATGACTCCCACTGGACACTACGATGCTTCTTAATAAACATAGGGGATCGAAAGTGACGCCAAAGCAGGACCACTGTATCCAGAAGAAGGTGCCCATCCTTCCTACTAGACGGTGGAAAGGGAGAGGTTTAGATAATTCATCCCATAAGATATTCTCGAGAAAATCTATCATTTGCTTCCATTGATCCTGCTTTAGACAACGGCGCTGACCCCAATGCAGGGTGCAATGGTTATGAAAGGGTTAGCAGAAGACAGAGGCCCGTGGCCGGGGCAAGATCTGTGAACGGCAGAGAATATACAGCTTCAGAAAGTGGCAAATATCCAGCAGAGGTAGAAAGAAACGGCGACCTCTCAGGGCTTCGTCTACCCACGTATGAAGTAGGAGCTGTTCCTGTTGCCAAGAAGCGCTCAGGGGGCTCCAACCGCTGTGATGCCCTGAGCGAGAGGCTCCCCATCCCGTGAGCCGTGGAGCACGCACACCTGCCCCTCTCAGGTCACCTGGGCATGCACAGAGTTTAAGAGCCAAGGAGACAGGAGTGGTGAAATCTGTTTCGCTTTATGTGGTCAAGCATTTCCTAAACCTGTTGGATCACAGGAACACAGATGTTTCCCTTTAACATTTATTAACATCACACATACTGGGAAATGCAGACCAAGATGCCTCGACAGTCAAGATTCCTTACGGTTCCTTCTTAACAGCATCACTGAGATACAATTGATAAGCCCTAAAATCCCCCCGTTTAAATTGTACAGTTCAATGCTGTCTCGTATATTCATTATACTGAAAAGAAGCCCCGCCTCCCCATTAAAAGCTTCTCACTATGCCCCTGCACCCTCGCTCTAGGCAACCACGAATCCCTTTTCTGTCCCTACAGATGTCCATTTCTGGATATTTCTTATGCACAGAATCATACAGGTCCTTTTGTGACTGGCGTCTTTCACTCCAAATAATGTTTTGAAGATCCATTCTTGTTGTAGCCTGTGTCAATACCTCATTCCTTTCATGGCCACATAATATTCCCTTGTATGGACGTACCACAGTGTGTGTATCCATTCGTCAGTGGATGGACACTTGGGTTGTCTCCACTTTTCGGCTATTATGAATAATGCTGCTATGAACATGCGTGTACGGGTTTTTGTGCTGACATGTGTTTTCATCTCTCTTGGGTGCATACCTAGAGTGGGATTGCAGAGTCATGTGATAACTCCATGTTTAACTTTTTGAGAGCCCACCAAACTGTTTTTCCACAGGAGCTGTAAGATTTTGTATTTTCACCAGCAGTGTTGTGAGGGTCCCAGTTTCTTCATGTCCTCACTGGAACGTATTGTCTGTCTTTGTGAGAACAGCCATCCTGGTGGGTGAGAAGTTGTGGTTTTGGTCTGCAATTCCCTGATGACTAATGGTCTTTCGTTTGCTTATTGGCCATTTGTAAATCTTTAGAGAAATGTTTATTCAGATCCTTTGCCTATATTTAAATTGGGTTATTTGGTTTTTGGTTTTGGTTCTTTTTATTGAGTTGTAAGATTTCTTTATATATGCTGGGTATGAGTTCCCTATCAGATATACGGTTTGCAAAATAGAAACCAAATAGAATAAGCTAATTCTTGACTTTTGGCCTCCAGAAGCCAAGGTACTGGCATAAACATCTGATTTGGGGGGACACATCTGGTGACATTTTTTTCCTCCATCACCAGAGAGAAGATAAAACTCTCTCAGGGTCAAGGGACGCTGGTGACGCGAGGGGAACCTGGATTAGATGCCGGGGGGTGTCCCCCAGAGGCAGGGGCTGGATGGGCACCGAGTGGCCGAGGAGAGATGATCACATTGTCCCGCCAAGGACACAAGGACAGACATCCGCCACCTGTGAATCCGCAGGGTGGGCAGGTGAGGGCAGCCGGCCCCAGGACCGTGTGGACCACCCGACACAATGGGCGAGTGGGCAGCTCAGCAAGTCCACCAGGAGGGACAGAGGGATAGCGTCTGGACAGGGGCTACCCGAGGGCCTGCAGACTCAGGGGAAGGAGGAGGCGGATCCCAACGACTGACCCTCCGGGAACTGGCCAGGACCGCCCTCTCCCACTGGGCAGAACCCGTGCTCAGAATAGGTACTAGTTGAATTGCAGGAAAAGTAAGTTGAGTGCACAGAGCACCTGAGTTTTGCGGGCTGGAGTCTGGACCCTTGGCGCACGGCCCAGTGGGTCAGGTGTCCCCAGCTGCAAGAAGCGTCCAGCTGACACAGAGGGTGAGCGGATCCTCCTGAGACAGCATCTCCTGCGAGGGGCCGGAGGTCCGTCCCAGCCCAGCTCCTACAGCTCTCCTTGGCTTCAGGCCCGGCCAGTGTCATGGTCCTGGGCTCACACTCCCAGGAGGCGTGGGAAACCAGGAGTGACCTGTCCTGAGCCTCACCTGGACGGACGCCAGATGGTCAGCAACGTGCTGGCCCCAGGACGGGTCCGAGGATGGTGCAGCTGAATCCCCCACACACACACCCTCACGTCCAGCTGGGACACGTTTACTCGGTGACACCTGGACTGGATCCTGGGGGAACCAACTAGAATCCGCTTTGAGATCCACCCGTGAACGGCGATTTCATCTCAGCACCACCCCTGTCCCGGTGGCAGGAGGGACCCTGGGGATCCAGTGGGCACCACCTCCTTCCGCCATGTCCTCAGGAAGGATGGGAGGCAGGGAAGGGGGCAGGGGATTGTGCATTGCACACCTGCTGAAAGCTGGAACTCACCTGTTACCCAATTTGTCTTAACTACCTTCGCCAAAGTGCATGAGAAATAATAAGCAAATTATTAAGACTATTTAATGAATAGCATTTTAGCAAAACAAACCTGCTGCCATCCATTGAGTCATCGGTGAAAAGGATGCAATGACTTGGAGTTTTGTTTTAGGGGATAAGTATGGATAAGTCAGATCATGTAAAAGATGGTGAAATCATTCTAAGACACAAGCACAGTAACCTTATTTCACTTTTCACTAAAAACTTACTTTCAATGAAGGAATACAATTAATACCCAAATTTCTATTTGTTTTTCTTACAGCGGTAAGCTAAAAACTCAATTATTATTAATTCCATTTTGGTTTTCTTAAAAAGCTCATGGATTTTGTTATAGTAACTGTTCAGATAATCCCTTCTCAAAAGAGCAGAATCTTAACTGCTCAGGCTGCTGGAGAATGGTCCCCTGTTATCAGGGATATGTGAGGAAACTGCTGGAAAGAGAAAAGCCCCCTGGTTCCAGGGGAACTAAACACTGACCTGTGCCTCGGAAGGAGAGCTGGGTGTGAGGCAGCAGTCGTGGGCCTGCGCAGAGAGTGGGCCCCTGAGAACGATCCTGGTTAGAATCATTTCTGCGCCTTATTTAGGCAGAGACAGATATGGCTACAGAGATGCACGTGTGTTTGACGGTCCTTTTCAGCTCCATTTTTGCTAAATGTTTACGTGTTACAAAACATTCCCTTCCTTTTTCCTTCATCGGTCTGTGAATTCCAAACTAACAGCCCCACGCTCACCAACAGTCTCAAGAATGATGCAATGCGGTTAAAACAAGAGAAGGACCGTTAGAACCCGGCACCTGCCGCCCTGGTGAGTTATTGGCCCCCGAATGCCTGCACCCACCCCCGCAGTGACGTCTCTTATTTACCCTTAAGGCACTTGCCAGCTGCTGTGTGGCTGTCTATGCAGTTTGGTGGAAACGATAATAATACATTATAAATCAATGAAAATGGAGTTTTTGCTGTGATAATCCGATGTAGATCTGCTAACATTTGTATGAAACTCAATTCTGTTTGATTGCATCAGCATATGCTGCATTTCTTCCAGCACTATTGATTTGGAAGGTTCTTATCCATGTGTCTAAATTATTTCTATTACATCCTTGCATTACTGTTCAGAAACAACCTGGGTAAACAGGGGCCATTTGCCCATTTTCCATTGTTGTTCCCTTTCGCTCACCCTAGTTCAATGCTCAGGTCTATAGTTTCAGTGGAAAGAGGCGCCTTTTGAAGAAAGTCTTCCTTTCTTCACCAACAGTTAATGCTAAGCTGTCATCGCAAGGCGCCCGTTTCCACTTTTAACATTTATGGTTGTCATTATTGTTATTTTCAGTGTTAGTGTTTTCTGAGAGCATCTGTCTGTTATGATGGGTCAGAATTTCAAGGAGCATTTTATTTTATTTTATTTTATTTCTTTTGCGGTACGCAGGCCTCTCACTGTTGTGGCCTCCCCCGTTGCAGAGCACAGGCTCCGGACGCACAGGCTCAGCGGCCATGGCTCACGGGCCCAGCCGCTCCGCGGCATGTGGGATCTTCCCGGACCGGGGCACGAACCCGTGTCCCCTGCATCGGCAGGCGGACTCTCAACCACTGCGCCACCAGGGAAGCCCACAGACTCAATTTTTTTCACGCAGGGTCTTTAGTTAGTATCACCTGCTGTGGTGGGAACACGAGGCAAAGGGGAAAGTTAATATATGCACTGAACGAGGCTTTTCTAGTTGGAAATGAAATTGATTTCTAAATCAGTGCCCCAGGAAGTGTGCCGGCCTCGAAACAGCTCTGAGTCTTCGATATCGTTAAGGCTGAGTGATGATTACTTGCCCAAATAGTGACACTTCTCACTCCAACTTGACCTGCCTTCTTTTATATAGCAACCTATCTATTGTAAATAAAGCAATTTACTTTAACTGTAGCAATAGCTTTTAAAATAATGAGGACAAATTGCAGTATTATAAAGAATACACCAAGCTCACCAGAACTCCAAAAGTAGAAGAAACCTTCTCGACCTTGGTAACTTATTTCAGCAATTCTTGCACATACCTTACATTTGTATTCACACGTGAAACAGAATCACGATCGTGCATCACATCACCTTAAAAACACAATTTTTTTATCTCCTCTGAGACAAATGCCACCTGTATCTGAGACTAGGTAGCACACAGCCATTTTTACCACAAGCAACATGGAAAGTTAGTTTGCTTTTCTTTTCTATTGCATCATCGCTCTCTTTTTTTTTTCATCCATGGCCCTTAATTTTTAAAGCACTGCTCTTAGGGACTAAAAACAAAACAAACCCAGTTGCTAGAGATCAACACGCGTTCTCCGTGCCTCTGCAAGGGCGGGCTCTGAGCCCCGCCTCCCTACAAAAGCTGGAGGGACAGACGGACAGAAAGAGAGCAGAACAATGGCGCCGGGGATGGAGGGGCCTCCGGAGGCCGGTGGGTCCGCCCGCAGCCCCACGCACTTCAGCCCAAACCATCCGGACAGATAGGCGGCTCCAGGGGCAGAGTCCATGAGCGCCCTCGTAATGTGTTTCGGAGTTAAATAAGGCATTTCACCTGGGCTGCCTGGGGCCCTAAAACTAAGTTGAAAGCATTCGGAAAATGTGTAAATATCTAAGCCAACAAAACGCTTATGACAGAGTCATCCCAGACTCTGCCCGTGGTGATAACGACTCAGTAGAATTGGGGGTGGAGGCGACTGGCCTTGATTGCATTTAATGATAAGGCATCAGTCTCCGCAAAATAAATAGACAACTTCAGCAAACCACTTTTTAAAAATTTATTTATTTATTTTTGGCTGCCTTAGGTCTTCGTCGCTGCACACGGGCTTTCTCTAGCTGCGGGAAGCAGGGGCCACACTTCGTTGCGTGCGTGGACTTACTGTGGTGGCTTCTCTTGTTGCGGAGCACGGGCTCTAAGTGCACGGGCTCAGTAGCTGTGGCTCGCAGGCTCGAGAGCACAGGGTCAGTAGTTGTGGCACACGGGCTTAGTTGCTCCGTGGCGTGTGGGATCTTCCCGGACCAGGGCTGAACCCGTGTCCCCTACGCTGGCAGGCGGATTCTTAACCACTGCACCACCAGGGAAGTCCTGAAACCGTGTTTTTTAAAGACATGCATTAACTTTATTTTACTGAAACTTGACTCCAATCAAATTAGTTTTATACATGCATACATATATGTGTGTATATATATACCTAGAGAGAGAGAGACACGTGAGTTTTCACCAGGAGTTACTTGGTCAATAACAGATCCCTTTAAGTGACTTTAACAGAGGAAACAGAGCTTTAAAGGTAAAGATGTTTTTGTAAAAAGAGGGAAGCATCAAAAGCTACTTTATCAGATTTAAAGTTTCAGGAGTGTATTTGTATGACGCCTTTGATTAACAACTATCTTTGTCTGTTAGTCAAATGTTGACCCTGAAGACTTTAACATAAGTCTTAATTTAAAGTTTAAATTATACCACTTCTGATTTAACTTCACACTTTACCAAAACCATTTTTGAGGGAGTTTTCTGTTGTGGTTTTATAAATCGTGTTCACACCACTGCCCTCCATTCATTCGTGCAGCAAATGTCTCCCAGACACCTGCTTGGGGACAGTCACGCAGCAGCACCTCGGGGGACTCAGGGAGCGAATGGGGGCAGCCAGTGCGTGAGGCCAGTTTCATACGGGCAGAGGCTGAGCCACGCAAAGGTGAAGCTGGAAAATGCACAAGTCCTGAATCGTAGGCTCCACTCTTTGGGGGGTTTGGTGCACATACGCCGTTCAAGCCCTGTTCCCTCCTGACACCCTCTGCATTTCATGCCCTGGAATTAAAGCGAGCTCTGAGTGGCCTATGGATATAAGCATCGTCTTCCGGAACGGCGTTCAACGTGAAGACAGGATCGGGGCTTCCAGAAGGAGGACCTATTAGCACACAGACACCTTCAGCTTTGTGACTGGGATTCGAATCACTTGCCAATAAATGAAGGATATTTTAAAGTGAGAGAGCCGTGTGGGACGTGTGCGGGTTGTTCAAAATGCCATCTCTGACCTATTTCTGGGACTTCCCTTGTTACCCACTGGCCACCACCCTTCAGTGTTCTGAGACCTTGTCTCTTTTAGGTCAACCAGACCCTGGCGGAGCTAAGACCTCCTGCATTACTGTGTTCTTACCTTAAGATGCCTCCAAGACCCCAGTGCACTGCCTCCGGCTGCGCTGGCCTCCATGGTCACCCTGAGTGGGGTCTTGGTGCCGTCTCACGGGCTGGGTGGTGTGTCCTGGGGCCAAACGTGGGCCTGGCCGTGAGCCCACCCTGAACTCTGTGCCCAGCTTGGAGCGACACCGGCCTCCCCCGGCCTCACCGCTCCGTCCGGAGGGCCCAGGTTCTGCTGCTTCTCCACGTCTGAGGCTGTTTTCTCGGGTTTGTCTAAAGGCACCTGCATTTTGCATCGTGTGGTCATCGCGAACCCACATCCTTCCCCGCGGGGGACAGCGATGGGCACCTGTGCTGCTCGTGACTAGTAACCCCTGGTCCGAACTCCCAAGCAGACGCCAGGTGAGGGCACACACCTCCACAGGGCAAATCAGAGACTTGGAGACATGAAACACAGGGCGACATAAACCCGGGGGCTAGAGTCCTGGGGGCCCATTTCTCTCCCGTTTTCTCCACCGCAACACGGGGGAGGTCACTTCACAAAATATCCCACATCAGCCTCTAGCTTTTGTCAAACGGCGGTACCCTTGCCAAGAAGCCCGGCTGTGGGAAGGGGCTTCCAGACCACAGGGAGAGGTGCAGAGCCTACCGCAGCGGGTGCAGGGGCGGGATTCGGTCTCTCGTGCCCTGGAACGGGCTCCGGGCTGGCTGCCAGGGGCTGCCCAGGGCAGCCGAGGGAAGGTGCCCACTGCCCACACACACACCCAGCTAGCCTGTGAAACGAGAGACGGGCTGAAAGGCCCTCAGTCGTCGTGCCAGGGCTGTGTGGTGTCCATGTTGCAGTTGCCACGGGGCGGAGCGTGTTCATTTCAGAAAGACAGTAAGCAGACAAAGGCTTCGAGGCTCCTGCTTCGCGGGCTCCGCGGCCGGCTGTTCGCTGGCTGCTGTCCCGACGGTTCCAGCAGCTTTGCAGGACTGTGCTGATGGGTCGCCCACACGGCAGACACGTTTTCCTCCACCCCTGCTTTTTCCCGCAGCTCACACGCACTGTCCGACCCTCTCCGCTGCCTCCTCGTCCTTTTCAGTCTTTCTCGTCAGGCCCTTCCGTGGCTGTTCAGCCCACTTATTGCTCCCAGCAGCCCTGACATACCGCATGTCATCTGAAACCGCAGACGACAGGATGCTATAAGCTGGAGGAAAGCGGCAATCGGAGGAAAGTTCTTCATTCACTCTCGCTCCTGACTCTTGTCTTCTTACCCTACATAGAAAATAAAAAAATCAATACCACCTCACAGCGCTTGATAAAAGTGCTGGCCGAGTATAGCAGACACACTGGATATAGTAAATTAAAGTGATCAAAATTTTCCAGTCCACTCTGCCCACACCCTCCGTAAACTAACAGGCCTGTCAGCCGGGTGTCCATCACAAGAAGCTTTATTTCATCTGCGCCTCTGATTATCTGGGGAACGAACGCATACCTGCCGGGGTCCGGGAGCCTCGGTATCGGGGCGTGAAGACGTGTACCTGGGGGAGAGGTTATGTGGGAGCCGAGGCCGGGCCAGGCGCCTGTTTTCCATCTGAGATGCACGTGTGGTACACGGGACGCAGGCGGTGGGGTCCACGGGACACACGCCTACAGGCGTGTGTTTAAGCTCCTGAGTGTGGGAGAGAAAAGTGTCACCTGGTGTGCTGTCCAGACGCAGGTGGAAGTGTGGGCTCGGAGGGCCGGCTCTGCCCCCTCATGCAGCCGTAGACGAGAGACGTGACCGAAGCAAGCCCGAGGGTCCTGCTTGCAAAACAACAACAATGACAGCAGTAATAGTAACACCCAAAGTACAGCGTTGAGGGGAATAAAGAACAACGCGTATAAAAGACGGACGTCACACGTGCTCACACAGGTTGGCTTTCTTCCCCCTGGTGTGCAGGCAGACATACACCCACACACTTACACATACACACACACACAAACGTAGACAGACACGCACGCACGGACACACACAAGCACGCACGCAGGTATCCACAGACACAGGCACGCGCGCAGATACGGACGCCACAGGAAACTGAGACACCGTTACGCTTTTCGCCTCACTAAAAGACGATTTTCCCTCCAGGTAGACAGACACTCAGGGTATATATTCCTAGCAGATCAAATTATGACGGAAATATCCATTCGGTAGCAGCTCTTTGCATACAATTTACCAGCATAGGAATAAACATTTTATTTCGTACAATTCATAGGAACTGGACTAAAATCCAGCGGGCTGCCAGCAGGAGGGGCTGGAACGACTGTGCTGCCGGCAATGACAGCTGAGGAAGCGCTGGCCCTGCTACATTAGCCAGATTCCCCCGGCAAAGCCGCGACCCGTGTCAAGTAACTGACACTTGCCCGACGTTGGAAATGAACTAAGAGCTTCCACTGACCGTCGGAGAAATGAAGAAGGAACCAGAGAGCCGTCGGCACGGCCGGGCCGGCCTTAGAGACATCACGGGACAGCGCAGGAGCCCGGGCACCACCTAATGGGGCAAATCGCACCTGCCGAAGCGCACGCATGTTCCCACGCCCGGATGTGGCCCCCGACGCGCCGCGGGGATAACTGGGCGGTGCTCGGAAGTCTCCGTCCACCGCCTGCCTTAGCGGCGCGCTCTTTCCGTTGAGGTCGGAGCCACGCGGCCTGCACGGAGGTGCCGGGTGAACCGGGCATCCACGGACGTGATCATCGGTCCCAGGGCTGGGGGCACACCCCAGGGCAGGCGGCCGGGGCCCTGCGCACACCTGGCTCTAACCCACTGCCTGGTCAGCACGGAGCGCGCTCGGCCCAAGGCTTCTCACGAGTAAAATCGGGGTACAGGCACCCACATTCGGTCTCGCTGGGAAGAACAAGGTGAACACGTGCAGGGCGCCTGCCGTGAAGTCTGCCCGCGATGAATGGCAGACGCCCTTCTTGCAAAATCGGAACTAGTTCACGGCCACCTGGCCACGTGCGCTCTCGGGGCCGGTGGCTAGAGACGGACAGAAACACAGCCCGGCCCTTCCCACGGAGCGCGCTGCATCCGAGCTCAAGTGACCAGGCCACACACCCCGGCTTTGGTCTCAGCCCTGTCACCATGGGTGACAGCTGGCCTTCAAAACAGTAAACATTTATGATGGGAATGTTGGAACTCACATAGAAACCGAGCACCGCGGTGGGCCCGCGCGGCCCCCGCACCGTGATGGGCGGCGCCTGGGTCGCCTGGGTCACCTGCGTCCTGCGGGTTCTCTCCACCACACCTGCTGTTTCACAGCAAATCCCGACAGCGTTTCATCCCTAAACACCCTCCTTTTCCAACGTAGCCTTGTCGTCATTACTACACTTTAAATAATTAAAGACAATTTCCTCATGTGATCAAACATCCAGTCAGTTTTCAAACATCCCTGACGGTCTCAGAAACGTCTTTTTATAGTTGGTTTGCCTGACTCTTCGCCACCCTTTCCTGGGCTAGAAGCAGGTGCTCAGCCTGATTTCCGGGCACGAGACGCACTTGCTATGTGTCGTGATCTGCTTTGTCACGAGCTCTCATCTCTCCCCAACACCTCCTCCCCGGCCTTCCGGGACCCCCGGGTTTCTCTCCGTTCAAGTTTCTGTTCTGAGTTGCACCGTAGTTGCTTCACTGCTGTTTCATTCGAGACCAACTCCAGAAGCCTTGTCTGCAACGCGAGGGCTTTCCAGTCCTTCAGAGGTCCACATCTCACATCTCACGTGCTGGGCTATGGCCGAGAAGTGAGCCCCAGAGCCACCCTGTCGGCAGCACACAACCTCAACCGGGAACGGCTCCCCCTTGCCGTCGAGACGAAGACCAGTCAAATGAGAAGCACCCTCTCGCTTTAGCGCCTGTCTGAAAAGCTTGACTGGTGCGGTTCTGTCTTATGAAGCATCTCTCCTCACTGCAATCTCCTTTCTCGCCTCTTTATTTGTTTATTTATTTATTTATTTATTTATTGGCTGCGTTGGGTCTTCGTTGCTGCGCGCAGGCTTTCTCTAGTTGCGGCGAGCGGGGGCTACTCTTCATTGCTGTGCACGGGCTTCTCATTGCGGTGGCTTCTCTTGTTGTGGCTCACGGGCTCTAGGCGCGCGGGCTTCAGTAGTTGTGGCACACGGGTTTTGTTGCTCCGCGGTATGTGGGATCTTCCCGGACCAGGGATTGAATCTGTGTCCCCTGCATTGGCAGGTGGATTCTTAACCACTGTGCAACCAGGGAAGCCCTCTCACCTCTTTTTATAAAGGAAAAAGTTTCTCCCTAGACACACTTAGGGCCGGAGTCAACTCCCCTAATCCCTTTACCACGTTTTATGCCCACCTTCATCCTCTCTCCATGAGCTCTCCTCCCCAGACCGCCCATTTGCTCTAGGTGCACACGAGCCGGTCTGTGTAAACGTACATCACCTCTTCACATACAAGTCAGGGCCCGTCAAGGGCAGCTTCTAGAACTGGACACCCAGCGTCGGCCTGAGCCGGCCCAGTTCTCATGCCGACGTTGAGATGCGTCTCGTAACAGAATCTCGCACGACTGGCCAAGGGCGTTGACGTTCAGAGGTCACGGCCTCTCTGCCCAGCCACGACCCCCCTTGCTTTGGAACCAGACCCAAGGCTTTTCTTAGGAAGATTCTTACAGCCAATTATTAGGAGTTGATTAATAATAAACACTTCTGACAACTCTAATCTTTTCATCTATCATCTAGTTTGGGGGAGCCTCTTAGAGTTTCACAAAGGACGTGATTTAAAGTGCACCTGTGTCTAGCAGAGATGGGCATAAACTATGTGACTATGATGTTTGGTGGCTCCTGCTGGATCGTGACACTTACGAAGGCTCCCTCCTCTGCCGAGCAGACTTCTAGGACTGCATCCCACAGCCATCTGCTTGGACACAGGCAAGGAAAAGAAGAAAACTTGGAAAAGCATTCCCATCCACCTGGCGTGAAGGTTCTGGTTGTGTCCTGATCTACAAGGAATGAGAAAAAGCACACTTACCAGTTCTCCCAAATTCACATGGAGTCCCTTCAACTCTCCCCCAAAACTCTCACTCTAACAGGACTACTCGGGCCCGGAGCCTTCCTCTCCCCTAAAGAGACAGGAGGGGCCGAGGGATGGGACAGGACACATCACACAGGTCACCACGGAGGCTGAGCCATCCGAGCCCCAAATGACCAGCTCAGAGCAGGACAGGGTCCTCCCACCGCCAGGCCGCAAAGTTGTCTATCTCTCCCGGAGCAGAAAGGAAACAGGAAAAGCCCTGTACACGTGGTGTTCAGAGACCTTCCCTCCCAAGCAGATTTTGGTCACAAGCTTGGCCACAGAGAGGGACCGGAATTTAAATAATTCAGATCATCAGGTATTTTCTCTAGTGCGTGTGATGGAGACCCCAGGCTGAGCATCAGGAATCAGGTTCTGAACCTAAGACCCGATGATTCCAGGGCACACTCTGTTTAAAGCGTGGTTTTTCTCTCCCGGGAAAGGAAGGAGCTCCCGGTGGAGGCTGCCTGCGGCTTCCACAGCAAAGCTGGCACGGAGTCTAGGGCGGCACTGATGCGACACCCACACACGATGGGCCCCTCAGTAACCTGGCGGTGACTTCACAACCCCACACAATGCAGACATTTGGAACCTTGAGCTCAGGGGTGTCTTTGTAAATCTCTTAAATGGAATTGCTGTTTTTATCTTACAAATAATATCTTTCCATCGCTTTACATGTATACATTCTAAGTAATAGAGTTTTTGTTTTTCTTTTTTGCGGTACGAGGGCCTCTCACTGTTGTGGCCTCTCCCGTTGCGGAGCACAGGCTCCGGACGCGCAGGCTCAGCGGCCATGGCTCACGGGCCCAGCCGCTCCGCGGCATGTAGGACCTTCCCGGACCGGGGCACGAACCCATGTCCCCTGCATCGGCAGGCGGACTCTCAACCACTGCGCCACCAGGGAAGCCCTAGAGTATTATTTTAATCTGATCATCGTGGAAAAAAGAGGTCGCTTCTAATACAAATAAAAGGTCATTCTATCCCAAATATGACATTCTGGTATCTAAAGCCTTTACTTCAGATCACCCCCTTGTTTAGCAGCGTCTGAGGCACTTAGAGGAAAGGCAAAGCCCACCTGGCGTAGGGAAAGTTAGTCTGTAACTACTTGAAGACGGGGCTGCAGGACACTGTTCTTAGGTTTAGTATGTTCAGCTCCAACCTGTGGGCTCTGCCTGGTTTATGGCACTCGTCTGAGGACAGGACTTTTCAAAAACATTGTCTCATGATTTGTAGGACTGGAGGAGAGCAGACGCTAAAGATCTTACGGGGTGGAGGGGGACATTGGATGGCGACCATCTGATGCCAGTAAGAGAACTGGTTTGGGCGCTTCCTGTGGAGGCGGGGGTGGGCTCAGAGACAGCAGGACTCAGCCTTGGGACGCATCCTGCGAGACTGGTTTCTCCCCTTCTGCCTCCAGGCAAATGTTGGGACACATCCAAAGGGTGTTTAGATGAAGAATTTCAGGGTGTTCCCATTCTTTCATTTTCAGCAGAATTGGTGTCACCTTTCCTGATGTCACTAAAGGTTCCCCTAAACACAGGCCGCCTCTGGGGACTGCATGTCACACACGGACTTGCACCCTCTGAGTGTGTCTCCTAGCACTTTTTGTTATTGTCTGGGGACGGATGGTTCTGCTGCCCCTTTACTGCAGCGGAAGAGCCTGATGTGTAAACATCTACTCTTATCTGATTATTCCTTAAGCAGAATTATTCGGTCAAAGTGCAGGAATGTTCTAGCCTTTGATACCGTATGGTTCTGATAAGTGAAAACTCAGTCGTTACCCTAATTCCGAGATGACCCAGGTTTTTTCTGTGAGTGTAAAGCCTGACGTCGGAGCTACTTCCTCCGGGACCCTGGTCTGGCTGTGCCCACCCCGGCCTCCTGCCCCTAGGCTGGAAGATTCCACGTGGAACTTGGGCAGGACACCTGAGGAGGTGAAGCTGCTGGCAGCCCCTGAACCCACAGTTTCCCCGAGACTCTCCACCCGACGAGAATCCCGTTAACTTCTAGTCTCTGAAATTTAATGTGTTGCCACCCCTCACGGCTACTGACCATGACGACGTAGTGCCTCTTGGTTCCCAAAACGAAGGTTAATGATCAGAAACCACCCGGGATCCTAGCAAGCTGTCCCCGAGCGTATGTTCTTGCGTCTGTTGGTCTAATTCTTGTCTCCACGTTAGCCTGCGGCTTGGAGATGCTGCTCTTAGCTGAGGAGATCAGGCCCTTCTCCATCTCACGAGCCTTCATTTTTCTAAAATCCTCAGCTGACACCCTCACGTGAGAATTCCGTGCTAGGGAACCACACGACCAAGGGCTGCCTCGTGTCCCCCCTCCACTGCCCTTATGCTCCTTCTGTCCTTAGCATGACAGCAGCGCGAGGTGGACACTGCAGACCCTCTAAGTGCCTCTCGCAGGGCCTCTCAGCGCCTTTGGTTGGTACCACAGTCAATGGAAAAATCACATGTAACTCGAGATACAGAAAAGAGGAAAGCGAGCCCCAGCAGGGGCAGCCTTTGTTGACACGTGAGGGAGGGACAGGCTGGAGGGCTGGCTCTTCTCTAAGACCCTCCTGAGGCCGCCCACATGGGCAAAAGTGCCCCTGACCTAGGCGCTGTGCACCAGGGGGTCTGTCCAGAGAACGCTGTATTAAGAAAGATGTGGCTATTCTTATATTGAGTTAAGAAAGGTTCACATCACTCTTTGAGGGGGAAAGAAGCATATTGGGAAAATAAACAGAGGAAGACAGAGAAAGGAGACCAGAGAGGGAAATGATTTAAAAGAAAAATGTAATTATACGTGGAATCCAAAAAAAATGATACAAATGAACTTATACGCAAAACAGAAATAGACTCACAGACATAGAAAACAAACTTACGGTTACCAAAGGGGAAAGCAGTTTGGGATGAACAGATATACACTACTGCATATAAAATAGGTAAAGAACAAGGGCCTACTATACAGCACAGGGGGCTCTAATCAATATCTTGTAATAACCTATATGGAAAAGAATCTGAGAAAAATAGATACATACATATGTATGTGTAACTGAATCACTTTGCTGTGCACTTGAAACTAACACAACATTGTAAATCAACTAGACTTCAATTTTTAAAAAAAAAGTTAAATGGGGGGAAAAAAGCCAAAAAGAAGAGAACTGTGAAAAGCTCCACTGGATCCTCCCCAAAGGGCAAGTTACCGTCTCTTATATTCTCTACCTAAGGAACCTCAAAAACAAATGCTGCGTCTTCCCTGCTTGTCTTCGTGTGTTTGCATAAACTGCTAGAGAAGAGTCATTTCCGCAGGGATTGGTTTTGTAAACTCATGGTTCAAATAACAGCTGCAGGAAGTAGAAAGTTAGGTGATGGACAGGGGTGGCCGGGGGTGGCGACCGAGGACGCAGTTTGTAAACAGCATCTGGAAGTAGCCCGTCCCGCTCACCGGCTCCCCTGCGTGGACCCTGAGCTTTAACAGCCCACATCGTCCACGCGGCAAGCGAAACGGAGGGAATTAAAACTGTGACTGTAACTGATGTGGCGTGTTCAATAAACGTCAAAATTATTTTAAAATACTTGATCATCAAGAGAAAACTTTCACCCAAAACTAAAATTCATCGGATCAGGGGGAGTGACGGCAGCAATTAGGCACGTTCATTTGGAATGCTCTGATTCTGGTCTGTATTTTCGCAAGACCCTGAATTCCACCTGCTCGAACCTGCAGCTGCGGGGACTCTGCCCTGCTCTGCCCTGGCCCATGGCGTCCTGCGCTGGCTGCTTCCCGGGCGGAGACGCCGACCACGTTCTCTTCGGTTCAGTCTGTTTTGCCCTCTTGTCTGATATTTCCAAGGCTTTTTAATCGCAACCCCAGCAGACTGATCAATGACAGATACGAGCAACAACTTTTGCATGCTAACCGTGCCGGATGTTTCATCTGAGATAATATTTCTCCCTTAAAGAGTCTCTGCACGGCTATGTATTAATTAAAATCTAAATACTAAATATTGATTGATGTGTTATCAGGCCACAGCAGTCGGGCTCTGCCACATCGATTTTTTGCTGTGATTTATTATCATATTTAAGAAAAATCATTTTGTGTGATTATACGGAGAAATAGGCTTTAGTGAGGGCGTAATTCTTTTGTATCACTTTTGTCGTGTGGCGGTCAGGCCAATTCCTCAATTGCGGCCGAGATCGCCGACACCTTCATCGTCTCTTCTCTGCGGCTGCACGGCTGAGGCGTTAAGCCTCCTTGGTCTTGTCATTAGGAATAATGGGTAATAGGATTCCCTCCTTAATCACAACTAAGATTAACAGATGGATGAACCCACGTTCGTAAAATTATCTAGTTATTAACAAGTATTTCTTTTTATCGCATTAATAACACCGTCGCAGAAGATGTCTTTTTCCTTTGACGATGAGAATTAAAGCAAAGCCCAGAACAACAGCCAGCCAGCCCGATGTGTCACCATCGGCCGATGAACCTTCTCTCTCGGTGCAAAAGCCACGGCGCAGCAACAGAATCCAGCCATGAGGAAAAACAGAGACACACAACTACACAAAACAGCCCAGTGCTGGGCTGCACCTGCAGCTATAAACGCGATTTATACGCAAACAACACGCGCGATTAAGGAAAGAAGCCTTTCCAACTGCTTGGATGCCAGTCATTTACAGAATTTCCCACAGACTCAGCCATCTGCACTTCAACTTCCAGATCAAAGTATTCATAGAAACATGTTCACTCTGTCATTTGAATTATTGAGTCTAAATATTCCTAGCATCTTATTTTCTTCTCATTTATCTTGTGTGTTCATCTTGGGAGAATAAAATTACTTTAGTATTAAGTGAATGCCAGAACCACTCATTGTTCTTCCCGCTCATCACTTTTTTCTGACCTTGGAATAAAAATAAAAGAAAACAAAGGTATTGCCTTGCACTTCATAGTAGTGATTTTTCGGCTGTAGTCAACGATCCTTAAATTACATGGAATTTCAGCCATGAAACCTCCCTCGACACTCACCTTACTTACGGTCTCTCCCTCTCCCTTGGCTCTAAGGGAACCACTGTCGCCAACAAACCTACCTGCACCTCATCGCTGTCTTGCTCTTCTCAGGAAAATCAGGATGCCCTGCACACGCGCTCAAAAAATTCAAACAGCAGGCTTGTTCCAGGTTCGCAAAGGGAGCTGGACAAGGAGCCATGGGGAGGTTTGGGAAGAAAAAAGGAACGCTTTTTGTGGAAAAGAAATTAGACCATCCCATCATCGTTAAATTGAAATAAATTTAAAATATGAGGCCTTTTTCTCTAATTTCTCAAAAATTTAGCAAGTGTATTTAAAACATAGAGTCAAAGGTAACATTGGGAAGAGACCACATTGGGGGAAAAATATAAATACACTAATGTTGTGCCTATAGTTTGTGTCTTTCTCTTGTTATGGGTCTGTCCTCAGAGTGGTTTCATGAGAAGGAGGGAAGGAAAGGGGGGGAGGGAGGGAGGGAGGGGGAAGGGACGGGAACTGTTGCTCACAATAAAGTTTATTTCGGGGGACACGAGCATGCTCACTGCACGCTCAGCATGGCTGGCTCTCAGGACCCCTCTAAGCCCAGGTCGGAGGACACAGAGATGAACCAAACGTCCGCCCTGAAGCCACCCACGGTCTTGGGAAGGTCACCCTGTGGGTAACCCGAGTCGCACACACCCGCTGTGGGGATGTGGACGGGCGGCATCTAACAGCCACAGAAGCTGGGCATGTGCATCAGGAAAGAGCTCCTGAACTGAGTAGAGAAGAGCAGAGGTGAGGGGTCCGCCAGCCCAGCAGGGAGGCCCGGGAAGGGCAGCGGTCCTGGACGCAGCACCGGGACCTCACCAGCCAGGAGCTTTCGCTCGTCATGAGAAGTGTGTGTGTTTTATGGGCATCCACAAAAATGAATTCTGAATCCAGTCTCCTATATCAGGCAGGGTAGAGAGCCTGAAGCGAAATTTGTGGAAATTATTTTATAGGAAAAACACTAAACTCCGTCGTACCTATAAAAACTCTTGGCGTGTGGAATTGAATTATGAAACAGAAAATACTACTACACGGTTCCTCCATCATTCTCACAAGCTGCACACAGGCCCCGTGACGAGAGACTTGCACAGTGTGGAGGGTGGGAGGGAGGACGCCCTTCATCCTTCCTTTTACCGGGCTTTGCTTTGTACTGAACAACAACCCGAAAAGCAGCTTAATCTCACTGCTGCATCGCTCCAGCCAAGCACAGCATCTTCACAAGAAACGCAGTTGCCAGTCCCTCACGTGGAGAAAACAGTTGCGTTTGCCTTCCTCCTTATAGTTGTGAGAAGCCTATTATCGAAGTCTCTAAAGCCGTGCGCTGGAAAAACCTGCCCTGGTTTTGCCCTAGATTTCCCACCTGTTCTGGAAGGAGGGCTACTGAGAATCCTGGACAGAGGCTCTGGCCTGTCCCCCGGCTAGAGCTCACTGCAGCCAAATGCAGACGCCAGAGGAGGGGGTCACACTGGGGGACACGAGCTGACCTTGCTCGACGACAGGTCAAAGGCCCGGGACTCAGGAGGGCAGGACGGGAACTAGGAGGAATACGACGGTCTGATGCAGATGGACACGTCTAACCAGCCCGTCCAGCGTCACAGGAGGAAACACCCGGTCTTGGCTCTCCTGCTGTGGGTCATGGGACCTAGGCACCCAATATCCCAACGTGTGCTGCAATGCACCGGGGGGCCCTAGGGGGGAGCAGCGCTGATCCCAGGGAAGCTGCATCGCCTGCAGCCGGGAGGGCTGGAGAGAAATCCCATCTGATTCTTCAGAATAACGGTCCGGCCTTGGACGGCACAGGCCCCGCTGCATGAGGTAGAGTCGGCTCTTACGATGTATTCACCACGTTCGTAATGTTACCTAGTGCGGCCCGTTGAAAGATTGTATTTACCCAGCCCCCTTGCCATAAAATCACTCTGGGAAAATCAACTCTGTAAAAATGTGAATTTACCGCAGTGTAACGCCTACCAGGGCCACTCGGCCCTGATCACACCCCCTCGTCCCGCTGACACCGGTTCAGTGCAGAACGCGATGCGGAGGAACAGGAAGCACCCTCCAGACCTCACGCAGGAGCAGCAGCAGCCCCGTCAGGGCCCCAGACCCAGGCGGCTCTCAGCCCTGCCGCCCGCGCGTCCAGGCGCCCGCACCGTGCTCTCAGCGCCTGGTCATCCTCGCTGGTGTCTGTCCACTGCTCCTTCCATCCTGAGTCCCTCCCGCCACCCCGTTCCCGATCTGTGCTCTGCTTTGTGCCTGAGCCTGGAGCGTGGCGGCGGAGCTCCCTCCCCAAAGCCCGAGGTACTGACAGGAAGGTCCTTCCTCAGCCCCGGGCCAGCAGGTCCAAGGCCCAGGCACCTTCACGCTCACCGCACACTGGCTAACTGGCCACAGGTGACTGGTGTCACCGGCCTCAGCAGGGCCGAGGGTGGTCCTGCAAGAAGCATGGAGCCTGGAGCTTGGATGTGACCCCCAGCCTGACAGCAGTCACTCTTGTGATGGGTGCTACAGACACACTGATGACCACAGGCGACCTGCTGACACGCAGCCATCTTCCTAGTGACCTTCCTCAGGACCTGACTCGTGCTCTCCCCACGTGAGTTTCTAAACTGCAGCCCAGCTCCACCCATTGCATCTGGCCTCTGTTCATCAGAAACTGAGTCACTTGTTCACAAACGTAATTATGTGCGTAATGTTCTTTCTTTTCCTGGGGGAGGGGGTGGGTATTGGGGGTGACTTGTGTCCCCCTGAACTATATATTAAAGTCCTAACCCCCGGCACCCATGAACGTGATCTTATTGGGAAAGAGGGTCTCTGCAGATGAGGTCAGGAGGGTAGGTCCCTAACCCACTCTGACTGGGATCCTTATACGAAGAGGAGACGGACACTCAGGGAAAGCCCACATGAAGATGGAGGCAAGGACTGGAGAATGCATCCATGAGGCAGGACCGCTGGCCCTGCAGAAGCGGGGACGGGGCCCAAAGCAGGTTCCCCAAGAGCCTTCGGGAGAGCCCGGCCCACGGACACCTGGATGGCGAGCTTCTGGCCCCCACAGGGCGAGCGAGTGGATTTCTGCTAAGCCTTCAGGTGTGTGGGTGCTGTGGCGGCCACAGGAAGCTGATCCAGGGGTGAGACCTAACTCTGATGCCCCCAGAAACAGAAGGCCTTCCTCATTCCCACAAGGACCTCACCCACCACTGAAGAGTCAGCTCAGAGCAAAGATTTTCAAAGGCCATGCCCATCATCATGCCCATCTCCATCACCATGACATCCCCATCACCATGACATCCCCATCTCCATCATCACCATCTCCATCAGCACCATCACCCTCATCATCCCCATCTCCATCACCATGACAACCCCATCACCATCAGCACCATCACCCTCATCATCCTCATCTCCATACCATGACAACCCCATCACCATCAGCACCATCACCCTCATCATCCCCATCTCCATCTCTATCTCCATTCCCACCACCATCCCCATCCCCATCTCCATCTCCAACACCATCACCGTTTTCATCACCGTTGTCATCATCATCATGTAAGCGAGAGCACTGGTTACTACATATGCCTCCAGACAGGCCACTTAATCTCTCCATATTGCTGTCCTTGTCCACAACGTAAAGAGGCTGCCTTATATGCCCTCCAGGATGGTCCTCATTATCTGTGGACCTTAAAAGCTGCCCAATAAGTGATCAGTTCTGAATTTGGTGTGGGAGTCCAAATCCAGTGAGTCAGATCCTAGTGAAAACCACGCAGGTACAGACCAACCGGTGGTCAGAGTGGAAGAGCCTCAGAGAAGAAAGACGCAGGCCTGTGAAGCCGGGTGGATTGGACCCACCTTCTGCTGGCGTCCCAGGTGGCGCAGAACCCAGTGATGAGTATCTCGAGTAGATTGGCGCCACGCTCTGTGAGTGCTGATACCCACACTGGCGGTATTTTAAATACCAGCTGCTGTATAAGACAAAACTTCATAATTACCCTGACTTTTTGAAGAAACTGGGCACGTTTCTAACTCAGAGAAAAGAGTCTGGTGTGTAGACAGCACCTCTTTCCCACTGTTTCTTTCTTGCCCCTCACCAAGGGGGACACGAGCCCCTTTCTTGCCCCTCGCCAAGGGGGACACCAAGGGAGTACCCGCCATTCCAAGGCACAGCCTTCTTGGTGGCCAGGGGCAGCCCAAGTCAGCGAGATGCAGAATTCTAACGAGAACAGGCTCATCGCCGTGGCGTTCATCCCTCCCTTTGGTTCCTCTGAGGTTGAGGAGTGTGATTTATCCGGCCGGTCCTCTCCATGTATATCAATAGCTACAGCACGTCAACCCACAGTCCACAGCGTTGCAGGGGGACTTCAGCCCCACGCCTCCAAGCCATCATCCTAAGAAGTCTCCTGAGCTCTCCTGTTAACTATCCTCGGCCAAATGCAGAATTCAGGTACTACCTGGAATAAATATAAACGTCATACATTTTCACAGGGCGTCCAAACTCCACTACGGATTTTCCATCACATCTGAGTCGTGTGACGCCCACACGTCCCGTGGAGGTGATGGCTAAGAGTAAACTACCTCCACACAAAATCATAAAGCTACTGTGGGCGGCCAAGTGGCAGCCCTGACTTCCTCAGCGTTTCCTAACGTTGCCATCTCATGCCACCGTCTCCATATTTGTAGAGCGTGGCTGATCGAGGACATCCTCCCGGTAACCGTAGCACCTGCTACACGTGGGCAGTCCCCTAACAGCGCAGCCCCTGCCGCTGCAGACTGTCTGTTCCCAGAGTTCTATGTCACCGAACGCAGTATTCTTTGGGATATCTAACAATTAGAAGTCACGGAAAAGCAGCCTTGACCTTCCACGGAAATGGGCTTATTCACTTGAACCCTGACGCTACTCCCCTCCGAAGGGCCAGCCGATTCTAAGCCTGAAAAAAGGAAGCTCTGCTCTGGCAGGACTATTGTGACGCTGGCCAGACAGGAGCCAACAGACACCTCCGCTGCCAGCCTCGGCGCCCCGCCTGGCATCACAGCCCAGTGCCCACTGCTAGCAGGCACGAGTAACAGCGCCAAAAGGCCAGTGAACAGAAAGGGGCCGCCAGGGCTCCGCTCCATCCCGCGGGAAGGCCGGCTCTGCTGGCGTCAGCTCCCAGCCCTGGCTCCATCAGGGGGACTCGTGCCTGCAGAGAGAAACCACCCCGAGGAAGGAAAACAGGGCGAGAGGAGCACAGAACGTGAGCACCCCTATCAGCAGGTGTCTGTCCACCAAGATCATGTTCTTCTAGAAGAAGATGGCTTCCTTGTGACTAAGGAACAAACTGACAAACATAGGAAATTTCTGAAAACTGCTAACGTGAGAAAAAGCTCTAAGCTATGATGTGCTGACCCATAAACCCCAAACAGCCTCCCGGGGGAAGGACTGAGGGGCAGCGCGGAGCTCTCGCTGCCCAGCTGGTCCTGGTTGTGGCCGCATCTGCAGAAACGCACATCTCTGCCCTTTCTCGTATCTTCCTGCGCAGTCTGTCAAAGTCCTGCTGGATCCTCGTTCTCATTGTTCCAAACTGTGGTTTCCAGATAAATCGTCACAGCACTCCGGGCTTGCAGCAGAAGGCACAGGACGGGTGAGGAGAGCCAGGCCTCCCCAGCGATCTAAATCTTCCTCCGACACTCTTCCGGGGTCTGCGCACCTTCGTCAGAAGCATGTCATCCCTAACTTCCCACTGCAGAGCACACGGCCATGGAGTCCTGGCTATTCAAAGCACGGAGCAGCTCAGCTAGCAAGGAAGGCGTGTCGAAGTTCTTGTAACCGGGTGGTAATTACTAACACATACATGGTGGGTTTTCTACTTTAAAAGAATCTTTACCATTCTAAGATAAGATAGGACCAAAACAGTGAGTCTAAACTGCAGCAATAATTAGCAGTTATAATCAGTCAGTCTCTCCACAGCCCGGAATGTATACCCAGGGAGATAATAGGACACACATCATCTTTTTAAGCTTATAGGGAAAAGGAAACGTTTGAAATGAAAATATGTTTTTTTTAAAACGTAATTGCCTTTTGGGGATTTCCTCCTAAAATGGGTACTAACTGTGCAACATCGTAGAGCTGTAGCTGTTTCTGACTCCATGGATTCTCCGTGGTCAGACTGTACAAAGGACGGAGATTTTTCTTGAAGCATAAGAAGAAATTTTACTACCGGCTCCTAGAAAGAGATGCTTCGCTCGCGCCAGAATTATGACATCGTCCGTCGCTGTAACTACGAGCTAAGCAGGACGAGGGCGTGGCTTCCCCGCGGTGCCGACGCCCTAGGCCTCCCTTTCGGCTGTGGGCGCGTGAGGTTCTCAGCCCCACGGGCACCTGACCAGTCCCGGCGCTGCCCACTCACCCAAACCAGCGACGGCAGACCTCGCGGAAAAGCTGTTTAATTCAAAGCCAAGCAGACGTTGATGATGTGTTCAGTGAGCCAATTCTGTGATGACCTGAGAACACGCTCTAACTGCATTTTGTAATTATTCCCTCCATTCCAGCCACACTATGACAAGAGGAGAAAACCAGCGCCCAGCTCTCCGGACACTGAAGGCACCTTGCTGACCGGGAAAGCGGCCCTGAGTGGGCGCGCGGCCCAGGATGTGACGTGCGCGTGAGAAGCAGCTCGCTTCCTTGGCTGCAACTCAGTTCGTTAGATTTAGACCCCGACCCCGCCGTGCCCCACATCCTGGCGCCGCGCTGCAGGGTCCTGGGGGCTGGGCGCCCATCAGAGGCCCTTTGGTCTCCTCAGGAGCGTGAAGCACCAGCTACTGAGATGGTCACCGTGAAACACGAGCTGCCCAGCCTCTGTGGGCGCGGGGCTGCAGCCGCCTGACCGCACACTTGTGCAGCCGCGATTTCATCCTCACTGCAAAGATGGTGACATTTGGACATCTGACCCGTCAGCCGCCTGTGTCTGGGGAGGTGTTCCCGGCTCACGCCTGGTGTCCGCACCGAAGAGCAGCAGCAATAAATGCAGGTGTGTGGTGAGCCCCGGATGTGGAGGCCTGGGCCCGGGGCCCCTGGCACGGAAGGGGCAGCACAGCCCTCGGAGGGCCACCGTCGCTGGGGGCAACACCCCCTTTCCTCCGAATCCAGAGGCTGGTAGTGCGCCGGACAGAGCGCAACAAGGGACCAGGGCAGCCGGGCTTGGGGAGCGGTGTCTGCCCAGTGAGGACTCCGACCGTGATGGGCGCCGTGTGGTAGAGCCCAGACGCTAGACCAAGAGGACGGCCCTGAGCCTCGCCTGGCCGGCACCCGCTTGGCTGGGGCGTGGGGAGGCACAGGGCGGGCCGGCAGCCGGAGCTCATTCCCAGTTGCTGAGAACTTCCCAGGTCCACGCCGAAACCACAGGCCCCACCAGGACTAGACATGCAGTCCAACTTGCAAAGTGCAGCCCGCACGTAGGCGCCCTTGGAACGGGGTCGCGGGAGGGATGTGTGTGCCCATGAAGGGCCTCGGCCGCAAAAACGAGCCACCACAGGGGCTTCCCACGGTGCCCGCCCAGGCCTGTGCCACAAAAGGGGACCCCAGACCCCAGACGCCGCAGTCCACCCTCACGGGCACGGCAGCCACGCGGTTGGGACCAGGGCGACCTGAGACAGGTCAGTGCTCCCTTCAGGTGGTCAGGCACAGTCACCGCTGATCCTCTGTTCCCCGAGTAAATCGAGGGGATCCCACCCGTCGCTAGCTAAACCCCAGCCCCCAATCCAGCTCCGGGGTGACCTACTACGTGGAGGACCGAGGGGAGATGCAGCCCCAAGCCCACACTCAGGCTCGCGCAGCCCTAGAGCAGACGGCAGACACCCGCGGAGGAAGGTGCGGAGTTAAGTTACTCCTGGGAGGACGTGAAGCCACCCGGCCACTGCTCACCTTCTCCGGAGACCCGGCTGGCCCAGACCGAGGGGAAGGGAACCAGAGCCACAGGACTTGAGTGCCTCCCGGGCAGGAAGAGACCCGGACAGCCCTGGGGCCCGGGCTCAAGTTTCTGGTGTTCACTCAGCAAGTCTGATGGCAGGAAACCCCTTTAAAGGTGGACCACAATTTTTCTCACTGAGTAACATCTTGTGTCAAATTTGGCCACTCATACGTTAATCCTTTTCAGATAACACAAAGGTAATACATTTACCCTTGCACTAACCTCACGACAGCCGACAGCAAATGTGCTGTTGGTCTCTAAAGAAAGGCATAGAATAAAACAGTTTTCTCCATATATACCAATAATTTGTGGTCAAAACCATGTAGCTGCCATTTTTCAAGAATTAGGGGATATTCTGTTCCTGAGTCACGTGGGTCCCCAGCGGCAGTGACTCCATGGGCTGTGCTCTCCTCCCACAGGGAATGGGAGACCGCGGGCCACTTCTCAGGTGGAAGGACGGTGCTCTGTGGCAATCACTGAAACACCTAATTACGTTTAAATATTACTCAGGGCAACCAAACTCTTCCGCATGTACTTAACAGAAAGCAAAGTCCTCCAGGCACAAATGATGCCTTTCTTTCAGGATTTTTTAAGGGTTTCTTTCCCGAAGAAAGCCGGCTGGGAGGCGTGTAGAAGAATTCCAGCCCGAGATCCTGCAGCTGCAGGACGGGGTTTGTGGTGTGAAATGCACGGCACGCGCTTCCCACCCAGCCCTCGGCTTTGCCATCCAGGGACAGGAGAGACGCAGATGCCATGGCCTGGAGTGGGTCCGGCATCGTTCAGTGAGGGGAACACTGGGACATCATCACGCCTCCAGCCCCGTCCCACGTGAGGCCGTCCGACGGCCTGCACCACAAAGACCATTCACTGATCGCGTTAAAATTACATACAAAGACAGCTGACAACATCGACTTCCTAAAAGTAACATGTGGAGAACTGAGATGAGAGAAGAAGTTGGAGAAAAGCTGGCAGTGATCCGAGTGCAGAAGCAACAACAGAGATTTCAAAACTGCACTGGCTAATTGTTAGCACAAACACGTAAGTTTTCGTCAATTTTTTTGGAAATCACAATGTGATATTATTTTAATTCTCTTTGAAATTGGTGCATTGTGACAAAATAATAGCAGCTAAATTATCTCTGCTTTGATAAGACTAAACTGTGTGTCTAACATGGAATATGAGTAGTTAATATGTTTGTGTTTATAAAGTCTTTGTAAAATTCAAGCACCAAGTGACTAGAGGGAAAACAATTCCAGCCAATTCCAATATGAATTATAATGACAGTTCTCAGCAAGAAACTAGAGTTTCCAAATGTGTGTTTGGGTCACCCCACATACACACAGTTCGCACAATTAACAGGTAACGATGTAAAACGAGATCCACCCTAGCGAGCAGTACACGTTCTAATTCTTTTTAGAGCAATTACCCAAATATGCCACTTTTTTCTGATAGCTCAGCTCTTAAACGAAAAAGGCAAAGACCATCCAAAAAACATCTTTATCTATTATGTAATTTACATTAAATGTATTTTATAATATGCTTTCAATATTGACACTTTTCAGCCGAAATCTGATTGATAAAAAAGGAAAAGAAAAAAGCAGTCAGCATAAGCAAAATGAAAGAAAAATTAAGTTAATAAAGTGGAAAATTCACTTTATAAATAAATTTTGCTTTTTTTTTTTACTTTCAAATAAATATGGGATGTGTGCCTCAATCAAAAAAAACAGTTGTATTTCCACTTAACTTTACACATACAGCCATGATCTAATTTCTTAAAAATATATAGTGTTACTTATGGAAGGAAGGGTTGGGATTAAGGTAAACTGAGGTATAAATGAATTAGCAATTCATTCATCTGCCTTGTCCAGTATCTTCCCTTGTGTAAAAGACTAATCACTTGCCTTTCAAAAATTTAAAGACTAAAGAAATCAACCAAAAAGTGAATTACAAGTCTATACTTTGCAGAAAATACTAGTATATGAAATTTGCTTTTCATAATCACATGGCAAATTGGTCTCATTTAAAAATATATATATCAGAGAGTTGGTTCAAGAGGGCGGAGTAGAAGGACGTATGCTCACTCCCTCTCGCAAGAGCACCAGAATCACAACTAACTGCTGAACAATCATTGACAGGAAGACACTGGAACTCACCAAAAAAGATACCCCACATCCAAAGACAAAGGAGAAGCCAAAATGAGACAGTAGGAGGGGAGCAATCACAATAAAATCAAATCCCATAACCTCTGGGTGGGTGACTCACAAACTGGAGAACAATTATACCATAGAAGTCCACCCACTGGAGTGAAGGTTCTGAGCCCCATGTCAGGCTTCCCAACCTGGGGGTCCAGCAATGGGAGAAGGAATTCCAAGAGAGTCAGACTTTGAAAGCTAGTGGGATTTGATTGCAGAACTTCAACAGGACTGGGGGGAAACAGAGACTCCACTCTTGGAGGCCACACACAAAGTAGTGTGTGCATAATGACCCAGGGGAAGGAGCAGTGACCCCATAGGAGACTGAACCAGACCCACCTGCTAGTGTTGGAGGGTCTCCTGCAGAGGCAGGGGGCAGCTGTGGCTCACCAAGGGACAAGGACACTGGCAGCAGAAGTTCTGGGAAGTACTCCTTGGCATGAGCCCTCCCGGAGTCCGCCATTAGCCCCACCAAAAAGCCTGTGGGTTCTGGTGCTGGGTCACCTCAGGCCAAACAGCCAACAGCAAGGGAACTCACCCCTACCCGTCAGCAGACAAGTGGATTAAAGTTTTACTGAGCTCTGCCCACCAGAGCAACACCCAGCTCTACCCACCACCAGTCCCTCCCATCAGGAAACTTGCACAAGCCTCTTAGATACCCTCATCAACCAGAGGGCAGACAGCAGAAGCAAGAACTACAATCCTGCAGCCTGTGGAAAGAAAACCACATTCACAGAATGATAGACAAGATTAAAAGGCAGAAGGCTACGTACCAGATGAAGGAACAAGATAAAGCCCCAGAAAAACAACTAAATGAAGTGGAGATAGGCAACCTTCCAGAAAAAGAATTCAGAATAATGGTAGTGAAGACGATTCAGGACTTCAGAAAAAGAATGGAGGCAAAAATCGGGAAGATAAAGAAATGTTTAACAAAAACCTAGAAGAATTAAAGAACAAATACCTAGAAGAATTAAAGAACAAACAAACAGAGATGAACAATACAATAACTGAAATGAAAACTACACTAGAAGGAATCAATAGCAGAATAACTGAGGCAGAAGAACGGATAAGTGACCTGGAAGACAGAATGGTAGAGTTCACTGCCACAGAACAGAATAAAGAAACAAGAATGAAAAGAAATGAAGACAGCCTAAGAGACCTCTGGGACAACATTAAATGCAACAACATTCGCATTATAGGGGTCCCAGAAGAAGAAGAGAGAGAGAAAGGACCCGAGAAAATATTTGAAGAGATTATAGTCGAAAACTTCCCTAACAACATGGGAAAGGAAATAGCCACCCAATTCCAGGAAGCACAGAGAGTCACAGGCAAGATAAACCCAAGGAGAAACACGCCAAGACACATAGATCAAGTTGACAAAAATTAAAGACAAAGAAAAATTATTAAAAGCAACAAGGGAAAAACGACAAATAACATACAAGGGAACTCCCATAAGGTTAACAGCTGATTTCTCAGCAGAAACTCTACAAGCCAGAAGGGAGTGGCATGACATACTTAAAGTGATGAAAGGGAAGAACCTACAACCAAGATTACTCTACCCGGCAAGGATCTCATTCAGATTCAACGGAGAAATCAAAAGCTTTACAGACAAGCAAAAGCTAAGAGAATTCAGCACAACCAAATCACCTCTACAACAAATGCTAAAGGAACTTCTCTAAGTGGGAGACACAAGAGAAGAAAAGGACCTACAAAAACAAACCCAAAACAATTAAGAAAATGGTAATAGGAACATACATATCAATAATTACCTTAACTGTGAATGGATTAAATTCTCCAACCAAAAGACACAGGCTTGCTGAATGTATACAAAAACAAGACCCATGGGCTTCCCTCGTGGCACAGTGGTTGAGAGTCTGCCTGCCAATGCAGGGGACACGGGTTCGTGCCCCGGTCCGGGAGGATCCCACATGCTGCAGAGCAGCTGGGCCTGTAAGACATGGCCACTGGGCCTGCACGTCCAGAGCCTGTGCTCCACAGTGGGAGAGGCCACAACAGTGAGAGGCCCACGTAGCGCAAAAAAAAAAAAAAAACAAGACCCATATATATGCTGTCTATAAGAGACCCACTTCAGACCTAGGGACACATACAGACTGAAGGTGAGGAGATGGAAAAAGATATTCCACGCAAATGGAAATCAAAAGAAAGCTGGAGTAGCAATACTCATATCAGATAAAATAGACTTTAGAAGAAAGACTGTTACAAGAGACAAGGAATGACACTACATAATGATCAAGGGATCAATCCAAGAAAAAGATATAGCAATTGTAAATATTTATGCACACAACATAGGAGCACCTCAATACATAAGGCAAATGCTAAGAGCTTTAAAAGAGGAAATCGACAGTAACACAATAACAGTGGGGACATTAACACCTCACTTACACTGATGGACAGATCATCCAGACAGAAAATTAATAAGGAAACACAAGCTTTAAATGACACAATAGACCAGATAGATTTAACACACACACACGCACACACACACACACACACACATGCTCACATGCACACTCACATACTCACACTCATACACACCTCTCTGCCCACTAGGCAATAAACTTGTCATCTGTCACTGAAGCCCCATCTCTCCATCAAACAGCTGCCTTCTGAAATACAATGACCCCCTTAATAATCTCTCCTGTGAGTCGTACCTTGTGTTCTTTGAACCAGGAAATGCTGGATTGAGCCCCATTTACCTCAACATTAAAACGAGTTTCAGACACAAGTGTGATCTAGTCTTTGTGACCAAGAGAATCCCCTTTAATAAAAGTTGTGCTGTTCTAAGTTTTCTGTGATCATTTTAAGTCACTTCCTTGAAACTAATTTTTCAAATGGTGCCCATTTTCCTGAAGCATTATAGTTTTCAATAGCTTCAAAACTCTGTGACACATCAGAACAAAATTCATCCTTAATAATCACGCGACTCTACAGGACTATTTTAAACCACCTGTATGTGCGCATCGTGACGTTTTAAATATACACATTGATACATACATTATTCATAAGAGTAGAAGATACCACTTTGCAAAACTCCGTAAGCAGAGCGCATGACATAAAATCGCACTAGTTCCAGACACAGGCCGTGAACCACTTGCAAAGGAAGCGCCCTGGGGCAGAGCTGTGCCCTGTGTCTGCGCGGCAGCCATTATCTCTTCTCACAATTTAACCCGCTCTATAAACAGACACTTCCCTGATTGTGACAAAGACGTTGTTATAACGGCAAATACCACAACCTTGGGATCTTTAAGTACCTGTTGACCATCAAAAGACTGATTTACCCACGTCGTCCAAAGAAAGCCGCTCTATATTCAAAACCAAAGGTCGACACGAGTGCTGCCACCTTGTCTGACTCTGAATGAAAGGGTCGTCGAGAGACGTTACAGGAAACCAAGGCACCAGTGGTCCACTCACCCCAGCAGCGCGAGGTGTGGTCACTTCCCAGGAGCACGATGCCACTTCCTGCTGCGCCCACCGGAAAGTTCTTAAACAGAGACGTACCTGACGCCCTGGATGGCATTTCCATTTTCCACAAACTCCCTGCAGCATATGAAGATCTTTGTAAATGGAGGGAGGAAAATAACTTCGAAGCAGGCATCGATCATGAGGAAATGTTGGACCCTGTGGCGTGTGCCCAGCCCAGCCCATCCCCACCACCCAGGCCGTTGGGGGGCCTCTGATGGGCCTGGTAGCTGAGGGTTGACCGTGTCTGGGTCCTCCCCCTGGTACTTAGCACCTGACCCTGGGCCCGGGCCCGAGCTTTGAACCGGCTTCCAAGGGTCCCCCACATCCACCACCTCCACGCTCCTGCCTCCTGCACCACCCCTTACTTTGAGACGTTCATCTTCTCTGATTCAGTGCAAAGAAATAAACGCTTCTAATGACCAGGGGAAAGTTCTTATTTGTTTAAGTGGAGCCGCTTTTCTCAAAACACAACCCCAGAAAGGGTCCAGGACAAGAAAAGGAGCCCCGTGTCTGGAGAGGCCTGAGTGTGGCCGGAAGAGGCCCCGGAGCTGTAGCCGTGTGGCCTGGACAGTCACACCAACACCTGTGGCTTCGGGGCCCTCATCCACGACATGAGGACGGCAATGAGCACCTGTAGGGTATGAGGGTCAAATGGGACGATGTGAGGCCTCCGGCACAGAACCTGGCGGGCGAAGAGTAAGCGACCTTATCTGCGGAGACGTGTGCCCAGTGCAGACAGGCCACGCGGGAACCGAGCGCCGGCCAGCCAGCCACCGCCCACTGCGGCATCTGAGCAGATGGGAAGGAAGCTAGCAGGACCCGGCCAGGTGAGATGGCAGTGATGTTCAGGTGTCGCGGGGTGAGCAGGGTATCCTTAATATCTTCCTTAACAACTGTCTGGGATAACTCATGAAAAAATGTAATATTCTTTTGTTACTCACTGTGTCCATGATTGCACAAAATACGTGAAGAAAAGAGGAACCATAAAGTGGAATGCTTCCTCAATCAAAGAAGTCTAATTCCAAAAATCAGTCACGAAAAAGCAAGCAGAGCTGATCTCAGGGGCATTAGATGTTCAAAGAGGGGAAGGTGAGTGGGAACCAACAGTAAAATCCGCTTACGCGGCAGAGGGTCAAGGCAGGACGGCTGGAACTCAGGTCATTGGAGCAAATTCATCTGCAGAAGAAGACATACTTTGCCCCAGAAACCCAACCAAACAGCAACCGTGACCAGAAGGATGAGGGCAATACTCTCCGAGTCCCTGAGGCGGGAGACGGCGCGCTTAGGAAGGCTGACATTGTTGCAAGGGAGGCAAAAGAAAACTCTGGTGCCATGTGGGAAATTCTGAACGTCAGCCCAGTGAGAGGATGCATTAGCAGTAGCAGAAACTCTGCACCATAATTAGGATGGTCAGTACTCTCTAAGGACTGTCTGCAATTATAGACAAAGTGACCACAGGCTCCTTTACTAATTAACAAGTGACCTTGGGCATGTCATTAACACCCTGGATCTGTTACATCAACGCATCTGTAAAATGGGTTAATAAGCAGAGCAGTTGGAGAAATTAAGGAAATTCAAGAATAAAGGTGAGCGCTCCTATAGGATGCCTGGCTGCACAGGTGGTCAGTACAAATGCCCCAGGAACAGAGAAGTTTAGAGGGAACAGAGGACAGACTGAACCACCTTTGAGTTAGCCCAGGAAACCCAACAGGAGACAGGGTAAAATTTCACCAAAGGCGTGTGTGTGTGTCTGTTCCCCTTAGATCACTCCCAGCTGCCCTGGCACCAAGCAACCCCCGCCACGGGGGCTCAACGGAGCACTCAGGGCCCTGAGGTCTCCTAGAGAAGATGGAGAGCCTTCTGGTCTGGGCGCACAAAAGCCGGCTGTGAAATGAATTTGAGAATAATTTAAAATGAAGTCTGGGGGACTCCCCTGGTGGCCTCATGG
Organism: Stenella coeruleoalba; assembly: GCF_951394435.1. Classification (NCBI taxonomy): domain Eukaryota; kingdom Metazoa; phylum Chordata; class Mammalia; order Artiodactyla; family Delphinidae; genus Stenella; species Stenella coeruleoalba. Next base: position 1,543,926 of record NC_137160.1, on the reverse strand, counting down.
GTGAGACTTAGCCTTCCACTTCAGGGGGTGTGGGTTTGATCCATGGCTGGGGAGCTAAGATCCCACACGCCTCGTGGCCAAAAAACCAAAACATAAAACAGAAGCAATATTGTAACAAATTCAACAAAGACCTTAAAAATGGCCCACATCAAAAAAGAAAAAAGAAGAAGTCTGACCAGAGTTAAATTGCATGCGAAGGACTGTAATCTTCAGGGTTCATAGAAGAGAGACAACTGGAGAAAACGAGGTGAGAGCTGTGCTCTGGACATGAGAGCAAGTATGATTTCCTTTGCTCAAATTCACCAAAACAAATAAACGGCCCCCATAGTCATTCTGTTTACCAAGCACTTTCAGAGCCACTTTCACAAATTCTGTGGACCTTCTTTCTAACAGAGGATGTGGGACTCGGCTAAAGACAGAAGCTGGGGCCGGGGGTGTCGGTGCTGAGCTCAGGTGACGTAGACCAGGTCTCACTAGAGCATCTCTGTGGTGTGGACGTGTCGGTGGTGGAGACAAGGGTGGTCCTCCCATCACGGTACAGGGCACAGGGTGCTGATGTGTGCCCTCCCTTCAGGCTCTCTGGGCGAGGCCATGGCTCTGGGGCCCGGGGCCACTGCTCCGTCACCTCCTCCCCCTCTCTCTTCTTCCTCATCCACGCTGGTCTCTCGGCCTCCCTCCTACCCCACCCTCCTCTGGCGGGGCCACGGCCCCTCCCATCCTGGTTTCTGGGGTTTCTCTCCCACTCTCCTTTTGCGGTCATAGTGGCTCCAACATGTCAACAAGCGTTCCTTCTTTGGCGTAACTGTCATCAATGCCTTTACTGTTGTTGGCTTTCCTCGCATGCCTAGACCCCCTCTTCCAGCCGGTCATTTTCTCTTTCAGCCTCTGAGGATGCTTTTATCTCAACAGCTCTGACCAGGCCCAAGGTCATCACGGTCCAAGACAGACCTGCCGCCGGCCCGGGACCGGGGGCGTGGGGAGCAGAGCTGCCCAGTCCTCGTGGGTTTCTGCAGTGGACAGACTGCAGGCTGCAGCATCTCCCTGGAGGAATCAAAGGAAAACGTCCTCGGTCCCGAAGAGCCACTCCATTTCTGCCGGGGATGTGGGTGAGCCTAGTTTTATGAAATTGATGTTACTGTGCATACTGGCTACTTCACCATATACTGCCCCACTGGCTACTTTAGAGAAATCTGCAGTTACACACCCAGAAAAGTGAAGAACCCTTTGTTGAGTGAGTAATGGCCCCTTCAGCTTTCTTTTTTCTTTTGCAGTACGCGGGCCTCTCACTGTTGTGGCCTCTCCCATTGCGGAGCACAGGCTCCAGATGCGCAGGCTCAGCGGCCATGGCTCACGGGCCCAGCCGCTCCACGGCATGTGGGATCTTCCCGGACCGGGGCACGAACCCGTGTCCCCTGCATCGGCAGGCGGACTCTCAACCACTGCGCCACCAGGGAAGCCCCAACTTCCTATTTTATGAATTCTAATTCAGTAGGTTTTCTTAAAGAGCACACACGCACAGCATGCAAACACACCCAGACTTTGGGAAAATCCACTTTCCGCACACTGATTCAAATTTTTATAAAAGATTCCTTTTTCCTTAGCTTTCTGATGCCAAGAGAATCAGTGTGTTTGGGGTACAGTGTCTCCCTCCATGGAAGGGCAGGGAGCACACCCTGTGATGGCGGGGCCTCTGCATCACTCCTCCCATGTCTGACTTCAAACAGAAAAGTCTGGATAAATCAGACATATACAGCTCAAGATGAAGAATACATCATTAGGCAACACTTGCCAGCAGTGGCCAGCAGTGCAGAGGGAGAAGCAGAGATGTGCAGATCTGAGGGCTCCCCGGGCACGTGTAAGAGCAGAAGGTCGGTCCTTTCCCAGCACGGGTCAGGAAGGCCGAGAGAAGCACCCTGTGCCTTGGCTGCATCCACACAGGCCAAGCACAGTCATTAGCGAGGAGGGGGCCACGTGTCCGGACAAACCTATTCATTTATTTAGCTCATCAATCCGACTGCACGGTTTGAGTGGGAGACTGTTTGTTCTGCTACCAGGTCGGTTTTCTCTTGCTGTTGATGGTTTCCAGGAGGATGTGGACTGACTAATTGTTCCTCTCCCCCAGGCCTGACCTTCAGGGACAGCCTGAATGGGTCCGTTCAGTGAAAGGCCCGGGGCGTCCGATCACAGCGCAGACGTCCACCCGGAACGGGAGCGGACCCGCACTGGGGCTGAGTGGTCTTTGTCGCCAGCACAGCGCTTCGGGGACCTCGAGGAGCCCTCCGCAAGGCCGGCTTCTGCAGAATTTCAGCTCCGCGCTTTTGCAGAGATTGGAGCCAAAGCAAACGACACTTGTGATAATGAGGAAGCCAAGGCCGATGGGAACGGTCACATCAAAGTTGTGCCCGCCTTCCTAAAACGTCTTTGAACACGTTATGGAGAGCGGCTGTGCTTTCCAGCGAGGCGCCTCACGCGTGTTCGCGCGCGGGAACCCGCGCCCCTCCCCCACCGGCCCGCGCCGAATTCGCGGGGTCTCACCCGGGCCCAGGGCGGCGCCTGACGCCCAAGCACTCCAGCTTCGCCTTGCGAGACCCCAGCCCGGCGTGCCAGGCGACCGCAGGGACCCCACGCGGAGCCCCGGACGCCCCTCGGGTGGGCCCGACGGCGGACTGGGACAGCGGGCCGCGTCCTCCAAACTGAGTGGCGTCCGGACGACGGGGGACCCTCCGTGCCCTGGCCCCGCCGCCGCGCGGATTAGGAGCCGGGGAGGATGCGGTGGGCTGGTCTCGCTTTTCACATCCCCGCCCCGACTTGGTCCGCGACGTCTGAGGGTTGCCGAAACGCGGGTGGGAAGGATTTGCGGAGGGGTCGAGGGCAGGGGTCCCTCGGATCCCACTGAAGCGAAGGCCCCGAAGACGGCCGCCCTGGAGACTGAGTGCCTGTAGGCGCGGCCGCTGGGCCCGAGAAGGTGCCAGGAGGCTTCCGCCCGCGTCCTCCCTGTGTCCCCCGCCGCACCCCACGGCCCTCTCCTCCCAACACGCGCCCGAAACTCGGCCTAGACCGGGCCTTGGCGTGCAAGGGCGCCCCCTGGCCCGGGGACCCCCGCGGGCGCCCACGCGCAGACACGCGCGCACTCGCACACCGCCGGGCACGCTCGCGAGCCGCTCGTCCCCGCGTCCGGGCAGCCTGCTGGCGCGGGGGGCGGGGCGGGCGCAGGAAATGCTGTTAATAGGGGAAATGCACACGAATTGCCCGGACGGACGGCTTTTGATGTGCTCCTCGGGGCGGCGCGGCCCCTCCAAGCCGGCGAGCCCACCCGGCGTGCGCCCCTCGCCGCCCGCGCTCCCGGGAGCGCAGCGGGCCCGAGAGCCAAGGACGCGCGACATTGATCTCGAGCGAGCAGGAGGAGGAGGGTCTCATCCTGTGCCTGCCGTCAGGCAGCTCGCACGGAGCCCTTTTTGTCTCCCTCCACCCCCAATCCCCTGGGCCTCCCGGCTCCCCGATTCCCCCAGGGCGGGTGGGCAGGCCGAGCCCTGCGGAGGGTGGTCACGATGCCCGCGCGCGTGCTCACGAGCAGAGACCGCCTGCTCTTGGCCTAATGTATGTACACATATAAATATAGTGTTCGTCCAAATGACATTCCGCTCACTCTCCCTCTGGCCCCCCGCCCTCCCCCCTTCTTTTCATCATCAGCAAATAAAGATTAGCCGGGAAGATTATAGAAAGCGTTTTCAGGCTCGTGCTGATCTCTATTCCGGAGGCTTTGTGATGATATTGATGATGATGATGGTCAAGTGGACAGTTTGATTTTTGTGTTTGGAGCTAGTTATAAAGAATCAATATTATATCAAGGGGTAACTTTCGTGATAAAGGACTTTAACCAGTCCGGCTATTCATCATAAGTCTGTAGCAAGCAGATAGGTCAAAAGAAATTATATTGCACTAAAGAGTGAGTCTTCTTATCTCTCCCATACCAGGGGAATAGGGACAAGCCGATCGATACAGTAGCTGCTGTATACTTCTTGCAATTATCAATAGCTGATTTCGCCTTTCGAGGCCTGCATCTAATAGTGCAAGCTAATAATAATCGTTTGAGCCTCCCTATGGGCAAGGGAGTCAAAGTTTTAGCTGGCCATTATGGAATCATACATGCTGGAGTGCCCCAGCCGGGCCCACATGCAGCCCACATACGCGGCTCAGCGGTCACAGGAGAAGTACTTTCACATGGCTTTTTGCGTCCCTAAGTGTGAAGACGAATGGCTGCGTGCTGATGTTTCCCTGCGTGTGACAGAAGAAGACGTGGAATGTTTGCCTGTGATGCCCACATGTGAGGTTGCAAGCCGACCTGGAAAGAACATACAGGACAGCTTCGGAGCACACAGACCTAGATGGGTTTAGATATTACACACGTGGCACCTATCTATAACAATATTTAGACATATTTATCTCAACAGCTTTGAAAGCAGAGGGGGCGACAGCAGGAGTTGTGTGCAATGTGGGCACGGCAGTTAGCTATACGTTGGGTTGCTTAGGGAGAGCATTTTATTTTTACAGGGAAAGTGATTTTCAAATGGGTGAGCAAGACGGTCAGAAAAAAAAAAACATACGTATAATTTTTGGCTACACGTTTTCTAGCCCAGCCCCCCGCCCAAATGCAATAGAAAAGCAACATCTTTATAATTGGCACTTGACATGCTGTTTGCGTTGGGCTGTGGTACACCAAGCACAGATTTCCTGTTGATGGAAACATTTATCATCATGATTGCCCCAGAGTGGCAGGTGGTGTTATCAATTACCTCTTCTTACCAATAATAATATTAGTATGGTAATATCTTTGCTCAAGTGAGAACCAATTAGCAGTCACTTGTCACAGCATTAAAGACACAAAATCACGCTGGATTTAATGGTAAGGACCTAAAACAAAAGTTGGGGTGGGGGAGGAACCAGAGACAGGGGAGAGAAGGCCAGGGAGAAGAAGAAAGGAACTTTGATTTGGGAGGGGAAAAAAGAATGAAAAGAGAAAATAAAGCCCTAACATTTGAATACTCTTTTTGTATAAAGTAGCTGGGGAAGTAAGCACATTGTAAATAAAGTAACAAATGCACCTTATGCAAAACTGTCTTTTGTGGATGGAAAGCCAGTAGCTTCAGTAAACTGGGACATTAAAATAGAAGCAAGTCTCCAACATCCCCTTGTCAAATCAATCTTGCACATAGGCTTTCTGTTTTATCTGAATAAATGATACAAATTAATCAAACACCTAATTATACGTTCCACAAATGTAAAATGTACAGTATTAATTTGTAAATAATATTATTAAGTAGACAAAATAATAACGTGTCACCTCCTAAGATGAAAACAACATTGCAAGAGGAAAGACAATTAACAAATTAGATTTAATTATAGGGAAGAAAAGCAACTTTTGTTTTTGCAAGAGTGTTTAGGTATCACAATATTTTAATAGGCAGTGGTCATGTGACGGTAGGGACTTGTGTGTCGCCAGCGCGACTCGGTGTCTGCGTCTCTGATGCACAGCTCCGGGGGTCCTCCAGTCTGGGCGTGACTGGAGGACACATCCTGTACCTCATCTGTGAAGATATTCTGCTTGACACTTTGTCGCCTGGCGATAAACCTATTGCTGGAACTCAAACTTTAGACGCCTGTGCTTTCATTAAAACTTGCTGCACTAAATAAAAACAATTAAAGAAAAGTTTCAGACCTCGGTGGAGGGAGGCGAGGAAGGGAGAACAGGTTAACTCAGAAGGTAACTCGCCTTTTATTTTCGGCCTCTACTTTTTTTTTTTAATTTTATTGATCTTGAACACCCGAATCAATTTTTTAAAAGGTGCGCCACACAATTTACTGATCCGCACCATTCTGGCAGTGGCGGGGAATTTGTGTAGGTGCCCCTTTCACAGCCTCCCCGGCTCTTTCGTCCAAGTCTTTGCTCCATCTTCTCAACGAAATCCCAGCGTGGAGAGCGCGGGGGCCGAGGTGGAGCCCGCACCTTCGGCCAGGCGACCCCACCGCGCGCGCCCTGGGCGGGGACCGCACCCCACGCCGGGCCGGTCAGACCGCGAGCTCCGTGTCCTGCTCCGCGGCCGCTCACTTTGGGGGAACCACTGCGTTCACCGCAGCGCCGAGCCCAGCCTGCTGTGTCTCCGCACTTACAACGCGCAGCGCGGGCGGGCGCGACACCTCTGCAATCTGACAGCTCGCTTCTTACAGATAAAGGGCCGGGGTCTCACTTTCGCCTTCGCTGGAGGGACTTAAGATCCTCCCCACGGCCGCACACCGTAGAAAATGCAGAGCAAGTCGACGGAATTAAGCAGTGTCGTTCAGGAGTCCGGGAAAGCCCTAAGGAAATCGTGCCAGTGTGTCGGAGAGAGAGTGGGGGCCTGGGAGGGGCGGACGAATGGCTTTAGGAACAAAAAAGGTGGGGCCGGTGCGTGCAAAGCGGCCCAAAGAGGAGGAGTCGGTGACACCGGGCCAGGAGGCTGCCGGGGAGCCGGGCTCGGGCTTCCTCTGAGGGACTTCGGACGCCGCGGGAACCTACGTTTGCTTCTTTTCCCCAAAGTGTCGATTTTTGTAAAAAGAGGGAAAAAAGAGAGAATTAAGCAGGCAGTGCACCTTTAACCCGACCCACCGACGATCGTTTTGTGTTCTTTCTCTGCCGGGAAGCAGACATCTACCTCTCTGCTGCGGCGCTGCAACTTCCCCAAACTCTGGTCCGTCCTGTAAATTCTGCAAGAAACTTCCACTCTCTACCACCGCCCTCCCCCACCAACACACGTCCCTTCCTCTTCCCTCCTCCTCTCTTTGCCACTCTTTTGCCAGGAGAGTCCTGGCCCGCTCGCCCCAAAACCCTGGCTGCGAACTTTTCACTGCCGAGCGCCTCTGCGCCGGATGCGAGAGCGTCCCCAAAATGCTTGCAGCATTTGCCAAAGTTGACAGCGCACTAGCGATACAGACCTTTCTCCCCACAGCTTAACTATAAAAGCCCTACCGTGGTGTGTGTGTGGGGGGGGGGGGTAACTCTAGATTTCGAACATCTTTCAGATGTCATTTTTTTCTTTTCAAAAACAAAATTTCCTAAATGAATACGCCTGCCACCAAACAGCAAAGCAAAACCGACCTTCAGGGATTGGTTGGGAGGAGGGTGGCAAAAGTGGCGGCGGGGTCTCTTTGGAGATGATTCCAACCTGTGCACTTCCTTCCTCTGTATGATTTTCCTGCGCTTTTCCTGGAGCCCAAAGCTGTTGCTTCGTGAAACTTACACAATTAGAGGCGCGCGGGAGAACCGCGGCTGGGTAGCGGGAAGATTCTAGAACGGAAAAGCAGCCCTTGGAGAGCCGGGCGAGCGGCGCGGTGCCGGGGTCCAGCCGGGGCGGGGGATCCCCACTAGTCAGAGCCCCGCGCCCAGCCACGCAGGGAGATCGCAGCCCTCTGGGCGCCCGGGGCTGTGTGCTCGCCGGCTGTTCCCCGCCAGCACGCGACCCTGGGGGAAGCGCCGGGAGGCCATCTGTGCCAAAGCTTCGTACCAGACAGGGCCACTTGTGAGGACAAATATTATAAATTTAGGAAATGAAAAAAGACACGCTGGGGCGAGGGCACAGGCGCAGGCTCTGCGGCGACGGGGCCTGGAGCACATCCCAGCAGCCGCTCGCGATGGAGGACACGCGCGGGAATGAGCGCGCGGGAGTGGGCGACGGCGCGTGTGCACGTCTGCGGTGGGTTGCGCGCGCGGGGGCGAGGGCGCGTGCCTGACAACCCGCGAAGGTTGGGTGCGCGTGCGGGAAGCGCGCGGCGCCGGCTGCCCGGGGATGCTGGGCCGGTCCGAATGTGCGCTCCCCCTCACCTGCCCTCCCCCCACGTCGCCCCCGACAGTCCTAGAACACGGGGGGCCGCGCGCAGGACTTTTGTGGACTTGGAACTTTCAGTAACGCGGTCTCGGGGCACCCTGCGCCCCCTGCCCACGCCACAGGCGCCCCAGGACTGCACCCATCGGGCAAGGGAACTGGTGGGGGGGACACCGGAGCCCTGTCATCCCCTCCCTTCCCCTGGATTTAAGGAGCCGCTGGCGGCGGGGAGGCCCGGCGGGCGGGCGAAGGGCTGAGGCGGCCCCGGTGGCGGCGGCGGGCGGGGCGGGCGCTCAGGAGTCAAGGGGCCCGGGGGTGGGGGGGCGGGGAGACGGGGGTGGGAGCGGAGGGGAGGGAGGACGAGGGGAGGGGAGGGGAGGAGCCGCTCGGCCCGCGCAGCTTCCGAACCGGAAAGTTGGTCTTGCCGAAGTCCCGCCACCCCGGCGTGCGCACTCCGCTCCGCTCCGGCCGCGAGCCTCCGGGCCGGGCCGGCCGCCGGGGGAGCCCGCGGAGGGGACACGAGCCCGGAGAGAAGGTCCGGAGAGAGGGGACACCAGAGCCTGAGCGGGGCCGGCGCGCCGAGAGCCGCCGCGGACGAGTGGAGGCGACCAGCCGGCCCTCCGCGCCCGGAGCGCAGGAGGCTCGGCGCCCGAGCAGCCCGGCGAGACAAAGGCGCCGGCCGGAGCCCTGCCCGCGGCCGCCCGCTCCGGGAGGGGCGGCGGGCGGTGGCGGGGGGGGGCGCGGCGCGGGGCGCGGGCGGCGGCGCAGACACTCTATAAAGGGGCGAGCCCGGCGCGCCGGCGGAGAGGCGCCGCGCGGACGCCGCCAAAGTTTGCTGCCTGTGCCCGGGGCCAGGCGGCCGCCGCGGCCCGCGCCGCTCCCGGCCCGCCGGGCTGCACCGGGCGCCGAGGAGAGCGGAGCCCGCGATGTGAGGCGGCGCCGGCCGCGCGCCCGGGTCCCGCAGGCGCCGGCCCCTCCTCGCCGCGCGGCCGCTAATTGCGAGCGCGGCCTCATTTGCATAGGCCGCCCGAGTCCGCTGGAGTCCGGCCAATCGGCGCGGCCCTCCGCTAATGGCCATGCATTATTCACCAGCCTAATTGCTCAGCCCCATGCGCGGCCCGCGCAACCGCCGCCGCCGCCGCCCGCGCCCCGCGCCCCGCGCCCGCCCGGCCGCCCCGCGCCGTCCCCGCTGGCCGCCCCGCTGATGCCGCTTCCCCGCGCGGGGCCCGCGCGCCGCTAGCAGCATGTCTCGGCGCAAGCAGGCCAAGCCCCAGCACCTCAAGTCGGACGAGGAGCTGCCGCCGCCGGACGGGGCTCCCGAGCACGGTGAGGGCCCGCGGACCGCGGCGGCGCCCGGGGGCCTGGGGGGAGCGCGGGCGGCGGGCGCCGCGCACCGGGGAAGTTCCCCGGCTCCTGCGAGCCAGTGTCTGCCGCGCGGCGCTCGGCCCGGGCGGGCCTGCCCGGGGACCCGGTCCTCCACCGGAGCGCGCGGCGCGGGAGTGCGGGAGAAGTAAACTTGGCTCGGCCGCCCGGAGTTGAGCTGCGCACGGAGGCGCCACGGCTCTGGGACCGCTCGGAGTCCGCGCTGCCCGGCGGAGGCCGGCGGGCCGAGCCGGGCGCTGGCGGGAGGGGCCGCGCCGCCGCCTCCGCGCCGCCCCTCGGGCTCCCGGCGCCCGGACGCTGGGGCCGGCCTCGGCGATCGCGGCGTCCCCAGGGCGGTCGCGGCGGCGGGGACGCGTCCGGGGCTCACCCACCACCGGACGCGGGCCGGGGAGGCCGCTGCCGGGACAGCTTTGTTAGGCGCCCGGCGCCCTGGCCGGTGCGCGCTCGGAGCGGGTCCGCCGCCCTGACCCCGGCTGGCCAGCGGCCGCCCTGTGTGCCCGAGGGCCGCGGAGCCCGCGGTTCCGGGCGAGCCGACAAACCAGTGATCCCATTCCGAGGACAGTAGGAAGTCGGTGTCGCCTGGCCTTTCCTAATGGCCGCCTTGGGAATTAACCCCGGGGTGAGCTGCGCAGCGGCGCGGGGGGGGGGGTGGTCCTTGCACGCGGTAGGACCCCGGCACGTTTCTGGTGCCTCTCGGTTTTCTGGGGCCTCTTCCTGTTCTTTTGGAGGCGCCGCGGGCAACTCTGCAGCCAGCTGGCGGGTAGGAACTTCCTGCCCATCCAGGAGGGAAGGTAGGAGCCACGAAAGTTAGCGCTCGGCGAGGAGCCGGCTGGCCGTGGCCGCGCCCCAGCCCGGGAAGTTAGGGCCCCGGCCGCTCCGGCCTCCCGCTGCCCGCGGATCCCCAGGGGGCGGGAGGGGCGGCCGCGGCGCGATCGCGGGACGCAGGGAGACCCTCCACTGCCCCGGAGCCCGGGCATCGAGTAGTTTGTTCCCTACAAAATAGGCCGGCCAACTTTTTAGATTAACCTATTCTAAGTGGTTTAGAGCAGATACGCGTCTTTTCGCTTTGAGAATTAGCCTGCAGAAAATAAAAAGTTGAGTTTAGCGTGCGGTGTCGTAAAGTTTGCAAAAGCCGGTATACGTCCGCATCGGAATGGAGAACGGGAGTAAAGACTTCTTACGCGGCTGGGAATTCAGGAATTAAACAAAATTTGAGAACTCGTGAGGGTCTTTTTGTCGCAGCGGAGGTAAGGGAGTCTTATCTGTGTCGCCTGGTCACCCAAGATTAGAACGGGAGATATGCTAAAAAGAAACGCTTGCATATGGTGGGTAGATTAAGGACAAAGAATCTTTTTGTCATGGAAATGGTTTTTTTTTTGTTTTGTTTACTTCATCACATAGAATTTCTCACACTTGGTTTGTTTTCTATTGCCCTCAATGACTACATGATCAAATGAATGGATTTATTTCTGCCGAATGAGAAAGACAGTCTTTCCTTCAAAAGAACTACATTGCATCCCAGTGAGGAATTTTAAAGCTTTATTATTGTGGCTCCTGAATAGCTTAAAATCGGCTTTCACAGCCGCCCCAAAATGCAACAATGTAAATACTTCTGAGCTTTGTAGGGTCGTTATCAAAATGTGCAATGTCTCCTTTTATTAAAGCATATTTTAATTAATAGAGTAAAACCCCTTGTATTTAACAATTAACAAGCTGAGGCACTGCTATTCATTTTTAATTTCACTTCAGAAATGAGAGCGTGGTGAACCTCCTAGTGTAAGCGTGTGGAGGGGTCCAGAGCCCTTATTTGAAAACCTAAGATGGAGTAAATTATTCACAAGTTCTCTTTTGAATTCCCCTTGTTGTTACTGAATTTATTTAGGGGTGAAACACATTCAGGTTTTTTTTACCCACCGTGGGATTAAAGTTTCTGTCAGCCTGTGTTTTTCACAATCATTCAGGGTTGTAATCAAGATATTGCCACAGTTCCTGATCGTATTTTGCAACAGGCCAGAAATAGCCTGTCTGGGGCTGAGCCTTAGTCAAGTAGTGTGTTCCCTCGATTGTTCGGGCGAACTGTTTAAAAAATAGTTCTTTCTGATTTAATTATTCTGAAGCTGATTGTTCATGGAGCATAAAAGATAGTCTGTTCTCTCTTCACTTAAGGCACGTTCACGTATAGATTGCTCTGTTGTACTGACCGTCATCAGGAGGAGAACTAAGTAAAATATTTTTTTTTAAAGCTAAATGGTTGTGAAAACTAAATTACTCCAACGTGAATCAGATATTCTCCAAATTATATTCTGTTAAATGCAGTGGAAATCAACAGACTATGCATGAAGTTATAAGCGACCTAAGTTAGGTTACAGTGTTTTAGAAACGAAGTAAATAATTCCTTTGTATTCCTTTGGATGTTACATGTTAATTAAAGCAGTAGATGCCCGCAATAAAATGGAAGGTTCTTGATAATGATATGAAACGCAAATATTCTATGCAAAAATTTTAGTATAATGTGGGGGGAGGCAGTCACATTAATTTACAGTAGAAGACTTTATTTCTTTAAAAAAAAAGAAATCTGACTATTATCTTTCAGGCTTTGGTTTTTAGGCAAGCAGTGAAAAGATAGCTGTCCAAAAATGCTTCAGTGCTCTCCAAACCTTATTGCAGGAATGAAATATGATGACATATGTAGAATGAGAAAAAGTGATAAAGATTTACGTTAAAGTTCTAAAGTTATCCTGTTGTAAAAATGTGTTTTAAGGATGACTGGGACTAAACTTACATTCCCACTAGGTACTATCTTTTAAAATTGCAAATTGTTTCATTCCTGTTTCCGAAAATTTAGAAATAAGTGGGATGCAGCTTTAGGATTAAGTTAATTAAATGTATGCCACAATAATGAAATCTTTTGAGCCAGCCGAATATTTTTGTTCTAAGAAAAATTAATTAAAACTTCTAATGACGGAACAGCACTTACACTCCTACTAAGAGCTTTAAAAGGTGTTTGTTGCTGTCCTTCACTGGATAAAATACAGCTTAGGATAGATACATTTTACTGCCCTTAGAAGGAAAGTATGTATTTAAGGAGAAACAAAAGGATATTATAATTTAGAGCAGTTTGCCATCCTGTATTTTGTTTGTTTTTATTTTCTGCCAACTCAGAGTTACATGGCTATCTTAAAAATCCTTTTAAATGATCCTGTGATTTAAGACTTTACCAGTGGTGTTCATAGACCGTGTTTGAATTAAGGGGAAGAAGGCCCCCAGCCCTGGGTGAAGAGATCTTTTCTCTTTTATCTGTCTGTGCATGCTTTGCCTTCAGAGCTCTGGGCACTCACTCACACACTTACAATTCAGCATTCCAAAAGGAAACAATACAGAAGCCACTTTCTGACATCCCTAGGCAGACTGTTTTCTCTGAAACATGAAAGGTAAGGAGTAAGTTAAGCAGGGAGGGAAAGGAAAAGAAGAATTTGCGAACGTTTATTTTTTAAATGACATTTAAAATCCTAACCTATTTAAAAATGCATAATTTGGTGGCCAATAAAAAGCATGCCAGTTAATTCTCACCTTACAGAGAAAGAGCTGATTATGTTACAGTTAAGGGGTTGGTTTTTTTTAGGCACCATTTAAACTTCCACAGTCTACTCATAATGCAATATTTTTTGATCTGTTTAGAGCCAGAAAATGAAGAAGGTATGGACCAACAGCAGGAATTACTTACCAAGCTGATTATGTTTTGTGTACAAGATGATGGCAAAAGGAGGCCAAAGTGGGTCAGATTTCATTTTCAAGTACAATCTCTAAGAGGCTTTGCCATTCACCCCGAGATAGCTCCAAGAACGTTTTCTTTTGGGGGGGATTCAGTAAAGGTACAACCAAGGTTTCCGTTCTGTGTACTGACCACCAGTTAGAATTTAGCATTCTCAAATGTAAGTATTTTATTTACATGAAATAAAAACCTTCTTAACTGTCAATGAGGTCATGCCCCATCCTTCAATGCTGCATACAGTTTCAAGAAGGATAATTTTTAAATAATACTTATAATAGGAAGAGGTTTTGTTAGTTTTCATTTTCCTTCATGATTTCTTGACCAGTTGCTAGGATACGAACAGCATATCTTAGTCTTGTGAAGATGAGGGCTAATTCTACCACTGGTGGGACAGGTTTGTAGTTACAGCATATGTGAAGTTGCCACACACTTCATATAAAATCAGGCATAAGTAAAGTCTGTGTAGAAATTGAATGTTTTACTATTACCTTACATAAACTTTTACATTTGAAAAAAAGAGCCCGGTCCTTAGATTTTTTTCTCTTGTTAAGTTGAACACCTTTATGACCTAAAGTGCAGTTAACTGTGTGATTCCCAAGCAAATAAGGCGAGTCATATCGCAGAAAGTGAGATATTAATTGAAATAATAAAATAATGTAATGGGCTCTATTTATGTTAGAGGTTAGGATTTGATCTGTTTGTTGAAGGCAAGAGTTCTCTGGGCTGAACCATTGCCCACCAAAGAGACCTGAGGCTGCCAGGGTGGCGTCCAACTCCGCGGTGCCCTCCGTGGGCCTGTCTTTTCCGGTCATCCCAGATTCGTTATGCTAACCATCGGGGACCCCTCCCCTCCTAATTCCGGGAAGCCTTGGGGCCCACACAGCATCCAGCCTTGGTGGCCTGGGGTCTGTGGGCAGGAGGGCGTGCAGAGGGCTGGCAGCTTCCCACCCATCTCCGCGAAGGTGGGTGGTTCAGGGTGCTGCTGCGACAGACCTGCTGGCTTAACCTTTGCCTGCTGTGCCCTGCCGGGGGTGGCCACTAGATGTCAAGCTCATAAGACAATGAGTGCATCTGTGCTGTTGACCTTGGCAACAGGACTCACCAGTGTTCTGTTAAGTGTTAACACTGGCTCCGAGTGCGGACTGGGGACCCACGAGTTTGCTCTGTGCTGCTCGGTTTATCAAATGCCCATCTAGTGCAGCACAAGTGTTTATAGTGCTCAAAGAGGGAGAGAGAACCGTTTTCTTTTGTGTGGCTGTTACATCTTGAACTGTTTAATTAACCCTGCAGGTGCCGTGGCGCTTGGTCTTCATTCGCCGGCGTTCTCGGTCCTCTTTTCCAGAGCGCCCTCTTCTACAGCACCGTTTGGTAATTGAGTTAGGGCTCTGCACTGCAGAGCCGCTAGCTTCAACCCCCCAGGGCAGGGCTTTTCCTGGATGATTTTTCGCATGTGTGTAAACTTCGCCCGTAGAAATGGAACAGTGCGGTGAGGTGATGACAAATCATGGAAATGATTTAATGACCTAACCCCGAGTGCAAGCAGTCCGAGGGTTACAGTTGATCGGCGCCTTGTTCCCGGACACCGTGTAGTTCCTGCTGCTCTGGGGCTGTTTAGACCCAGGTGTTTATACGTCTAAGTGGCTTTGCTTATTTATGTGTTTTTATGCGCGGTGGATTTGAAAAGTAACGTGTCGAGGCCCGTAGGCGCTTCCGCAGAGGGGTGTCGTGGAGCAGCACGTTTAATTTCGTGTGTGAGGTTAAACCTCCGCCTCTGAACCGAAGGTGACCCTGCACAGACCTTGTTTTTCCCCCTCCCCGAGCTTTGATGGAAATTGTTTGCATTTGCCGCCGTATTCCAGGTTTGGGCGTTCTCGGTGAGGCAGAGTGATACCCGTGTATTCATCGTAAGCAAGATTACAGCGTAACATGTGAGTGAAAGAACTATTGTGCAACCTTAAAGTGTAACAAACATCTTATTATTTGATGCAGCAGATAGTTAACACAAGTGAACGTTGTGGCCGCTTTCCATCTGCGTGTGTCCATAAAGGAAACAGTGTTTCCCCTCCCTGGTGCATCACCCCACAGATGAAAAACCGCAAATGTTTTAAACAGAAGACGTTTGGCGCCTGTGCCACAGGTGGTCCTTACTTAACAAATTTGAGGCGTGGGCCGCTGAGTCGGCGGAAGCGGCCTGCGGGTCAGTGCGGCTTGGGCGAGGCACGAGCGCCCTCCGCTGTTCCGCTCCGAGCTCACACGCTTGGAGGTCTAGGAAAAGGACGAAGTTTTTCTGTTGCGTCTGGAATTTCTTCTACATTGTTAAACACGGTAGGGGTCTCTATTTGTCTCCTCCTGCTTCACAGCTTGGGCTCAGTATGTGATAATTCATCTTTCTTTATGGGATTCAAAGCTATCATAAGGAGTTAAAAAGAATTAATTTGCAAGAAAATAGTGTCTCCTAACAATTTGGGAAAACTTGAAAAATGCTTCCTAGATTTTTAAGGGATGGAAAAGGCACAGGAGAAAGTAAGGTTTCCTTTCCTAGAGACCCACGTGGCATTTTAGAGTTACTGATTAAAGTGGAGAAGTTAACATTCCTTTTCCCGGTAAGGAACGTTTGCTTCTCTTTTCGTTAATTGTAAGGGATTTAAAATGCGTAGCAAAAGGGTGGCAGAATGAAGGTGAGAGTTTGGGCCTGATCAGCAGAATTATCAAACACCTGTTTACTGCCCTTTGTAATTCGGTTACTGATTTGCAAGGCCCAGCCTCCTGGAAGGAGAGAATAAGAAAGCCTTGCTGAGAACTGCGGTTTGAATTTTTTAAAGAAAGCATCTGGTCTCAAATATTCTTATCTATGTTACAGGCACGCTTTTAACTCGTGGCTTTAAAAGATCATCGTGAGTGTAAACATTCTGTCCATCTTCTGCCACGTCGTTTTTATGTGGAAGGCCGCATATGCCTTTGCAGGCAGCGAAGACATGATCCTTGTATAACATGATCCTTGTGTATTGTATAGCAGACCAGGAATCGGAGCTGAGAGAGCAATGGGAAGGGGATCCTTTCACACCCAGAGTTGTCCTAAGAATAGGGACATTTTTGCTAAACGTTTTCTGCATTTTTTATCAGTGAGAAGGGAAAAAATCATGTCATTTTAAGACTGCTGTTGGAGCTGTTTTTTGGTTGGAGGCCTCTCTGAAAGGCGGTGGCACCCTTTCCCCCTCCTGCAGCCCCCAGAGGCGGCACGCTTACTCAAGAACGTTTGAACGGTGAGGCTTAGAAACGCTGGAAATCTCAGGCATAAATAGCAAGCGTGGGGCTAGCTGTAGAAACTAATTGCGCGTTTCCTCTCCACCTGAAACAGCTTCCTCTTCTAGCCTCCGTGCTTTTCGCTCCTCCTGACTGCGTTCAGGAAGACAGACTCGGCGTTACGTGCAGACACCCGGCTCACAGCCATGGCTGGTACATCCTTGGTGTTAGCAAAGTAGAGAGCTCTTTCCAATACGTCTTCTTCCTCGCATTGGTAGCCCGCGGATACAGCAAAACTGGGTGGTACTTTCAGAAAGTAACCTCAACCAAATATTCCCGTTAACCAAGAAGGGAAGACTCTTGGCTAAGTTCTGTTCCTGGGCGCATTGGTTGGCGTTTTTCTTCACTAGTTCTAAGAGAACCCTGGTGCACTGGAAGGCCCCTGCCTATTTACAGTTTGAAGTCTCTTAGTTGTTGAGGAGCCAGTATGCAAAAAGTAAATTATTTCGACATTAATGATAATGTTAACAGTGCTTGTTTTTCAGTTCCCCCTTAAAGGAAGAAAGAATTTTCCCATTGCATTGGAAGTAAATTTCTCAAACCTTGTGCTGTTGTTGCAGTGGCTTTGACGTGGTTTCACCTTGAAACAAACTTTTTTGAGCCATGTCAACAAATGGATATAATAACTTCTATTTTTAGAATGAAAAGCCAGTTACACATGTAAATTTAATTGAAAGGTAGTTGGATACATTCGAATCCGACCTAATACTGGCTTAAAACAATGGCAGGATTAAGGGCTTTGGAAGTTGCATGATAAAATTTGGAGCTGCTGTCAGATCTCTCCTATATGGGTTTTCTAGTTATATAGACAGCATTTTTTTAAAGATAACTGCTTCCAGATGAGCACAGCTACACTGTAACACGATGCACGTAATCACTGTAACGGAACTGCCATCGAAGCAAGTTACAACAACTTACTTTGCATCTCGCTCTCCTGAATGTGGCGGAAGGCCGCTGCTTTCACTCTGGACTCAACTGCAGTCTTGCTGCTTCTGAAGAGCTGTGTCCCTAGTGAAACAGGCTCGTTTTGGTTCTCCCCTACCAACCAATTCAGTTGAAGTGCTTGTTGTTGTTTGAAAACATTCTTAAAATATGCACCCAAAATTTCAATTGCACACATGACGTATTAGAGGCTTTTCATTTGCATTCATTGTATTCAAGACTGTCTTGTGAAATTTGTGCTTCTCTGTAACTTTTATGGAATGCTAATCCTACTGAGATTTTGATCGTGAAACAAGTGGAAATAACAGTTGAAGTGATCGCGTTATGGTACTTCATACAGACCCCAGTAAGAAAAATTACAGGTGGAGATTCTAAATTATTTGCCCCCAATAAAAAATCTGAATTGTATTGAAGAATGTTTTTCCCTCGCTTATTGTAGTTTTTAAAATATGTTTTTGTTAAAAGGCAAATTTATTATGAAACTTGGGTTATAAAATCCAACAATTATTTGTTTTGTTAGGTTCACTAACATAACGAACTAACAGGTCCCAAATGCCATTTTCACTCAATTTCCTCCCTTCGGTTTTGCTTTCCTTCTTCAATTTTAGAGGAATACAGTGGAGGCTTATATTACTTTGACAAGAATATCTTCACTGTGTTTAGGTAACTATCAATTTGCGTTAAACAAAATGGCTTATTATTTGGTAAATAGTACTTAAATATTATTCTATGCACAGTTTCTACAATGGAGAAATAATTGTAATTTTGCTAACCTGCCAATGGGAGAAGAAGAAAATTACCTTCCCAACTTCCATGAGTTTGGAGGTGAACCCAAAATACTTAACACATGGAAAAAACCAATAGAAATGTAAAAATTTATCTTTAAAGTAAATAGAGATTTCTTTGGGCTGCTTAAGACCTGTGAGAAAAGTACAGTGTAAAATAAAAGTCCTGTTTCTCTATTTCACACGCCACAGTTGTTACAAAGAAAATCTGGGAAATGTTCCTCTGTAAAGATATAATTTATTTATAATTAGTTAATTCTTCCAACAGTCAACGCACTTTACCAGAAATCAGCCTAATTTTTAAGCATTTTCTCAGTGAATCGTCCCTAAGCACATATTCCATGTGGAAAAAAAAGTATTTTTCTATAGCACAGGGAACTATATGCAATATCTTGTAATAATCTATAATGGAAAAGGATCTGAAAAAGAATATATATATAAAACAAATATATATATATAAATTAACTGAATCATTTTGCTATATACCTGAAACTAACACAACATTGTAAATCAACTGTACTTCAATAATAATTTTTAGGAAAAAGAATTCTTTGGACACAGTCTACACTGTGTTTGTGTAAAATTTTAAATGTATGTACCATGTGAATGCTTTTGTATACCATGTAAGTTATACATTTTTCTTCTCTAAGGAATAAATGTAAAAAACATTTCAAGAAATTAGCAATATTTAATTTCTTGGTGTTTTTCTTTTTAAAAAGTATTAAAATTAAAAAGCTCTGTGAAGAGTACGGCAGGCCTTCTGTATCATAGCTTTAAAGTGGTAGTGTTCAGTTATGATTAATAATTACACTAGTTCATGATGTACCGTAACACGGCTTCCAACTTGATGGCTTGGTGCAGAGGAACTTTTTTTTAAGGGCCACTTACGTTTTTAATATGTGGGTCTACAGGAGAACATTCCACTATTGTAAAGAAATTTAAAAGTAGAGATTCTTTGCACTGTGTGATAATGTTTAAACTACATAACTAAAATTTGAGATAGCCCCTGTTTTCTTATCAGTCATTAAGAAATTATTTACCTGAAGAGTTGAAGGGTTTTTCCTGCCCTGTTCCATAACCTTTGCAGGTTTCAGATGAGTTTTTGCATACATTGAACAAAGTTAAGTACTCCGAGTATTTATTTTGTTAACGCTCCTATCTGCAGTATCAATCAGCTGTGTCTTTGCTTCCAGCTACACTCAACCTCATTACAGACACCTATTACATTCCTCCCTCATACGGTAATGAGACTTCTTGCAGTCTGAGCTTCAGCACCGAATTCAGTTTAAAAGTCTAGCAGGTCCTTATGGGCTGCAAGCTCTAACTTCTTTTCCCCTTCAAATGGTTGAGCCAGTTAAGAAAATGCTAATTGAACACTGCTAATCATTTTTTAAAGGCAAGTATAAATTACCTGGAAATAGCAACCTCATGGAGAGCAGCCTGCTAGCCTCAAAGAATAGTTTGACCTTCTTTTCCAGTAGAGGGACTACATATTCTTACAGGATGTTTTTTTACAAATCAGATTTCTCTACTGAGATCAGTGCCGAATCCTTCTCCTAAAACTCTAAAAGGGAAAACCTGGAGCCTTCTTAGCAACTCCATTTGTCGATGTTTCAATAGTAAACGATTTCCGGGGACGCAAACTTGAGGATGTGTGGCTCTCACGCTCAACTATGCACGACAACAAAGGGCCGATTTGCAGCTGTCATTTGTCTCCGTTCAAGCTGATTTGTTGCTGTCACTCCATCCACAAGTTGACAAAAAGCAGTCGCAAGGCAGTGCTACCCAGGCCGGCATGTGGAGCCTGAGGAATCGTTGAACGCTGCCTGTCACCCCAACGTCCCCAAAAAATAGGAGCTGGGAATGTCATCAGATGTTGATTTCTTGTTCCCGTATAGCTATTTATTTCATCAGGTGTGAATGAGAATTGTTGATTAAACAGGGCTGTTATTCGGCAGAAGAGGGTATAGGAGTCAGGAAGTCGCTGCCTACAACAGTAATTAAACATGTGTAACCAATTAGAGGGTTTCCACTATGGCACAAGTATATAATTTGCTATGTCTTTCTATGAGAATAGATGAAAATAGGTACAAAAAGTGTGACTACAACATTCTCATGTTAAACATGTCAGCATAAATGAACTTTAAATATATAATTTCTAGTTTGTTAGCAATCTGCAGAACACGATTGACCAGTAACAATAACATGTAATTTTGGTTCATTTAGCCAAGAAATATTGCATCTGACAGAGCCAATTAATTGTATTAAACGTGATTAATTTTAGGCCCAGACTATATTGATGGTATTCATTTGGCAAATCCTGAAATGTAGAAATGTACCCTCTCTGGAGGAAAGTACGATGGCCGAAAAGATACAGGATTGATCTGTTGATCAAACTACAAGTTGGAGAGATTGTTTTTCTGAGCAGAGATGTAAGAAGTGCTTATATATTCTTTGTTATATTTACAAATGCAAGTATTTAGCTGAAATTTCCTCCATGAAATAAATGCCCATTGATCTGAAAGCTTCTGCAGAATTACATTAAATCTCTAATGTCTCGGCGCGGCATAAAGATAATAAATCTTCGTGGTCCAAGCCCGGGAGAGTGGCAGCGGCCGGCTCTCCTGTCAGGTGCTGACGTGAGTTTGAAAGGTTACAGATTAGTTTAGCAATGTTAAGTGAACTGGCAAAGGCATCTCTAATTTTGCTGGAAATGAGGAAGCCCAGTGGTCGGGGGAGTCCTAATGAGCCCATCGAAAGCTGGCTTTGTACCCAGCAGACAGGGTGGTTGCAGATTGTATGAAAATATTGGAAATCAATGGCGTCTATGGAATTTCATTAAGAAGCGGTATCCACAATTGATAGAGCCTCATAATTCGATGGATGGTGCTAAGAAAATGATTAGCTAGCTAGAAAGAGTCATAGGATACGCGTGCCGGGACGTCAGAAATGTTGAAGTGGGGTAATTTGTACAAAATAAAAAATATTGATTTTACTTATGTGCAGAATTTTGAGATGGAGGGCAGGCTGTCTCGCAAGGCCCTGGCTGATGTAATGTCTTGCTTTTCCAGCGGCCCCCGGGGAGGGCGCCGAGGACGGGGACAGCGGGAACGAGAGCCGGAGTGGAAGCGAGGAGACGCACGTCTGTGATAAGTGCTGCGCCGAGTTCTTCAAGTGGACGGACCTCCTGGAGCACAAGAAGGCCTGCACCAAGAACCCCCTGGTGCTGATCGTCAGCGAAGATGAGCCGGCCCCGCCCTCTGAAGAGTTTCCAGAACCTTCTCCGGCCAGCTCTCCCAGCGAGCACACGGAGAGTGAGGCTGCCGAGGAGACGGCCCCCACAGAGGGCGGGGAGGGCGGGGAGGTGAGGGCCCCCGAGAAGGAGGACGAGCCCATGGAAGTGGGCCCCTCCGTGGACAAGAGCTTCCAGAGCCCGGGCCCCACGCACGCAGGGAAGCCGCCTCTACCTCAGGTCCCTGAACCGGCCCCCGTGGCCGCCTACAGCATGCCAAACACCAACGTGACGCTGGAGACCCTCCTGAGCACCAAGGTGGCCGTGGCACAGTTCTCCCAGAACACGAGGGCTGCAGGAGCCGTGGGATCCAGCGGCGGGGTGGCGGCCGTGGCCATCCCCGTGATCCTGGAGCAGCTCATGGCCCTGCAGCAACAGCAGATCCACCAGCTGCAGCTCATCGAGCAGATCCGCAGCCAGGTGGCCATGATGAACCACCAGCCGCCGCGGCCACCGCTGAACCCCAGAGCGGCCACGGGGGCCCAGAGCGCCCCGCTGCCCACCTCCGCCCAGCTCCCGGGGCTGGCCGCGCACTCGGCCCTGCAGCTCTCAGCCGGGGCCGCCCCCGTCCCCACGGCACCCGGCCCTGCCACCCAGCCGGCCGCCTACGAGGGCCCCCAACACCTGGCCCAGCCGGCGTCCGGAGCCAGCACTCCGCACGTCCCGGGCGGGGGCCCCTCCGGCCCCGAGCCCGGCGCCCCGGCGTCCTCCGGCGCGGCCCCGGCCTCCACTGCCCCGGCCCCGGCGGTCAGCGCCTCCGGCGCCCCCTGCCGGCCGCAGAACGCTTCCACGCCCCCCGCCCTGGGGCCCGGGCCCCTCCTCAGCTCGGCGCCCAGCCTGCCAAGCCCACTTCTACCTCAGACCTCCGCCGGCAGTGTCATCTTCCCCAACCCGCTGGTCAGCATCGCAGCCACGGCCAGCGCGCTGGACCCCCTGTCGGCCCTCATGAAGCACCGCAAGGGCAAGCCCCCCAATGTGTCGGTGTTCGAGCCCAAGGCCAACGCCGAGGACCCCTTCTTCAAGCACAAGTGCAGGTTCTGTGCCAAGGTGTTTGGGAGCGACAGCGCCCTGCAGATCCACCTGCGCTCCCACACGGGCGAGCGGCCCTTCAAGTGCAACATCTGCGGCAACCGCTTCTCCACCAAGGGCAACCTGAAGGTCCACTTCCAGAGGCACAAGGAGAAGTACCCCCACATCCAGATGAACCCCTACCCCGTCCCCGAGTACCTGGACAGCGTGCCCACCTGCTCCGGGATCCCCTACGGGATGTCACTGCCCCCGGAGAAGCCGGCCACCACCTGGCTGGACAGCAAGCCCGTGCTGCCCACGGTGCCCACGTCGGTCGGGATGCAGCTCCCGCCCACCCTCCCCGGCGTCAGCCTCGGCAGCTATGCCGACTCCCCCAGCCTCACCCCCGCCAGCCGCTCCCCGCAGCGGCCCTCGCCGGCGTCCAGCGAGTGCCCCTCTCTGTCCCCAGGCCTGACCAGCTCCGAGGTGGTGACCGCCGAGTCCCCGCAGCCGGCACCCGGCGGGTCTTCCCTGCCCAAGACCGAGCCCATGAGCCTGCCTTGCACAAACGCCAGGGCGGGGGACGTCCCCGCCACTGGGCAGGTGTCTGCCACGTCCGCCCTCGCGGACAGCAGCCTGTCCCCCGGCCTCTGCAGCCCGGTCCTCCCGGCCGGCGCCGAGCAGTTCAAGGCCAAGTTTCCCTTCGGAGGGCTGCTTGACTCTATGCAAACGTCCGAAACCTCCAAGCTGCAGCAGCTGGTGGAGAACATCGACAAGAAGGTGACGGACCCCAACCAGTGCGCCATCTGCCACCGCGTGCTGAGCTGCCAGAGCGCCCTGAAGATGCACTACCGGACGCACACGGGCGAGCGGCCCTTCAAGTGCAAGATCTGCGGGCGCGCCTTCACCACCAAGGGCAACCTGAAGACGCACTTCGGGGTCCACCGCGCCAAGCCGCCGCTGCGCGTGCAGCACTCCTGCCCCATCTGCCAGAAGAAGTTCACCAACGCCGTGGTCCTGCAGCAGCACATTCGCATGCACATGGGGGGGCAGATCCCCAACACGCCACTGCCCGAGGGCTTCCAGGACGCCATGGACGCCGAGCTGCCCTACGACGAGAAGGCCACGGACGCCCTGAGCGGCTACGACGATGACATGGACGAGAACTCCCTGGAGGAGGACGCCGAGCTGAAGGACACGGCTGGCGACCCATCCAAGCCGCTGCTGGCCTTCTCAAGCTCCTGCCCGCCCTCCCCGCCGTCCGTCATCTCCAGCATCGCCGCCCTGGAGAACCAGATGAAGATGATGGACTCGGTCATGAGCTGCCCCCAGATGACCGCCCTCAAGTCCCTGGAGAACGGGTCCGGGGAGAGCGACCGTCTGAGCAACGACTCCTCGTCAGCTGTGGGCGACCTGGAGAGCCGGAGCGCGGGCAGCCCGGCCCTGTCCGAGTCATCCTCCTTGCAGGCCCTGTCGCCCGGGAACAGTAACAGCGAGAGCCTGCCTTCTAAGTCCCCGGGCCTCGGCACCCAGGAGGAGCCGCCGGAGCCGCCGCTGAAGACGGAGAGGCAGGACAGCCCGCCCCCCGGGCCCGAGAACGGAGGGGCGCTGGACCTGACGGCCCCCCACCCCGGCCGGCCGGCCATCAAGGAGGAGGCGCCCTGTAGCCTGCTGTTCCTGAGCCGAGATCGGGGTAAGTGTGCGAGCACCGCGTGTCGTGTCTGTGCGAAGCCTTTTGCTTGCAGGAGCGCGCTGCAGATCCACCTCCGCAGGCACACCAAGGAGCGGCCGTTCGTCTGCGCGGCCTGCGGGCGCGGCTGCTCCACCCTGGGTAACTTAAAGCAGCACTTGCTGACCCACAGGTTGCGCGAGCCGCTTCCCCAGTTGCTTGACCCCAGCTTTGCTCTAGGTCCCGGCCAGGGCACCCCGAGCCTGGGTCCCGGCTCCGCGCCCGCCACGATCAAAACGGAAGTGAACGGGCACAGCAAGGCCGGCCCCTTGGCCGAGGGCCCGCCGCTGCCGGCTCCCATCCAGGTGCCTGCGGGGCCCCCGACGGTGATGAGCCCCGGCCTCGCGCCCATGCTGGCCCCCCCGCCGCGCCGGACGCCCAAGCAGCACAACTGCCAGTCGTGCGGGAAGACCTTCTCCTCGGCCAGCGCCCTGCAGATCCACGAGCGCACCCACACCGGGGAGAAGCCCTTCGGCTGCACCATCTGCGGGAGAGCGTTCACCACCAAGGGCAACCTCAAGGTGAGGGCCGCCCGGGAAGCCCCTGCGTCCACCTCCCGTGGTCCTGGCCAGGGGCACGGCTGCTGCCGAGCCCCCGAGAGACAGCGCGGCGTGTGCCTGCGTGGCGTGTGGTGTGAGCGCGCTTGTGTGTCGTGGGTGAGTCTGCACCGTGTGTGTGCCTGCGTGTGCGCGTTGCCTGCGGTGCTCCCACGCGTGTCCGGTGGCAGCGAGGAGCTTGCCTTCCACGCGGGCCCGGCCTCCCCTTGAGGGCTGGTGCTGCCTGCGTGGCTGCAGGGCGTCGGGGTGACGCTCGCTGGCTGACAGGGCAGGCCCAGGGCCGGCGCTGCCCGGAGGCCAGTGGGACGCTGACACCAAGAGAACCGGGCCTGTAGATGCTCGCAGGTGACGCCAGTGATGCAAGTCCCGCCCCGAGGCCAGGGGTCAGATCTGTGGTTCTGGCCACTTGGCTGCCACGAGGGCCCAGCGGGCACCTGGGAGAAGCTTCCCAGCCTGAGGGCCGGGGGAGGGGAGGACGGTACAGCGACGTCACGACGTCACGTTTGCGTCTGAGGTACGGCCACGCCGCCCGTTTTCCCCGGAGGTGTGGAGTGTGTGGCCGGGCACCGAGGACCCGTCCAGGGCCGTGCCCACACCCTCAGGGGAGTGTGCCGCTTTGCAGCCCACGTCAGGCGCCTGCGTGGGTCTCAGTGAGCCCTCGGGGACCTGTGGCCTCCGCTTGCTGGTAGCGTGAAAGCCGCCTGAGGGCTCTGCTGACCACAGGTGCCCAGACGAGAGAAAACCAGGCACGGGCACAGTGAAGCCAGGGGTTCTGGGGGGCAGGGCAGGAGCTTCGGGACCCTCCGGGTGGCCCGTGGGTCTGACGCCTTAGGGGGGAAATGATTCCATCCAGCTGTGCAGCTCTGTGTACTTGACAGAAGGAAACGTTGCAGGTTCAAATATAAGATGCTCAGGAAAGCTCACCTAACAAGTTTGTTGTCCCAAAGGAATGCTTAGGCTGGGGAAGAGGGCAAGGAAAGGAGCTGGAGGGAGTCCCCAGGTCCCCGGGCGTCTCTGTGACCCCAGGGCTGGGTGCACTCACGCCCAGGTGTGTCTCGTGTCCCCCGCAGGTGCACATGGGCACCCACATGTGGAACAACGCCCCTGCCAGGCGCGGCCGCCGCCTGTCGGTGGAGAACCCCATGGCCCTGCTGGGTGGTGACGCCCTGAAGTTCTCCGAGATGTTCCAGAAGGATCTGGCTGCACGGGCCATGAACGTGGACCCCAGCTTTTGGAACCAGTACGCCGCAGCCATCACCAACGGGCTGGCCATGAAGAACAATGAGATCTCCGTCATCCAGAACGGAGGCCTCCCCCAGCTCCCAGTAAGTCTCGGGGGAAGCGCGCTCCCCTCCCTGGGCTCCCTGGCTGCCGGGCTGGACAAGGCGCGGCCTGGCAGCAGCCCGCCCATCGCAGGGCTGGACAAAGCCAAGTCGGACGCGGGAGCCGGCCGGCCGTTCACGCGGTTCATTGAGGATAACAAGGAGATCGGGATTAACTAGCCACGTCCCTGCCCTGTGGGTCCCCTTCCCCATTCACCCAGAGCAGGAAAGACGTCACCGGGTGGCTGCCCGAGGTGGCCTCACCCGCTGCCCGGTGCGCCTTTCGCCGTGAGCTTGACCGTCCTCGAGAACTCGGCAACCTTTGAAATAGATTTAAGTCAAAAAGAGACGTCCTCGGAGAGCCACCTTGGGAACAGAAGGGGCTCAGAGCACATCCATTCCGTCCCTCCAAAGCCCAGCAGTGCCCAGAGGGGGCTCCCCGCCCTATTCCAGGAAACTCGTTCAGTGGTTTTGTTCGAATTAGTTAGAAACTTGAACTCTGTCCTTAGAACTCTTATCTCGAAGACGTGGTCTAGTGCTCCCGGCGCCGTGTAGCATGGCAGTACCTTCGTCTGTGGTATTTATGATGTTAAGATGATGCGGGTAACAGACAATACAGCCCAACTTTAACGGAAGCTTCTGTGCTGCAGAATACATCTGGCTGTGTGATTTTTGTTTTTTAAAGCAAGATTTGTTTTACTATAAATAAGTGGGTTATTTCCATGCAGGCAAAATTGTGAAGTTCTGTTAGGAAAGAGCATGCTTTTCGTGTGCAAGCACCTGTCAGTAACAAGCCTTTTTTTTTTTTTTTTTTTTTTTTTAATTTAAATGTTTGTAGCTGCTATGTGGATATAGTGTTCTCTAGTGTGGTGTGTAGCCCAGCAGTTGGGAACAAGTTACAGACAGACACCACCGTGAATTATTCACAACGTTATAGCAGTTGTGAGTACATATCTCGCATTATCAAACCTGTACAATAAAAAGGTAATGTTTGTATAATGTGGTTGAAAACTCTTAATTTATACTCTTGCACTTTTAGTATTTTGTATTAGGGAGGTTTGTCTATAATTGGAAAATTTTAAAAGATGTAAAGTATTTTATAAATAGTACTTTGATTGAAGGAAAATGAAGAGGAAAAAAAAAAAAAAAAGCTGTTACAGTCTTAGGTCAGACGGTATGAGAAATCTGTGCTCCTTAACCGGAAAAGCCTCCAAGACTTGTCAGTTCCTCAATAAACTAGGACCTGCTGTTTCTTAAATTAAATGATTTAACTTTTCTACGAAGCCCATTTAAAAACTTGACCACCCTAAGAAAACTTGGATGAATTCATCTTAGGACCGTGACACCAGTACACGCCAGGAAGTAAGCCAGAGAGCACTGCATAGGTATGACGCTGCTGTAGCCTCCGCGCTCTTTCTCGCACGCCCCCCGAACGAGAGTTTGACTGCCTGCGAGGCCTGCTTTTGTGCTCAGTAAACTGCAGAGAGGTGTCGGGTGTCAGGCAGTATAATCAGTCATAACTGGGACGTTTTTCTGAGTTCCTGATTTATTTATTATCTTCTCAGATGAAAACAAAGCACACTGTCATCTGATCAAAGCACAGTCTCGTGCTGGTGATTCTGCCCATTGCCCCGTGTCAGGAAAGGGCCCTGGGCAGGTGCCGGGCGGCGGGGCTGAGCCAGGCCCACACAGAAGTGTTGTGTGCTCTACCTCATTTTGTGCGTTGCAAGCATGCTGGAGTCTGAGACCGTGAACTTCCTCTGGCAGTGCTGTCCTAGGTCGTCGTGGGTGGCCGGGTGACAGTGCGAGGGGCTGAGTCCCCGAGGAAGCAGTCGAGCCTTCTCAGTTGAAACCGAGACATAGGACCATCTTTCCAACACAGCCACAGCAACAAGTCACATCGTGTCACTGAACAGAGTTTCAAAGACTCACAGATAAGCAGACCTAGCCGTGATCTCTGTCGGAAACGAACCCTGAACTCTCCAGCTCTGTTTCCCACGCAGGTGGGATGGCGTGTGCCCGGGGTACCCTCTCCTCTCACGGGATGGGTCGGGGGGTCCCAGCGTCGGGAAGAGAAAACAGGTGCTTGGTGTCGCTGTGTTTCAGCAGTGAATGTTCTTATTATTTATGTGTCCTTTTTGCTGTGATTTTTTTTTTTTTCCTTTTTGGTTAGTATTTGGTACCATGTAGTGTTCTCTCCTCGCAAAAGGGTGTGTATATAACGTAAGAAAAGAGAAATGTAAAGTGCTGTAAATAAGATGGCCCATGACGGGACAGTGAGACTGTCCCCACCCTGTGCTCAGGGCGAGGCTGTCCCTCTCCGCATGGTGAAGAGACACTATTTTTCTATTGCAACACCGTGTAGGGCCAGGGGCCTCCCTGAACCAGTGGAGAATTGTTACCCAGATCCAATATTTTTTATGATGAAATCTGTGGCTTGACACATCTACTGATTGAAATGGATGTCTTAGTCTAGGTTCCTATTTTTGTCATACGGAATTGAATAAAATGCAGGATGTAATATTATTTCTGAATGGCGTTCCTTGATTATTCTAATGGAGAAAGTGGAATTTGAGGTTACGGTCATTGATGGTGGACGTATATTCGTGGTGTTTCTCCAAGGAAAGTCACTGGGTTCTGAGAGCTTAGATCTATTAAGCCATATCTAAGCGTGTCTTGATTGGTCTCGAAATTTTCATGTTTCACCTTTTTCTAAAATAAAAGTGCAGCCTCCTAACTGTGGATTTTTTTTTTTTAATTTACGTCTTTGATGGAAGAAGATGTAGTAGAAAATGTTTAATTATTAGAGACTATTGGCAGTGTCCAAAAACGACTACACTCTGAATTACCATCCCCTTGTCGGCATTGAGGGAAAATAACGGCTCTTCAGGTCCCTTGAAAACTAAATCGCTGTGCCTCTAGTGACAATTTGGGAGGGAGGTGCAGGGAGCACAGGGTGGCCGCTGTCGGCACCCTGCGCCTGTGAGTTCCAGATGGAGGACGCCCTTCACTTGAAAAGAAGCTTTACCTTGCCGATAACATTTGAGAAGACTTAAAACTTTAAATCATTTAATAGCTCCTGGATTACAAGATATACAATCCATTTCTTCTTTTTAAAAAATAGCTACTGATACCTGGAAGCCACAGGAAACTTCACCTGGGAAATGCTGGGTGATTTTGAAGGCGCGATAAGGTACTAACCACTAAACTAACTGCCCAGCCTCCCGGCAGGTATCGTATAATCCTAAGCCTTAGGAATTAAACCCTGTTGATTGCCGAGCTAGAGAGAAATCATGAGATACAGACCTCAGATAGTAAAGTGACTTTTTTTTACATATGGTAAGGAAATAGCAAAGATTTCTACAATCATTTAAAGTAATTAATATAAGTTAAGATGCAAGGGAAAACAAAAGAGATTTACTTCTTATTTCAAAAACGTTTCCAACATAAAAGCAGAGGTGTTCGGGCTTCACGATGTCTTTCTGACATCAGTTCTGGCTGCTCAGACCATATGTCAAAGAATCATAAACGCCAACAATCCCTAAGAATTATTTGTTTAAATATATATCTATTCTGAGTTCATTACAGGAACCATTAACATTTCAGACTAATTAAAAAGGATCGCTTAAGGGCTAAGAAGCAATTGTTTTTAAACGCTCACTGTTTAATTTTGTCCCCGTGGAAGCTTGAAGGCAGCCTGGGTTCCCTGCCTGCCTTTCCTCTGTGCTTGGCAGACAGCGCCCAGCTCCTGCTTCGGCTTTAAGGAGCTGCAGCAAACATCAGGGGTGTTTCTTTATTACCGGGCTGCACGGACGTTTCCAGCCCAACCGCCTTCAACTCACTGTATTTATTTTGGCCGTCTGTCTAAACCGCGCAAGTCCAAACCCCTCATTTCTTTCCTCTGGTGCATGCTTGCAGTGGATAATAATGTCACATACGTGTAATTCTGTGTCCTGCCTGTCACCTTGCGAGCATGCCTGCCAACCTGTGGGCCTCGGAGTTCAGTCTTTGTGTTTAAAATCCTGTGCTCATTTGCTAATTACCGGCACTGAGGCACTCGTTCATTCCTTCAAGAAGTTTTTTAGGGACACAGTGCTTCTTTGAAAAACAGAGGCTGTGAAACGTTTCTATCAGCAGCAGGTCTCTTGGCCGATTTTTAGCTACAGGAAGAATTCATCTACAAGATATTCAATACAAAACTAGGAAAAACATTAAGTCCCCCTTTTCTTTTGCACTTAAGTGGGAAATACTGCGTATTGTTTCAGCATTTTTTATGAAGGGAAAACTTTAAAATGAAATCACCATAGAAACATTGTCCTGCCGTTCTCCTGTCCACAGTTTTGTGCCAAGTCACCAGGCGTGAGCGTGTGGGCATCGCCCCGAGTGGCCCAGGTTGGCTGCTCCGCAGTGAGGCTCGGGCAGGGGACAGGTGGGGACAGGGCCAGGCTGCCCCCTTGCCTGGCTGTGCCCTGTGAAAGCTGCAGCCTTCCCTCCTCACTCTGCTTCCTGATCTGTAACAACGGGGGAGAATTTGATCCTTAAAATTTCCTCTTCTAAGAGCCGTTGTTTTTTTTTTTTTTTTTGAAAGAACTACTACTAATGTACATCTTTCTTCCCCCCCCCCAAAATTCACTAGACAGACTAATTGACGGTATTTGTACAGAGAGAAAATACAAATGATTACCTAAGAATATAAATATTGAAAAATCTATTACAAATGACTTTGCTAAAGAAAATATGTGGAATCATATTTGGACCATGAAAAATGTGTTGGTATCTTTGATTTTTTTTATCATTAAATTTATTGAAGCTTTTTAAAATGCAACTATATTTAAGGTAAAATAAAGTCAATCTCTGTGAACCTTATGCTGACTGCACTTTCTATCAGAAAAGAGACTTTTTTTAATGGTTTGGTTTTTGTCCTGTGCGCTGTACACCTCACGTGCAGCGCCTCATTGAGGTAATTAATATACGTCTATCTGTACATCAATATATTCAAAAGAGGATGCAGTTAAAAGCAGGTGTTCTCTCTCGTTCTTTTAGCGAAAGATTGAGAACCTAACTATTAACATCGGGTGTGCTGCCCTGATTTATAACCGCGTCGGCGGTCTGTGGTCTGACTTCTTTGGAAGCCTTAGAGATTGTACTTGGGGGCCTCTACCTCACCCCCTTATGGCTGACTTCAGGGTTGCACTGAGCGCCGCACCCAAGCCGGTGGGAGATGACCAGAAAGTTGGCGAGGCAGGAAAGAGAGGAAAGGGGTGTCATCGATGTAAGAGTACATTCGTGTTCTGTTCTATCAAAGGTTCTCTACGCCACTAAATGGAAAACATGATTCGTAAGCCCGCCCTGAGGTAAAGGGATCTGTGCGTATCCATGTGAATCACTCACTGTATCTGATTCAAACGTGGAAATAAACGTCTGACTACCGTAGTCCCAAATGTGCTTATTTGTGAACACGGGAATTTTGCAAATTCCCCCAAACACTTTCTAAGCTGGTCTGTTGTGCGTATTTTTAAATCACAGTATTATCTATAAATTAGGAAAGTTGCAGAAGTGTGAGTTCCTTCACGTTCCATCTGGTACTTTCGGTGCTCTCTGATTCCATTTATTAATTTTCTTTCTGGCTTAACCTCCAGGACACCTGAATTTTCATAACTTTTTACAAGTAGAGACACAAATATTTAAATGACCAAAGTTGTCACATTTCTTTTATAACTGGCGTATCTCTTGATTATATACATGTTATAAAGCATTTCTGTTTCATTTTACTTTTTCTATTTACGGTGTCAAGGACAGCTTAGGAAGAGCTCTCGTTATGACCTAAACTTACCCAGAGGAAGAAATATGTCACACCTGCCCACAAACACCACCGCCGAGGAAAAACAGGCAGGCTTAGAAAAACTATTTTCCACCCTTCGGATGGTGAAAGTTTTAGGGATACGCAGTAGGAAAAGCATATAGAAACTTCCCCGCGCATTCAAATAATTGAGAGGTAAGTTAGATTTTTGAATTCGTTTTCCTTGACTAATAAGCCTAGAGTTGTTTGGGTTTTTTCCCCCTAGGAAATCGGCTGGTCTAGGAGCAGTTCTCGGGGTAATGACTGTGCTTGAGAGCAAGAAGCACGAACAACACCTTTAGGTTTTGTCTTTCGGCATTTCCATCCTTTATTTGGTTTCTTGTTTGGGGCTGTTTGTTCTGCTCTGTTTCTGATGTTTAGTAACAGAGCTTTAGGTGCTGCCCCTAAATGCAGAGGCGGTACGGGTAGGGCTTTGGGGTCCCTGAGAAAAGGGTTCTGGAGCCCAGATGTTTCCTATTTGGGACTTTAAAAAATTGTAGGTAATTGAAAAGAGGTAGGTGCTGTGAAGGCATTCTCTTCTAAAGGTGAACAATTCTCTTACGTGCCATCGTCTGCAGACACTTGGGCTGAACAAGTCACCCAGCCAGTGGATAATTGCACCCCAAAATGACTATAGCTCTTTATTTACTACATATGGAGAAAAGACCACCAACTTATAAAAGAAGCCAGTCTTGAAACTGTACCAGCAGTGGAAAAAAACACTAACAGAGACATAAAGAATATAACACTCACCAACATCTCCGAGAGTTTTATAGCTGCATTAGCCTCATAGATTTTCAATTAAGAGCTATAGGCGATTTAGGAAAATGAAGTTGATCAATAAATATTGGTAAATGATTAGCTTTTCCTGAGGACAACTGCACATTTTTCATAACCTCAGGACATTTTATAGGACTTGAACAAATCCTGGCGTATTGTTTAAGGTAATGAGTCTCCCAACTCATTTGTTACAATGAACTCCTTCCTCATCCGCTGAGAGACCGTTCCTTCATGTTTCTCCCTTTGCATTGCCGTCCCTTATCCAGAGTTTATCTCCTGGTTTCTTGTTCCTGTTTTTTCAATTTATGTTTTAACCTTGATTGTGCCACTTTTGTCAACTGTTTTGCTGGGAAACAGTAGGAGATCAAGTTATAAATTAAAAATCATAATTCGGGGGAGTTCCCTGGTGGTCCAATGGTTAGGATTCAGCACTTACACTGCCGTGGCCCGGGTTCAATCCCTGGTCGGGGAACTGAGATCCCACAAGCCACGCGGTGCGGCCAAAAACTAAATAAAAATGAAAATAAAAATCATAACTCGGTTATTTTCAAGGCTGGTCCCTGAGGCTAAGCTCTGAGCCCGGTCATCTTTCTCTTCCACTGGGCTGAGTTACTCAGTTTTAGAAATATAGACTCTGTCTTCGAAGTCATGAAAATCGTGGCTGGACTTGGTTATTAACTGAAGACAAATTCAAAGTTTCCTCCCAAGTCCTGAAAAGGGAAACTCGGAGATGAGTTAGCGTCCTGACACCCTCCCTTGTCTGCGGGCTTCACTTTGGCTCAAACAAAGCATCCTCTGTGGTGCTGAGGACTTACCTGGTGAGCCCCGTGGAGCCAGCTGAGAAATGCGTCTGCACGTCTCTGCAGGGAGGGGGTGAGAGATAGACAGAGGCCCGTGCGCCGCAGGGCCCATGCGTCTGCTGCCTGGAGACCCAGCCTCTTGCTCCCCCAGGACTGATACGATCCTGAAGACGACAGTGAACCGTGACCCAGTAGTTCATTTTGCCTTTCTTGTGTGGTTGATGGTATCCCACTTGATTCGCTTTGGGTGCATGCAGGGAATAAGTGTAGGCTATTTAAAATTATACGTGCATTAAAATAGTACTTGTAATCGCAGGAAAAAAAGTACCGCTATACCCCAAATCAAGCCTTAGTGAATGAACTACAAAGAGAACGTAAGTACAAGATCTTGAAGAAAAATGGCATTGCCTGGCCCTTGATAAAGCTCACTTTTTAAAATATTCTTAAACCCCGATGTTCATCTCAGTCAGTGATAAGAACTAATTTAAGTTGTTTTGATCTTCACTATTTTGTAGAAATTTCTACTTTATTGATAATCTGTATGTGCCTGAGAAAGCAGCCCTTTAAGAATCTACTTTCTAAGGACATGCACTTAATTCTGCTTAGCAAATACCTGTTTGTCCAGAATAACAAGTTGAGCTTTTTGAGCAGAAAATAAAGCTGAGCTTAATTATTTTATTGCTGCACACTCCCTGAGGTGAGGGAACGCGAGTTTCTCTAAACTTCGTGGGCAGAGAAAACAGTCGGCGTATGTTTGCAAGGGCAGCTTGGTTGTTATGTTGGAAAATATTGTGTCTCACATGCACTTTAAAATTGCGTATTCGGGGCTTCCCTGGTGGCGCAGTGGTTGAGTCCGCCTGCCGATGCGGGGGACGCGGGTTCGTGCCCCGGTCCGGGAAGATCCCACGTGCCGCGGAGCGGCTGGGCCCGTGAGCCATGGCCGCTGAGCCTGCGCGTCCGGAGCCTGTGCTCCACAACGGGAGAGGCCGCAACAGTGAGAGGCCCGCGTACCGCAAAAAAATAAAAATTAAAGAAATCGCATATTCGGTATGATTTGTATTTACCCTGCTTTTGTAATTAAAGAGATAGGAGCTTTTCTTTGGGTGCGTGGGAATTACGTTAGCAGGGCGTTGGGTGTGAATACAGCCTCCTCTTGCTTCCAGACGAGGCCCTGTTACACAGACGTGTAGGAACCTTCTTTTTCCCCAGCAGTGACATCACGTCCCCACCTGCTGCTTCTCTAGGAGCTGCTGGGGGTTACTTTCCATCCGTGTGCTTACTGTAGCCCGGGATCTTTAAGGTAGAGTCTGTTTCCTTTAGAAAAGTGAAACCAATCTTGAAACACTGCAACCTTTCTAAACATATAAAGTACAACACTTTCCAAAATTAACAATAAAATGGGATGCAACACAAGTCCTCTGGCCCTTGGACGCAAGGATGCCCCCGGGTACCTGACCCTGCAGGGATGGAGCTGGAGCGCGGGTGCCCTCCTGGCTTCCGGCGGCTCCGCTCTGCCCCGCACTCCCGTGCCACGGTCCTGGCCGGGGGAGACCATCCTCACGGCTCCTCCAAGAATCCCCCGCGCCCCGGGTTCTGCCCCCAAAGCTCTGTGTCGTCGTCGGGCGTCGGCCCCTGTGGACGGGCCGGGCCCGCCCCTGCGGGAAGAGCCCAGGCAGCCCGAGCGTCCCCAGCTGCGGGGTCGCACAGACTTGCCTTGTGTGGGCATTCGGGGCGCCCTCAGCGCCCGTCCCCGGGTGCGCACGGCGCGTTAGAACTCGGGACAGCCGAGGGTGGTGGGCAGGGCGGCCCTGAACGCGCAGGAAGCCGCACACTCACCAGCTGCCCGGAAGCGACTCGAGGCCCAAGGTCGGGCGGCCCCAGCGGCGGCCCAGGAGCCGCAGGCTCCACCTCGCCCGCAGGGTGTCCTCCCGCAGGTGCCGGGCCGGCGCCGCCGCCTCCCAGGGCTGCTGCCCAGTGGCGTCCCGCGGGTAGGAGGGTGCTCCCTGGCCGCCTGGGAGCCCCGCCGTCTCGGGCAGGGGCCTCTGTCTCCGCAGGGGTGACCTCAGCCCATCTCTTGGGCAGTTTCCCGTCTCCTGGCCTACGGAGATCCTGCCACAAAGCCCACCGGTGAGCGTGCAGGGACGGCGTGGGCTCGGTGAGGCCTCTGCGGGCTGGGGGGTCCCGGGGGCCCCGCAGGCCTGGCCGTGTCCAGGCTGAGATCGTGGAATGCGCCGTGGACACGGTGAGACCTCGGCGGGGCGGCTCTGCCGCCTGCACACTGAGATTCCCGAAGGCCCGCGGTCTGCTCTGCCCACCCCCATCCCACAGGGCAGGGGGCTTCCCCGGGGTGTCCTTTACGAAGTGGGAACCGGCAGTGCTTCCTCTTGCCTCTTCCTGATCTGGCGTCTGCTCACGAATGAGCCACACTAGTTAGCTCTGGTCACTGAACAGGATTAACCTACAAAATAAGGGCAAATTATAATACACGTACGCACAGCGCAGAGGGCGGGACTCGAGCAAGAAAAGTCTGTGCCTGGGACACATAAGGGTGGTAAATACAACCAACATCTGTTCAAGCCTGTAACAGTCCTGACTGCATTCAGGAGATGAGAGGTAGGTAATAGGTAGGTAGGTGGATGGATGGATGGATGGTAGATGGATAGATGATGGCAGATGGATGCTGGACGGAGGGACAGTTGATGGACGGATGGACGATGGCTGTTTCCTGTACTGTTGGAAGGAGTAGAAGATGAATGAAATTCACTTCCTGCCCTCCAGAAGCGGCATTTAGGCAAGAGACACCCCCTGCTCAGACCACGCTGATGCCCGCCCCCCGCGCCGTGTTATTTCACCCTCAACCTTTCACACCTCCCCCTCTTTTCAGTGAGTGTTCTGTCAAGCTCAGCAGTGGCCCTGGAGCTGGGGTGCGCGTCGGAATCACCTGGGAGCTGGTTACTCCGCAGATCCCTGCGCCCACCCCGGAGGCTCTGATTCACCAGGTCTGGTATGAGCGTGGAGATGTTGCGTTTCTAATGGGTTCCCAGGTGATGTGGGTGCTGCAGGTCCAGGGACCACACCTCGTGAAACCGCTGATGTAGTCACCAGAGCAGGGCTCTCAGCCCTAGCCGCTCATCAGAGTCACCGTGGAGATTTCCAAACCCAGCCAGCCTCTCTCCTGACCCAGTGAATCGGAACCACCGAGGGTAAAGCCCAGGATTCAAAACGGCCCCAGGCTTTGCAAAAGGATAACACCCAGCCCACCTGGGGAATCTTGTTAAAATGCAGATCCTGACTTGATGTGTCTGGGGTGGGGCCTGGGATGCTGCATTTCTGCCAGCATCCCAGGGGAGGCGGCTGCTGCTGGTCCTGAGACCGCGCTCAGCAACGACAGAGGAAAAAGAAGTTTTGAATGCTGCTTAAAGGCGGAAGTTCAGCACCACCTGGGCACCCAGAGTCCATGTGCTCTTCTTTTTCCTGAGAACTTTCTATCAGTTAAGTTTGCATTTGGCCACAAATAACAGACACCCCATCTAACAGCTTCAGTAGAGGTTTACTCTTCTCATAGAACCCAAAGGCCAGAACTGGGCAGTTGCAGGGGATGATTCGCTCGCCCATTGGTGCTCCCAGAGGCACTAATGCGTTGGTTTGTCCTCGTGCTGCTCCCTCATGACCACAAGATGGCTGCTGCTGCTCCAGGTATCACATTCACGCTCGCACGCTCATCTGTGTCGGCACGTGTGGCGTCCACGTCAGAGGCCTTCTCATGGCCCGCAGCCAGTCACCCACCCTGGCACCTGCTGAGTGCCAGAGCCACACTGTGAGCAGACAGGAAGGCACTCGCCCTGTGTGTAGCGGGTGGTTCTGTGGGTGATGGTAACCGCAGACGTAATCTCACATTCACGAGAGGCACATTCCCGATTCTGGCTGTCACCTTCATGGCCGAGCTCAAAGTCCTGCACGTAGTCCTAGCCCAATAAATACGTGTTGGTGCACTGAAGTCAGCGTTATATGTGCAGAAAATCCTCAGAACTTTGACGAAGTTTGGGTGAACCAGGAGGAAAGCAAATCTGCCAAAGAACTTTAATATTTTCTGCATCTCCCCTTCCCTGTGTCTCAGCAGTGATTATTGACAGGCAATGCTGAATGGCTTTTCTGCAGTCATGTCTCTGTGTTCAGCTTAATGATATGGGAACTGCGGATGGAGGTGAGGATAACTTGAAAAGAAAAGGGTATTATTGGTAAATGTGCTGGAAATCTTGCAAATGTGAGAGGATAAATGGAAATTTTACAGGACTAATGAGTTTTTGAAAACTGTTAGCCAAGCTTGTCCAAACTGTTCTCTCCCTATTTAGATTTTCTAAATTAGAAACTCAGAAATTTTGTAGCTGTTTTAGTCCTGGAATAAATAAACAGCCAAAGTAGATGGTGTGTTTCCATTTATTAAGGTTACATTGTCTCTCGCTTCCATTATAACCTATGTATTATTTTTATTGCAGTTGATGTGTTCAGAGCACTTGCTTTATTGAGTCCAAATGCAAGTACTTTGTAACCATCACTGGCTCAGCTGTCAAAAAGAAGTGAATTCTAGGCACCTTCCCACTGAATTTTTAAAAATATACTGTGGGGTCCTGGGACATTTTCACATAAGCCTAAAATTAAATTGTGAGGTAAATGCACCATAATTCTGAAATTGTTGGTTAAAAATGTTTATAACCCAGTGGTTAAAACCTTGAATTTGATTCTTGGGCTTAAGTCTTAGTGTCAAATTTGAATTACATTCATCCCTGAAAACGGTTATGGACCTAAAAAGAGTCACATTTATATATTTGAATCCAAAAGTCTTGCTGTAAGGGGTGAGCCTCTCATACACTTTGAACTGCACAAGTAACCTTTATTTTTATTACAGTTATCAACTGTTTCATCTGATACCGCTGTCAATTGGCTTAAATACAGTTTGCCTCAATGTTGTTAATTTGATGCCCTGGGAAATTACCCCCATTCATCGGTTGAGAGATTGTATTTTACTTTGCATTTATGTGCTTCTATTATGTAACATGTAGTTGAATGTGAGGAAAATGCTAAACGTCCTTAAACATCATTTTC
Organism: Stenella coeruleoalba; assembly: GCF_951394435.1. Classification (NCBI taxonomy): domain Eukaryota; kingdom Metazoa; phylum Chordata; class Mammalia; order Artiodactyla; family Delphinidae; genus Stenella; species Stenella coeruleoalba. The sequence continues at coordinate 1,505,455 of NC_137160.1, read as the reverse complement.
TTCCTAAGCAGATCATCTGAGATTATTTTGTCTTTTGAAAAAAGAAAAAGTTATCTGTGAAATATTTTATCTCTGTTGCCCAGAAGTGTCTCAGATGTAATACAGATACATCAAAAACTAAGTTGCTCACAGTTATTGTAGTGACCATAATTTGAGAGATAATTATAAATTCTAAGTTGTGCGGGTTTGTTTGTTTATTTGTTGCCCAGGTAAAAAATATAACATAGGCATTTTGTTCTCATGAATCTTTCAGAATTTAAGTTTAATGCATTCTGTCATTTCATACTGACTCGAATGCTAGAATAGTGGATTCTGACATTTTTACCCATCATCTTCAGGAGAAGCGCTTTATACAGACGTCCCTCCTTTGCAAACTGAAACTGCGTGTGCATTCCGTTACCATTGTGTTAAAAGCGGTTTTAGAGCTTCGGCCTGAGTGCTGTAGTCTTCCAAGTGTGAGTCTTCACCCATTTGTGGGTCATGAAATCAATTTAGTGGCTCTAAACCAGCATTTTTTTTAATGAAAGAAAATAATAGAAAGCGTTAGACTGCGTGGCACAGCAAGTTGAAATGGCGAGTCCCAATTTATACCCATATATGTGTGTAGACAGGCTCGCCACGGGAAGTGGTCACGATCAAAACATTCAAAAATCGTTGCCGTATGGATACATCTTTTCCTTTTTCTCTGTTCCTTTCCTCTCTCCCTCCCTCCCTCCCTCCCTCCCTTCCTTCCTTTCTTTCATCATTGTTCACTTAATAAGGATTAAAGTGTAAGGCTATAAAACCTGAAGTCTGTCAAGTTTCACATTCAGGCTCCATCATTTACTCTCTATGTAATTGCAGGCAAGTTACATACCTTTATGCCTGTTTCCTCAACTGTAAAATGGGCATAAAAATAGCACCTGTTTCACAGGCTCATTATAAAGTTACGCGAGTTCATACACGTCTTTGCAAAGAGCTTAGACCAGTGCTTGGCATATGGTGAGTACCACATAAGCATTAGCTAGAGCTATTGCCAACTCTTGAGTGCAGTCTTTTGCTCTAATATTCACAAAGTAGCTTTTTTCATTGTTACTAGTTTTCCACATGCTACATCCTTGTATATTATTATTTCAACATTTCTAGATGGTGATACGTATCCCTTTATACTAGAATTTTTTTTATATTACTTAAATCTTTTGCATTTCCTGAGACAGGAACTTTATTAGATATTAAAATGAGTAATTCCTATCTGAATTTAAATATATTGAAATAAATGTAATGAGGTTTTCAGTTATGGGAAGCAGTCACTGAAGGCATGCGTTACTGGCATAATGGTGAAGGATTTTAATGACATTGGTTTTGGATTATGAATATACATGGGAAAGGTCATTAGCTACCTGGTAACAAAATGATGAAATGCAACAATTTTTAAGGCAAGATACACTTAAGAATGAAAACTAGGATCTTTTCTTGAAGTTTTTGGAAGATTATTTGTAATTCATACAGGAAATTAAGAAGAGTGGGTCTAGCTATACCAAAGAAATGGAAAGACAAGATATAACTGTCCAACCAGAGCTGGTACAAGATTCAGAAATAAATCACAGATTTTAAGAAAGCTAAAATAAAAGAGAGGATTTTTACTTATAGTAGTTCTGTCCTGCAAAAATGTTTAAACTTTCAGTGGATAAAAACCATCAGAATCTTAACTTTATAGCTTTACCCAAAGCAGATCCTGGGAAGACTGTATTTGGTACTAATAGGCAAGGATTCCATCCTGATAAATGACTCCTCTGACTTCTGAAATTACGCTTTTCTAGACATGAAAGAAGGAAGGTAGCATAATCTGGTGACCAAAGAATTATGAAAATAAAACTCAGAAGGAGATATAAAATTGATTAATGACCTTAACTATACAAAGCTTGGCCCCGAACCAAACAATTGTCTTGGAAAATACATACTTTCTATTTTCCTGACAATCTAAGAGAAACATTAACTTTTTGTGAATTAGAAAGAATGTGTGTGCTCACTGCTATACAAGTGGAATTTTCCACCCAAAGCTCTCTTTCCTTTGGTGCCGTAAATCTAACCCAACGGTGGAAAAGTAGCCTAAAAAGCAATCCAATATCTTCAGCAAAATGGGCACAATCAGTTGTGGAGAAAAACATATTGTGAGTTTTGTTGAGAAAAATATATTATGTTTGCATCATTGAAGCATTTAGACATGTTCTGGACTACAGAAATAACAGAAGCAAAATCCTCTTCACACAGGTAAAGTTTGTTTTAAATTCTGAAGTAAACTGATGTGGTCCCAACAGCAAAGATGAATCTTCCCAGCCTGTGGGACCCGCTGCAGGAATATGAAACTGCACCGAGGAAAAAGAGTTTAGACGAAAAGGAGTGCATTTCCTAGGTAGCCACACAGAAGGGTCTTTATACTGGAAGTAAAGATTCAAAGAAGCACCAGGACAGCGTTTGCCAAACCCTGCGTTATCCAGAGAGCTCCCTCCTGGGGTGGATGTGAGTGACAGGTACCATTTCAGGGGTCTTTTGCTCAGAGGTCTCTTTAGAAAGGGAATGTCGCTGATGTGGTTTGGATCCCCCTCCGAACCAAGCATGCTGTGTCAGAGGGTACATCATAGTTCCCCAGTTTCTACTTTTCAAATTGTTCCGAACCATCAGATCTTTGCATTCAAGAAACAACTACATCTCCTCATCTGTTGGTTTCAGGGTGAAAGATCTGTGCCTTCCGAGTGGTTGCTGGTACCACTTTCAGTGCCAAGGCTGCTTTGAAAAGAGCTTTGTCTTGGTACCGACTCCTCCTTACACCCGGATTTCAGTCTAAACCGTAGCTGGGTTGCTGCGGTCCACGGTCAGAGCCTAGATGACTTTGTATTAGATATTCCTTAAATTCGAGGGCAAAATCAACAGAGTGGTATTTCCCAAAGCAATCCTTGGCCAACTTTGAATTTCAGTGTTGGACCATTTAATTTTTAGTTTGTTTTGACCCATAGTCACAACCTCCAGGTGAAACACCCTCCAGCTTAAGTTCTTGCTCTGATTGCTCCCCCGGGTAATTCACATCTAGAAAGAATGTGTTGATCAAGTAGAGAAGGAAGCACAGGCAAGGGCGTGGGCCTGGGAATTATTTAGGGGAACACTTGGGGAAGTTCAGCTGCGTTTCTGCGCTGCAGGACTTGTCAGAGCCTTGAATGAGCTAAGGAGCCTCGTGCCTCTCCTGGAGAGGAGTGTAGTCTGTGTGATTCGCCGATGTGGACCACAGAACCGAGTTTAGGAAACCCTGAACTCCACACCACGGCTCTGGCGACAACCGCCATGTCCTAATGTGGACGCCCATCCCCCAAACTCACCAGCCAAAATACTCCAGACACTTGCAATGGGTCAGATCTGCCCCAGGGCTGCCAGTTCCTCTTCTCCTCTCATCACCTCATTTGTGCTTCGTTCGCAAGCCCCGGTCTGCAGGCCAGGCCGCAGTCCCACCACCCCGGATGGGATCCTAGGGCCGGAAAACAAAGGACCCAAAACTGGCTAAAAATGACAGAAACTCATTCTCTCACACAGCAGTAAGGCGTTGCAGGGCCAGGCTCCCAGGGGGATCCTTTGTCTCCGCCAGGCTCTGGTGGCTGGCCTGTTCCTGTCCCTGCCTGCTGTGTAGACGTGTGTGTCAAGGGCACCCTGTTGCAGGGCACCATGGCCCAGTCACTGGTGTGTCCGTGGCTCGGGTGGCTCCACTTCCCACTGCACGAGTCTCACATCCACGGAAGCCCCGCGACCGAGCTCCCAGCTCTCTGGGCCGGAGTCTGGGAGCTGCCCGGGCCTCACGGTGTGACCTGTGGTCTGAGGCCACGTCTGAGGGTCACCCGCATGGGGGAGGGGTGTGTGTCCTGGCACCGCTCATCCCAACATCTGTCCTGGCAGCAGCCACGTTAACATCAAAGCATTCACCTCGACCTTGGTTCTCTGCTTTGATTTCCATGCTTATCTTGTGGTCACCAACAGCAGAGAAATCTGCCCAACCCAAGTGGGCTTGGAAGGGCTGGGCTTCCAGGCTGGAAGGCGGGCGACCCTCAGCACCGGGGCATCCCCAGAGCATGCGACTCCCCAGAAACCAGAGCGCGGGGCCCCTGAGTCAGCAGGGTCTGTCTGGTGACAAGGGCCGCTGGAAACAGCAGAACCACCTGCCCTGGTCAGGAGGTCACAGGGACGCGTGTCGTGTGAGTTCCCAGGCAGAGCCAGGCCAGAGGGAACTGCCCGGGGACCCACCCGGCCCGCACACAACCCCTTCTCATCCCCACTGTCCTGTGGCCACTCAGTAATGTCTCCTCAGCCTGAGCTGGACGCCCTCACCTCCGTCCACCCTGAGCTGTGTCCTTCGTGTCCCCCCTTCATTTCACATTCCCTCTGCGTCTCCTGGGAGCTCGTCACAGGACAGAGAGGGTGAGGGAGGCCACCTGCTGTGGCCTTTGGGCCGTCGCCGACCTTGCTGAACCGGGTTTCCCATCTGGACGAAGGGGGAAGACCACTGAGGTTGTACACATTGTAAACAGCATCGGGGTGTTTTGTAGTTTAAATGCATGACGTTTGTGCCTAGAACTTGGTAGGTCCTGTCACGAGCTCTGACGCATCGAGGCGTCCACACGCCCACAAGCTCGCACGCTGCCCGGGACAGGCTCCGGGGTTCAGGGCGCCGGTAGGAGACACGTGCTCCCCGGTCAGAGATGGAGAACAGCTCATCATTTGCACCAGTGGCCAGAGGCCCAGCCTTTGGCCCCAGGTCTCCAAGCCCCGTCCCCACAGGCGACACCTGCACACACAGGAGAGGTACCCTGAGCTAGGGCACCCGAGTCTCTTAGGACGGGCAGGGAGCCGGCCTGCCCCTTCCCCGGGGTGGACGCCCTTCACGCCCAGGCTGCAGACATTCTTGAAAAGCTGGTCTAGAGCACAGGGCACCCAGCACTCCACCCACAGGATGGGTGGAAACAGGAGAAATCCACTGAGAACTGTCTCCCAGCACTAACTCAGCCTGGTCCGTGGATGGCTTCATCTCAGGGAGAGACGCGAGCCCCTGCTAAAAATGGGTGTTTGCACAGCATTTCCAACACTGTCAGATGGTTTATAGGTATCCAGATTCTGACTCTTATTAGAGAGAGAGGTGTTGGCCTTATGCCTAAAAATCTGAAGAAACGCCCAGATGTATGACGCCTCTTCCCTAGTAGGTGAACCAAATACGGTCTTCAGACCCATTTTCTCCTTTTGATTTTCTGTCATGAAACATAACGTAGAAAATAAAGCAAAACAAAAGCAATGCAGTCACCTCAGTCTTGTGGTGAGATTGGCTAAAACTGATACAATGACGACATTAAGCGTATTTCTCACAATTGTCATTGCCTAATTCACCTTCCCAGAATGACATTGAGGGAAAATTCCTTTCAAATGGATGACTTTTTATGCTGAATCCACTTGGTTGTAAGAAACAGAAATGAAATTCGATAGCTGGATGAAGCAGGGAAGCATTTCCAACAGTGTGACTGTGTAGAAAATGTTTCTCCCTGTTGCGCTCATTCCTATTATTAAGAAACATTTCTGCCCAAAGATGCATTTCTTTGGGAGTTATGCTGACTGAATAAATCATAGGAGAAACCAGCTGGACTTGTTGCCGCATCCAGAGTGCCCACCGGCTTGCGGCCCCTCAGCGCTGCCAGGGCTTGGGCCCAGGGAGGCGTCCGGTCCGGCTGCTCCAGCCCCGCCTCCCGCTGCCCAGAGGGAGCCTCAGCCCAGCCTTAGGAGCTGCCCTGAAGGCAAAGGCAAAGGTGCCACGCTTGCTTCAAGGGTGCCTTCAACCCGTGGTTACCCCTAATCACCTACCTAGCACAGTCCCACCAAATGAAATCACTGAGTGGTTATTAATTATTTTTTTGAATTTTATTTTATTTTATTTTTATACAGCAGGCCCTTATTAGTCATCAGCTTTATACACATCAGTGTCTACATGTCAATCCCAATCTCCCAATTCATCCCACCATCACCCCCCACCACCACTTTCCCCCCTTGGTGTCTGTACGTTTGTTCTCTGCATCTGTGTCTCTATTTCTGCCCTGCAAACAGGTTCATCCGTACCATTTTTCTAGGTTCCACATGTATGCGTTAACATACGGTATTTGTTTTTCTCTTTCTGACTTACTTCACTCTGTAAGACAGTCTCTAGATCCATCCACGTCTCTACAGATGACCCAATTCCGTTCCTTTCTATGGCTGAGTAATATTCCATTGTATATAGGTAACTAAGTGGTTATTAATTATTAAATAACTAATAATTGTAATAATAATTATATGGTTTTGCTGTTAAACACAAGTTTCTATGATTAAACTTTCTGATTTTAAGCCAACTTCTGAACGAGGCTCTGTGAACCCCAGCATGCTGGGCGCACGGGAAAGGCAGTGCAGCCCCCTCCCTCAGAGCTCCCTAGCGTGCCCACACCAGTCACACCTGAATCCTCAGCAAGGAGGCCGGGCATGGGGAGGCCAGGGAGAAGCAGGATTTGAACTTGGGCCCCAGTACACAGATTTGCACATCATCCTTTTGTAAGACGGGAACAGAGGAGGATTCTCTGTTATAAAGAAACTGAGTGGGAGACACCTGTCTCTAATGAGCATAATGAAAGAATGAAGCCAGACGGTCCCTTGCTGGGCATCCTGGGGACCCTGAGAAGTCTCTGACTCCCTGAGCTCACCGTCTGAGGGATGATGAAATAAACACAAACAGTAACGCACTGTGAATCCTGGCATTTGCCTCTTTTGCTGCCTCATGGTCTAGTCTGCCTTCTCTAATCGAGCCCCCATCAGTAGACGCTTGAGACATAGCCATGATCTTAAGATGCTGGTACTCCGAATCCTGGAACAAAGGAAAAGGCTCTAACCTGCCTGATGACTAAGTGTAATGTGCGGTCCCGAGCAGGAAAAGGACCTCAGAGGAAAACTAAAATATAAAGCATGCACTTCAGTTCATATCAATGGTATCAGTATTGGCTCATTAATTGCAACAAGTGTGTCAAACCAATACAGAGTGTTACTAATAAAGGAAACTGGATGTGGGATGTATGGGGATTGCTTGTACTATCTTTGCAATTTTTCTATAAATCTAAAACTGTTCTAAAATAAAACTTTATCTAAAAATAAACCAATTAAGGGGCTTCCCTGGTGGCGCAGGGGTTGAGAGTCCGCCTGCCGATGCAGGGGACACGGGTTCGTGCCCCGGCCCGGGAAGATCCCACATGCCGCGGAGCGGCTGGGCCCGTGAGCCATGGCCGCTGAGCCTGTGCGTCCAGAGCCTGTGCTCCGCAATGGGAGAGAACGCAACACTGAGAGCCCCGCGTACCGCAAAATAAATAAATAAATAAATAAAACTAAAAATAAACCAATTAAAAGAATGGACTGAACTGAGTCATGTCCGACGTTATGGGTCGTGACAAAAGGTGTTGAATCTCTCTCAGAAATACGGACACGATGCACACGCGGAGGACTATGGATCAGAAATGCGGGCACGATGCACACGCGGAAGACTATGGCTATTTGTTGGCGGAGGCGTTGCATAACCTCAGGTCACAAACCCTTTCCTGCATGAACAGGAAACAGGAGGCAGTAGGTGGGCCTCGGGACGCCAGACAGCAGCGAGATGTAAACAGAGCTGGGACGTGCTCTGCATCCCGTTTCCAGAGCCCGAGTGGCTTTCACAGAATTCTGTCATAGGGGATAGCACCCACGTGTGTCCACACGGGGCCCATGAACCAGCCCGTTCAGCGAGAAAACCATCCAAGCTGGTTGCTCGAAACCTCTGGTTAAAAACCATCAGCTGCTTCCAGGTCACCTGTGGTTAGTTTCTACAACTGACCTTGCGTTGGAGGACGCTACCTGCAACGTCTCTACTGGATGACAAGTACATTAAAATTTCAAAAAGAGCGGCCTCTGATCCCGTCTCCTGGGAATGTTTTCAGAGTCTTCCGGAACCAGCTGAATGGGATTGATTGTCTAAAAGGCCTATTATCCTCCGGCTGCTGTTCTTAATGGTGCTTTAAATATATATTTACATCAAAAAATCTTTCTTCTTACGTAAACTCATTCCTGTTTTTAGAAAACATGGACATGATATATTAGTCCACTCACTTCTTATGACCTGCAAGCGTCTCTAATAAAACTACAGATGGAAATTACAACAGACACCCATAATCACGTGACTCTACAGGACTATTTTAAACCACCTGTATGTGTGCATCGTGACGTTTTAAATATACACATTGATACATACATTATTCATAAGAGTAGAAGATACCACTTCGCAAAACTCCGTAAGCAGAGCGCATGACATAAAATCGCACTAGTTCCAGACACAGGCCGTGAAGCACTTGCAAAGGAAGCGCCCTGGGGCAGAGCTGTGCCCTGTGTCTGCGCGGCAGCCATTATCTCTTCTCACAATTTAACCCGCTCTATAAACAGACACTTCCCTGATTGTGACAAAGACGTTGTTATAACGGCAAATACCACAACCTTGGGATCTTCAAGTACCTGTTGACCATCAAAAGACTGATTTACCCACGTCGTCCAAAGAAAACCGCTCTATATTCAAAACCAAAGGTCGACACGAGTGCTGCCACCTTGTCTGACTCTGAATGAAAGGGTCGTCGAGAGACGTTACAGGAAACCAAGGCACTAGTGGTCCACTCACCCCAGCAGCGCGAGGTGTGGTCACTTCCCAGGAGCACGATGCCACTTCCTGCTGCGCCCACCGGAAACTTCTTAAACACAGACGTACCTGACGCCCTGGATGGCATTTCCATTTTCCACAAACTCCCTGCAGCATATGAAGATCTTTGTAAACGGAGGGAGGAAAATAACTTCAGAGAGAGAAGTGTCCAACCCGTGGAGTGTCCCCAGATGGTGTCACTGTGCAGTCAGAGTAACACACATGGGCTCCCCCCCGACCAGGGATGAGCATGGCGGTTCCTCATGGTAGGAGGTCTGCTGTCCCCTCACCAGCTTGGGCTCCACCTTCACAACTGGACTCAAGCTTAGCATGCCATCCCACCCCTGTCTGGCACTGGCAGCCCTGATTCACATCAGGCTCAGACACAGCCCTGGGAAAAGGTGTCAGAGTCCTGGGTCTGGGGCCCTCCCCTCACCAAGGCTCCCTAAGGAGGCCTGGAGGGCTGCCTTTGTCATCTCTTGAGCCAGAGCTTGCAGCAGGAGTGCGCCCGGGGCTTGGGCCACCCCAGATCTACAGGATCTGAGTAACAGGAGCGCTTGCCAAGAGCGCCGTTGACAGGCCCCTGCCTTCTCCTCCAGCTACATGACTGCCCCCCTGTAAAGAGATTCTGCCCGCCTGCGAGGACAATCCAGCTACACTCAGTTGTTCTGACCTGTCCCCCCAAAGGTCCCCAGTTGGTACCTGGGGGGTCTGTGTGTGGAACCATCATCTTAAGTATGGTTCCAGGCAATCTGGCAAAGGTGGACCGTTCTTTGAAAACCTGAGACCCAGAGCCACCTAAAGATGGATTCTGGAGTCGAGAACAGCGGGTAGTAACAGTTTGGATCTAAATCGTCAAGACGCTCTGCATAAGGAAGCTGCTGGTCCAGGCTCTGACGGGGATTCCAGGCTAAGACACACCATTAAGCCAGGAAGTAGATACGGACGCCAAAACACTCAGAGAATCTAGAAAAATCTCATGTCCTGATGTCTCCAAAAATTATCTTTAGGATGTGGTCCTTGAATATGAGTTTGGATTTAATCTAAACCTAAATATCATTCAGTAGTTTACTAACAAGAAGCTTGAACAAGCTTAAAATTACAAAAGATATAAAGAACCATTAGCTTAGGAATATTCTCTCTGTGGCCAAGGACAGAAACAAACAAACGATGTGGGAAGCACAGGTACCGGGATGAAGCCAGGGAAGCACAATGAGACGTCAGTGAGGGGGGATCTGGACAGGAAGCTCAGTCTATAGGGTCAGTGTTTCTACGGATTTCTCCCTTAACAGCTCCTGGGGTTATTGGTGGAAGCCAAATTATCCGGCCCAACTTTCGTGTGTTCCCAGAAAAGTCCTGCTAAGGATTAACCGGCTGCCTGCCTCTCCCTTGGTACGGGCTGTTGGGTTCCAGAGTTGTCTCTATGAAAAATAAAATACTTAAGGTCTCAAGAGTTGCTTTTAATTAAGTCGCCGAGTTTCCCATTGGGGGTTATCTGCAAATTATGCTGCTTTCTTTTTTTGTGTAAAATGATCATCGTTCAGTGGGAAATGCCGTGAAACCTGGGTCTGTGTCCCAGCCTGCCTGGAAGGGTGTGGACAAGTGAATCACACTGACACGCTCACAGACCGCCAGAGGAAGGGGGTCTGCTGTGACGGAGTGACAGTTACGGAGACATGTCCCCGTAGGTGCAAAGTGCAGGCCCCTCCCAATGCAGGTCGGGAAATCTGAAATGCTCTGAAAACCAGGAGTGGTTCTATTATTTAATGGATGGTGACCCTGACCCGAACTAAAGTGAAGTCATTTACAGGAGGGGTGTGTGTGTGTGTGTGTGTGTGTGTGTGTGTGTTGTACACATGTGTATGTGGCTCTGCATATTCTCTGGTTGTGCATGTTCATGTCTCACTGCAGACGTGTATGACTGACTGGCTGTAGGACTCTTACCTCCCTAGATGCCACTGGAGGTGTAGGTAGTGCATGTGCTACTTTTCTCAAATCCAAAAAATCTTGAATTCCAAAGTGAAAGATCTCAGTAAATGGAGGGATGTTCCATGTTAGTGGACGGCAAAGATGCCCATTTCTCTCAAAATCGATCTGTAGATTCAGGACAAACCCAATCAAAATCCAGCACTATTTTATAGAAGTTGGTGAACAGATTCTAAAATGGAGACGAGAGAGGGACTTCCCTGGTGGCGCAATATTTAAGAATATGCCTGCCAACGCAGGGGACCTGGGTTCGAGCCCTGGTCCCGGAAGATCCCACATGCCGCGGAGCAACTAAACCCGTGCGTCACAACTACTGAAGCCCGCGTGCCACAACTACTGAAGACCATGTGCCTAGAGCCCGTGCTCTGCAACAAGAGAAGCCACCGCAATGAGAAGCCTGCGCACCACAACAAAGAGTAGCCCCTGCTCACTGCAACTAGAGAAAGCCCTCGCGCAGCAACGAAGACCCAAAGCAGCCAAAAATCAATCAATCAGTTTAAAAAAATAAAAAAATAAAATTGAGACGCAAGAGTAAAGGGCCAAGAACAGCCAAGATGACCTTGAAGAAGAACAAAGTTTGGAGACTTGTTACTGGATTTCAAGACATGTTACAAAGCTTGGCTGACCACACGGTGTGGTCTCAGACAGCAGAACAGAAAGTCCAGACATGTCCAGGTAATTGTAGATGGACGATCACTGTATGACAGAGTGCCAGTGCGGAACAGCAGGAAGGATGTCCTTTTTAGTAAAGACCGGGGGGTCATGTGTACACCCCTATGAAACTGACCTCTGCAACCCCACACCAAACCAAACCAAACCAAACCAAAGAACTCCGGGTGAATTATAGACCTAAACGTGAAAAGTAAAAGAATAAAGCTTCTAGAAAATTACGTAAGATAAAATACCGTTATGGGCTGAGAGATTTTTCCAAAACAGAACATAAAAATGGCTAAAAAAATTGGTCAAAATCAAGAATTTGCATGAATCAGAAGATGAAAGAGACAAAAATGTCAAGCTACAGGTGAGAGGACATTAGACCACATAATTGCACTTGTGTTTCTGGGAGGAGGAGTAGACGTGCTTTTCCTGTTCCCTCTTGCTAAGGACAACAAAAACCATGGACGTTACACGTAAAGCAAACAGGGGAGACTGAAAGGGGGAAGAGGGCAGAGGGGCCGGGGCCTCAGCCTGGAGGGGCAGCGAGCTGCTGGCTGCCTTGGGCTTCCCCAGACTCAGGGCTAAATTGTCCGCCACCCAGAAGCACCAACGGGCAGAGACTAAAAGTGCCCAAAGGAGCTGCTCCCTCCAGACGAGTACCAGGAAGGGGCACCTGGCAGGACAACGTACTCCAGCCCCCCAACCATGTCAGCAAAGGGCGAGTGGGGACCCGGATGCCCACTGTCTCGAGGCTGTCACAGCACCCCAGGGTGGCCTCAGAGCATGTGCAGTGGGGGGCAAGGCCCCCCTCCTTCCCAGCCAGAAACCCTTACAGGGTCAGGGCCTGGAGCCCACCCACCTGCAGCGCCCGCGAGGCGCCAGACTCTTATGGACACTTCCACGTGCCAGCGGCGACCACGGGAGCTGGAGTCCCCACGGCTGCCCCGGCGGATGTTAGGGACAGCGGCAAGGGGTCTACTCTTCGACTGAGCCGGTGAAAGGCTACGTGGGCTGCGATGGTCACCTGCGTATGAAGTGATACCCAGAACGATCACTGGAAAAGCTACACAAGGAAACGCCCTCAAAACACCACGGGGAGGGCTTCCCTGGTGGCGCAGTGGTGGAGAGTCCGCCTGCCGATGCAGGGGACACGGGTTCGTGCCCCGGTCCGGGAAGATCCCACATGCCGCGGAGCGGCTGGGCCCGTGAGCCATGGCCGCTGAGCCTGCGCGTCCGGAGCCTGTGCTCCGCAACGGGAGAGGCCACAACGGTGAGAGGCCCACGTACCGCAAAAAAAAATAAAAAACACCACGGGGAGAGGGCTGTTCTTTCTTGATAGTGTCCTTTGTAACACAGAAGTTTTTACTTTGATATAATCCAACTTTTCTATCAAAATCATACCTCTTGACTCTCTCTCGTGTTCTTTCTTTCTGATCCCGCAGGTCCATCACCTGCTAGTAAAGACCCCTGAAGAAGAAAACCGGGACTTAGAACAATTGAGAAAGATGAGCTGCATGGCCAGGAGTTTCTCTGGTCCCGACGCTGACCTCCACGTCGGGGAGCGGGGTCCCGGGTGGGCTGTGGGAGAGACGGGGTGTCCCCGAGCGCCCCTCTTCTGACAGTACTGGTCTGGGAACAAACGCGAGGAGCACGTGCAGATACGTGGATGTGGCCAGCCCTTGCCAGGCCCCAGGGTCTGGGGCAAACGCTTGTCATTTCAGTGACCGTTGATCACTGCCCCCTCACTTCACACCTCCGCTTACTTAGTTATTAAAAACTTATTTTACGGAGCCACAAAATGAGATGCGTAAGAGGGTGAGTTCCTCTGCTACTAACACGGAAGGCTCTAAGGACTTAAGGACATGGAAGTAATCCTCACTTTACTGATCCCAGATTCCCCTGTGAATCTGCAGACGCCTGGGTCGCCAGGATGCTGACACGCGCACTTTTTATATTCCTGAACGGTTGTCACTGACATCCTAGCACGAGGCCAACACTCGTATTCTCATCAGGTCAACGTGAGCAAGGTTAGAGACCCTGGTCTCATCGTCACTTGATTATTAACCGTCACACATTTACTTCTGTGCAGGGAACCACGTGAAGCAGAATGAGTGGGCAGAGGACAAATCCGTGTTTCCACATGGTCCAAATTCCATCTTGGCCACAGGTTTGACAAAGGCCCACATTTCTGTCTCAGGCAAACACCGTTTTCTGTGAACCTGTATCTCCGCTCTGTCCCGAAACACTTGGTGGGTGAGGGCCTGTGCCCGCCCTGCCGCCCCTTCCCCCACCTGTTCCTCCTCGCTCTGTGGTCTCTTTACAGTAAGTACATCTCCTCCAAGGGTTCCTGCATTTTCCATTTTATTCTTTTTTTTTTTTTTTGCGGTACGTGGGCCTCGCAATGCTGTGGACTCTCCCGTTGCGGAGCACAGGCTCCGGACTCGCCGGCTCAGTGGCCATGGCTCACAGGCCCAGCCGCTCTGCGGCCTGTCGGATCTTCCTGGACCGGGGCACGAACTGGCGTCCCCTGCATCGGCAGGCGGACTCTCAACCACTGTGCCACCATGGAAACCCCCATTTTATTCTTAACAATGAAATTTAGAAGAAAAATTTCTCTGCAATGAAATTTCTCTTTTAAAAGTTTTTTTCCTTCCAATTTCTCTGTTATTCCGGTTCATTGTAGAAAATGTGGCAAATATAAGTAAATATATTTGAAATGTGAAATCCACCGCAAACCCCACTACTGCTGACGCGTTTTGCTAACATTTTCGTGTATCTCCTCCCAGTCTTTCTCGATGTACATATATTCCATCTATGCAGACAGACAGCAGCAGCCGCATAGCACAGGGAGATCAGCTCGGTGCTTTGTGACCACCTAGAGGGGTGGGATAGGGAGGGTGGGAGGGTGACGCTAGAGGGAGGGGATATGGGGTTATACGTATACATACAGCTGATTCACTTTGTTATACAGCAGAAACCAGCACACCGTTGTAAAGCAATTATACTCCAATAAGGATGTAAAAAAAAAAAAAGACAGCAAGGTATCATGCTGGCCCTGGACTTTTGTATCTTGCCGGCTGACTCTAGGTTTGGGAACGTGGGCCACTGCCTGGCTGTACCGGTGCTGATAGTTTCTGTGGGATCTTCGTGGCACAGGGGCCCCTGAGGTTCTGCGATCACCGTGAAGGTCATTGTTCATAGGTTTCCATGATGAGGTGACTGTCCCAGAGAGACTGAAAACATGCCTGTGTGGCTCCCGCAGGGCTGGCCAGGGAATAAACAAAATAAAATCAGAGTGCGGTGGTCTGATAGGTTCTTCGAATATCCTTCTACCCTTTAAGGACGAAATACTGGAGCTCAGATATTGAAAAGGAAACTGCATCTATGTCCATCAACCATAAATATATTAAATGATGGTAGTTGTTCTGGCCACAGGTATTTGAGTTGGTACTTGCCAACACACATTATAATGTGCATGCCTTGCATTTTAATTATATGGGCAGTCATTTCAAAACAATGTGGTCTCTTGCAACAAAAGCTATTAAACCTACCTTCCCAGTGCCTGTAGTTTTATTTTGTGCATCTAGATCTTTTCACACCATCATTTATTTTCTCTTGGGAAGGAAAGTGCTGTTAACACACGATATTATGTTTCTGTATTACGCTGAAAGATCATCTGGGTGCCGATCCATACTCCACAATTATCCAGGTTTTGACTGAGATCAGGTGAGCATCCGTAGGAGGCTGGCGGCCGATGGGGCAAAGCTCACCTGGATGGGGGTCAGAGCCTCTATTCCGGTCCATGCCACCTCTGTTTAATGGCGCTGTCATTTACACGTCTCAGTGGACAGAATCAAAGGGTGATCTGAATTTATTCCAGGCAATTTCTCCTTTTGCTTTTCTTAATTCATGAGTATTAATATTCTTTAATAAGGATTTTTTATTTTGAGACTTTTTTTTTAGGGAGGGAGCTCTGCTTCCCTCCTTTCAGAGTGAGGAGCATTAGTGAACTCTAAGTAATGGAATGTTCTAGCAACTTTCTATAAAGAGGAGAGAGGAGAGGTTCTCGAATGACAGTGGGTGACAGTGTAATTCTAGGGTCTTGGGGAAGTAGCGTCATCCAGCGATGACGGTGCCAGTCTGATGTCCTGTCCTGCAAGCTCTCCTGTAAGGGGCAGATACTTGGCCCACAAATATCTGAGCCAGGAAACGAAGGGCAGGTGGTGCTAAGAGAGGATTCAGCAGTGTAATCACACGTGGGCTGCTGGGTCCAGCCCCGTGCTAAGTGCTCTGTACGCGTTCTCACATTTCATTCGCACACAAATCTTCTGAAGTTGGTACTATTATTATTATTCCCGCCCTTCAAGTAAGGAAGTTGATACTCGGAGTTTAAAACTGGCTCAAGTTCACAAGCAGGTAAGTGTGAGAGAAGAGATTAAAACCCATATGGCTTCCTCCCAAACATCAACTCTTGGACGGTAAGCTATATTCGCTCCTAGAATTTAATAAAGGCATCACCACGCCTTAAAATACATCTGAAAATAAATTTGTCATATTCTCTGATGGGTGTTAAGTTTCCACAGTCAAAAATTTTTGCCAAAAATTTTCAGTAGGAAGAGTGGAGAGTTATTAATAAAAAATAACAAATGTGAAAATAATAATAAACATCTGTAGAGTGTGCTTTCACAAAACAAACTTAAAGTTGTTGGAAAAGTTAAAGTTTCTGGAGCTTCTTCTAGAGAGGAGAGGTCAGCGGGGGCAGCAGGGGGAGGGATGGAGGGAGTGTTTGTATATCACTGCGGGACATCCGCCCTCCAGCCGTTCTCCATCCTAACGGGAGCCCAAGACACTCGTTGGACGGAGGGCTCTGTTTAAAAGTAAGACGTCCCTGGCACTGAGGGTGGCTGAACACTGGAATGCGTCTTTGAGGGGATTTGTGAAGTCTTTCCAGATAGGCTGTGCTTCTGCTGGTCATCAGGCCGTGGTGTCGCCCGGCCGACCACTCCCGGAGCCTGGGCCCTGGGATATTAATTCTAAGACCTGTTCTGATTTTTACAAGTGTATCAGGCACATCTGAAAACTCTCAGTTATAACAACTTGGTAAGTCTAGACGTCTGAAAACCCCAAAGGAAAAAGGGTTTCAGCATTTGATTTATTCTATTTGACTATTAAAATAAAATCAGAACTACTCCACATATAATATAGGAAAATATTATCGATAAAAACTAACATAGGAAATTAATGGGAATAAAGTTAGCATTCATGTAAACAGGCACAGGGGCAGTATTTCTGCCCTGTGCCGACGATCAATGCTGTCCATGATCAGGAGGAAGAGAGATAAACGCTTCACAATGTATACAACAAATATTTATCAGCCACTTAGGCTGGGTGAGACTCTGGTGGTCACTAGAGGAAACAGATAAGATATAGTTTCTTTCTGCACGAATGAATAAGCCAACTGTACAAACAGCAAAATACAGATTTGACTGTGTTATGGACAAGGGAAGCCCCACAGGTGCTATGGGAGATCAGAGGGGAAGAGCTGTCTAACTGAGAGGGTCCCCCAAGGTGCCCCGGGCAGCGCGGCTGCCGAAACAGAATCTACAGCTGGGGGCCCATCATTAGAGACGCTGGGTTCTCACCGCGCCGGGGGCTGGAAGTCCAAGATGTGGGCCCTGCGGATCCTGCGTCTGGGGAGGGGAGGACCTTCGTCTTGGCTCACAGGCGGCGTCTCGCAGTGTCCTCACACGGCGGGGGGTCAAGGGAGCGCTATGCGGTCTCTTACGAGGGCACAAGTCCCATTGGGGCAGGGCTTCCACCCTCATGACCCAAGCGTCTCCCAAAGGCCCCGCCTCTAACAGCATCCCCTGGAGGTTAGGTTTCAAGGTGTGCATTTTCGGGGGACACAGACGTTCTGTTCATAGCCCGGGATATTGTGGATGGTGCTGGCGTTTGAGGGGCGACTTGAGGCGATTTCAGCGGAGACGGGAAGCACGAGGGCTGCGGGAGGGCCAGGAGCTTTTCCGGCCCCTGCCTTTCAACTCCCGCCTGCAGCTGCTGACTCTGTCCCCGGCCTAGAACAGAGCCTGGCGCAATTCACGGGGTACGATCGAGTCTGTGGATGAATCGTTCGTGATTCACGCTTATAATGTGAAATAGTTTACGTAAGGGTCTCTCTGGACTGCAGGCCAGCGGCCGGCCGCTGATGGGGGCTGGGGGTGGTGGTAAGGCGGGGGAGAGCTGGGCGGTGGAAGGGCTGGAGGGCGGCGCCGGGAGCACCATCTGAGGAGCGCTAGCCTCCTCGTGGAAACCCAGAGACTCGGTTTTCAAGAAAGCAGTTCATGAATAAAGCCAAAAGATGTCTCAACTATGTACCTTTTCAATGACAATGAATGGAGTGCAAGCGCTTCTTGGAGTTTCAATAATTTAAAATATCTTCTAAACATGAACGGTCAGAGCCTGACAGCAGGGTTCAGCCGGGGAGTTCAGGCGTGTCTGTGTTACCGGTGAGTTTGCACGTGAAGGGTGAGCCTGGGCTGGGCGCCGGGCCTCCGCTGCCCTGTGTGCTTCGGACTATCTTCCCACGGGGGGCAGTTCCTTGGGAATTTCACCCAAACGGTGGTCTCTCTCTGTCTCTCTCCAGACTTCTTTATCTTTGATACGGCTCCACATTTTCCCGGTCATCCTCAAAGCACCACAGACGGTGGTGAAAGGAAAATCAAAACAGAGTTGGTGTCACTCAGAGAGTGTCTAGAAAGGAACTGGGAGGTCATGGAGGGTGACTTGTGCATGTCCCAGCCGAGGGGATCTGACCTGTTGACCTGATGAAGTCATCCAGAACCCCCGCCGGAAACGGGGTGTATTATTGGACCCCCTACCCTAAAACAACTCGTGATTCCTTAAGGCCAAATATTTCCTGAGTCAAGTCAGGGTCAGGCACAGTTCTCTCCAGGCGGCTGGTAACAACCTCGTGGCTTCTTGTCTTTCACAAGCCCATGATTTTTCCTCTTCCTTGAAACACTCTCGGGGTTACCCTGAATCTGCATCTCCCGAATTGCCATTATTAAAATAATTAAGCCCTCTTGTGATGTGCAGCCCAATCAGGGGCAGCAAAGACAAAGGTCTCCCCTTCCTGCTCCCCCCACCACCGCCCCCCAGCCCCGTGGACACAAGATTCCTGCGCCGCTGGCCTCACCTCATCCGTTGACTCTGGGCCTGGAGAGGAGGCCGCTGACAACACAGGGCGCAAATACCCCGAAGGAGCGCTCTTCTGTCTGACACTTTCCCGGGCTCCTGGGAGATGGGGTACGTCACCAAATGCCCCAAGGTTACGCGGACAAGGTAAGGACGCCGCCCCCCGCCCTGGGAGTGTTCAGGTCCCTGCGTTTGTCAATCGGAGGAGGTGGTCAGGGGTGAGTCGTCCTGTGCTGGATGGGGCGGGAGTTGTGAGCTTGCGGGGAGACGAAGGTGCCCACACTCTGCCCCCGCCACGTGTCTGATGTCTTGGTTTGTTGCTTGTTTTCTGTTTGGGGCTGGGAGTTATTAACGGTGCGGTATGATGAGGCCGGGGCAGGGGCACCTAAGTGTCCATCGATGGTGAATGGATAAAGAAAACATAATCTAACTCAACCTTCAAAAAGAAGGAAAGCCTGCCATTTGCAACAATGTGGAACGGCCTCCTTGAGCATTGGTGCTAAGTGTGATACACCAGACGCAGGCAAACACTGCGGGGTCCTACCTAGCACCACCACCCTCGGACACGCGCCTTTATGAACACTGCCAGTTGTCCCTAAACCCGAAGGCTGGGCTGAGGTTAGAAACCCTGGCAGCCAGGGGCAGGTAGAGCTTGGGTTTCCTTTACTTCAGTGGTGAGAGGCAGGCCATTTCTTCCTCCAAATCTTGCACAGATGGAAAGACCTGGCAACATCTACTGTAGTTCCTCTGCTATAAGGTAGAGTTACAAAATCCACTACCAGCCTTTTCTTCTCCCATTAGTCTAAGAAAAATCTGAAAGGTACATACACTTTAATCTCTTCCTCCACAGATATGTGTGTATATATAAATATACAGTAATTTCATTTTATATGATACTCTTAATGGAAACACTACTTTTACAAAATGAGCAGACTGATTTCCATTTTTCCAAAATAAGATACTTTATACACATCATATACATTATTCCGTGTATATATTTTGTATATAAAGTGTTATATACAGAATTCTCCATACAGAATTTTCTGAACATAAAATTATAATATGGTGGTACCTGGTATTATACCCTCTCTTCTGAATTTTCAAGAGAATTTTACATCATTATTGAGAACATCCTATACAGTATCTTGCAGGCTTCCACAGTTTGCAATAAATATACTTAGTATGAACAATTTCATTTTAAGAATTTTGAAGTGATTAGCTTCACCTGCTTGAAGTGGTAGAGACAAAAATGAAACTTCAGCAAAAGAATAAACTTCCTCTAGAGCCACTTTTAGACTTTCTACTTCTGTCATTATTACTATTATCTGTTACTGAAGTATAGTTGATTTACAATATCATGTTAGTTTCAGGTGTACAGCCCAGTAGTACAGTTTTATGTATATTGAGTATAGTCCCCTGTGCTATACAGTAGGTCCTTGTTAGTTATCTATTTTATATACAGTATAGTAGTATGTATATGTTAATCCCAACTTCCTAATTTATCTCTCCCCCCCTTTCCCCTTTCCCCTTTGGTGATCATAAGTTTGTTTTCTATGTCTGTGACTCTCTTTCTGTTTTGGAAATAAATTCATTTGTATGTTTTTTTTAGATTCCACATATAAGCTATATCATATGATGTTTGTCTTTGTCTGGCTTACTTCACTTAGTATGATAATCTCTAGGTCCATCCATGTTGCTGCCAATGGCACTATTTTATTCCTTTTTATGGCTGAGTAATATTCTATTGTGTGTGTGTGTTTATGTATATATATATATATATATACACCACATCTTTATCCATTCATCTGTCAATGGACATTTAGGTTGCTTCCATGTCTTGGCTATTGTAAATAATGCTGTAATGAACATTGGGGTGTATATATCTTTCCAAATTATGGTTTTCTCCAGATATCTGCCCAGGAGTGTGATTGCAGGATCATACGGTAGCTCTAGTTTTAGTTTTTTAAGGAACCTCCATACCGTTCTCCATATTAGCTGAACAATTACGTTCCCACCAACAGTGTAGGAGGGTTCCCTTTTCTCCACACCCTCTTCAGCATTTGTCTTTTGTAGACTTTCTAATGACGGCCATTCTGACCCCTGTGAGGTGGTATATCATTGTAGTTTTGATTTGCATTTCTCTAATAATTAGCAATTTTGAGCATCTTTCGATGTGACTTTTGGCCATCTGTATGTCTTCTTTGGAGAAATGTCTATTTAGATCTTCTATTTTTTTGATTGGGTTGTTCCACTTCTTATCATTATTGAGACTATGGTACTGTGCCTAGAAAGATTCTCAAGCATTGAAATGAAAGGTAGAAAGACCTTGTCAGCCACAAAGCTGTTGATACTGAACAGCCTTATTGATTCCAAATCCCAACCAACTGTAACGAGACTCCACAGAGTAAAGCTTGTTTCCAGTTTATTTATTCTTTAGCTAACCCTTTGAAACTCTCCATGAGAAGCTATTAATTGCATTTTTTCCCATTTTGATAGAATAGTTGAAACACCTATGGTTCATTACAAAGCAGTAATTGAATGAGTGGTTTAAAGGAAACTATGGACCCTGTAAATACATTGATCTAAACATACTTCAGCTGGATCCTAAACAGCCAGGAGTTCTTTTTCAAGTTATCGGTTTTCTAAGGTATGGCTGAAGTTGCGGGTGCGGAATAAATGCCACATATACATGCACCCACTCACACACATGCACACACACATGCTCACACACACATTTTTGTGGTTGACTTAAATTCTTCCTTCAGAATATGAGAAGCTAGAATAAATGACTGCACAAAAATACATTCATTTTAAATTATGAACTAGCTATAATTAATGTGAGAGCATTGTGTGGTGAATTGAATAAAAACCTTATTCTGTTGGAGTTACATTTTTCTCCTTTATAAGAAATCAAGGCATCATAAATCTGGAGGGTACTTAATATTTCCTCTTTAAAATATATTTCTATTCAAGGAATGAAACATGATGTTGGAAATCTTGTGTTTTGGTCCACGCTGGGATCTTCCGAATCCAGATATATGTTAGAGGGGGTGGGAGTGAAGATTAATTTTGTTTAACTTCCCATCTTCCATCCCCTAGGTAACCTGTAGAGAGAAAGAATGCATTTCTCTAGAGGGAGAGTTCCATGAGAGCAAAGCAAAGAAAGTATCAGGAAGAAATCATAAGTGCTAAAATTGGCTTATAAAAGATATATTTAAAGGCAGATTTTTACAAGATTCATATTTTATGGTAGTTTTTTTTTTTTAAAAAACTGCATTACGATAGCAGTCTTTGAACTTCTTTTTTGTTCATTGACTCCCTAGAATTTTGTAGATGTATTCCTTCACACATTTTGTACTGATAGTTCAAAGTTTTAATTATAAGTGTAAATAGTTACAACTGATGCATTTTTGGCATTTAGTATTTACATTTAAAAAACAGAACTGTGACATCACTCTTTCAAATGTATTGAATGGCATTTAAATTCCATGATTCGATACCCAGTCATCCGTTTTTAAAAATACATAAGGAAGCTCTTTTCCAATATTTGAAAATTTGCCTTTTTGCTAAAGTATAATTTTCGAGAGGTAAAACAACTCTCGTGAAGATACATAATAAAGATGGGCCAAAAATTTTATTCAACTTATTAAGAGGGAAGATACAGTGAGTCAGATATTGAGATCAGCTCAAAGAGTATTGCAGGACCGAGGTATTTAGAGGCGATTTAACATAGGAATGTTAGGGTAAGACTGCTGGGTTATACACAAAACTGGCTAACAGCCTATAGGACAGTAAAGTATATCCTTCAGCGTTGTCAGCTGTTGAGAGTGGTGATCTAGCCGGACACTCAAGGCCCACATGCTATTGTAGCAACGGGCACTGGCCACCAGCTTCATTCACCATAGGGGGGACCTGCAGGGACCGCGAGCTGGGGCGCCGCCGAACGGAGGAGGGAAGGCCGGTCAGCCCCGCGCGGCGTCCAGGTTGCGCACTGCGCTAAGGAGGTGGGTCGGGCTCCGGTGCAATGGGGTACCAGGGCTGGGCGGCAAGGCCCTCGGTGCCCCGCACCGGGCTCTCAGGGAAGTCCCCACGGGCAGGGCACACCGGCACTTCTTCCTAGAAAGCGCTGCGGCTCATGCGCGCTCAGCACAGTCCGGCCAGCGGCGCATGCGCGCACGCACCCGGCCCAGCCCGGTATCCCTCGGCCGCCGCTCTTGCCCTCGCCGCGCGGTGACGTCACCGGTGGCCGACGCGCGAGGAGCCGGGCCTCCGAACGCCACCGCCTCCCGCTCGCGCCCTCGCCGCAGGTGACGTCACTGGCCCCGACGCGCGGGGGGCGGGGCCTCGGGTGCCTCCGCCTCCCGCACCGCACCGTCGCTGACGGCGTTGTCATCGGGCCCCGACACGTGGTGACGCCATCAGGCCTCGACGCACGGTGAAGGGGCAGGGCGCGCGGGCGGAGCCTCAGCGGGGTCGGAGCTGAGAGGAGAAGGCGGGGAAAGGCGACGAACTGAGGGGGATCGGGGAGGGGCGGGAAGGTGGCGGCCAGAACATGGCGGAACAGATCCCTCTGTACCCGGTGCGCAGCGCGGCGGCCGCGGCCAGCTGCAAACGTGCGGCCTACAGCGCGGCGGGGCCCGGGCCGGGGGCCGAGCGGTCCAGCAGGTAACGACGGTGCCGCCCCACCGTTCCGCCCAGGCGCCCCTCCCCGCCCGGCCCGGTGGGGTCCGCCCAGGGCGGCCGGCTCCGGAGCCCCGCGGGTGCGCCTGACCCGGGGAGGGCGTCCACGGTCCGGGAGGTGCCCGGGCGCTGCCACGACCCCGGTGTGCCCCGGCGCCGGGCTGAGCGCAGAGGAGGAAGAGCCTCTGGTTCGGGGGGCTGCTCCCTCAAGTAGCACTGGCACCGCAGGTCGCACGGCACCGATCACGCAAGTTGTTAGTTTCCGAGACCTGTACTGTGTCACCAGAGAAATCGCGAAGATGGCAGATACAACTTCCAGTTAGTTTTAGAAATACAAATCTTGTTGGGAATCACTTTCACAAGTGTAAAGAGCAAGTGAAGACATTTCAGTTTGTTTACTAAGTGCACGTTTTACTTGAACGTGTACATACAAAGTACTTTGTGTTGACAAGAATTTTTGCTCTTAAGAATGGGAAACGGAGATTCAGAAAGGTTAAATTGTTACAGTTAGTAAGAGGTAGAATTAAACAGTGCAGACCTTTGATTTAAAATGGAAGTCTCATACCCTAGTTGGTTTTAGTTCGTAACTTATTTCTTACCCAAAGCGAAGAATACTACACTTATAAATGATAGCGTGGTTAGAAAAAGAAACTTATAGGAAGGGGAGATAATGCTTTTCAGAGTTGTTAAAATTTTATTCCTGGGCAATTGTAGAAGCAATCAGTCTTTAGTACATAGAGTGAAAAAGTACGGGTTTCAATATCCAGTTGCTTCAGGATTCCAATTTTAGAATAGTTTTTGGTTTGGGCTATTTGAGAGGCTGTAACATGTAGTCAGAACAGTACATATTATGATGCTACAGAGCTGGATTAATCTTGGTTCATTTCCGTATTAGCTAGCTGTTTGATCTTAGGTAACCATAGGCCCTAATTTCCTCTGCTGTAAAGTGGGGGGGGGGCAGTATTTTTCCTCATAGAATTGTTGAGGGTTACAGGAGAAGTTAGTAAGGTGCCCATTTTTAGTGTTTGGCCCTGAAGTGAAGTATCGTTTCCTTTCTTCCCTGATATTACCTGGAAGAGTAATTGCATAGGTAATCTTCTAAGTGGTTGATTTTAGGAGATATTATTTGAAAACGTGCCACCTATTTCACAGTCGGTTTCCATCACAGTTCACATCTGTGAGTTTTTGCCTTATATATTTTAAGGCTCAGTCATTTGGTAAATACACGTTTAGGATCTCTGTGTCTTCAGGGTGGATACTTCTTTTATTGTCAGATAGTATTTCTCTTTTTGTCTCTGGAAATTTTTTTTACTCTGGAGTCTACTTTAGTAGACTGGTGTAGCCACATCTGCTTTTTGTGGATAAATGTTTGCATGGTGTTAGCATTCAACCTATCTAAGTTGTTGAATTTGAAGTGAGTTTCTGTTGGGTCATGTTTCTCCATTATTCAATCCGTCAATCTCTGTCTTTTGATTGGTATGTTTAGGCCATTACATTTCAGGTAATTATTGATACATTAGAGTTTTTTATTAAGATTTTTTTTTTTTGATGTCTGTATTGAATTTGTTACAATATTGCTTCTATTTTATGTTTTGGTTTTTTGGCCCTGAGGCATGTGGGATCTTGGCTCCTGACCAGAGATCGAGCCCATACCCCCCGCATTGGAAGGCAAAGTCTTAACCACTGGACCGCCAAGGAAGCAAGGAAGTCCCCGATACATTAGAGTTTAAGTGTGCCACTTTATTAATCTGTTTTCTGTTTCTTTGGATTCTCATTCTTCTGTTTCTCTTCTTACTTTCCTTTTACTTGAACGCTCTTTTGATATCGCTACAGTGTTTTTTGGTGTAGGTCTTTGTATAGTTTTTATAGTGTTTGCTCTGGGTATTACAGTATATGTATGTGACTTATCACCATAGTGTATTGGTATCAGTATTTTACTATGTGGAGTGATTTGTGGAAACTTCATTTTGGTTCCTTTACCTCCCTTTTCCCCCCTGCAATTTAAATATCATGTCCTGAGTATCAGATGGTGTTATACTTTTTGTTTAAATCATCAAATATGGTTTATAAAACTTGTGATGATAAGGATAGATTATTGTATGTACCCATATTTTTGCTCTTTTTTGTTCTTCCTTCCTGATGTTCCAGGATTCTCTCTTTTTTCATTTCCTTTCTATTTCAAGACCTGCCTATAGCCCGTCTTGAGATTTCGTCTTAGAAGGTCTTTATTTCTCCTTTATTCCTGAAAGATAGTTTTATTGGATGTAGAATTCCTGGTCACTTCTTTTCTTAGTACTTGGAAACTCTTGTTCCACTTCCTTCCAGCCTTCATAGTTTCTGCTTAGAAGTCCACTGTCATTCCAGTTGGTGTTCCCTATAGGTAACTCATCATTTATGTCTGGCTGCTTTCACGTTTTGATGTATGTTGGTATGATTTCTTTGGGTTTAACTTGTTTGGTAGTCACTGAGCTTCTTGATTCTGTTGTATTTTGTTTCCCCAAATTTAGGGAGTTTTTAGCCATTATTTCTTCAAGTCCTCTTTCATTTCCACCCCTTTCTCCTCTTCTTTCTGGACTCCAGTGATACAAATGCTGGATCTTTTGTTAGTTTTACGTAATTCCTTTAGGCTCTTTTATTTCGCAGTTTCTTTTCTCTGTGTTGTTCAGACTGCGTAAATTCTATTTACTTGTTCTCAAGTTCCCTAATTCTGTTCTCTGTCATTTTCACTCTACTATAGATCCCATCCAGTGGGGTTTTGTTTCTACTATTTTATTTTTAAGTTTTATAATTTCTTTGTTTCAAGAGAATTTGAAATTGATTGTTGAAGCATACTTATGTTCGGTGCTTGAAATGCTTGTTACATAATTCCAGTATCTGAGTTCATCTTAGTTTTGGTGTCACTTGATTGTCTTTTCTAATTCCCACTGTCAGTGTTTTGGTTCTTTGTATGATGGATGGTTTTTGATTGTTTCCTGGATATTTCATCTATTGGGAGAATGTGGGCCCTGTTTATATCTTTTATTTTAGCAGATGATCACCCTGTTTAGATTTAGCACGTAGGTCCTGGCCTACCTTTGTCGGCTGTGGTTCCAGTGACAGTTTAATTCTCAGGGTTGTGATTTTTGGTGTGCTTGGTTTATGTGGTGCTACTGGAGCTCTTACTTGTCTCTACTTATGCTGCTGAGGAAAAGAAGGGATTCCCCTAGGCCCAGTGTCTTTTGGTGAGAGGTGGTTGTGTCATCCCATGTGGATGGTGAGGCTGTGTTGGCTGGGCAGTGGCTGTGGACGTGCCCCCTCCATATGTGCCCCCTGACTTTCCTGGTGTGTCTTGGTAGGAGAGGAGACTCAGCACCACTGTGGCCAGGAGGCTTTCTGTGCCCAAATCCTTTTTTCTGGTGCCCCTGGCTGCTCTGGCATCTTGGGGAAGAGGAGAGGCCATGGAGAGAAGCCATTTCCTGAGCTAGCTGCTTCAGTCGCGGGGTTGCACTTGTTGGTGCTGCTGGCCGCCCCCCAGCCTGCTGAGAGAGGGGTGCCTCAGGCTCATGGGGACACGGAGGCTTCCTGAGGCCTCTAGCCTCTTGTTGTGGCAGGGACCCTACCTGGTGCCACCTGGATGCCCTCGTGTCCCTGGGTGGGATAGGGGAGTCTCAGGCCTGTGGGGAAGGATGCCAATTCCCATGGCTACTTGTCAATCTTACCTTGCTGGTGGTGGTGGACTCTTGTTCTGCCAGGGGAGTAATGGCCTTCCTGGGCTGCCTTTTCTTGCTAGGTTGGGAGTTAGGCAATGCCGAGCCTGTGTCCTTCCTTTTGTCCGGTGGGGGCATGTGAGATGTCCTGCCACTGTGTTCCTCCAGTTCTGCATCCCAGATCAGCCCAGCTCTCTTCCTCTCACTGCTGCCTTCTTCCCACCTTCCAGAGCTCTCCTGTGGTTGGCTCTTGCTTTATTTCCAAGGTTTATAGTTGTACTTAGGTGAGACGAGCAGGGAGAAATGGATTGTGACTGGAAGTTGTGCTTCTGCATTATTTTGTGAAGTTCGGCTTTGGTTGTATTTTATCATGGTAACATTTACGAATAGTTTAAAAAGTTAGTTGGTGGTAAAAGGCTTATGATAAGATACTGTGGCCCTCACCCCTCATCTTCATTCTCCCTTATCCCAGCCTCTCATCCCACAGGCAGTTACTTTGGACTCTTCTAGCTGTTTCTTCTGGCACTTACACATCTCCGTTATTTCAGTGGCGTTATTCCTGACTTTGTCAGCATCTGAAATGACTATTTCTAAAGGCTTCCTTGATCTCAACCCCAGCCAGGATAAAATGGGATGCTCCTGCCAGGCTCCTGTAGGACTCTGTTTCCCCTCATACCACAGATTGCACTTGACTATAACTGCTTCTCTTCTCATTAGACTTTAAATTCCATGAATAGAGTGGCAGTGATGGTCAGATTTTACCCCTGTTACCTGGCCCCACAAGATGCGTAGGGAAATGTTCCCTTCTCTTTTACTTTCTGGAAGACATTGTGTAAAGTTGGTGTTACTTCTTTAAATATTTGCTATTTTCCAGTGAAACCATCTGGACGTGGCGATTTCTTTTTAGGGTGTTTTAATTTAAAATTCAGTTTCTTTAATAGTTATTGAGCTATTCAAATGACCTATTTCCTATTTGGTGAGTTTTGATAGTTTGTGCCCCATGACCAATTGGTTTGTTTCAGGTAAGTTGCCGTATTTATGTGTGTAGAGTTGTTTGTAGTAGTCCCGTATTTCCCTTTTGATGTTGTTTCATTCAGGTGTTGGTGGTTTGTGCCTTCACTTCTATTTGTTGGTCATTCCTGCTAGAGGTTTGATCTTTTCAAAGATCCATCTTTATTTTACTTATTTTTTCTATCGTTTTCTTTTTTTCAACTTCATTAATTTCTGCTCTTTATTTTTTCCTTCCTTTGCTTACATTAGGTTTATTTTTCTCTTCCTCTCATTTCTTAAGGTGAGAGCTTGGATTATTGATTAGAGACTTCTTTTTAGTATAAATGTTTAGTGCTGTAAATTTCCCTCTTGGTACTGACTTATCTGTGTCCAACAAATTCTGGTATTTTGATTTTCTCTGAGACATCCTCTTTGACCCATGGATTATTTAGAAGTGTGTTTGGAAAATTTACTGTTATCTTCCTGTTACTAATATCTAGTGTGATTCCTTTGTGATCAAAGAACACACTTTGTGTGATTTCAATTATTCTAAATTTGGTGCAGTTTGTGACTGAGGATATGGTCTGCATCAGTAAGAATTCCTGGGGCTCTTGAAAAGAAAGTGTATGGTGCTGTTGTTGGGTGAAATGTTCTGAAATGTGATTAGATCTTGTTAGTTAATGGTGTTGAGTTCTTCTCTCCTTCCTGGTTTACTGTCTAGTTGTTGTATGGGTTGTTGAGGGTGGGTAGTTGAAGTCTCTTGAGTGTAATCATGGACTTGTCTATTTCTCCTTTTAGCTTTTTCAATTTTTGCTTCACATATTTTGCAGGTCTGTTGTTCGGTGCATTTGCGTTTGGGATTGCTTTGTGTTCTTGAGGGCCTGACACTTTTATCCTTATGTAATTTCCCTGTCTGTCTCTAGTAATTTTATTGCTCTGAAGTTTACTTTTTTTTTTTTTTTTTTGCGTTACGCGGGCCTCTCACTGTTGTGGCCTCTCCCGTTGAGGAGCACAGGCTCCGGATGCACAGGCTCAGCAGCCATGGCTCACGGGCCCAGCCGCTCCACAGCATGTGGGATCTTCCCGGACTGGAGCATGAACCCGTGTCCCCTGCATCGGCAGGCGGACTCCCAACCACTGCGCCACCAGGGAAGCCCTGCTTTCTTTTGATTTATGTTGGCCTGGCGTATAATTTTCCATCCTTTTAAATTCAACCTACTTATATTTCAAGTGAGTTTCTTTTAGTGTGTGTATGGTTGGTTTATATTTTTTATCCACTCTGCCGATCTGTGTCTTAGAGTTGATGTATTTAGAACATTTACATTCATTGTAGTGATGGTTAGTTAGTGCTTACATCTGCCATTTTACTTTTTGTTTTCTGTGTTTTTTGTTTCTCTGTTTTCTTTTTCCTGATTTCTTGTGGGTTACTTTGAACACTTTTTAGAATTCCATTTTGGTTTACTTATGGTGTTTTATGTTGGATCTTCTCTTTGTATAAATACTATTTAGCAGTTCTAGATATTATATTATACATACATAACTCATCACAGTATACTTGTGTTGATATTTTATCAATTTGAGTAAAGTGTATAATTCTTACCATACATCCTTTTATTCTCCCCTATTAGAAATGTAATTATGGGCATACCTTGTTTTATTGTGCTTTGCATTATTGTGTTTTTTACAAATTGAAGGTTTGTGGCAACGCTGCATTGTTAGATGATGGTTAGCATTTTTAAGTAATAAAGTATTTTTCAATTAAGACACGTATTTTTTTTTTTTTACACATATTGCTGTTGCACAGTTAATAGACTACAGTACATTGTAAACGTAACTTTTATAGGCACCAGAAGACCAAAAATTCATGTGACTCACTTTATTGCCATATTTGCTTCATTGCAGTGGTCTGGAACCGAACCCACAATAACTCTGAGGTATGCTTGTGTCTTGTAAAATTATATGTAAATTTTACATATGTAAAAGTACTTAAATATTTCCCTTACATACAATTAGAATTGCACATCAGACAGTGTTATAATTTTTGCTTCATCTCTCAAACATAATTTAGAAAACTCGAGAGGAGAAGGATGGTCTGTTATACTGACCCATATTTTTGCTATTTCTGTTGTTCTTTTATTTCCTGATGTACCGAAATTCTTTATTTCATTGTTTCTGTTCTGCTTTAAGAATTCCTTAGCTATACTTTGAGGGTAGGTCTGCTGGAAACAAATCTTTTAGTTTTACTTCATCTGAGGATGTCTTATTTCCCCTTCATTCCTAAAGGATATTTTCACGAGATATACAATTTGGGGTCGAGCACTTGAAAAATGTTATGTCACTTCTTTTTGGCCTGCATGATTCTTGATGAGAAATCTGATGTCATTTGAATGATTTTTCCTTTGTAGGTAAGATATCATTTCTCACTACTTTCAAACTCTGTCTTTAGTTTTCAGTAGTTTGATTATTATGGGCCTTAGCGTAGATTTCTTTGAGTTTATACTGTTTCACTTAGTTTCTTGAATCTTTTGTCAAATAGTTTTCAGCCTTTATTTGTTTGAATACTTATGTTTGGGACCTTCTTTTTTCTCTTCTTCTGTTACTCTAGTGACACCTTGTGAGATCTTTTCTTTTAGTCCCATGTGGTCATGAGTTCTGTTCATTTGTTTTAAGTCTGTTTTCTGTTCAGATTGGGTGATTTCTGTTGTTCTGTCTTCAAGTTCATTGATTTTTCCTCTGTCTCCTGCATTGTGCTGCTGAGCCTGTCCATTCAGTTTTTAAGTCTCTGCTATTTTTTTTCTCGTTTCAAAATTTCCAGTTGATACTAATTTATATTAGCTGTTTCTTTGCTGAGTCGTTCTATTCTTTTGCATATGCTTCAACATGTTTGTATTGCCTGTTGAAACATTTTTATGATGAATGTTTTAAAACCCTTGTCAGATAATTGCAACATCTGTATCATTTTGATGTTAACATCTCTTGATTCTCTTTTCTCATTCAATTTGAGGTTTTTTGGTTTTTGGTGTAATGAGTGATTTTTGCTTGTATCCTGGACATTTTGGTGTTATGCTATGGGGCTGTGGACCTTATTTAAGTCTTCTGTTTTATCAGTCTCTTTTAAAAAGAGACTCATGCTGAGAACAGATGCCTGTTGTCTGATTATCTCTAAAATATTAGTACGTTTCTTAGTAGAGGCAACACAATTTTTTTTTAGTGTTAGTTTTCTCATTGAGTGTCTACATACAATTTTCTCTGAATCTTAAAAATTTTACAATTATCATGATGATAAAAAAATATTTTACAATTTGTAAAGATGAAACTTTTCCTTTGCTGTGATGGTTTGCAATTGAAAGCTTTTTTAAAGTACAGAATGATTAGTAAGATAGCATTTATCCAAGTACCCAGGCCCAGGATTCCTTGGAATCAGAGACATAGTCTTAAAATTTATAGAATTAATTTCCTTTACGGGGGCTGTAGTTCGCACACGTTTGCGACATTCTTCACACTTGCCAGCATGGAAATGTCTCACTTAATTTTCTAAACCGACAGTGTCAGCATGAAGATAGAGTTGGTGATTGGGATAGCACATTCTGGGCAACTGGAGTGTGTGTCCTGGGCTAACTGGCCTGCTCATCTGTAAATTTCTAGACTGACATTTACATATATTAGATATCGCACCATTAACTCTGATTCAGAAGTTTGTCTCCATTTATGTATAGCATTAGTGTAACTTCTTATTTGAGAAGGTGGTATTCTCATCTCTTACAGAACATTGTGTAAGAGGAGTCAGTAACTCCAAGGTTACTGCATAAACAGTGTGTGGCCGGGGGCCTCAGCTCGAGGGACTGCCTGACCCTTGTCCCTGTTGCTTGTCTTTGCTGCTGATGTCAAGGCATGCTGCTCTGGTGCTGTTCCTTTAAATTTTTTTTTTTTTTTAAACTATTCCCTTGTTCATCTCCTCTGCTGCTGTAGGAAGGAAGGAGTTCCAATTTTTCAGAAGTTCATACAGTTTTGCTGCTCATTAATGACTCATCAGTGACACAGTTGAACTTGGAAGCTCTATTGATGAAGAAAATATGCACATTTCTCTATAGCATTTTGTCGCTTTGTTTTTCTGCGTTACTTACATGTAGGCAAAGAGGGAGTGTTTATTTTTCTTAAAGAAGGTTTAAGCATTAGGCATATTTTAAATGTTTTTCTCCCTTTAATATCAGTTGACTCTCAGAAATGTTTCTCATCAAAGTGGAAACAATAAGGCTGTTGGATACTTAAGATAAAAATGTGAGTTTAAGATAGTTATTGTATTGACCTACTTTTACTTAGATACATGTAAATTATTCGTCTTCCAGTACTTGAATGTTTTGTTGAAAGTTCCTAATTTTTTTAAACCTTTGGCAGCAGCTAAGATAGCTGTCTTCAGTTCTTACCGTGGCGGTACTCTTGGGTTCAGTATCATCCATTCTGTCGTCTTTGTTCACATTGTTGTTACTCATTTTAAAAATATGTTTCCAGAATTATACTTAATTGCTGGAAACGTTGATCTTTCTTGAGTGACAAACCAATTAAGTGTGTATGACACCAGGCAACAAAGACACTTAATATTCTCTGCTTATCCTGTCTCTGAAAAATCCATTATTCATCATCTTATTGTTTTTAAATACTGAGGTAAAATTTTCAATACAATAGGAAAATTGCTTTGGAAGTGGAATAAATTGCTTGCCAGTTCAAAGTCTCCATTTCTGAAGTTGAGGTTACTAAACATGATGTTGCTTATATTCATTATCTTTCAGACTCATTGTACTGCTTTTCTAGCATTAAACTTGATAAGATTGTGACTTTTGCTAAAAAACAACACAACGGCTAAAAGAGCTTAATGAAAAAGACTAAAAATCTCATTTTGTATACTATGTTATAATATATTTAAGTGTTTTTTGAATTTTAATTGCATTTTGTATAAATATTCATTTTCTAGTTGACTGTTTTAAAAGAAGTAATCTACACAGAAGTAAGAAAAAAGGAATTTTTGAGAGGAAAAATATTAGTTCTGTTTTAGATTTTATGTAATTTTTTGCCTGAACCATCTCAGATGATAGGTCACTTGCTGTAGGGATGTTCGGTGATGGTATCAGTAGTAATTGCAGTTGTTTGTAGAAGATTACATGGAGAGATTAAAACGAGTATCCCTTTGATCAGTGGAGTAAGGTGTTCAAAAGAGAGGTGAAAATAGTGACTGCTCCTTCTCCTGACATATGCTTTCAGCTAGAGGTCTTCTGCTCTCTTGCTTTTAGTGATGATATGGTATTCCATCATGTATTAAAAGCAACTCTGATCATTGATAATGAGGTTTTTCCAGGCTTTTGGGGTGCACAGCACGGTGATCATTATCTTTGTAGATATATCTTGTATATATTTTTAATTTTATGAGATAATAGAACCTGTGCGTTAAAGTTTAATTGCATTACCAAAAAAAAAAAAAAAAAAAAAAGGCTTTCGATGCATCTTCACAAATTAGTCTCCCAAAAGTTGTTCACATTCTTACCAGCAATAAGAGTCCCTGGTTATCCGAGACTGTTGTCCATGCCAAATGTTAAGAATTATTTTTTCAGTTGTTTTAATTTGCATGTTTTAAGCGTCCTTTTTGAAAACAAAAATTGTTCCCAGGCTTAAAGCCTTCCACTGCCTTCCCCGCCTTCCACTGCCTTCCCCGCCTTCCACTTTGAATTCGCATGGCGCTCTTCCTTTTGGCCTTCCAGTCTGTGGGGCTGGCCCCGCTGCGTCTGCAGCTGCATTTGCCGCAGCTCCGCCCGGCTCGCTCCCTCCAGGCACGCTGGCTGTCTCCCCTCCTGCAGCCCTCCAGGCTCTGCAGCCCCTTCTAGGTCTTCCTAGACCTTGGTGTGCTTGGCTGCTTTTCGTCCAGGTGTCGCTTCTTGAGACTCAGGCTCCTGGACAATCTGAGGAAGACCCCTCCTGTCACTTCTGGTCTCATCATCCCCTTTATTGTCTTCCTAGCACTTTCCCCTTTGAAAATAGTTCACGTCTTGTTTTTGTCCTGTTAGTACCTAAGCTGTGTATGAGCAAGGGCTTCGTGTGCCTCTTTGCTTCTGTACCCGCAGGGACAGCGCTAGCATGTAGTAGACGCTCAAGTGTTTGTCGTAAGGTCCTAATGTGGTGGAGTGTAATTTTCTAAGTATAGCTGTATTTCTTCCTTTGTGAATTGTCTTTGTTCATGTGTCATTCAAAGTGTTTGCTTTTTTATTGATTTTTATTGATTTGTGAGAACTACTTATAAAGAATCATTTTTTCTGTCACGTGCTGCATATTTTCCCCCATTTTCTCATTTGCTTTAAAGTTTTCTTCTTTGATGATGCAGCATACAGACCTCCAGAGTGCCTGGCCATAGTAAGGACTCAGTAAACTTTAGCCGTCCATTTTCCCGGGCTCCTTCGTCTAAGACGCCTGCAGGAGTTCTTTTTCATTCTGGTTTATTGTCTGATTGACAAGCCTGTTCCCCAAATGATGGATCTCTTGAGTAAACTTGCCCCGTGCGTAAGGGTGCAGCACACTGACTGTGGCAGCCAGCAGGAGCACGAGGAGAAAGGGCCCCGTGCTCAGTGCAGGGAAAGCCGTGTTGCAGGAATTAGCTCGCGCGCTGGGGGTGTGGGTAGTGATGAGGGGATATCCGTCTTCCCGTGGTTACTTGGCTGCGGGGGAGCAGGGTGTCATCAACAATAAGTACAGAATCTGTTCTTTTTTAAAGAATTGTGGTAAAGTATGCGTAACATAAGAAATACCATCTTAACCGTTTTTAAGTGCACAGTAAATGGCGTTAAGTGCGTTACCGTTGTTGTGTAACCGCCACCGCCATCTACCCACAGAACTTCCATCTTCCCAAACTGAAACTCTGTGCCTCTTAGACACTGACTTCCACCGTCCCCCACTGCCCGCTCACCTGTCTTCCTCCTGTCTCTGGAGTTGACTGCTCTTGGGACCTCATGTAAGTGGAGTCATTCAGTGTTTGTCTTCTCGTGTCCGGCTTATTTCACTGAGCATAATGTCCAAAAGGTTCTCGTTGTAGCTTGTATCAATTTTCTTCCTTTTCATGGCTGAATGATAGATATCCCATTGTATGTATGGTCCGCGTTTGTCTATGGACATTTGAGTTTTTGTTCTTTCTTATAGTATGGTTTTCTGTGTTAATTGTCTAAACATGGGAATTAAATGAATATACGTGACGTGCCTAGATTACTGCCTGAGAGTCTGAGCTCTCAGTAACTGTTCAGTGCTGGTTTCCTCTCCTTTAGATCAGCAGCATTGTCCCTTCAACAGTGCATTAGTAATCAGCAGGGTAGTGGGAGGGACAGGTTGGTGGCTCCTTCACTGAGTCTTCTGTTTTCAGCACAGCCTCCCTTCCCCAGAGGAGGGGAGGGCTGGTTGCCTAGTTGGGTGGGAGGGGGGCTGCAGTGTAAGGATCCAGATGTTTCTTTCAGAGCTTTCAGTCGGTTCTTATTTCAGCGTCCCTTCAGAGCGCTCCCAGAGGCACCCAGCGCTGCCGGTCTTCAGCCCTGCTAGGGTCCTGAGGTTCCAGTCCCTTGCTTCTCTGGATTCTTCACTGCTGGCTTCAGACTCCATTTTCATGGTTCTGCTTAGTTGTTTACCATCCACACATCTGCTTCCCCAGCTTCTTACATTTTGTTATCTCCTCTTTTGTTTTCTGTTCTTGCAGATTGACGCTTTTTAAAAAAAGCAATATTTTGCAAATTGAAAGTAGATTATGTATTTAATCTTCCATGAAAGATTAAACATGAAACATTTTAATCTTGAAACATGAAACAAGAAGCATGAAACATTTTTTCATTTTACACGTATCTGTCTGATTCGTTCTTCTCTTTCAGAAGACTGGTTTTCTGGTTTCTTACTCTACGTACTGGCATAGACCTCCAACAGCTCCTATCACAGGAGATAGTAGCTTTAGTTATCGAGAGAGACTGCCGCCTTTTTCTCAGCTCCAGTCGCAGAATTTTCCTGGACAGCTGTGGCTTAGCTTGGTTGGCCGCCTGTCCCCGACCAACCACAGGAGGGTTTGAGGGTCCCAGGCAGCTACACAGCAGCCCTTCCTGGGTGGTGGGCGGAGTGGGCCAGGTTCCTAAGGAAAGAGGAGCTGGTGACCTCCCAGCTCCTGCCTGCCCTTGGCAGGCCAACTCCGTTTATAGCAGCTGCCTGCGTTGTATTTCAGAGACCGCAGACTGAAAATGAATAAAAGCAGACTCAAGATTCTCCCTCTGCTGCCAGAAGCCTGCTTCTGCTAGTGTTTTCTGTCCTACTGAGCGGCACTGCCGTCCTTCCCGTACAGGCCGGTCATCCTTAGGCTCTTGTGTCCTCTGAGTTCACAGTCAAACATCACCTGTCTGTGTGCTCTAGCTCTTAAATGCCCCGAATCTACCCACTTCTCTCCTGTTTCCTCCAGCTCCTTTGTTCAAGCACTGTCTGTCTCTGTCCTGGACTCTTGCAGCGGCCTCCTAATTGGCTCCAGCTCTGCCTCGACCAGTTCTCCAGGGCAGCCAGAGTGCAGAGCGAATCTCATGTTTGCCTCTCACCTGAAATGGTTGTCTTTCCTGTGATTTGCAAGGGCCTCCACTGCCAAGTTCCTTCTGCCTTTCTGGGCTCGCAAGAGGCCCTGATCTTACGTCTGCACGGGCCACCCCTGCTGCCCCTTATCTTCTGAACTGCGTCCAGCTAAATTGAATTTTCCGTACGAGAGGGGAGCAGCCTCGGCCATAGCTCATAGGTGGTGTAGGGCCCGTGTGACACCAAGGTGCTCTCCTTCCCTTAAATGAGTAAATGTACCCGCCCCAGTCTGATAAGGCTGAGGTAAACTGCTTCTCGTGTTTTTGGTATCTCTCATAGCTCTCATATTGGTGGGAGTTTAAATTTGCAGTTTGGCAATATGTATCGAGTGTTTTACAGCTTATGACTTTACATAACAATTCTAGTCCTGGGAATCTCTGAAAGAATTCATCTAAAATATGGGAGAAGTGCTATGCACAGATATATTCACTGAAATATTTTTTAATGGGGAGTTATAAATGTCTTCCCTGTAGGGGATAACTGAGTAACCTGGTAAATCCTTTCGCTGGACTATTTTTTAGTTACCAAATGTTGAGAAGACGGTAGAGAAACTTAGGTGGGAGGTTGACATTGGCCTTCACGTCCAAGGACTTTTTTCCATCGCTGAATTCCATTTGGGCTTGGGTTCTTGACAGCTAGGCCCTTATTTTAAGAATAAAGTCTCATGAAGACAGGCTTTGGGAATCTTGCCTGCTGACCTTTTCACAGAATCCTGGTAGGCAGAGTGGTACATGGCACCGTTGCCACACACTCACATGTGCACTGGCACACCCAGGCACCCACCCACCCGTGCACAGGCCACACACACGTGCACACACACACTTCCCTGAAGGATTCTAAAAAGATAGCTAACTGCAGATACAAAGCTTGTTATAAACTGTAGGAGATGCATTTTACTAAAGTTCAGAGCAGAATGGAAGTTCTGCTAGTGCTGTTGGATATTCTCGATTCTCTGGAGTAGCACCCGTCATCGTCCGCCCTTCCGTAGGCCTTCATCTCCAAAGCGTTGGCTCTCGAGAGTGACAGGAGATCTAGAGAAAGAAGATAGTAATGATGGAGAAAACGACAAGTGTCCAGGTGACCACAGGTCTCAGAGGCAGTGGCAGGAGAAAAGATGGAGAAGCTGTAGATAGAAGTAATGGAGAGTGGACATCTATTCTAGTCTTAAATTTTTTTCCCTTGAGTATAGTCTCCCCAGTTGCTCATTATAAGTTATTTCAAGCATACAGAAACATCAAGAGAATGGTCTTTTATGTAGATACAACAGCTACACATGGAAGGCTGCTTGGAGGGTTCCGCTCACGGCATGGTAACGGCAGCTTCCTTGGACAACCTTTCCTTTCCTGCTTACCTTGGTTAAGTTTTTTGCAAAGGAAAGTAGCATTACTGTGCAGTGTTATTTGTAATGCTTTGCTTCCCCTGAAGACAGCTTAGTACGAGGGAAAAAGAAAAGTGTGATTAGTAGAATTGGGCCAGCTCTTGCCCTAAGCCAGACCCGTATCATATACAGAAGACTGCTTGGC
This sequence comes from Stenella coeruleoalba, assembly GCF_951394435.1. Taxonomy (NCBI): domain Eukaryota; kingdom Metazoa; phylum Chordata; class Mammalia; order Artiodactyla; family Delphinidae; genus Stenella; species Stenella coeruleoalba. The sequence goes on along the minus strand of NC_137160.1, from coordinate 1,467,380 downwards.
CTGCCTCAGTGCTCTGTTCTTTCCTTTATCCAGGTACCAGCTGGAAGATGAGTCTGCCCATTTGGATGAAATGCCATTAATGATGTCTGAAGAAGGCTTTGAGAATGATGAAAGTGATTACCACAAATTACCACGAGCTAGGATCCTGCGAAGAAAGAGAGGCCTAGAGTGGTTTGTCTGTGGAGGATGGAAGTTCCTCTGTACCAGGTTTGTTCTCCATTGCTGCCAAACCTACACACCAAGGTTACACAGTTATTTATAAGCTTAGCTTCTAAACACATTTGTTTCTATATCAAACTAAAGAAGCCACTCTCTAAATGACATCATGGAGAGTATTAATAACCTTAGTCAAAACCAAACAGTGCTAATCCCAAAGGGACAGAAAGCCAAATTCACTTTTTTGTGAGATGTTTTAATGTTTAAAAGATGGAGAAAATTAGTGATTTTGTAATTACTGCATGGTAGAATTAATTCTGGTCACTGTACTGACATTTATAAACTGTGTTCCTTTCTGTTCCGTCTGTGACTATAGAGGCGTCCCTTGGTATCTGTGGAGGATTGGTTCTGAGACCCAAATCAGTGGATGCTCAAGTCCCTTTATTTTTTCAGTTATACGTATATATATATTTTTTCAGATTCTTTTCTATTGTACGTTATTACAAGATATTGAATATAGTTCCCTGTGCTATACAGTTGGTCCTTGTTGTTTATCTATTTTGTATATAGTAGTGTGTATACGTTAATCCCAGACTCCTAATCTACCCCCCCACCCTGCCCTCCCTGCTATCCCCATTGGTAACCGTAAGTTTTTTTTCTATGTCTGTTTCTGTTTTGTAAATAAGTTCATTTGTGTCATTTTTTACTTTCTACATATAAGCAATATCACATGATATTTATCTTTTCTCTGACGGACTCGCTTCACTTAATATGATAATCTCTAGGTACATCCATGTTGCTGCAAATGGCATTATTTCGTTTCTTTTTTATGGCTGAGTAATATTCCATTGTATATCTGTACCACATGTTCTTTATCCATTCCTCTGTCGATGGGCATTTAGGTTGCTTCCAGGTCTGGGTTATTGTAAATAATGCTGCAGTGAACATTGGGGTGCATGTACCTTTTTGATTTATGGTTTTCTCCGGATATATGCCCGGGAGTGGGATTGCTGGATCACGTGGTAACTCTACTTTTAGTTTTTTCAGGAACCTCCATACCATTCTCCATAGTTGGAGTTGTAAATTGGCTGTACCAATTTACATTCTCACCAACAGTATAGGAGGGTTCCTTTTTCTCCACACCCACTCTAACATTTATCATTTGTAGACTTTTTAATGGTGGCCATTCTGACTGGTGTGAGGTGATACCTTATGTAACTCTGTCATGTACTGGATTGGTCTAAGACAGATAGTTCTGTCAGATCCAGAAGCAGGATCTGGACATGTAGGTTTGAGAGTTGTTGTTACTGTAGTGATAGTGGAAACCACCCGGAAGGATGACATTCCTAAAATGGCAGCGGTGTGGTAGAGGTCTGTGAAGGAAGAAGGAAAGGGACCCTTTGGGGAAAAGGACAGTGTTGGAAAGGAAGGCTAATAATCCTTTTCTTAGGCAGCAGAAAAAATAGGGGAGCAAGTGTGAAATAGTGTTGGAGAGGATGACTTTTATCTTAACCTCAGTTGGGAACATTAGTTCATTTAAGTGAGGAGGTGTCTGGGATACACATGAGGACTAAAAAAATGACAAAATTGGTCCTGCCTTGGTAGAGGTCATCAGTAATCACACATCTGTATTGAACCCAGCATAATTTTATTACTGTTTGTCCATCAAGGAGAAACGTGAGCCATTACAGAACCAGCTGTGGAAGCAAGGGTGTGGGCAGTTACGGTGGGAATGGTGGCCAGTGTTGTGAGTTGAAGAGACGGCTGCGGCAGAGGAGCTTTGGGCGGTGCCGCAATTGCAGTTTGATGGATGTGTGGTGTGTGTTTTCCATTAGTGTGGGGTGGAAGAAAGAGTGGGATCAGACCCAGTGGTGCTGTTTGAGATGAGCATTCTCACTGCTGTTTACAGCCGAGAACTAGAAGAGGCCCTCTCCTGATAGCTAAGGGCCAAGCTCGAAGTTGAGCCAGAGTCTGACTTGACTCGCCAAAGCCTTTCCTTGCTCTTCGCTCCGCGGACTGGGAAAAGTGCTAGGACGAGGAGGTGTGCCCCAAATGCGATAGGTCCTGATTTGCACTCTTCAAGCAGATAAGTGCCTGGTCTCACCCTCCTAAAGGGAACCTGACGTGAAGATCAGTGGGACTGAGAAGGCTGAGAATCTTACCTACTGTGCACGGAGGATCCCTGCATGACAGAGTTGCTAGAAACTGGGGACGTGGGAGTGGGTACTGATGGACCTGAAACTTTAAGGTCATAGTCTCGTGCGCATGGTGTGGACTTCAAGAGGGCAGGCCATGTGTTGGAAGTGATACTTATCCATACCAGTGAAACGGTTGCCAAGAACTGTGGACATTGTTGAAGGCCGAGTGCCTTGTTGAATTAATTATTTTTGGTCTTTTACAGGATTTTGTTTTTACCAAATGGAACATAGCCAAGTTTTTGATTTCATTTGTAATATTCCTTTTCTTAAGGAAGATATTAAGAATATATTTGAAAATCTAGGTGTTAGTGGCAAAAACTAACATGTTTTGGGGATATTAAAACAGCTCAGTAATATATACTCGACATGTATATATAGTCTTTATCTTAGTGAATGGTGATCATGTGGGCAGAGCTGACCGAACCATCGTGGTGGCTTCACTCACGAGTGTCTCTTTCCATGTGGACGAGAGTGACCTGAGACATGGCCACACTTCGTGTTCAGTGTGCATCCACTACACCAGGAAATTAAAACTGCACCTTACAGAACAAACTGTACAGTTAGCAACTTAGATGGGTCTTATTTTCTTTATTATAAATTTCCAGTTTTGAATATTTGCTAACCTTTTTATTTTCTAAATACCAGGCATTATAAAAGTCAGTGTTATTAAGGTTATTAGGCGAAGGATCAAAGAGTAGAAGATATATAAAATTACTTAGTTTAATTGCAGAAGAAAACGTCAGTGAATATTGTAGTAAAGATAGATAGCAAATGATATTAATGAGTTGCAGATATTTCATTGTATTTTTATTTGTAGATTCTGTGAGTAGTCAGGTTTATTTTTAAATTATTCTTCTTCTGGGATTGAGTAGGCTTTAATTTCTTCATGGCTTAAGACCTGCCTTCTCATTTTTATTATTTGGCAAAAATTCCAACTCTGAAAAATTTGACTCTGGAAAAACTTTTTCTGTAATCTGTCTTCTAAACCTTTGGGTGTCCTCCACGTGGGTTACCGTGATGCACACCGGTATGTAGTTCTGGGGGACAGTAATGCCTTTCTCACGAGGTTTACATTTCACTTGCTATCAAAAATCACTTTGTCCCCATGAAAGTGGAACCCTTGAATGGCATTTCCATATGAAGGGGGGTATCAAATGCTAGGATTGTTCCCGGTCCTAAATGGCCTCTACACTTTCAGTTAATCGGCAACACGTTTGGAGTGCAGAAGCATGGGAAAATGCTGATCTCTTGAGAGGACATGAGTGCTGTGTTGCTTTTGGCTTGGTAACCAAAGGTACCTGTTGGATATAATTATTTATTTATTTATTTATTTGGGAAGGAGGCTTTCTAAATTTTGGAAGTTATTTAATTATGGCCCCTTAAAATTTTACAAGACAGGATCTTGGCATATAAAGATGTGCTTTATTGAGTATTGGAGTACTACCTTGATTGTAGAGGCATTTGCAAAAACTTACTAATCCTAAAATGTTTTAAGAAAAAAGTATAGTTTGTACACTATTGGATTTAGTTTCAATTTGCCTCGACAGTGTGAGGCGATTTACATATAAATGGGAAAGTGTCTTCTGAATACAGAGTAACTGAGGAAACGTGCAGTGCGCATAGAAATGTTCCTGGGTAAAGCTTCTGGTTTCTTTCTTCCAGGGACTCCTCTGCATCTCCTTCTCACTTACCGGTATTTACCAGTATGTTTTACTCTCATTACTTTGCCTTCAAAAATTGCCCATAGTTTTACTTTCTCCCTTAGCTCTACAGCTCTATAAGGCTTACTTACACGTATTTTTTTGGTTACAAGTATTTTCTTTATGTGGGGGGTTTGTCTTCTCTTTCTGGTCATATTTTCTGTCTGCATAATCCAGTGGCAATGCTGGCAGAGCCCCAGGCTTTTAAAACTTCGAGACTGTGTATTCATTTAATATTGTGGAATAGCGGGTGGTTTAATAGTGGCTCCCTAACCACTGCTTGATTCTGTCTTTGCATGAAGAAATAATAATAAGATTTTAATTTGGTAATAGTAGTAGCAAAGTGTTATGAATAATTTAATTACATTTTGGAAGTCTAGGAATCTTAGTTTTTTCTATACAGTGTTATAGAGAAAAACTGAACTGTTGAGTATGTGTTTTTAGCCCCTCGTATTTAATTTAGTTTCTGGAGTATGAAGCTTTGAAAGTTAATGGGATGTTAGTTTCATGTGCTGCTGACAGTGGTGTAGATGTTGAGGTTTTTATTCTAGCGAATGTTTACAGTGTCATGTGATGAAGACAGTGGTTTTGCATTTATAGAGCTTTTTGCCTGTAGAATATGCCGATACCAGCCTAAACTCTGGAAAATCCACATTTCCTAAGTTTTATTTATATTTTTTCAAACACTGAGCTTTGGCTATCCTCCGTTTCATCTTAAGACTTGTCTGACTTTTGCACATTAAACCATTAGATTAGATAATTATGTGTTTCAGGAGAAAAATTCATATCTGAATACATTCCTGGAGGATTTTTGCTGTATTTGAAATGCTGAAGGAAGTGTGCACATGAGGACTGCTGTCCTAGCTGTCGTGCTTGCCTGAAGAGTGCTTTGTGTGTACCAGCCCTGCTCCAGCGCTTCCCTGGGATGCTGAGAATATTCTAGATCTGTGACGTCCAATATGGTAGCCACTGGACAAGGTGGCTGTTGAGTCCTTGAAAGGTGGATAGGGTGACTGAGGAACTGGACTTTTTATTTTACTTAACATTAATTAATTCCCACTAAAATAGCCACATGTGGCCAATGGATGCTTTATTGGACAGTAACTTTTTGTGCCAATTAGTGTTATAAGTTTGGAGACATTCTGAATGTGACAGCGAGAGGCAGCACAGTGACAGCAGAGCTCTGAGTGCTTTCCCTGTGGCAGGCATTGTGCCAGGAGCTCAGAGCGTGTCACCTGTAACCTCATCAGCGCTTCTGCGGATGAGGAAACAAAGACTTAGACCAGGGGACCACCCCAGTGCCACTTGCTGGGAGTTGTTTCCAAAAGCACGACCTTAAAGTCCACATTTTCCCCATGGAGTCCTGTGGCCTGCTCATGCGTTTTTCATTTATTTCCATCGTCTGTTGAATGGCTGCCGTACTGTGTGCTGTGCTAAGCACAGGCCGTCTGTGAAGATGAGCAGGCGCCGGCCTGCCTGTTGTCCTCGCGGCAGGAGGAACACGGGGTTGAGTGGGGACTGAGGTCCGGGCTGTGTGTCAGCCCTGCCCAGCTGTTGTGCGTACATCGCTCACTGACCTCTGTGGCCTCCGGTTTTCCCTTGTGTACCGTGTGGGAGTTTGTCGTCTGTGAGTGTGGTTGCGGGGGTCTGAGACGAGGAGTTGGTGTTGTAACTGGACAGAGGTGGGCAGTGTGCGCCCTCCCTCCCGGCTGCGGGGAGGTGCCCCAAGGAGAGGCGCGGGTCCGGCAATTTGGTTCCGTGTGGGTGTTGGTGAGGGAGCTTGGGCTGGAGGCAATCCAGGTCCTACTGTAAAAGCAACAGGAAGGTGAGAAATAGTAGTTTGAAGCTTATTATATTTTATTTGAAGCCTTATTTAATTTTTGTCTCATACAAGCATAAACAAGATAAAATATTACCAATATTGACTGAGATCTACTTGACCAGTCCCCTTTCCCCCACCAACAAACAGTAAGGATGGGAATACTTATTTTGACAGTCTTAAATCGTTTAGTAATACTGTGATTTATAACTGTTGGGGATTTAAAAGTATGCTTTATGCGTGGAGATGCTCTCCGTTCTGATTTATTTTTTAAAACGTGATGGCAAGCAGTGATAAGAAATTTCTGCTCTTGGAGAGTTGGGTCTTCTTTGCTCCAATTGAAGCAGAAGACGGGGTGCGGAGAATGTTTTAGAGCTGATCTGCTTGGTATGCATTTGGCGTTCCTGGACCCCCCATGGGGTAGCTCCTCAGGACGGCAGAGCCTGACACTCCTGCGGGCGATGAGCTGTGCCCACGCCAGGAGGACTCGGCAGTTTTCAAAGGGCAAAGCCCTGTCCTTCCAGGATGAAGGTTTTCTGAGCACAGCCAAGAACTAGGTGGATACTTAATAGGGATATACTGATTTCAGTTTAAACACATAATGTATTCTCTCATACGGGGTGCTGCTGTGGGTGATTTATGAAGTAACACATCTGAGTGTGTTAAAGGGAAGAAAGACATGCAGTGAATTTGACACATAGTCCTGAGGGGTCAGCCTCATCTTATAGTCACACCTTCTAAGGCTGTCATTATCCTGCAGGATTTCAGGTTAACTCTTGAGCTTGCTTTGTCCCAGGTGAAGTTAGGAATTTCTGCCTTATCCTTCTGGCTTGCAGTTCTAGCCTTGGCTACGTTCAGAAGATGACGTTTAATAACTTCCCTTCCCTTATTAAACCTCTCGGAGTCTTTCTCTGCATTTTGGAAATTTTAATTAAACTGAATTGTTAATACTGAATTTTAAATTCAGGATTATTTTATGCTTAATAGAGGTGAATTTGATACCTTTTCATCATTTTCTGAAGTATTTTAAGAAAAGTTATCCCACTAGAAACTTTATACTCTCTATTCAAATATGGTGGTTTGGATGTCCAGGAAGAAGAGTTTGTGCTCCTGGAACCCTGAGCAGGGTTGGAGCAGGGTAGATTTAGATTAAAATCTTCGTTGCATAGATGAAGGTAGCCACATGGAAATACAATCAAGCTTTTAAGCCATTAGAATAGTCCATTAAACATTGGTATCCTTTCTAAATACTGAATTGAGCCATACGTCTTAGTTTTATATTAACGCGATCACTTAAAGGAGGAAAAAAGTGACTACTTAAGACAAGGGGGTGGGTCACATCCTAGTTAATTGACGTCTGAGAGCCTTTATCACTGAATCACCAAGTGGTGTATTGAGAATTACCCATAACATATGGCGATTCTTTTCTCAGCATGTAAAGCATTGACTGCTTCAGAATGTTAATGGTTTTATTTTGCCAGTAAGAGGGTCTAAACGGGGAGGATAATTTCCCTGAGGTTCTAGGAGTCATTGCACACTTATTCAAGCTCCTTCAGTATCTTCATATCAAATTTAAATTAGTATAGCTGACCTGTTTTAAGAAAACCCTTACAGATTAACAGTAGATATGCTATTGGTGTCTGGTAAATACAATCAGTATTGGCTCTGGATATATAGAATTAATTCAAAAACTTTTGAAAAAGCATACGCAATATGTATCTTTTGTTTCATGCAGTTGCTGTGATTGGCTGATAAATATTTGTCAAAGAAAGAAAGAATTGAAAGCTCGTACAGTGTGGCTTGGATATCCGGAAAAGTGTGAAGAAAAACATCCCAGAAATTCTATAAAAAATCAGAAATACAATGTATTTACCTTTATACCTGGGGTAAGATTGTTAAATTCTTGAAAACGGGCTGCATATCAGAGATTGCTAACTTTGTTTTCATTTTTTTCCCTCATTAATTCTGTCGTATCCAAATCAGAGTCCTTTTGCTTTGGAACCATGGGTGTTTCAAATAATTGTTAAGTAATTCATATGCATTTGTAGTAGCCACATGATAAGGGTTCAACTCAAGAAAGTTTATAGTTTGATTATTGCCTTCAATTCTAGATAAACATCACATTTATATTATTGTAGAAATAATCAAGTAAAGCTAAATAAAATTATCAGAAAATAAGTCATAGATTTTGTTTGGCTGGGAATTTGTTTGGCGGGAAAAGTGGAATGTATCTAATGTTTAAAGCCTGCCGAGGCTGTCACATGAAAGTAAAATGACTTTTTACACAAACATGACTCCATAACAAAGTATTTATAAGCATTTATAGATTTCTTTTCTACTTCACATTGTAAATTTCAGGCCTTGTTGTATTGTTATGTCAGTAGTTATCTTTAATTAGGTATTATGCTAAATATAAATTCTGAAGTTTAAATATTTACTACTTTTTTTTGTTGCCAGTGATATTTGTGGCTTAAATTATAAAACTGCGATTATATGTATTTAGATTAGTGGAATTATTTTTGCTTTTTGTGCATCATTCCCTATTTTAATAGACAGATTTATTTATCTTTCTAAAGGCAAAAGAAAGCTGGGACTGATTTATGTTTCCAGTATCAAAGTTTTTGATATGTTCTAGGTGTTAGCTCTTACGCTATTTTGCAAAAACCCCTCTAGATTATGTGAAATGAGGGCTGCTTTATCTTTCATGTTTTTATTTAAATAACCATGCTGACTTGATATTGGGCATTGATCAGCCCTCACCCCCCCTATCCGTCCAATAGTTGTCAGATGCTTGATGTCTAATATGCTCCTTTATTAAAACACACAAAACTAATGGCTTCATAATTAAAAGACTGATCTTTTGTTAGGACAATAAAGTGTAAACTCGCTTTCAGGCAGATAAATATTCTCATCTTTATTGAATGAAGCTACTGTTTTCTCCTTAGGTTTAAATTATTAAATACTCCCACGTTGGCTAAGTGTTGTACATTTTCCTAAAGCCCTCCAGAAGTTCACTCAGCAGACAATCACGTCTTGATTGCAGTGGTTTAAGGTGGATCGGGCAGCTTAGTTTTGATCCGAGTGAGTTCACTTGGCTACCAGGACGGCTGTCCAGAAGAGACCTGTTGATGTGTCTGTACAGCTGTTACCGTGGGAATGACTTTTTTCTTAGATTGTCTCTTAAATTAGTCTTTTCATCTAAAACGTAGTATTTCAGAAACATTTGCTAATTGCACAGCAGGAATGCTATGCCATTTTTAGCACGAACGGCAATTTCTGAATTGCTGCTAGATATAATCTGTGCTGACTGAGATTTGGAAGAAATCACTGAGGAAAAAGAGTTTTCTCTCCTGCTAAGATTAATTTATGAAATGATTCAAAACATTTTTAGACCGCAGTTGAACATGATTATGAATATAAATGTGTCATTGATGTAACTGATGTTTTTAGTCATACACATAACTGTGTGATGATGTGTATAACTTCATTATATAAAAACTGTGGTTCCAGACTCTTTAGGTCAACAGTAAGTACTTAACGCATTGCTCTGCCCTTGTGAAAATTTCTGTGCCTTCCACGTTGTATTAGAAAATGGCATCCCAGGAGATTTTGATTTGCAGTTTGCAAGTCTGTAAGTTTCATTGTAATCGTAGTGTTGAAGGTCAGCTACCGTATATCAGCTGTCATATAAAGAATATGCAGGTAGCTGTCTTCCTGAAAATTGGTCTGCAATTTACGTATTTGTATATTTTATCATTTCTTATACTTTGAGGGAAGTAAATACAGGAGATTAAAGTAGGTTTTTGTGTGTGTGAAGTCATACCTGTACATGGTTTGCTTGTTCCCTCGATCTTTGTAAAACTACCTAGATGTCCACATTCAGAAAGCGTGGCTGTCATGTTTTATTGTTTACCATTTCATAAATACAAGGTTAGCACCACTTTTCCATAAGATTTTCTGAGTTGATATGAAGAGATACATTTGTATATCTATATTAACTGACTTACTAACATTGGGAAGGTTTTGCTGTCTCATTTGGTGTGCATGTAAAGATTTATAGAAGATGAGTGTGGGAACCTGGAAAATTGCATGCAAGAAAATAAGAAACTTTTAGAGGACACTTAACATAGTTGAAAGTTCTAATTGTCTTTTTTTTCAGTTTATTTTAAATATAATTTGGGGTAACCTTAGCTCTTTTTTGTGATTTAGTTATTGGAAAGCCATTGTCAAAATTAATGTATTGTGACTCAGGGCATGTTTTCACTGTTTGATGGAAATACAGTTAGATATTATGTTGATTTTAGTTATTTAATTAAGATATGAAAGATTTTCCTTGAAGAGATTATGTTAATTTTTTCTTTTTCTTTTTAGGTTTTATATGAACAATTCAAGTTTTTCTTGAATCTCTATTTTCTGGTAGTATCCTGCTCACAGTTTGTGCCAGCATTGAAAATAGGCTATCTCTACACCTACTGGGCTCCTCTGGTAAAAAGAAAAGATTTTTGAAATTAAGTGAAATTATTAAGTATTTAAAATATAGCTTTAAGAGTGGAGATGGTTAAAAGATAAATCAATCGTATTTTTAAAATGTGATATGTTGCTGTGTGTCACTGAACTTTTGTTACAAGGTTTCACAGGAGTGTGAGGGCAGCGTGCGGCGCTAGGTTGGCTGGAGAAGCTACAGAGCACCTTTGCTGGTGGGGCTGGGCATTCTGTCGGGCCCTAGGGTGGCAGCTGTGTGTCCCCAGCCCCGCTGCCCCGTACTGGAGGAGCTCTTGGGAGAGATGGGGCGGGCCTGTGCGAGTCTGCCCAGCGCCTCTGACATCCTGACGGGTGGGGAGCTTTTCCCTCTGCCTGATGGCGACAGTTCTGAAGCATGTCAGTGAAGTCTGACAGCCGCTGGTTGACAGCTTGGGGCGTGACATTTTTGGGAAGGCAAATGATGTTTGTCATTGAATATTTCCATCTCAAACATGCTATCTTGATAGTTTTATACTGTTTGCAGATAGTTTTCATTGCTTTTCAGTTTACAGAGGTAAGAGGTATGTCTCCTTCCTTCTTTTCACCTAGAAGCAGGTACTGCTCCCTTTGGTGTGCTCCCTCCTGGGCAGATCACCAGTGTGATCTGGGCAAGAAAACATGGCGAGTGAGATGATTCCTGTAGCGAGGGAGCAGGGCAGTGCTCAGGTTTCCCGCCCTCAGAACTGGAGATCGGAGCCCTGTGCTCTCCAGTTGATCTGTTCTGCTTCGTGCAGCCCTGCTGCCTCTGAGGCTGTGCTTTCAGGTGCAGCAGGAGGGCTGGAAGCGGGGGTAAGTTTAAGTCCCTCTCCGGTTCCTGTTCACGTAGACTTTAGGGTGGCGTGGGTCTGAGCAATGAAAGCAACTTATGTGTAATCTAGATACAAAATTACTGAATAAATGGATACCTTTTCCACTTGTTGTATTTGCCAGATCAACAGAGACATTGGTGCTGATGATGTGAAGCTGTGATTCTCATCCACTGTTGTGTAAACATAAATCTATACAGCCTTTTTTGGGAGGATAGTTTGGAAATATATATAAAATGCCTTATAAATGGATTCAGCGTTTCTATTTGAGGAATTTATCTTAAAGCAATAATGATCAGTCATAGAGGCTAAAGAATGTCTTTACTAATGTCTATTATTATTCTTTTTAAAAAATATTTATTTATTTGTTTGTTTATTTATTTATTTATTTATGGCTGAGTTGGGTCTTCGTTGCTGCGCGCGGGCTTTCTCTAGTTATGGCGAGCTGGGGCCACTCTTCCTTGCAGGTGCGCGGGCTTCTCATTGTGGTGGCTTCTCTTGTTGAAGAGCACAGGCTTTAGGCGTGTGGGCTCAGTAGTTGCGGCTCGCGGGCTCTAGAGCGCAGACTCAGTAGTTGCGGCGCAGGGGCTTAATTGCTCCGTGGCACGTGGGATCTTCTCCGACCAGGTCTCGGACCCATGTCCCCTGCATTGGCAGGCGGATTCTTAACCAGTGTGCCACCAGGGAAGCCCTATTATTCTTGATGACAAAATTATTTGAAAAGTCAAATGTCTAACTGGATTGTTTAACTGTGCTTTATGCCATGCATTGTTGGAATACTGTGCTACTGTGTACCTTTGAAAATGATGTTTAGAAAAAGTATTTAATAACACTGAAGGTGTACATATTAGAAAAATGGGGAAAAATGGGTTAAAATATGTATGGAATGAAATACACAATTCTTTGATCAGCCCCCACTGAGTTCGTTTGTGTCCAGCACTAGTGAAAGCAGTGTTGATTCAATTGTGAATAAGACAAACCCTGTCCTAATAGAGCTTATATTCTGGGGGAGAAAGACAATTTAAATGATCCGTCATGCCAGGAAGCCTGCCATGAAGCCGTGAAGCCGAAAATGTAAAGCAGGATATGGGGGTAGAGAATGACCGGGTTATTTTAATAGGGTGGCTAAGGAAGTCGCCTTTGTTGGGGTGGCATTTGACGACATCTGGATGATAGGAGGGAGTGAGTGGGCCGTGTGCAGAGCAGGTGTTGCAGGCAGAGGGCACAGTAGTTGCACAAGGTCTGGACGCCCTGGAGTGTGTGGACGTGCAACTCTGGTGGGAAGGGGGCCCGGAGGGGCGGTGGGCGCTCAGATTTCATCCTGAATAGGATAGGGGCGTGTGTCTGTGTGTTGCATATGTCACACGAGGGAGAACACTGAAGCTTACACCACAGTTTTAAAAGTTGATTTTCAAGCCACACAGCCATGGAGAGGGAACATAGGTGACTTTTCCTTCTTTCTTTTCTCTCACTTTTCTTCTCATTGGAGGTAACCTCTATTCTGAATTTGAGATTAAATTGCTGTGTATCTCTTAATAATTTTGCTACTTATGTTTGTATTTTTAAAACAAGATGCACTGTTGTGGCATGCTTTAAAAATTCTGTGTACCATTTGTCTTGCTCTAAGCATCCTTTTGTAACATGCTTTTTTGACTTTACATTGATTTATAAAATGGACCCATGTGGACACACATATCTAGTTCCTTCGTTTTTCACTTCTCTAAAATATTCCATTGTGTGAATGTATCACAATTGATTTGTCCATCCTCTTGGGAAAGGAGACTTTTAGGTTGTTTCTAATTGTTCTCAGTTACAGACTGCTGCACGATCAGTCGAATTGTGTCTTATTCCTTACACACTTGTGCCAGAAATCCTGTAGGCTGTATGTGCCCTCCTTAAAAGTGCTGTTTATTTTGTCCATTTTCTAATAAAGCAGTCTAGCATTACAGAAATTTTAGAACATAGAAAATATACTTGCTAATGCTGAAAACACAAACTTATTTATGGTTTTCATGTGTTTATTTCTAGCCCCTATTTTCTATTCCTAGCAGTATTTACCATTTAAATAGTATTTTCTACCTTGGGTTAAATTAATTTTAACTCAAACAATGAGTATCTGAGAACACAAATTCTTCTTAAAAATCTGAAGTAAAATATATTCATTTGTATCTTGCTTTTGTCTCTGGCCTTTTTAACTCTGATTTAACTAGCTTTTAACCAAAGAAAATGTTCTATTTTGATGGATTCTTTTCGAAGAATTCAGTGTTATCTGTTCACAGATTGACCTTGTTGGCCAGGCTTGGACTGAGTGCACAGCATACATGGGCCTCTCTAGTTTCTCTGTTCTCTAACGAGAGCTCATTTCCAGTTCTAGATTGGATTTTAGGTCCTTTAACTTGAATTCTCAGGTTTTTTGAAGTACTTTATCATTTTTTTTTGACATGAGAAATAAACTTTATTATATTTAGATAAATACCTCAGTACGAACCTCAGTATCCACATAAGGGGACCATTATTCTGCTGTGATTATGTGTTCCTGCTCCAGAGAGCAGAGAAAAGCCCCTCCCCTTCTTCGATTCGGGCGGGGCCTCGACACGCGGGCGGGCGCTCCCCTGCTCCGCTCTGCTGGCCGCCACACCCTCAGACCTGGGTTCCCACCCTTCCCTCTGCTCCTGGGTTTGGCAGCAGCCACAGGTGACGCCTCTTCTCAGAAAACACGTAATGAAGGTTTGTTAGTATCTTTGCTTGCACCTTTTATCTGCATTTTAACCTTTGACTTGGCAAGAATCTCACAAAGCTGATGTGCGCATTGGGCTCACTTTTGAATCCACGAAGCTGACTTAGGGTATATTGGTTCTTTGATCCAAACTCACCTCACAACACCTTTTAAATTTTTGAAAATTTAGATACTATCTGTAGAAGATCTTTTTTATTAATCTGGGCAAAGTTAAAGAACCTTTAAACTAAATCTAAAATATACATGTGTATTTTTTTTTTTTTTTTCTTTACCAAGGGAAGTATTCTTGATTTCTTCCTAAGCCCTTGTTCTTTCTACGCCTGTGTATCTTACCCTGTCCCATCCCAGGGCCTAGAAGAGCAGGGATCTTCATATACACATTGAAGCTTTTGACATCTTTTCTCTGCTTGCACTCTAAGGTTCTATAAGTTGCCCAAAAGAGGAATCAGTTAGCATTTGCAGTTTTCTCCTTGCCAAAAACCTGCCAGTGAAGCATAAAAAATCTTAAAGCTGGTGATTATGAAGTCTTATGTCTGATGTCCACTCATTTTAAAGAAAACAAGTTAATGCAAACTTAATCCCTCTGCTCTCTATCTAAAATTAGGATGTTTCTGAAAACAGTGATAGCTTAATTAATAATCTTTCTATTTCAATTACTCCTGGCAGTGTTGTTTACTGGCTTCAGGTCTGAACTAATTTCTGTTATATTTTGTTATATAATAGGAAGAGTAAACTGAAAATAAGTGATTTCATTACATTGTATCAGAATGAATATTACCCTTCATACTGTTCAGATTTCAGAACACTTCTTCAAGGCAAAGCTGCTGTAATCAGAGTAACAAAATGGGTTGTAATGCTTCTATCAAAATTAATAAGGTGGAGTAGATCTATCCATACAAAAGGTTTTTAGAAAAAGAAAATACGGATTTTTAATCTGTACATCTTCCATATAAAATATCTTCCTGGTGCTCTGTTAGTACATAACTGGAAACCAGACAGGCTGTGTAGGTTGGAAATCAGTCCTGTGGGGGACTCTGATTTTCAGTCTGATTTTAAAATCCTTCCTTCTATCCACCCTTTCTTGTGAGTGTCTCTGTGAATTGGAGGTGTGGGCAAAGTATGAAAAGGAGAAAACAAAATCAATCATTTGGAATCCTGCCATCCAGAGACAACCACTGTTTACATGAACTTTGTGACCCTGACTGAGTTACTTTTTCTTTTTGTATTTCAGTTTCCTTATTTGTAAGTTAGAGCTAAAAGTACACGTCTCCTAAGGTTTTTGTGACATTTAAAAGGTAATTCATTTAAAATATGTAGGAGTGTCTGGCATATAATAATCCCTCAAAGGTAAACTGATGTGGTAACATAATAAAATCTTTTTTCTCTTTGCTAAATTATATATTGTTTTGACACTCACTCCATATGGTTCCTGGGTTATATGGAGAAATAGAAAAGAATCCCACTTTGTGATGTAAGATTTCATCACGGGCTGTGGACAGGCCATGCGAGATATTCTTGTCATCAGTGCTGATGCACCAGTGCTGTTGATTCTGGGGGACAGCATGTCACTGTGACCCTCTTGTGTGCAGTTTTGGTTTTTCTGGGTAGCAGTGCTGTAGCCGACATCTCTGACCTGGTTGGTGCTGAGGTCATGGGCAGGCCCAGCTGCTCCTGCAGGAGACTTGTGTATCCACATCTTCCCTAAACCACCCATCTGTTATGAGCCCAGACCTCTTCTGAGGTCTTAACCTCAGAAGATGTAAACTTGAAAGGTAGAGGCCCATTGGTTGTAACTCCAGTGGTCAAGAAGGAAATGGTGGCATCAGCTTGCCTTTCCTTTGATCTGTTTTGTGTTCCTAGGCTGGTCACTGGGCGTCTTCTCAGAATATATGTGCTAGAGGTGGGCGTGACGGTGTGGGAGGGACCCCTCTTGGCTGTTTCTGGCCCTACCCGTCTATTATGTATCCAGAGGAACCTTAGACTTGGAATGAGGCCTGGAGCAGCTTAGAGCTGTCAGTAGTCCTTGCCTGTGACCGGGACTCTGCTTCCTCTTAGGGGTGTTGAACTCGTCTTTAGAAGTTGGGACCTGCCCCTCTTTGGTGCGTCTTCTCTGATGATATCCCATCAGAAGGGGCAGCTTGCGTTCACTCCTGGAGTTCTTAGGGGCACTAGGAACTAGCCCAGTTTTTGTGGTTTATAAACTTAATAGATTCAGAGGTAAATTTTGCTGTCTTTAAGCTGTAGGTTTAAAGGGTAAAAATTAGATTCATCTGGAGAGTTTAAATACCGTTTGTATGTCGGGGTGGGGGAGGGGGTCAGTTCCCTGGAGATTAGAGGTAAAGGTACATATTTCAGGTAGGGCCTGAGCACATCTGTGTTGCAAACAGTTGTCTGAGTGATTCTGATATGCCTGTCTGATAGAAAGCACTTCTTTAAAAATACTGTCTTCATTGTATAAATGAAGCATTCCTGACACTCACTCTCCTCTTGTCTCTCAAGGTGAGTCAGTCACAGGTAGAGTTTTAAGGAATTACTTCCACACCGTCACATGAGTCTGTAACCGTAAATATTCTCCTACACGAGAGTGGCTGCATAGAACTGTATTTTTTGGATTCATAGATGCATATTTTTCATGTTACTGAAATTGTGACTTATAAACGGTTTATGTATTTAAAGTGATATTGTCTTCCCACCAGGACTGTTACTAAATTAATAATGATGTATCTTTTTTTCAAAATAAATCTATCTATCTATTTATTTATTTATTTTTGGCTGTGTTGGGTCTTTGTTACTGCGCACGGGCTTTCTGTACTTGTGGTGAGCAGGGTCTAGTCTTTGTTGCGGCGTGCGGGCTTCTCCTTGCAGTGGCTTCTCTTGTTGCGGAGCACAGGCTCTAGGCACGGGGGCTTCAGTAGTTGTGGCACGCGAGCTCAGTACTTGTTGGCACATGGACTTAGTCGCTCCATGGCATGTGGGATCTTCCTGGACCAGGGCTTGAACCTGTGTCCCCTGCATTAGCAGTGAGATTCTTAACCACTGTGCCACCAGGGAAGTCCCAATAATGATGTATCTTAAAATCAACAGCATCTTTGAATTAGGGAAATAAAATATTTCATCATATAGAGTATCATAAATTTCTTATTTGGACTTTCAGGTTTCCATTTTTTTCATATTCAGTGCTGGGATCCTTGGTTTTATTTTATTTTTTTCTTTAGGCTAAGTTTCTAGAAGTGAAGCTGCTTGGTTAATATGTGTATAAATTTTAAGGCTTTTGATAATACTAAATTTCTTAAAGCTAATGTTTTTGATATTTGATGCTTTTATTTTATTTTATTTTTGTCTTACCTTTGCTAACCCTAGCTCTAATAAAATGATGAATTTGCATTCAAGATAAGAGTACTTCTCTGCCCCCAACTAATAGTTTCTTTGACGACCACTTTATTTCATCACTGCTTTGTCATGACAAGTCACCAGCTTTGGAGAGGCTGGCCATTTGTCCCTAGAGCACATACTTCCCTCTAGTATGGAGATTCTTGGTCATAATGTAGAAATCTCTCTTGTTCTTAAAATTTTGTACTTTGCACAGCTAACATACTTTTAATGGTAAAAGACTGGATGCTTCCCCCTAAGGTCAGCAGCAAGACAAAGATGGCTACTCCCACTGTTTCCATTCAACATTTTATTGAAGGTAAAATGAATAGTGCAGTTAGGCAAGAAAAAGAAATAGGAGGCATCTAGATAGAAAAGAAGAAAAGCTATCTGTCTCTATTCGCAGATGGCATGATCTTGTATATAGGAAAATCTAAGGAATCCATGCACACACAAAAATATTGGGACAAGTTAGTGAGCTGTAGGGTACAAGATAAATATACAAAAATCATTTGTATTTCTACACACTAGCAATGATCATCTGAAAATGGAATTAGGATAACAATTCTGTTTATAACAGCATCAAAAAGGAAAAAAAGGAATAGATTTAGCTAAAGTGCATATCAAAAACTATAAAACATTTTTGAAAAAAATTAAGATATAAGTAAATGGAAAGTCGTCTCATGTTCAAGAATTGAAAGACTTAGTATTACAATGACAGGACTCTCCAAACTGATCTACAGATTCAGTGCAACCCGAATCAAAATCCCATTTGGCTTCTTTTGCAGGCATTGACAAGCTGATGCTAAAATTCATGCAACAACGGAAGGGTCCCAGGGTAGCCAAAACAACCTAGAAAAGTAGATCAAAGTCGTAGGACTCATACTTCCCCATTTTGAAACTTCTTACAGAGCTGTAGTAATCAAGAGAATGTGGTACTGGCAGAAGGATAGGTATGTAGACCAAAGGATACAATAAACATTTATGACAAATGGATTTTCAACAAGGTACCAAGACGGTTCAATGGAGAAAGAGTAGTCTCCAACAGATGGTGCTGGGACGTTTGGACAGCATGTGGGAGGGAATGAAGTTGGACCCCTACCATAGCATACACAAACCGTCACTTAAAATGGATCATAGACCTAAATGAAGCTGAAACTGTAGGACTCCTAGAAGAAAGCATGGAAGTAAATCTTTGTGATCTTGGACACTAAGAGCCCAAGTGACAAGAGAAAAAACTTGAGTAAGTTGGACTTCTTCAAAACTAAAAACTTTTGTGCATCAGAGGACAGCATCAAGAAAGTACAACGATAACCCAGAGTGGGAGAAAGTGTTTGTAACATCGTATTTGTAGGTCACATATTTGACAAGCACTTGTATGCAGAATGATGTAAAGGGCTCTTCCAGCTTAACAACTAAAAGATAAGTTGACCCAGTTATAAAGTGGGTGTAGGATCTGAATTAACATTTCTCCAAAGAAGATATACACATGGGCAATAAACACATGAAAATTGGTGTCATCGCTTTAGAAAACAGTTTGGCTGTTGTCAGGAAGCTAAACGTCGAGGTTACCGAATCACCCGTAATAGGCAAATCCACAGAGACGGAAGGTAGATTAGTGGTTTCCAGGGCGGGGACCGGAGGGGGAATGGGGGCTGGTTGCTCTTGGGGTTTCTTTTGGGGGTGATTAAATAAATGAATAATATGCTCTAGATGGTGGTGATGGAGGCACAGCTCTGTAAATAAACTAGACAAGTGGCGTGCGTGCTTTAAAAGCATTTTAAGGTGTGTGAATTACTCTCAACGAAACTGTCACTAAAAGAAAAATGTGTGTTAAAGGTCCTGCTACGTGAGGGCCGCCCTGCCCATCGTCAGCTGTCCTCAGGCGGTGATGGCCAATCCCTGGCACGTGCCGTGCCTGCCTTCCTCTCTGTGGGTGGGGCCCACCAGCAACTGCTGTTCACGGCTTCTCTTTATGATTCCAAGAGTAGCTTTGGAATACTTCTTAAAATAGTGCTTTTAGCAGCCACTGGAAAGACACTGGCAAAGACCGGATGGGAGGCGTCATGCTGTTGCAGGAGACTGCTGATAGTGTCC
This sequence comes from Stenella coeruleoalba, assembly GCF_951394435.1. NCBI lineage: Eukaryota > Metazoa > Chordata > Mammalia > Artiodactyla > Delphinidae > Stenella > Stenella coeruleoalba. The sequence goes on along the minus strand of NC_137160.1, from coordinate 1,447,977 downwards.
TGGCGTTGGAGGATAAAGGCGGCACTGAGTGGGCCACGAGGCTAGAGGTCTGTCCTTAAGGCTGTGCTTTAGCGAAGGAGCGTAAACAGCGGGGACTGTTGAGGTTTCAGGCAGTGAATTGCTGGGGCCCATCCCTGGAGAAGGATTTTGCCACATATTTGTCAAATTTATATTGCAGAAGATACTTTGGGAACTGTGTGGAGGGATGACTTTGAGGGGAGTGAGGCTGGAGGGCGGGAGGCTGGCCCAGTAGTGATGGTGGCCGTGAGAACCAAGGGGGCCTGGGCCAGGCTCCCACATCACCGCTGAGAGTGGTCTAGGCCTCAGGCGTGCTGGGAAGCACAGTCAGCAGGTGGTGATCCGTGATGACACTGAGAGTCAGAGAGCAGTAGTGATGCTGCTTACTGGCGGTGCCTGTACCATGAACGTCAAGACTGAAGGCTACTGAGTGAGTGGAGAACTGGGCCGTGTGCACTGAGCCTGGAGCCTCACACCAGCCTTCAGGCACAACTGCTTAAAGGGGACTGCACTTCTGAACACAAGAAACATTCTCCAGAGGCCTACTTACTTTAGCCTATTGGTTAGACAGAAAAAAACCTATGCAGAGCTGATTCACTTTGCTGTACAGTAGAAACTAATACGACATTATAAATCAACTGTATTCCAATAAAAATTAATTAAAAATATATAAAACAATAAAAGCGGGATGGTGGACTTCCTTGGTGGCGCAGCGGTTAAGAATCCGCCTGCCAATGCAGGGGACACGGGTTCGAGCCCTTGTCCGGGAAGATGCCACATGCCATGGAGCAACTAAGCCCGTGCACCACAACTACTGAGCCTGCACTCTAGAGCCCACGAGCCACAACTGCTGAGCCCGCATGCCACAACTACTGAAGCCCGCACACCTAGAGCCCATGCTCTGCAACAAGAGAGGCCACTGCAATGAGAAGCCTGCGCATCACAATGAAGAGTAGCCCCTGCTCACTGCAACTAGAGAAAGCCCGCGCAGCAACGAAGACCCAACGCAGCCATAAGTAAATAAATTAGTTAATTAAATTAAAAATAAATAAATAAAAGCAGGGATGGCAAACCATGGGCCAAATCTGGACCTCCCTCTGTTTTGTACAGCCTGAAAGCTAAGAGTGGTTTTTAAACGTTCAATGTTTGAAAAGCATCAAAAGCAGAATAATATGCTATGACATATAAAAATTATATAAAATTTAAATTTCCGTGTCAATAAACAAAGGTGTTCTTTTAATTCAAAAAAAACCAAAAACAATAAACCTGGAATAAGAGATTATTGTACTTTCAGTGGAAATTCATCCAGTGTTGTGTAATCTACATGGTACGCTGGAGCATGTTTGTCATTAAAATGAAGCCTACTGAAGAGGTCTCTCTTTAATCATAGGGAACTTGACTTGAAGAATATTCTTGTATTGTGTGTCAGAAAATACATATGTAGCCTTTAAAAAAGATGGACGTTAGCCATGTGTTAGTAACGGATTTCACAATCGATTACAAGCATACAGAAGTTTTATTTCGATAGCATCAAACTCATCTGTTCAGGTTTTTGCTTAACAAAATGAGAGAAAAAGAGCACTATGGCCATACCTGTGCTCTCAAATGCATTTGCATGGTAATGCATGCTGTAAGGAAGTTGATGTGTAAGTGTCATATATGGGAATTGTTTTGTGTTCCTAAATGCTTTTATTCTATCAGAAAGATTTAAGTGCACGTATTGTAAGATTTTTATGTCAGTCTTTGTTAATGTGATATTTGAATGCCTGAGTGTTCTAAATATAATTCATGGGTTTATTGAAGATTAATTTCTTTTTCTTTGGGTTATTAAATATTTTCTGATGTTTAGCTTGAAGTATATATTAAGGTGTGAATTTTTTAAGTTTTCTGGGGTATAGTAAGAATTGTAAATCTTTCACGATGCATTACTATGTTCCTTTTGTAGCGTTTGTTACTTTTTGTCTTTTTTTTTCATTTATTGTATATTTTACAACTAATACAAATTGAACGAAAAAAAGTAAAGCTAAACAGTAAAAGAATTTTCCCTTTTTGTTGAAGTCCAGTTTTCTCAAATACTTTATTTTGTTTAAAGGGGTTTGTCTTGGCTGTTACTATCATGAGGGAAGCAATTGATGAATTTCGGCGTTTTCAGCGAGACAAGGAAGTGAATTCACAACTATACAGCAAGCTTACAGTAAGAGGTGAGCAAGATACTTTTAATTCAGTTTATCATTGTTTAATATAATCATCATTTTAGAATTAACATAAATGTAAGAAAACGTCTTAATTTAGTTACTGAAAATAGTATTATGCGATTGTGTGTTGTCTAATTTTCTTATAATACTATAATGCATATAATTTTAGGGTAGCTTTTTATTCATTCTCTAGATGCTTGGATGTATGTGTTTATGAATATTAATATATACACAAACCCTTAAATACATGCATGCACACATACATATACATAAATATTAATAGTTTTAGAGTGCGCTGTTACAGTTTGTATATAATGCACGTGTCCTAGAGACACGTGAAGCTCAACTGGTGTGTACGCATTGTCTGTGAAGGGTAGTTATCACTTCCTCTAAGGTCTCTCTTTGCTTTATATTTTAAACACAGTCATTAAGGTCAGACATCTGGTATCTTGGCCTTGAACTATACTTAAGGAAGAGGGCTTTGAGCAGCTGAAACAAATGTCATGGTCCAAAGTGGTAACTGATGTGCGCCGATCCCCCTGCAACGTTCATTTAAGGCTTTAACCCTCGCCCAGTTTATGTTCTTGAGAGTTGTTTATTTGGTTTTTCAGTCCATTGTAGAAAAGAAGCAATGTATTAGGGAGAGAGTGGGTGAAGGTATTACAGGTAAGCGTGATGACAGTAGAAAGTGACAGTGAAAAACTAAATGGATATTCATAATGACTCAGAGCCTGTTTAAAAATGGAGAAGTTTAGAGTGGAGTTTATGTCTTCTGTTTATACATGGACATTTGTACAATGAATTATTATTATTTTTTAATTGTCCAAAAAGTGTTTTTATGCTTTATTGGAGTATTTTTCACATAACATAAAATTCATCCATTTAAAATATACAGTTCAATAGTTTTGGGTATAGTCACAGAGTTATGAAACCGTCACCACCATCTAATTTCAGAACGTTTTTAACATTCTAGAAAGAAGCTCTATTAGAATATCTATTAGCAGGCATTTCCCATTCTTGCCGCTTCCCTATCCCACTCCAGCCCCAGGCAACTACTGATCTACTTTCTATCTCTATGGATTTGCCTGTTCTAAACATTTCATATAAATGGAGTCAGGGAGTGTGTGGCCTGTTGTCACTGTTTCCTGACACTTGGCATCATGTTTTAAAGGTGCATTCATGTTGCAGCACATACCAGTACTTAGCGTCTTGTTGCCAGGCGATATTCTACTGTATGATATATCATATGGATGGACATTTGGGTTGTTTCCACTTTTAGGCCATTATAAATAATGCTGCTGTGAACATTTGTGTACAAGTTTTGTGTGAACATTGTTTTTATTTCTTTTGTATATATACCTAGGCGTGAAATTACTGGACTGCACGGTAATTCCATGTTTTTGAGGAATTGCCAAACTATTTTCGTAATTGGCTGCACCGTTTTACGTTTCCACCAGCAATGTGAGAGGGTTCCAGTTTCTCCACATCTTCAACAACACTTGTAGCCATCCTAGTGGGTGTGAAGTGGTATCTCACTGTGGCTTTGGTTTGCATTTCCCTAATGACTAATGATGTTAAATGTCTTTTCATGTGCTTTCTGGCCATTAGTATATCTTCTCTGGAGAAATGTTTATTCACATTCTTTGCCTGCTTTTAAACTGAATTATCTGTTTTAATTGTTGAGCTGTAGGAGTTCTTTCTATATTCTGGATTTAAGTCCCATGTTAGATATATGTGATTTGGAACTGTATTGTCTCATTCTATGGGTTGTATTTTTTCCTTCTTGATGGTGTCCCCTGATACACAAAAGTTTTTAATTTTCATGAGTCCGAGTTCATCTGTTTTTTTCTTTTTGTCGCTTATGTTTTGGGGTTGTATCTAAGGAACAGTTTGCCAACCCAAAGTTACAACGATTTACTTCTGTATTTTCTTCTAGGGGTTTTATAGTTTTAGCTCTTACATTCAGGTCTGTGACCCATTTTCATTTTGTATTTTGTATGTGATGTGGCTTCTCATCCTTTTGCTTGTGAACACCAAGTTGCCCCAGTATCATTTGTTGAAAAGACTCTTCTTTCTCAATTGAATTGAAAAATTAATTATTAAAAAGCTTTAATGCATAAAGTATTGGCATGGTAGAGGAAAGGTGTGTTGTAGAAAATAAGGTAAGCTTTAGCTTTGGGGAAAAGAGTCCTCAGAATGGCCAGGTAAATTAGGTGTAACTTTGGTTTGTCTATTTTGGAATACAGTATAGGTCCTGGCTTATGTTTTAAATTGTTTCGTATTGTGGAATTTGGGCTGAGCAGAGATTTGTTTCTGGGCACTAATTGTATCATTCACAAATAAACGGTGCGGTGATGTCAGCAAAAATGACAGAGTACGCAGCTCCACAAATCAAGCAGAACGTGGCAGAGCTAACTTCGTCAAAACTCTGGAAACAGTCAGACTTTACAGCATCCAGGTGAAGGCCTCCTAAAAATCGTAGGAAAGCCTTTTAATATTTTCACCTGCCTTTGCTCCACCCACTCCGTGTCATGGCAGCCGCCGGGAAGACAAGCAGCAGCCATGTTCCCAGTCTGGGCTCTGGACCCGGCCCTGGAGGGCACAGAGCAGGACGAGCTTGCAAAGCTTTGTGTCTGTCTGTCTAACCTGTCTGGGGGCTACTTGAAGGACTGACCCAGTTCACTCGCCTGTCTTTCACCTAACTTGGAGTTCAGGGCAGGAAGGCTGAAAAGCTGCAGGCGTTTCTCCTTGTGTCAGACTCGGGTACAGCCGGAGTCGCCGGGCAAAGATTAGTTGGGGTTCACACACGAGAGTGTCACTTCCAGGCAGGAAAAGATGCGAGAGAATCCAAAGTGCCCCTGTTTGCTCGGGGAATTTTGAAAGCTACATTCAAGGCCAGAGCTGGATGCAAGCTCAGAAAAGGCCTGAGAAGGTCTTTTGCTTCTGACCAGTTTCTAGGCTCAGGACAGGCGGAAGTGAAGGCTGAGGCAGAGCTGTAAACAGCCGGACTAAGCGACAGGGTGCCCAGCACAGAGCCACGGTCTGCAAAGGCGGAAGAGGCTGTTCTTCCTTTCTGTCGTCTTCCCTCCCTCCTTCCCTCCCTCCTTCCCTCCCCCCTCTTTGTCACCATATGTGACAAAGAATACATGCTTCACAAAAATAGTTTAGAAAAGTCACTAAATATACATGGCTATAGCATATACCAAGCAGCAAAACAAATCCAGAAGAGGGGGGGGATAGCTCATTTCCTGGGTTACCAGATTATAATACTCAAAATGTCTAGTTTCCCACAAAAAATTACAAAGCATGCAAAGAAAGTGTAGCCCATTCACAAAAGAAATTAACAAAAACTTTCTCTGAGGAAGCCCAGACATTGAACTTACTAGACAAACACGACGTCATCCGCCTCAGATATGCTCAGGAAACTAAGGCAAACAATGGACAAATTGCTAAAAGATACCAGAATGAGATGTTAACAAATGGAGAATATCAGTAAAGGTATGTAAGTTTTAAAAAAAGAAGCAAGAAATTCTGGTGCTGAAAAGTACAATAGATGAAGAGAGAAACTCACTAGAGAGTTTCAGTAGCAGATTTGAGCTGGCAGAAGAAAGAATCAGTGAACTTGAACCTAGATCACTTGAAATTATCCAGTCTGAGGAGCAAGAAGTAGAATGAAGAAAAATAAACAGATCCTAGGAGACTTGTGGGATAGCATCAGGTGTACTAAGGTACACGTGATGGGCATCTCAGAAGGAGAGGAGAGAGAGAGCACAGAGAGAATACTTGAAAGGATAATGGCCATTAACTCCCCGAATTTGAGAAAAGACGCAAATCTACACATTCAGGAAGTGCACTGAACCCCAGAAGGATAAATGCAGAGATCCACACTAAGACACATTACCATCAGACAGTTGAAACCCCAGGACCAAGAGCACACCCTGCAAACGGCAAGAGAGGCGGCTTAGCACATGCAGGGGGTCCCCAGTGAGGTGAGGAGCCATCTGCAGACTTCTCATCAGAAACCTTAGAGGCCAGGGGGAAGTGGGGTGATGTTTTTAAAATTGGGAAAGGAGAAACCGTCAACAGAAAATTCTATGCTAGTAAAACTGTCACTCAAAAATGAAGGCGAAATTAAGATATTCCCAGATAAATTGAGAATTAAAAATAGGGACTCAAACACAAATACACATATACCCATGTTATCACTGCACTGTATACAATTGCCAAAAGGTGGTGATGACGGTCCAGATGTCCATCAGTGGGTGGATGGATAAACAAATTATGGTCTCTTCATACATTGGGATATTGGGATATTATTTAGCTGTAACAATTACTGAAATGCTGATACATGATAGAATGTGAATGAACCCTGAAAATACTATGCTTTGTAAGAGAAGCCAGACACTAAAGGTCATATATTGTATGATGTCATTCTTTTGAAATACGCAGAAGAGGTAAGTTAATAGATGAAGAACGCAGATTGTGGTTGCCGTGGCCTGGGGGAGTAGGGAACGGCAGCTGCTTAATGGGTATGAGGTTCTTTTGTGGTGATGAACGCGTTTTGGAACTTGATAGAGTTGGTTGCACAATACTGTGAATGTACTAAGTGCCGTGAATCATTTACCTTAAAGTGGCTGACTTTATGTCATTTTCACCTAAAATAGTATAAAATGATGAGGAAGACAGACTGGTGTATGTCTTTTACAATTCTGTAATATTTGAATTCAAAATACTCTAAAAACAATTTCAGTGGTTTCATTTCAAATGCAAGTGAAAATTCACGTTTTTTAAAAAAATCGGTCCTCATTGCCTGTGATCTGAGAAATGGACATTTCCCATGTAGATAGATGTCGGTAGCGACAGCTGCTTTTGGACTTCCGTGTGTGTCAGAGCACTTTCCCTGTGCTCATTCACATAACCACCGCCCAGGGGTGGCTGGTGTGGTCTCCAGTGACAATGAGAAGCCTGCAACTCATGCTGAATAATTTGCCCAAAGTTGCCATCCTTCTTGGCAGAGTTCGTATTTGAACCTGGACCCTCTGACCTCAAATTCAGTGTTCTTTCAGCTGTGGCACATTGCTTTGTGGCTGGTTATTCTGATGTAAATGATAAGTAAAACTTAGTATATAGAAAGTGCATGTGTATGCTTATTATTGAGTATAGTTTAAAATTTATTTTTGGAATGGCATTGATTTCTTTCTGTGATTTATTGCAGTTTGTTGTATCATTTTACAGCATGTGAACTTTTTATATTTAGAGTTCTGAAGCACATTCTTGTAGAAATACATTGAGAAAATGTTCTGTGTTGTTATTTTTTTCTTTTGAAAAGGAAAGCCACTTCCACTGTTAAATATGCTAACGACTTGAAGGTGCTGTGTTTGGAAGCAGAGAATATTTTAACTCTGGCATATGACCTTAGTGAGCACCGAATGATTTTTAGTTTGCCCTTTATTTCATTGCCTGATAAGCTGCTTTTCTTGCATGGGAATTTTCCATACCTGTTGCTGCTAGCTTCCTTCCTTTCTCTTTATGACTACTTCTGCTATTCATTGTCTCCTAGTGAACAGCACCAGAGGCAGAGGCAAGGAAGAGAAAATAACGTAGATTTTCCTACTTCTGGGCAGCTTTTGCAAAGAGTTGGAATTGTGTGGCCATTCTACTTTTGGCTTCTTGGAAACAATGCTGTTTTTTTCCCTTGTTGCTAGGGAGTCATGTATAGATTGTGTACCTTGTTTGTAATCATCCAGATGGCTAGTTCACAATTCATTTCCACAGATATTTACTAAGTACCCACTATGTGTTGGGTACCGTGATAACTTGATGAGATTCAAATATGGATAAGTCCTGAACTAAGCTTTTTAAAGAGCTCATGCAGTCAGTATTCTAGCAGATAGGATCAATTCAGAAGTCTTCGTTTATTTGTGTTTTCATCAGCCGCCGGATCTCAGCAGGGCTAAGTTATGTCAACCACTATTAGTGTATTTCCCAAATTTAAACCTAAAGCTAACATGGAACTTGATATTTAGAAATGAAACTTGAATTAATTTTGTGCTGCTGGGTCCTTCATACAGCTCGTGATGATTGTTTTCCAGTATATCTTAGTTATTTCTTTTTTATTTTTTAATAAATTTATTTATTTTTATTTATTTATTTTTGGCTGCATTGGGTCTTCATTGCTGCACGCGGGCTTTCTCTAGTTGCGGTGGGCGAGCGGGGACTTCTCATTGCGGTGGCTTCTCTTGTTGTGGAGCACGGGCTCTAGGCTCGCAGGCTTCAGTAGTGGCTCATGGGCTCTAGAGCGCAGGCTCAGTAGTTGTGGTGCACGGGCTTATTTGCTCCGCAGCATGTGGGATCTTCCTGGACCAGGGATCGAACCTGTGTTCCCTGCATTGGCAGGCGGATTCTTAACCAGTGCACCACCAGGGAAGTCCTTTGGTTATTTCTTTTACTAGTTCTGGCGTTTTGTCGTTTAACATGTTTTCAAGTATTCAAACATAGGAGAGAGAGAAAAATGTCTGTGACTTGAGCCTTATGTAAAGTACTTGTGTTTGCGTATTCGTGTGTGTGTGTGTGTGTGTGTGTGTGTGTGTTTGAGAGAATGTGAGAGAGAACATTTGCATTTACATGTCTCTTGTGGTCCAGTTTCCTTGCCAAAAAGGAAGCTTATCTGTGCAGAGTATAGAAATTCTTTATTCCTGTGTATTTTAGCATCTTTGATTCATATTATCAACACTGTGTTGTCCCACACTTGTTAACATTCTTACTCTGTTTTTTTTACGTTAAAAAGATTTTTATGGAATGTCGAATGAAATTTTGTCATCTTTTAGTGAAATTGACTCCATTTGTCAGTAATAATCATTCCTTGAAAATCAAGAGATTTTAAAATCCCTCGTTAGTGCCTTTTACATATTGTCTATGCAATATGTCGCTTTCACTAAGTCATCTTTCTTGTCTGTGATCTGAGCAGCATTTTAAAATACCCTCTTCCAATGCTCATTCCAGAATATTCAGCATACACTATTGCATTTTTACTCTAAGTAACATTTATCAATCCATTACTATATGTCAGGCACAAACACTTTACATACACTCCCTCATTTGTTTGGTTCTCTGTGGCTGTATCATGGTGGACATGTATCCTCAGGACTGGATAGATAGGCAAGAGTGGATGTACATACTCATTATCTGCATAACTGGTATTTTTTCTTAGGTCACCCTAGGAGGACCTGTATGAATTCATTTCTTCATGATATTAAGCATTTAACATTTTTTATTGCATTGTTTGGAGATTAGGGCCTGGAACCCATGAAACATAACTTTAAAAAATACTTGCTTGCACAGGGTACCTTCTCACACAGACGGGCGTTTCGTATATGTCTGGATGCTGGTAGCATCTTCTGCTTCCCTCTAGTGACTGGCATCAGTAGTTACCTTTAATGATTGCTGGTTACCTTTAATGACTGAACTCCCAGCCACACGTTTTTTTAAATTTCCAGTTTGGTGAAAAATGCTCTCATTGTGTTTTCTTGCTATTTATCTTTTAGCACTTCACTGTTTGTTTCTTATCCTTTATGGAAGTTTATTCCGCCGTTGTTCCTATGTTCATCTTTATCTTATAATTTCTCTACTAAGATAAATTTATCACATGTGGGAAATACTTTTATCTTGTTTGATTAATTTTTTCATTTTTTTTAAGATGTAGATAAATTTATATTTTTCATGTAGGCATATCTTCTGATCCTTTTCTTTTGTGGTTTTTACCTCCATCATAGGAAGTCCATTCAATACCAATATATTATAAGTGACTATTTTATTTCTTTTAATTAAAAAAATATTTATTTTATTTATTTAGTTATGGCTGTGTTGGGTCTTCGTTGCTGTGCGCAGACTTTCTCTAGTTGTGGCGAGCGGGGGCTACTCTTCGTTACAGTGCGTGGGCTTCTCATTGCGGTGGCTTCTCTCATTGTGGAGCTCGGGTTCTAGGCGCACGGGCTTCAGTAGTTGCGGCACGTGGGCTCAGTAGTTGTGGCTCGCGGGCTCTGGAGCACAGGGTCACTAGTTGTGGCGCATGGGCTTAGTTGCTCTGTGGCATGTGGGATCTTCCCGGACCAGGGATTGAACCCGTGTCCCCTGCATTGGCAGGCGGATTCTCAACCACTGCACCACCAGGGAAGCCCCTAAGTGACTATTTTAATTTCCTTACAGTATTTCTGTGTTTTCATTTTTTGTACTTGAATTTATTTATTTATTTATTATTATTATTATTTTTTGCGGTATATGGGCCTCTCACTGTTGCGGCCTCTCCCGTTGTGGAGCACAGGCTCCGGACACGCAGGCTCAGTGGCCATGGCTCACGGGCCCAGCCACTCCGCGGCATGTGGGATCTTCCCGGACCGGGGCACGAACCCGTGTCCCCTTCATCGGCAGGTGGACTCTCCACCACTGCGCCACCAGGGAAGCCCTGTACTTGAATTTTTACCCCATTTGCAGTTTTACGTGTAAAAGTATGTATTGTATGGAGAAGGGATCTGACTTTTTTTTTCTCAAATGGTCAGTTAGTTACTTTAAAACCAGTTATTCAAGTTACTAACTTCTCTCAGATCTTTGAGAAATATGTTAGATTTGTTTTGGTCCTTTCCTCTAGTTTCTGTGCTCTTCCACTGATTCATCCAAATTTCCATGCCAGTCTCATACCAGTTTTAAATGTTCCTTTACAGTACATTCTGGTATCTTGGGAAACCTCTCCGTTCCTCCCTCCTCCCCTCCCTCCACCAGTTATTTTCATTTTTTTCTTGTGTTCTCTGAGAAGCATGAAACGCTCTAAATATAAGAGTCCTGGGGAACTTTCTGTCTGCTCGTGACTTAGGCCAGTGGCCCCTGGCCCTCCAGCAGCCTCACAGCTGTCTTGCCACCTCCATCTGTGGATTTCTTCACTGTCTACAAGTCTCCACACTTAGGTGGATTGAGAAGTAAACCACTGTCATGTGGGTTATGTAAACGTTAGAGGAAAAGAGAGACCAGGGACTGTCTTGACCTGGGTTTGCTCACATCTCTCTCCATAGTAACATGACCGTACACACTCAGGTAGGACACTTGGGGTTTGTCCATGGGGTGAGTCCATGGTAGAGGGAGACTGCTTTTTTTGTACTGTTTCTGATTTTAGTGATTGAGAGTCTTAGAACTTGTTAATTACGAACCATTCATATTAACAATATTTTGTATCTTCACCTTTGATAGATATTTAAGAAGCCTATGTAACTATAGGAAACAAAGGTTAGAAATTTCTTTTATGCAAACAGCAGAGGGCTTAATGAACACTTTGGAGTGTGTCCTCTCTTTATTGATACCATATAATTTCTATTTGTATCTGTTAGTTGGTAAAATATCTAACGTTTGAGATACTTATTAAAATTTTCAAACTGTTGTGATTTTCTGCAAAATCTTTTATCTGGTGAATGCAGTGAATTACTGTTGATACTTATTTCAGTGTTAGGTTCTGCATATAGCTTTAGGCAAAAGCACGTGCACTGGCTGGCTGTAAAGCCTGCCTGATAGCCTCCTCTGACAGCCCCTGGAGTCTCCCTTGGCAACTTGCATAGATAGCTTGGACTCCCTTAGCCAGTGAGAAGCTAATATAGTTTATCCGGTGAATAACATTCAGTGTTTTATCTTTAAATATTTCTTATGGTAATGTAGTATTTCATTATTCCAGTATTCCTCCCAAAGCTATTCCAGCTCTTTTTGTACTGATAGTAGAGGAAAAAGAATTGATTGTGTTTAATTTGAGCATCTTAATTTTTTTGTTGTTGCTTAGGAATGTTATTAAATGATACCTTGGTTATTGCTAGTAAATGTTTAAGAGTAAAAATTGGTTACTTTTGGCAAGATGCTTTATAATTCTTACCCCCAGGCTGTAGTATTTCTTTTATTTTTCTTATTTCCTAGGCTGTAATTATACAGTCCATTTGTTGTTATATTTTATTTCACTCTGCCTTACTTAATATTGCTAGAATATAAGCTACCCATTTTGTTCCCACTTATGTCCCTGGCCTGTACCGGGGGAAGGGTGTCCACGTGCCCTTGAGTTAATCCTGACTTCCTCTGGCACCCTCAACTTCATCAGCCGAGGTCAAGGGGAAGCCTGTGCCCTGCCCAGCTTCAGCCGGGGTCAAGATGGGGTCCTGGGCTCCCCGGGCCTCTCAGCCTGAGCGCAGTCTTGGCCTGTGTACCCCAGGACTAGCCTCACGGGACCTTCATCTTGGTTCGTGTCTCAGACTTTAAAATCACTCTTCATCTTCTGCGTTTTAATCACCACAAGATTCTGTACATCTTCATTCTTAGCATTGCCCTTTTTTCACTGTGCCTTTGGAATTCTGGTTTCTTCATCACCTGAACCTTTCCATCATCAGACTCCTCTGAATGTGCCTTCTTGCTTTCATTAAAATGTGGCTCTTCTGTGAGGGTCCTGCTTCCCCTGCAACTCTCCTAAATGTTTGCTATTTTTCTCCCGTAATCTTGGGGCCACTTGACCTGGAATTAGAGTCCTTCCTATCTTTGTAGCTTATTCCCTCTTGCACCTTCTTCCGGCTGTTTTTCAACCGCCAGTTCATTGATCTTACACCTTTGTGCTGTTCCTTGCCCCTTTGATATTCTAGTTGATGAAGTCCAGTGTATCAGTTTTTTCTTTTATGATTGTGCTTTTGGTGTCCTATCTGAGAACTCTTTGCCTAAACTCAAGTTCACAAAGATTTTCTGTTACATTTATTTCTCTGATGTTTCTTCTTCTAGAGGTTTTTTAGTTTTAGGATTTGCATTATATGACAGGTCTTTTGAGTAAAGTTTTGTATTGGTACAAGGTGTGCGTGTTGTTGTTTCTAGCACCAGTTTTTGAAAAAGTGATCCCTTTACCACCACATTGGCTTACACTTCTGTCAACAATTAGTTGTCTTTCATGTGTGGGTTTATTTCTAGACTCTCTTTTCACTCTGTTGATCTATTTGTCTCTTTTATGCTAAAACAATGGTCTTTTGATTACTGTTGTTTCATAATAATTCTTGAAAGCAGTAGCGTTTGCCCTCCAAGTTTGTTTTTCCTTTTTAGAGTTGTTTTGGCTAGACTAGATCCTTTGTATTTCCATGTGACTTTTATAAATTTATTTATTTATTTATTTATTATTTTTGGCTACGTTGGGTCTTTGTTGCCACATGTGGGCTTTCTCTAGTTGCGGTGAGCGGCGGCTACTCCTTACTGTGGTGCGCAGGCTTTCCATTGCGGTAGCCTCTCCTGTTGTGGAGCATGGGCTCTAGGCGTGCGGGCTTCAGTAGTTGTGGCACATGGGCTCAGTAGCTGTGGCTCGCGGGCCCCAGAGCGCAGGCTCAGTAGTCGTGGCTCACGGGCTTAGTTGCTCCGCAGCATGCAGGGTCTTCCGGGACCAGGGCTCGAACCTGTGTCCCCTGCACCGGCAGGGCAGGCAGACTCTTAGCCACTGTGCCACGAGGGAAGTCCCTCCATGTGACTTTTAGAATCAGTTTGTTAATTTCTATTAAAAAAGAAAGCCTGCTGAGGGCTTCCCTGGTGGCGCAGTGGTTGAGAGTCCGCCTGCCAACGCAGGGGACACGGGTTCGTGCCCCGGTCCGGGAAGATCCCACATGCCGCGGAGCGGCTGGGCCCGTGAGCCATGGCCACTGAGCTTGCGCGTCCAGAGCCTGTGCTCCGCAATGGGAGAGGCCACAACAGTGAGAGGCCCGCGTACCACAAAAAAAGAAAATAAAAAGCCTGCTGGGATTTTGATTGGGATTGCATTGAATCTATAGATAAATTTGGGGGAGAATTGACTTTTTAATAGTATTAAGTCTTCTGATCCATGAATGAGGTATATCTCTTCCTTTATTTAGGTGTTTTAAAATTTCTCTCAGCAATATTTTGGGTTTTTTTCAGAGTATAGGTCTCTCTCTTAATATAATACGATGTGATATAATATAATATAGTATAAAACTTATTTCCCAACTACCCACTTTGCTTCATAATCTGGAGTTAGGCTCCTACCTCCACACCCATTTCAAATGGTGAGAGAGTTGGGGGAGAATGCCATTCCCACCCAAATAATGAAGACAAGCCCAATAACTTGCCAATTTCACGGGTGGTGGTCTGCCCAGGAAGCAATATGTGTTAATCCGAAGTGACCTTCTAGAGGGCTCCTTATATGCGATCAAGTGCTTTTTAAAAAAGTTGCTTAATTATTTGTCACCCTTATCTCCTTGTGTGTGTTTTGTTGGGAAATAAGTAATTAATACCTTTTCATCCTTATTTGGTAATGTCTGTGTCTAGTTAGATGTGGTGTTTATGGTTATGCTCTCTTTAATCCATTCCGGCATTTGACCCATTTTAACTGATTAGGGGTAGAATGGTTATCAACTCCTGTTCTTTTAAAATGGGTTAAGTTTGGATATGCATTTGCGAAGAACAAACTAAATGTCCTAAAAGTGCACAGGATCTGAAATTTGGTAGACACTCAGGTGTTTGAATATTTATAGCATTATAGCATTTTAAGCACATTGTGTAGCAGTGTGTATAAAATCCTGGTGATGCTTATACAGGTTACAGAAGGCTTCATGGGGTTATATTTGCTGTGCAATTAAGGAGGTCTGGGGAGGGAGGGATTTCAGTCAAAAGGAGCAGCAAGTGCAGAGAACCTGTAAGAATAAGCAAGGGCCTTACACGGTTGTCGGATAAGGTGCCAGACTAACATAGAGCAGGAGCAAAGGGAAATAGTAGGTAAAGCCGGAAAGTTAATTTGAGATCAGCTGTGAAGAATGTGTATACATGCTGCAAATTTGATTATCTTCTAAGTAATTGTCCAGTAATGGAGGGTTTGGGGTGAGGATGAACATAATCCTTAATTTTTCAACTAGTTCGTTAGGAATTATGCTGAATTCAGAAAATAATAACAGTGGCGACCATTTAGTTGTGTCTTGTTTCTACAGGTGATGCTGATGAGTGGCAATGAGAGTGGTAGACAGGGCACGTGGTTAGACACTCTGCAGGAAGAAGAGTGGTTCTTGGAGTGATTTTTGATCTCTCTTCGGAGGAGCCAATAAAACTTGGTTCACGGGGCAAGTGAGCTAAATGCTTGCCTCCCGTGATGAGGCACACATAAGCCATCATACTGTTGAGGCATAGTGGCAGGGAACGTTTATTGCTAGAAGAAGGATTTAATGGAAGGATTTACCTGCAGTAGTTTAGAGAGAGGAAAGGACTGCTGTTACCTTACTTGGTAATAGTCACTATTCACTGTTTCATCAAAAGAAAAAGGCTGGTAAGGTACGACTTCCTGAGTATGTACTTGACAGTAAATGGAGTAGGATATTTTTAAGGAAAACTGTCATTAGGTTTAAATACTGGTGTACACATTGAAGTATCTTTGTTACTCTATTTAGAACTTGCTTCTATCAGATGGAGCTCTGAAGTTACTAAATTTTAAATGCTCATTCAATAAACACTTTGTGTTGTTGATGGTTCCATTGGTTTGTGAGAGCAGGTGGCCGTTGTGTGTCTTCTATGTGCTGTGACTTGTAAAACTTAAGGAATATCTCTTGTTACCAGTCTCTTCCAACTCTGATATTAGTATGTTGCTAGCTAGGATCAGCTATCCGTTCAGCTCACAAAGGGTGGCCAGAAATCAAACCGTTAGTGGAGGCGTGGACTCTGCAGATTAGGCTGCGGAAGGTCATGATGCTGGGCTGTCAGTGCTGGACAGGTGCATGGGGAGTGGGTGGCTTTCCTCCATCTTTTCTGTCCGATGCCTTCGCTGTTCTTTGGGAAAGAGAACAGAGAAGAAGTCCGTGAGTTCATGTGGCAAAGGCTGTAAAGGAAGTGCAGGCAGTCCCTTGAACACAAGATCAGAATTATTAGAGAATTCAGAACTGTTGAACAATTTGACCAATTCTTCAAAATTTAGACATGTGTACTTTGAACAGATAAGTGAGGCAGATTATCATACTGATTTGACACTGTGCTGTGTTTAGCCTTCTCGTATTTTGTTCATGTTGTAATATTGTGTAAGAGTTGAGAACTTTCAACAGTGCGTTTTACCATAAACTGTTTTACTTAAACATGTAATTGCTAGTAAGTTCCATAGAAATGAATAGTGATCACAATTAATGCCTTAAAAATTAAAGGCTATTAAATATAAATTGTGTCTATTACCATATGAGAGAAGGTAATAAATCTCTCAGAAATGTAAGGTCTTGATTAAGGAGTCAAAAAAGGATGCGTTTTCTTTGTTTCAAAATAGTTTAAAATTATTTACTACATCTTATGACTGCAACCATTTCTTTTTCTCTCTTTTTTAAATGTGTCTATTAAAATGTAAAAAAGCAGAAGGAAGGAAAAGTGGATTGGAGAGTAGGAGAGAGAATAAAATTAAATGATAAGACAGGAATTCTGCTGAGTTAATACTCAGGGAGTATGAGATAAGTAATATGTCTTTACTGCCTGATGCTTAGCTATAAAAAACATAATAGTGGGAGTACAGACCTGAAGCTTGAAGTGACCAACTGAAAAAAAAGATTTAAAGTAGACATTCTTTTGCAAGTATGTTTTTTGGCTACTAATTGATGTATACTTATCACTTATGAAAATATCGTAAGATTTGCTTCACATGCAATTCTAAAGAACTTTGCTATTTTATAATATGAATAAAAAGTAGCTTCATCTCCCCCCTGAAAAGTTACTCCAGCCCTTATGTATTTATTGTATAATTGAGGAAAATGGAAAAATATAACAGCAAAAATATAATATTTACAAAACGTTTTGATATCCTCAAAACAAATTGTTAGGAACTGGTATGGTTCTATTGAAACTCAGCTGCTTTAAGAGGTATTTAGGAAATAAGGCTTTATAATAAGTTGAATTGGTCTAAAAGTCAGTGTAATGACTGGTAATGTTAGTATTTGATAATGTAATATGAACTTAGCTCTTGTTCTGTGAGCTTTCAGAATAAACTGAATGTAAAAGAAGTGGACCTTTTCCCATGTCAAAACAGTAGTTACAAAAATGTAAAGGCAGATCCATAAGGCTGTTGCTGGTTTCAAAAGGGAGATGGACGGAGGGAGGGAGACCAAGATAGGGAGGTGGGGAGAGAGGGAAGGAGGGAGAGAAACAGAGGGGCGAAGGGAGGCAGGGAGGGAGGAGACACAGGGAGCGAGAACTGACCCAAGTCTTGTTGCTGCTTCAGGACGGTGTCTCCCATTGTCCACGCCAGCTTCTCACCTCCTCTCTGTGGCACTAACATGATGTAGATGTTGTGTGTTAGATTTTGTAAATGATTACAGTGCACTAGATACTAGAGAGACAGTTTAAGAATTTACACAGTATACCATGTGGAAGCATCACATTTTGTGTAAATCTCTAGACCTTAGTTTCCAGTCCTGACCTGTGTCTGTAAAGCTACTAGTGGAGGGTGGTTTTACATGTAATTTTCTTCGTTTCTTTTTTCTGTCAGTTATGTGCCAATCAGTGCCTCCAAAACATTAATGTAAGGATTTTACATCTACATGTTACTCAGCTTCAGTCATCAGATTATTTTATTTAGTGATATTTTTGATCATCCGTAACTTGACTCAGACCTGAAATAATGGCAGATGTGGGAAGAACTTTCCAGATGGAATCCTCTTCCCCACTCTCACACGTCTTTTATTGGGGGATAGTTAATTGTATTTGGGAGTTCACTAGGAGAAGTAAATTTTCAGCGACTGTGTCTATCTGAAATAAATTTATTTTGAAAGTATAAGTATAGATAAATTTCTAAAGTGTTATTTTTTTCTCCCAAAGTTATTTCTAAAGTATTATTTATCAACTGAAAGTTTAACTCTGATGTGCTATTATTTCCTTGAGTTGATTATACTTCTTCTTTTTTTTAAGGTAAAGTGCAAGTTAAGAGTTCAGACATACAAGTTGGAGACCTCATCATAGTGGAAAAGGTTGATGCATTTTTAATATCTTTTAGACATGTATATGCCAGTTATGAACATTTAGCCTGATTGCAAGTAACTTTTGAATCTGAAGGAAATTGTTTGAGACATGTATTTTAAATCTTAACATCTTTGTGTAAGGTTTGATATATGTGAAGAAAAAAATACAGGTTTCTGTGTAGTCTGTTTTGCTAAAGTACGTTTCAGTGTGTGTAGGTAGTCATATTTTGTCTAAAATAAGACATGTTAACTGTTTATTGTTGCATTATCAGAATTATATCTTTTGACCAAAGAATTATATTAGTTAGAACCTATTTATAATGTTTCAGTTTCTAGAGCTTCTTTTTATAGACAGATATATATGTAATTATTGGATATTAATTCTTATGGCTTAAAAACTTAACGAGGGGGCTTCGCTGGTGGTGCAGTGGTTGAGAGTCCGCCTGCCGATGCAGGGGACACGGGTTCGTGCCCCAGTCCGGGAAGATCCCACATGCCGCGGAGCGGCTGGGCCAGTGAGCCGTGGCCGCTGAGCCTGCGCGTCCGGAGCCTGTGCTCCGCAACGGGAGAGACCACAGCAGTGAGAGGCCCGCGTACCGCAAAAAAACCCCAAACAAACAAACAAAAAAAACAACTTAATGAGGGAAAGGTAAATGGAAACAAGAGGATTAGAAAGAAAAAGTTTAGGTCAATGTAGGAAGAAGCCATTTTAAAAACCCCACAGTGGTCAGACGTGGCTGTTGGCAGGCCGCTACTGGCCCGGAGCCTGGAGGCCTGGGCTGTCTGCCTTTGCGGAGAAGCGTTTCTGCCCGCACAGCCTTCCTGAGTAACAGTGACTGAGGGCATAGTCTTTTTGTTTTTCCTTTTTTAAGGCTCTAGAACAACATTTAAAAAAATATAGAATGAGAGGTTTTCATAAGGCCTCTTACAGAGGAGTGTGAGCCGCTGGTACCAGCTGATAGCCACAGGGGGACCCATGGGAACATACCCATCCTGAGCCGCCCGTGGGGAGGTTGAGTGAGAGCCTTCTCCTCAGGAGGAAAGCGGTCTTCATCTCATTGCAGTAAAAATCCGTACGCAGAGAACGCTTGGGGCTGTGTTTGTCGGATTTTACGGAAAGGAGAAAATTAAACATACTGATTTGCAGCTTATTTACGTAGTGTTCAGTTATATGGATACTGTAAGTTACTAACTTCTGATCCATTGTTCGATTTTGGATGGTTTCTCTTTTCTGCTGTGAGAAGTGCTATAATGAACATTCTGGTACACATATCCTTGCAGGACTCTGTAGGATAAATGCTGACAAGAGGGATGGCTGAGCCATATGTTAGTCATATAAATTTTGATGCAATTTTTAGGAAACAGCAACCTTTGTTTTCTCAGGTTTCTGTGGTCAGGCATCTGGATGCAGCCTAGCTGCATCTCCTGGCTCTGGGTCCCTCTTAAGGCTCTCAGTCAAGTTGTGTCAAGGTGTCAGCCCAGTAGCCATCGCCTCCAAGTTCCACGGGGGTGGAGCTGATGCCAGTCTCACTCTTGGGGTTGTTGGCAGGACTCGGTGCCTCTTTGGACTCAGGGCCTCAGTTCTACGAGCTTTAGGCCTGTGGCCACGCTCATTCCTGGACACATGGGCCTCTCCACCGGGCAGCCCACCACCGGCCTGCCAGCAGGAGGGGTAAAGAGAGAGTGTGAGTGCCAGCAGAAGGGTTGCACAGTCTCCGAGACCTGGACTCCAGAGTGATGCCCCAACACTTTGTTTTCCTCTTGACTTTTAGGAGGATATCTTGTGTTTGTTGTGTTGAAGGTTAGGATAGAATCTCTCTTTGTGAATCAGGTGAGTACTGTTTGGCCTTTTCATTCTTTCATCTCTTATTTCCTCCTTAACTTTCCTATTTACCCTTTTTTTCCCTTACCTTTGCTGTTTAGTTTGATGTAGCAGTACACTCACCTTCCTGTTTTCCCTCAGTCCTCCCATTTTTACTGAGTAACAGGTGCACCCTTCTTGGCCATCTCATTGGTCATACAGGTAGATGTGAAAGAGAGATCTACATCTGTGTCTGGGTGTTCCTCTTCCGTGTCTCTCTGGCCTCACAGGTGTCTTCTCCATCAGTAAGAAAGATTGGTGAGGGACATAGGCCTCTGTAGACATCCAGGTAAAGGTTTCCGTTTGATGTGGAGCTGCACCTCTTTGTGTTTGTTTGTTATTTCAGTGTCCAGTGGATAGCACGTTGTGGATGACGCACCAGTGTTACATATATGTGAGCATGTGTGTGGTATCCTGCGCTACTCTGAAATGTAAAGGTTTGGTGGCAGAGCTAGAGGGAAGGCTTCTGACTGTCTTCGCTAGCCTTCAGGAAGCGCTGCTGCCACAGCATAGGGCGGCACCACCTGCCTCATTCGGGTTTTATATTGCCAGTTGTACTTTCATTTTCATATATTTCAATTCCCTGGAAAACATTGAGTATTCTGAAGTTCGATAACATAGTTTCCAGTAACTACTGGGAAACGATAAATTTTTAGTAGTAGGTTCATGGTATTTGTCAAACCAATTTTGTGATTTTTGTAGTGATAAAAGGTTTTTTTCTTGCCAGTTGATATAATCATCATAAGGAAATAGCAGAGATCTGGCAGCAAATGGCTTTGTCCTTCTACTTTTTTTTTTCTTTTTTGCGATACGCGGGCCTCTCACAATTGTGGCCTCTCCCGTTGCGGAGCACAGGCTCCGGACGCGCAGGCTCAGCGGCCATGGCTCACGGGCCCAGCCACTCCGCAGCATGTGGGATCTTGCTGGACCAGGGCATGAACCCGTGTGCCCTGTATCGGCAGGCAGACTCTCAACCACTGCGCCACCAGGGAAGCCCATATTTCTCTTTTATTTGACCATATTCCTATTTATAAATTAATGTTTGGATATTTCCATGGTGGATTTTATGTTATAGGATAGTTGTAATTTTTTATCTTAACATGGAATTAAAATTAGTACATCAATATTCATTTTATGGGTATTTAAAGAAATAATGCTAATCAGCTTTGGCTCAGTGTTATAGATGTCAGTAGCCGTAGAACATGGGAGAGCAGCAGCCTGGGACAGAAAGTGGAAAGAGGATGATGCGGCCTTCAGCGTTCACTGTGTCTAGGTTTAAACTCCTAGTTCTCCAGTTTCAAATTCAGCCTAGGAGAAGTATGTGTTTGACATGTATGTGGAAATTGGGAGGGCAGGACCATTCAGAGTCAAGGTCAGATAATCCTTTATGCATGCAAGGTGAAGCAAGAAATTCCAAAGATTATCTCCCAGCTTAATAAGGAAACCTGAACAGTAACTGAATTCTTACACAGATGTATGTATCAAAATCTCAGCAAGGTTTTTTCTTCGTTCGTTTGTTTTGGTTTTAAAGACAAAATAAGATTTTTCTAAAACTGATTTGGCAAGGCACAGGCCCTAACGTGGCAAAAACAACCTTGACAAGGAGAATAAAGTGAAAAGAGTCACTCTCCTAATGTTAAGGCATACTTCCTACTATGTTAACATAGGGCAGAAGAAGGGTAGAAACAAAGATAATGAAACATCAATGGAGAACCCAGAGGTAGACCCACCCAAATATGCTCAAGTGATTTTTGACAAAGTGCAAAAGCAATTAAAATGGAGGATGGATAGCCTTTCAACAAAGCAGGCTGGAACTAGTGGACATCCATGGGTAAAAAATGAACCATAATCGAAATGTCACACCTTATATAGATATCAAAGTGGGCCAGGGGCTTAAATATATAATGTAAAACTGCAAAACTTTTAGAATAAAACAGGAGAAAATATTCAGAATCTAGGGTAGGAAAATAGTTTTTAGACTTGACACCAAAAGCACAATGCATATAAGGGTGAAATTGATAGATTGCATCGTTAAAATTAAAAATTTGTGCTTTGTGAAAGAACATGTGAATATGGTGGAAAAACAGACTGGGAGAAAGTATTTGTAAACCATATATCCACAAAGATTTGTATCTAGAATATGTAAAAATGCTAAATACTCAACAGTAAAAAAAAAAATCAAATTAGAAAATGGGCAAAAAAAAACCCATTTAGCCAAAGAAGACATACAGATAGAAAATAAGCATATGAAACGTTATTCAACATCATTAGTTATCTGGAAATGCAAATGAAAATACAGTGAAATATGACTACACATATAGCAGAATGGCTACAATGAAAACTGATGACAGCACAAATGCTGGCAGTGACATGAAGACAGTGGATCACATGCAATTCATGTGGGGATATCAAATGTTACAGCTGTTCTGGAAAATCATTAGACAGTCTGTTAAAAAACTGAGTATACAACTATCATTTGACCCAGAAGTTGAACTTTTGGACCTTTATCACAGGTAAATATTAATTTAGATTGGCACAAAAGCTTGAACATGAATGTTTATACCTGCATTATTCATGATAGCCAAAAATCAGAAACAGTTCAGATATCCTGAACGGGTCATGGTCAAAGAAACTGCTGTACATTATACCATGGTAATTTCATATTAAGAAAACACAGGTCCCTGCTCCTATATTGCTCAGAGTCTTGAGAGGAGGGAAAAATAAAAATATCCAATAATTATTCTGAAGTTTCTAGTTTACTTATGAATGCCTCATAGAAAAATAAAACAGGATAAGGGAATAAAGGGTAGTGGTCTAAAATTAAGAAAAAAATTCCATGTATGATAGTATCAAAGGAATAAAATACTTATAAATAAAATCATGGTTAAGAATAAACTTAACAAAAGAACAAAACTTGTACTTTGAAAACTACAAAACATTGTTAAAACACAGTAAAGAAGAGCTGGATAAACAGAACGACGTCCCATGTTCATGGATTGGAAGTATTCATATGTTAAAATGGCAGTACTCCCAAACTGACCTACAGGTTCAGTGCAGTCCCTCTTAACATCCCAGCTGACTTCTTTGCAGAAATTGACAAGCTGATTCTAAAATTCATGTGGAAATACAAGAGATTCAGAATAGCCAAAGCAGTTTTTAAAAATGTGAACAAAATTGGCATATTCACACTTCTCCATTTCAGAACTTTCTGCAAAGTTAACATTAATCAGGACAGTATGGAATTGGCATAAATTAAACATTGAGAGTCCAGAAATAAAGCCTTAAATTTCTGGTTAACAGATTTTCAACAAGGGTGCCTAGAAAATTCAGTGGGATGGGGCTGTGTTTGGGTGGGTGCTTATTTTTGACCCAATACTGATTATGAGAGTCTTCATTTTGTTGTGTGCAGCTGTAGTTCATTCATTTTGTGGTTACATAGTATGCCTTGTGTCCATTCTACTGTTGGTGGGTATTTGGGTTGCTTCTAAGTTTTGCCTGTTAGGGTTGATACCTCTGAGTCATACTTGACCACGTCTTCTGGCTCACATGTGCACACATTGCTGCTGCATGTGTACTGAGGAGTGGACTTGTTGGATTTGGGGGTGAGTGTGTATGTTGCACTTGAGTACTTACTGCAAATGATTTTGCAAAGTGATGTATCAAATTATACTCAGATCGACAGTGAGTAAGAGTTCCCATTCCTTCATGTTTGCCAACACTTGGCATTGCCAACCTTTTAAATTTACCATTTCCAAATTGTACATAGTGGTTGTGGTTTTAATGTGCATTTCTGTAAAGACTAACAAAGTCGGACACCTTTTCATATGATTTTGGATATTCTTCTCATTTGGGAAAAGCCTGTGAGAATCTCTTGCTGTTTTTCTTCAGAGTTATCCTTTCTTAACAGTCTGCAGGCCTTCAAGTACTCTGGATGGGAGTCCTTTATTAGTTTTATGTTGTGAATATCTTTTCCTTCCTAGTGTGCTTTGTGGAACAGAGAGCTTAATGAATTCAATATACTATCATTCAAAGAAAAATTCTAATGAAGTCAACCTTATTAATCTTTTCATCTGTAATAAATTTTTTTTAAAATTTGTGGTGGTAGGGGGAAGGAGTCTTGTTTAAGAAATCTCTTCCTACCAAAAAGTCATGAAAATATTCTTCTGTATTATCTTTTAGGTTTTATTGTTTTGACTTTGACATTTTTTAAAAATTTATTTATTTATTTATTTTTGGCTGCGTTGGGTCTCTGTTGCAGTGAGTGGGGGCTACTCTTCATCACGGTGTGCGGACTTCTCACTGCGGTGGCTTCTCTTGTTGCGGAGCACGGGCTCTAGGCGCCCAGGCTTCAGTAGTTGTGGCACATGGGCTCAGTAGTTGTGGCTCGCAGCCTCTAGAGCTCAGGTTCCGTAGTTGTGGCGCACGGGCTTAGTTGCTCCGCAGCATGTGGGATCTTCCCGGACCAGAGCTCGAACCTGTGTCCCCTGCATTGGCAGGCGGATTCTTAACCACTGTACCACCAGGGGAGCCCCTGACTTTGACATTTAGAAGTATAATTCGTTTGGAATAGATTTTCGTGTTTCGATTGAAGTAGAGGCCAGGTATTATCTCTTCTCATTGCCCATGGGTATCTAGTTTTCTCAGCACTGTTTATTGAAAAGATGTCTGCAGTGCCAACTTTCTCATAAATCTGGTGTCCATGGATGTGTGGGCCGACTTCTGGATTCTCTGCTTTTACATTACTATAATCATCCATCTTAGTGGAATACCATCTTGTCTTAATTATTCTATTTTAGTATTTAGTTTTGTTATAGTGTACAGACAGCTCTCCATGTTGTTTCTCACACTTGTCTAGTCATTCTTGGCCTTTGCATTTCCCTGTAAATATTAGGAATATCTTGTCATTTCCCACCAGAAAAGCATGTTAAGATTTTGCTTGGGTTTGTGTTGGATGTATAGGTCAGTGTATGCACACCTCACATCTTTGCAATACTGTCTGTTCTAACTTCAGGACATGGTGTTTTCTGTTTCCTTAGGCTTCGTTTAATTTCTTTCAGTGATGTTTCACAGTGTTTTGTTTAGAAGGCTTGCCCATCTTTTATCAGTTTTATTCTAGTGCTAGTCTTTTCTTATTACCGAAATGGGCCTATTTAAAGAAATATTTACCTTCTTGCTATTTGTTACTGGTATGTATGTTTTTGTTTCCTGTGTCATTAATTTTGCTCTTATATTTCTTTACATCCTTGTACTTTCTTTGGGATTTATTGGCTGGGTTTTTTTTTCCTGCTTTCGAATGGGTATTTAGTCCTTTGTATATTTTTAGCCTCCCTTTTCTGTTGTATGCAGTTTAGTCATGTATATTTTCCTCTTATCATTTTCCTGACTTCGGCTGTGTTACACACATGATATGTTGATATGTTGAGTTTTTATTACCATTTCATTAACAATATTTTCTAGTTTCCATTGTGATTTCCCCCTTCACCTAAAGGTTCTTTAGATCTTAACAATTGCCTAAAGAAATGTTAGAAATAAATAGCTCTGTTCTACAGCATATCTTCTTTCCGCTTTAACAACTTATGTTTGTTTTTGTTGCTTGCTGACTGACAAGTAGTTCATTTCTTTACTGTGTGTAGATAAATCTTAACTTAGGTCTTAAAGAATATAAATAATTCATGAAACTACGTGAAGTATTCTTATTATAATTATATTTTCTTTTAGTTTGTATAGCTTTCCCAACTAATTAATGCTAATTAGTATTACTAATTATTATTAGTAATACTAATTAATACTAGTATTAGTAATAGGGGTTAAATAAATGTATGAATAGTGACCTTTGAGTTTTTCTCCTTTCCTGCTTTGTAAAAAGAATATCTCCTCAAATTTGTGGGGTTTTGTTTGCTCAGTTGTACATTTATTCTTTCATTCAACATTTATTAAGTGTTTCGTTTTCGATATGCTCTGTTTTGTGTTAGGTGTTGGAAGAACACTGTCCTCACTTTCTAGGTCATTAGTCTGATAGGGAGGCCGTCATTTTTTTATAAGGCAGTAACTGTTATATTGTACGTGTGAGTTGAGGTACAACAGAGGCCACAGAAATGGTAATATTTAACATTTTTCAGGAAATGAAGTAGTTTTCAGGTCATCACTAAATGCCATTTACGTGGTTCATTGATGCGGAAAGAAACTTCGAGGTCTAACTAAAATATGAGTTAAAATATTCATTTTTATTATACAAATTATGGATGTTAATTGTTTCAGCATAGAGTTGAAATATAACATTATTTTAGTTGTTTTTAGGAGCTATTTCTCCTTTGGAATGGAATTGTGTTAATTTGTAGACTTGCATATAGATAATTAATATTTTATATTACTCTGCAGAATCAAAGAATTCCATCGGACATGGTATTTCTTAGGACATCAGAAAAAGCAGGTATTTTTATTTTTATTGCTGATGATTGGTATTTTGGCAGTTTAATTTTCATTTTGAAAGATAAAAGTTAAATTTATTCTTGTAAGAATTTTTCTTTGATAATATATTGAATTCATTAATTTCTAAATCACATTTAACTGTTTATGTTTAAAACAATGATTTTACTGTGTAATATGTTGGTTTAAAAAATATCCTTTCCTATATCAAGTGAAAGTTTTCATTCGAATCCATTTTGATATCCAAATAGATGGTGATGTTCCTCAAAACTTGATTGCTATTCTGCATTTGCACTTTTATTTCTCATTCAGCAAACATTTATTTAGCACTTACTATATGCCAGGCACTACCTGTTGCTTAGAATACAAAAGGGAGTAAAACCGAGTTGCTCTCTTCAAAGAGTTTATGATCTACTTATTTATGGAAGTACACACATTGACGATTAGCAATACTCTGATTGTATAGATAGTATAAATATTAAAAGGCATGTGGAGGGCTTTGCTGGTGGCGTAGTGGTTAAGAATCCTCCTGCCAATGCAGGGGACGCGGGTTCGAGCCCTGGTGTGGGAAGAGCCCACATGCCGCGGAGCAACTGAGCCCGTGCGCCACAACTACTGAGCCTGTGCTCTGGAGCCTGTGAGCCACAACTACTGAGCCCGCGAGCCACAACTACTGAGCCTGCGTGCCACAACTACTGAGCCCGCATGCCACAACTGCTGAAGCCCGTGTGCCTAGAGCCCGTGCTTTGCAACAAGAGAAGCCACCACAATGAGAAGCCCACGCGCCACAACGAAGAGTAACCCCCGCTTGCCACAACTAGAGAAAGCCCATGCACAGCAATGAAGACCCAATGCCGCCAAAAATAAATATACAAACAAATAAATAAATAAAAGACATGTAGGGGTAATGGGAGGGAACAGACAATTTGCCTAGGTGAGTTGAAATGGGCTTCACAGAAAAAATGATACTTATATGACCAGAGCTTTAAACAATAAGAAGAAGGTGCAAAAGGGGTAATGAGAAGGAAGCCTCATGTGGTCAAGGAAAAAAAATCCATTGGTTGGAAATCAGGAAACCTAAAATCTAGTCTGCTTTGACCAATTTCTAATTATATGACCTAGCCACGTGGTCATACATTTTCATCATCTCTAAAATGATGAGAGGTTTGTCAAGTAATATCCAAAGTTCCTTCTGCCTTATATTTCTGACTTCGTTGCATAAATGAGCAATATTTTTATGGGAAGCTCAGCATATGTATTATTATTTGTAGCATGAAAACTCTAGAAAGGACATGGTTAAAATTTAGAGTTGTTGATTTAGTTTTTTCTCCATTTACAAACAGTGGGGGGTTTTTTGTTGTTTTTTTGTATTTTTTAAAAAATTTATTTATTTGGCTGTGCCGGGTCTTATTTGTGGCATGCGGGATCTTCATTGCCACATGCGAGGTCTTAGTTGTGGCACGCAGGATCTAATTCCCTGACCAGGGGTCGAACCCGGGCCCCCTGTGTTGGGAGCGAGGAGTCTTAATCACTGGACCACCAGCAAAGTTCCTAAACAGCGTTTCTTTAAAAGGACATTTTAAGTCATGAGAGAGAAGAAAAATGTTTTCTCTTTTCACCAACTGTAGTTATGATTACTTACATCGTAAGATGAGGCTGCCATTAACAGCAGAATTCAGTTACACCTAATAATCAAGTGACCTCTGTACACTTGATACCTTTACTTTATTGTGTGCTGTTTAATGTGTGGTTTTGTTTTGCCCATAGGGTGGAGACTGGAGAACTACTTTTCCAGTCCATTTCCCTTTCCTGTCCAGTTAGATGGGGCCATGCCCTGAGGTATGGCCGAAGGAGGGTGGCTGAAAGTCATGTGTACCACTTCCAGCCTCGGCTTTCCCTGTACTGGTTATGTGTCCATGACCAGGGTAACCTTGGAAGCTGCCTGTTGAAGATGGCAGAGCTTCCCTCAGTTTAGGCTCCTTAATGTCTGTGTGGAACAGACTCCCCTCCCATTCTGTCACCAAGTGGACTCTGTATGACAGAGAAGTATTATTAAGTACCAGAGTTGCAAGTTTTATCTTTTACAAATAGCTAGTGTTCCCTTAACACCTGCAGAGCTGTGTCAGGCAGTTAAAACTCTGCCTTTGCCTTCACTTGCTTGTACAGAGCCTCAGAGTCAGCCAGGTGTGAGAGATTCGGGCCTCTCGGGTTTTCAAGGGCATTGTGTGCAGCCCTGCACTGGCAGGTGGCCTTCTAGGCTCTTGGGAATATGATAGAGCTTTTGCTCCTTGTTATCTGATTTTTCTTTTAAATTTTTTTGGTCAGCTTGTTGTTTACCCCAGCTTTAACCACCACCCAAGGTAGCTGTGACATTAAACAATGGCCACTGTTTGTTTTTGACAAACATTCCAGGGAAAACACATTCTCAGTGAATGAACTGTGGGTTGAGTCAAATCCAGACAAGCTCTACCTGATCAGGTGGTTACAGTTGTCTGGGCGTGGGGTTTGGGGAGTCCTAGCCCTGGTTTCTTCCCCTCAGTGGCTACCAGACCATTGATTTGCTCAGCTACTGTGGAGTTTGACTGGGGGCAGGGTACTGGCAAAGGGACAAGTCAAAACACCACACATCTCACTCATAGCTAGATTTAGCCGTGTTTCTTGAATAAGTGCACCTGGGATTGTTGCAAGTCTTTGATTATTTTCCAGAGTTTTGAAAAAGTTGCTTTAGACAATTTTTGCTTATGTTGTCATTACAGTTATGGAGGAACGGGTTTTCAGAGATGTTTACACTGCCATCCCTACTTATTTATGATTTCTTTGTCTTTGTTTGTAAATGTATTCAGTATAATGAATAACAAACAGTTTGCATTTGGGAGATACTTTTTTTTTCTTTTTTGGCTGCACCACTTGGCATGTGGCATCTTAGTTCCCCGACCAGGGATCGAACCCGTGTGCCCTACACCAGAAGCACAGATTCTTTTCTTTTCTTTTTTTTTTTTTTTTTTGCGGTACGCGGGCCTCTCACTGCTGTGGCCTCTCCCGTTGCGGAGCACAGGCTCCGGAAGCACAGGCTCAGCGGCCATGGCTCACGGGCCCAGCTGCTCCGTGGCACGTGGGATCTTCGCGGACCGGGGCACGAACCCGTGTCCCACCTGCATCGGCAGGCGGACTCTCAACCACTGCGCCACCAGGGAAGCCTGGAAGCACGGATTCTTAACCACCGGACTGCCAGGGAAATCCCGGGAGATACATTTATATTTAATTGCCCTTGTAGTGATCATGGTAGGAATGTATGTAAGATTAAGAATATCATGCTCAATGTGGAAATGGCTTTAGGTAATTAACATAGAAGAAATAGAGTATACAGACTATGTGAGGAGACAAAGTGTGGACAAATCCATCTCTTCAAAGCTGGAAGGTTGTTAGAAGTGTCCATTTTTCAGAGGAAGACTCTGAGGGCTAGTAAATGTTTGCTGAAGTTTCAGAAATTGTTCTTCAGCCACCGTATCACTGTTATGGCGTAATAAGATAGCAAAACATGCAGAGAATATTAGAGAATTAGGCAAGTGAGATACTCTCTGATGTGCCAACTACAGATAAATAACGTTATAACCAAATTGATTATGTTTTAAAAATGTTTTTTTTCCTCAAATTTTGCTTTGTATTCTATGTCGTAGGGACAGTTTCTTTCTGTAGGGTAATGATATTTAATATTTTGGAGGTCATGGGTCTTTCTGAGAATCTTAAGAATTATCACTTTGTTCCTCAGAAAAATGTACATAATATACACGTATGCTAAATTTTTACTATTTAACATATTCCTGGAAGGTTATTAATGGCTCCAAGTTTAGGACCTTACTGTCATCTGTTTTAACCTGTGGTTCTATTATATTCCTCAGTTTTATGATTTTTTTCTGTCAAATTTAAATTGTTAAAACAATTACTGTTACTCTTATGGAGATACTAAATGTCAGATTACTGTTTCATGATATTTTTCTTCTCTTTATAAAATGGACCAGACAGCTTCCCAGCTGTGTAAAATGTGTCATAACACTGCTTTCAATCAAGGTTTCTTAGCTTTAGAAATTCTGTTTGTGTGACTTTACATAATTATTTAAGGTTTTAAATTAAAGCCTTGTTTTTAAACTTACATGTTTAGAATTTTTTATGTATCTGCTAACACTGTTAATATTACTTTATTATTTTTCAGTTTCAGTTCAGAAAACCCTGGTAATACACTGTCTGTTATAGTAAGAATCTCTAAACCCTAGCCAGTATGAAAGTCTTAAATCTACGCAGCGTGTTGAGTTTGGACGATAGCCACTGGGCGTTTGTCAGTACAGCTCAGTGAGTCTCTTCGTGGCATCATATTGACTGTGTATTAATACAGGGTATTCTGTTGGGCCGTCAGTTGATTGTTTAGAATGTAAATGAGGCTGTTGATGGATCTGGTGACTGATGGCTTAAATTCCAATTAATCAATTGCTTCATCAGTTTCTTAATTCAGATCAAATATCTCCTGAATGCACACAATTCTTTTAGTGGTATTAAGAGAAATTAATGCTTTAGAACTAATTTTCATCAATCTCTTATAAATGCCAATATCTTTTTCACTTGCCTCCTAAGTGATGGCATTATCGTTTAAGTGTTTGGGACATATTACAATAGCTCAGCTGTCACTTGTTAGAGGGCGAGGGGTAGGTAAATGACACTGTACTCATCCACATTCTCTCCGTGGTGCTATTCATCTTGCCACCAGCTTAAAAATTTCATGCAGAGTCATTAAGCCATATAAATGATTTAGAAATTAAGTTTAATGGCAAACGATCTGGTGTTATATATGCAAAGTCAATGTCTATTTTTCTTTTCTTGGGCACATACTGTAGCTATCTCTTTCAGACCTATTGGATTTGTGAGCTGTTGCAGGCAGTCTGCTAATATTACAGGGTAACTTATTACAACATATGACAGACTCATGTGCCCTGTGTCACAGTGTCCCATCAATTACTTTATCACCACTTGATGCGGCTCTCCTAGGTGACATATACACGAGTTGATCTTCATTTGATTGTCATTAAACCTGTCCTTTGCTGTCAACTCTTGTCAATTATACCAAATAAAATCAAGTATTCATAAGAAGTCAGTAATAGGATATAAGCAGACCAATTTAATAATTCATTTTTACCGAGCCTTAACTGACATCAGTTGTAGCTAGTGCTTGCTGTGAAAAAATTACTAGATATACTTTGTGTAAGACAAGTCAAGTTGGCCATACTTCTGATTTTGCTGCAGTTCATTCCCTCTCTCTGTCTTTCTCTCTGTCTCTTTAAATCATATCAGTTACTGTGAGCCTAGTAATGTAATTGTACTTGAAGATAAGTAATACGTCAGTTTCCTCTAAATTTTAAAAATAGTGTGTAATTATTTAACATGAGGCATAGGCATACCCTTTTACTTTTAAGAATGGCAAGTATATTGTTTCCAGTGTTTAATAAGTTTATAGACATCTACATAAGGTATTAGTTTCACTTTTAGAAACACAAAATGTTTGAAACTTAAGAGACTGTAGATATTCTCACCTTTTCCTATTTTCTATGTTAGAAAGCAAACCTGGAGCAGAGCTGTTGGCATTGATGTCTCAAAGTCTGTGTCATACAGAATCTAGAATCCAATCCCTTTTAAGTTGCTTTTATACTTTATAAAACACACACATACAGATATATATAACCATGCATATATTTAAGAGGAAAAAAAAATCAATCTTGAGTAAAAGGTTTAAGTGTAAAATAATGGATACTGCAAATTTCCTAGTACTCCTTTTTAGTTGAAACCAGTTATTCTCCTTATCATAAATCTTTTTTTTTTTTAATTTATTTATTTTTTATTTTTTGTGGTAAGTGGGCCTCTCACTGTTGTGGCCTCTCCCGTTGTGGAGCACAGGCTCCGGCCGCGCAGGCTCAGCGGCCATGGCTCACGGGCCCAGCCGCTCCGCGGCATGTGGGATCTTCCCGGACCGGGGCACGAACCCGTGTCCCCTGCATCGGCAGGCGGACTCTCAACCACTGCGCCACCAGGGAAGCCCCATAAATCTTTTGACAAGTAATACATAAGAAAATTTATTTACATAACTAGATATATTTTTCAAAGTGCATGAAATCAGATGAAGGTCTCATAGATATATCTTCAACTGATAAAATAGGTGATTGAAAAATCTTTTCTTAGCTCTCTATCTTATTATGTCTTACAGAAGTGACTTAACCTGTATGAATCTCCTAGTTTCATGTTGGCAACACTAATGCCTGTGCCATCGGTAGTTAAAAGGGTTAAATGCACTTGGTTAAGGAATCAGTGGGGCGCATTTCAGATGCTGAATTGCTGGTGGCTGTAATTAGTTGAAAGTGCATTGGCTCCAAGAGAAAAGTATTTGGTATTTACGCAGAGTAAGAGAGCAAGGAAATGCTTACAGATGTGCAGGGGTCCATTTCTTCTAGGGGTGGATGTGGATTCGCACGGACCCATTTTAGTTTTAGAACATTGTGCAAAAGGGGCACTGGGCTAAGCTGTGTAAAGATGTGTTCTTACATAGCTACCTTAGCTAGTTCCCCAAACTTCAGAAATAATTAGCTAAGGAATTAATAGGTTCCTGGTGTATACCATTCGCTGGCAGATTTCAATAGATTTGCCTCTAAATTTTACACCACCACTCCAGAGTAAGTCTTATTTTTTCCACTGTGCACATGAAAACCTTCATAAGGTGAAGTACCTGGACAGGGAGCTCAGTGAGTGGGTTATTAGGCAGTGCTCAGCCCAAGACTGGCTCTTCCCACTGCTACACCAGCTTTTAAGTTTTGAATTGCCTTCAGTACTGTTGACGTTTGGGGCCTGGTATTTATTTCTTTGTAGTGGTGGCTTGTCTCTGCCCTGCAGGGTGTTGAGCAGTATTCTTGGCCTCGACTCCTCGGGTGCCAGGAGCACCCTTCCAGCCCCCACCCCCAGCGCCTACTGTGAAAACCAAGTCTCCAGACGCTTCCTGAGGGCAAAATCGCCCCTGGTTGAAAATCACTAGAGGATTGTTTCATCGAGGAAAATCCCTAAAATAAATCTTCAGTATTCAGTTGTATATCTTTTGAAAGTAATTGTTTTAATATTCTTCAGAGATCTTTCTTGATAAGAACAGATTGATCCTGTGGAATTTTAGCCATGACCTACCCCAGTTCCATGTGAAGGAAGCTTCTGCTCTAGGCCAGTGCAGCCGAGAAATCAGGGCCTCCATCTCCCTGCAGCTCCCAGGCGAAGGCCAGGGCCTCACCCTGGAGGGGTACCCACCGTCTAATGCTTCTGTTTTGCTGTAGTGATCACTACTGAAAGCTGACCTGGCATATGGCAACCTCTTCCTCTGGATAAAAGGGAAAAGGCCATGAGATAACTTGTTGATGAAATTAGCTGCTGAAGTGGAGAGGACATGCACTGTGAGCTCTACTGCAGGACCACGTTTGCAGTCAGCTGTTCACCAGAGCAACACTGGTGCTGAACTGCGCTGATCAGTAGTATAATTCTACATGAAATTGATGGATAGGAGCAAACACTGATAGACAGGGGAAGGGGAGCTCGGAAATACAGATATGAGAAAAGTACAATGGAAAGTAGTCTCCATCTTTGCGGGTGTTCAAATATAAATTTAAATGTGAATTTCTGTAGTGCAGTTTCAGTTATTTGCAGTGTTCTTTTCCTGCAAAGAAAAAAGTTTGTATAATATGTTTGGTGTATATTTTCTGTGTTAATCTGAATATGTTTCTTAAAAAATTTTTTTTATTTTGTACATTTTTTAAAATTATATTTATTTTTATTTGTGGCTGTGTTATGTCTTCATTGTTGCATGCAGGCTTTCTCCAGTTGTGGCAAGCAGGGGCAACTCTTGGTTGTGGAACATGGGCTTCTCATTGCGGTGGCTTCTCTTGTTGTGGAGCACGGGCTCTAGGAGTGCGGGCTTCAGTAGTTGTGGCACGCGGGCTCAGTAGTTGTGCCTCGCGGGCTCTAGAGCGCAGGCGCAGTAGTTGTGGCGCACGGACTTAGTTGGTCCGTGGCATGTGGGATCTTCCCGGACCAGGGCTCGAACCCGTGTCCCCTGCATTGGCAGGCAGATTCTTAACCACTGCGCCACCAGGGAAGCCCTGTACTTTATTGTTTTAATTTCACAAAAAAAAGTGAGAAGGCGGTACAGAGATTTCCAGTACGCCCCATGCCCTCACACCTGCGTAGCTTCCCTCATCATCAGCATCCCCCACCAGATGATGCATTTGTTGCAGTTGATGGACTGACGCTGACACATCATCCTCACCCAAATTCCATAGTTTACATGAAAATTCACTCTTGGTGTAGTACATTCTATGGGTTTTGGCAAATGTATAATGACATCCATCCATCATTATATATATCATACAGAGGATTTTCACTGTCCTAGAAATTTTCTGTGCTGTGCCCATTTACCTCTACCCCCAACTCCATCCTGGGCAGCCATAGATCTCTTTAGTGTCTCCGTGGCTTTTTTCTTTTCCAGAATGTCACGTAGTTGAAACCACATAGTATGCAGCCTTTTCAGAGTGGTTTCTTTTACTTAGTGATAAACATTTAACGTTCCTTCTTATCTTTTCATTACTTGATAGCTCATTTCATTGTATCGCTGAATAATTCTCCATTGTCTGGATTTACCATAGTTGATCCATTCACCTACTGGAGGACATTTGGTTGCTTCCAAGTTTTGGCAGTTATGAATAAAGCTCGTATAAAATCTGCATGCAGGATTTTGTGTGGACATGAGTTCCCCAGCTCTTTCGGGTAAATGGCAAGGAGTGCAATCGCTGGATCGTATCGTAAGATTATGTTTAGCTTTGTAAGAAACCACCAAACTGTCTTCCGAAGTGGCTGCACCATTTTGCATCCCCACCAGCAATGATGAGAGTTCCTGTTGCTCCGCATCCCCGCAAGCCTTGGTGTTGTCAGTGTTCTGGAGGTTGGCCGTTCTCATAGGTGTGGAGTGGCGTCTCGTTGTTTTACCTTACATTTCCCTGATGATGTGATGTGGAGCATATTTTCATATGCTTATTTGCCATCTCTGTATCTTCTTTGTTCTGGTTTGGCCCATGTTTTAACTGGATTGTTTTCTTATTGTTGAGTTTTAAGAGTTCTTTATATATTTTGGATAACAGCCCTTTATCAGATGTGTGTTTTGCAAATATTTTCTCCCAGTCTGTGCCTTGTTTTCTAATTCTCTTGCTGATATGTTTGCAGAACAGAAGTTTTAAATTTTAATGAAGTCCAATTTATCAGTTTTTGCTTTTTTTTTAAATAGATCACGTCTTTGGTGTTGTATCTGAAAAGGCACCACCATAGCGAAGGTCATCTAGGTTTTCTCCTAGGTTATCTTCTAGGACTGTTATAGTTTTGCATTTAAGTCTGTGATCTATTTTGAGTTAATTTTTTATGAAGGGTGTAGGTCTGTGACTAGATTCATTTCTTTTGTGTATGGATGTCTGGTTGTTCCAGCACTATTTGTTGAAAAGGCTATCTTTGCTCAATAGTACTGCCTTTGCTAGTTTGTCAAAGATTACTTGACTATATTTATGGAGTTCTATTTAAAGGTTCTCTATATTCTATTCCCTTCATCTATGTCTACTCTTTCACCAATACCACACTGTCTTGATTACTGTAGCATTATAGTAATTTTTTTTCAAGGTTGGTGAATGGTTTTACTTTTGAAGTGAATTTATTTTTTTTCTTTTTTACTGTGTTCAAACACACGTAACATAAAATACACATAAGCCCCAGCCCTGGTGCCACCGTTCCACTTTCTGTCTATGAATTGGACAATCTAAGACCCTCAGGTAACTGGATTCATACAGTGTTTGTCTTTCTGTGACTGGCTTGTTTCACTGAGTGTAATGTCCTAAAGGTTCATCCATGTTGTAGCATATTGTAAAATTTCTGTCCTTTTTCAGTCTGAATAATACTTCATTGTATGTATATACAACATTTTCCTTATCTATTCATCCATCAGTGGACACTTGGGTTACTTCCATGTTTTATTTATTGTGAATAATACTGCTATGAACATGAGTGCACAAATGTCTCTTTCAGACCTTGCTTTCAGTTCTTTTGGGCCTACACCCAGAAGTGTAGGTCTGGGTGTTGCTAGGTCATATGGTAATTCTTTAAAAAACTTTTTTAGAAACTGCTGTACTGTTTTGCATTGAATATCTTCTTCCATCCTTTCACTTCCAGCTTCTTTGTATCTTTGTATCTAAAGTGAGTCTCTTGCAGACAGCATGTGCTTGGATCGCGCCTTTGTCCATTCTGCCAGTCTCTGTCTTTGGTAGGAGTCTGAATAATATTTACCTATTTACTTATTTATATTTAAAGTCATTGCTGATAAGGAGCAACTTCTTTCATTGTGCAGTTTGTTTTCCTTATGCCTTATAACTTTTTTTTTTTCCTTCATTTCCTACATTACTGTCTTTTCTGGTTGATATTTCGTAGTAAAATATTTAAATTCCTTTCTCATTCCCTTTTGTGTATATTCGGAGCTCTGCTCCTTTATAGTTCTATCCCCGTCCTTTCAGGTGTTGATGTCACAGAATTACATCTTCATACACTGTGTTCCCAAGACATAAACTAATAATTATTTTAAATGCATTAACCTTTTAAATTATGTAGAAAACAAGATTAGAAGTTACAAACCAAGTTACAGTAATTCTGGCTTTTAGACTAATAATTTCTTTAAATGTATTAATCTCTTGAATCGTGTAGAAAAAGTGCAGTTCAAACCATTCTTACAATAATAGTAGCTTTTATAATTGCCATGCATTAGTAACCTTTACTGAGATCTTTATTTCTCCACACAGCTTCACGTTACTGTCTACTGGCCTTTCATTTCACCTACCAGACTGCCTTGAGCACTTGCAGGGCAGGTCTAGTGGTCACCAGCTTCCTCAGCTTTTGTTTACTTGAGAATGTCTTGATTTCTCCCTCACATTCAAAGGGCAGTTTTGCTGGATTGAAGATATTTGGTTGCAGTTTTTTTCTTTTAGCACTTGGAGTTGATTGGTTCACTGCCTTCTGGCTTCCATAGAAATTCCATCTCTTTCTGATGAGCAATCTGGTGGTTATCTTACTGAGGATCCCTTGTATATGATAATTCTCTTTTCTCTTGCAGTTTTCAAGATTCTCTTTGTCTTTGAAAGTTTGATTATAATGTGTCTTGGTGTGGGTCTGTTTGAGTTCATATTACAGGCATGGTTTCCTGGTACTTGTAAAAGTTATGTTTACACTATACTTCAGTCTGTTAAGTGTGCAGTAGCATTATGTCTAAAAAAAAGTACAACCTTAATTAAAAAATACAAAACAAAAACAATAAGTTTTGTCTTTGTAGTAACAATTTTACTACAATAGTAAAATCAAAGAACAATGATCACAGATCATCGTAACAAATACAACAATAGTAAAAAGTTTGAAATATTACAAGAATTACCAAAATGTGACAAAGAGATGCAAATAGAGCAAATGCTCTTGGCAAAAATGGCCCTGATAGACTTGCTTGATGCAGGGTTGCCACACACTTCCAATCTGTGAAAGAACATAGCATCTGCAAAGTGCAACAAAAGAACGTGTCTCTGTGCTTGGATTTTGTTGGGGTCCTTGGGAGTTTATATTCATGTCTTTCATCAAATCTGGGAGGTTTTCAGCCATTATTCAGATATTCTCTCTGTTCCTTCTTCTCTGTCTTGTCCTTCTGGGCCTCCCACAGTGCATATGTTGGTCCACGTGACAGTGTCCTATGGGTCCGTTTGTCTCTGTTCACTTTTTTCCCATCTTTTTCCTTCTGTTCCTCAGGTTGGATCACTTCCATTGTCCTATCTTCAGGTTTGCTCATTCTTTGCTATGCCTGCTCAAATCTGCCTTTGACTCCCTCTAGTGAAATTTTCATTGCCCTTGAATTTCTTTTTCATTTCTTTTTGGGTTTTCTCTCTCTTTATCGATATCTCCATTGTGTTCATACATTGTTTTCTTGACTTTCTCCACATCTTTCTTTAGTTCTTTGAGCATCTTTTTAGACAGTTGCTTTAAAGTCTTTGTTTAGTAGAACTGCCGTCAGGTCTTTTTTGAGGACAGTCTCTGTTGATTAAGTTTTTTCCATTAAGTTGGCCATACTCTCCTGTTTTTGTTTTTGGTTGTTTTTTTTTTTTTTTTTTTTTTTTGGAACACTGGACATTTCTATCTA
Organism: Stenella coeruleoalba; assembly: GCF_951394435.1. Classification (NCBI taxonomy): domain Eukaryota; kingdom Metazoa; phylum Chordata; class Mammalia; order Artiodactyla; family Delphinidae; genus Stenella; species Stenella coeruleoalba. The sequence goes on along the minus strand of NC_137160.1, from coordinate 1,409,232 downwards.
ATAATGTGGTAACTCTGGAGATTGTCCCCCAGTGGTGGGACAGCTGGAGACTCTATAATAATAGTAATGGCATTGGAGTGAAACTCCTCAAGTACTGGAGCTCATTCAGCACACACAAACACACATACACACACATGCCTAATGGGTCTCCTTCTGAGGATGGCAGGGTACTAGTTCATTGCCTTGAAATGTGGGTAGATAACAACAGGAGTCAGTGCTTTCTTATAGGAACTTTCCCACCAGGTGAGCCAACTGGATCCAAAGAGCAGAGGCCTCTCCTTTTACATTTTATTCCAGGTAAAAGGTGAAAAAGAAGGATAGACTGCTGCCTTCTGCACCCTCTGGTGCAGTAATGGGTACCTCTAGTGGGCATTAAGCATGAAGGGCTGTTGGCATCAGAGAAGAGCAGGCCATTGTACCTCTGGACAGAAGCAGGGCAGCATTGCTGAGGGTCAGTGGAGTCTGAGCTGGGCTCCGTGTGCAGGAGCCAGCGTTGTAGGACCCACAGAGGGAAGGGGAGCAGGCTGGCCTGGACCCTGAGTGTTCAGTCAGCAACACGCAGAACCAGCCTTTCAGCAGACAAATTGGAAGGAGGGGTGGGGAGGGCCTGGGGTGAAAAGTGACTTTACAGACATTCCCAGAGTGGGCTCTGCAGTGGTGCTAAGGATGTACATCTGCACAGGGACGTACAACTGACAGTCCTGCTGCTTTACAAGCAGGGAAGGGGCTGCAATGGGGTCGGGGCACATGCAGCATCTCCTAAGGGGTCTCACAGTTGTGCACAAGATATTTATCTTGTAGTAATTTGTAAGGTGTACATTTGCTTGTGTGGCTTTCTGCAACTATTTTATTTTACAGTTAAATTTTTGAAAAACCTCAAAAGTCACTTGAATTCATTATGTGGTTAAACTACTAATTTGTTACTTAGTTTTATCTGATTCCTTTTATATTTTCGGGGTCACTTTTTTGAAGTTTGATGTGATTTGGCTTTTTAATTATGTGAATCATGTATGATCTCAGAGCGAACAGTGTAACATGGGATGCACTCCCCAAGGTGTTGCTTCTGGCCCGCCCCTCCCCTTTCCCCTTCCTTCCTGTGGGCAGTGTCCCTCCCTGCACACGCGCATACAGACACACTCACTCACGCTTTCCCCACCTTGATCTCCAGTAGCTGGTGTTACTTTGTTCCCAGTGTTGTGCACCTGGCTTTTTTCATTAGATGGTATATATCCTAGAGAGATTTCTCAGTAGAAATGGAGGCCTTTCTCATCTCTTTTTCTTTTTCCTTTCTGTCTCTTTTTCCTTCCTTCCTTTCTTTGCTTTTTTTTTTTTTTTCACTGCTGCATGTGCTCCCTTGTATTCAGCTGATTCCCTGATTTTGTGTTCCCACTCCTTTGGTTATGATTAATAATGTTGCACAGTTGCCCTGTATGTATGTGTTTTGTGCTTTGCTGTTGTGTAAGAGGATACGTTATAAGAAATGGTGTGACAGCATGGGCAAAGAGTAAATGGACTTCTGTAATTTAATATTTTTTATGTTTAAAATTGGATGGGGTTGTGAGTATGACAGTAGCTCTTTTCAGGCTTTAGCATTTTAGCTGTGCTTTTATTATTGAGCATATGTTTTATAGTGGTACATCATATATTTTATTAGCAAAGTTATATCACACACTCTTGGGTATTTTTGTATATTTACTTATTATTGTGTTATTATCAAAACATAAGCTAAAGGTAGAAATGATCAATGTAGTCTTTCTAAAATAAAGTAAACCTTTATTACTAGTAAACCTTAATAGTCTAGAACACCAACTAGGAGACAAGTGAATAAACAATGACTTCTATCTTTTCAGCAGACTCATTTTGTGAGTCAAATAAATAGTACTTTTAAGGATTTTTTGTTAATGGGAATCTGTAGATATATCATTTCTGTATCCCACTGTGCTGTGAATTGTGGCTTTAAAGTACCTGTAACTTAGGAGTTTTTCCTCTCTTATTCCAAGGTTCATGTTTTATTCGAACTGATCAACTCGATGGTGAAACTGACTGGAAGCTGAAAGTGGCGGTGAGCTGCACGCAGAGGCTGCCGGCTCTGGGGGTGAGTGTTGCTGTCATTATTCCATCATTTACTGTAGTGGCCATTTCTGTGCAGTAGATACAGTTCTGTTTATACCAACTTAATTAATGTGTTGATAATGTTTTAAAATAATTTCTTCGTTACTAAGTTCATTGAAAATTATGCCCACGTAATTTCTCTGGTGTCTTAGCACATAACCTTTTTGAGGTATAGTTTTAAATGTTCCTTTTGGCTTGACTCTTAGGTTTTCTTTCTTTTCTTTCTCTTTCCTTTTTGTTTCTATTTTTAAAACCCCCCCTCATGCGAGTAATCTTTGAAATCGAGAACTCTTGGTGGGGTTAGCTACATCCATTTTTGGTAACTGACTGACTCCCAGGAGGCTGTTCAGATACTGCTTTGGTAGAACGCACGTGGGCTTAGCCCAGCCTTGGACACCAGCCTGTCCACTTCAGCTTTTCCCTTTGAAGGTGAAGGGGAAGTGAATTGTTCCTTCCTAGGGAGGGGGAAGTGAAGTGTTCCTGTGTGTCTCGGCAGAGTGAGAAGGGGAAAGACACCTTTGGACTTCTTGCTTGGCCTTTGCTGCCTGGGGAACGGGCAAGAGGTGGGACCAGAGGGCACAGTACTTAACGGATCTCAGTGTTTTTAGTGATCTCTGAAACAGATCTCACGAGTGCTCAGAACCTCCTAAACTGCTATACTTCTTTTTTTTTTTTTTTTTTTTAAGTCAAAATCACGGTTGTGGTCATTTGGTGTTTGTTTTGTGTTATACGTATGATTTATCTGAATGAGAGAAGCTTTATCTTACATGATTTGCTGATATTCACTGGAGAGTAAAGAAAGATTGAGGGTCTTCAGAATGACCTTGGACCCAAGCAGTTGTTGGTTAAGGGAAAGGAAATTGAATCCTCTGGATTTGGTCACTTTCCTTAGATGGGTTGGATTTGATAGGAATAGCTACTGCACATAGCTTACAGTTAATTACTGTGAATAGCAGGAACCTTCCTTATTGTAAATATTGTACTTTCTGGAAACTAAATCTGTTTGGCATGTATAAGGCTTGGCAGTATTTTGTTTCTTTAGGTATCTTCCATTGCCTGTACTTAGGTAGTACCAAGGTTGAAATTCATTCCTTGCTTAGAGTTTGTTGGTTTCTTGGAGCTGTGGGTTCCTGGTTTTCTTCTCTTTTCCGTCCTCCTTTCTGCGCAGACCCCTGTCTCTGGGACACGAGCGACAAGTGTGTTAGACTTGCTGTTCCTGCAGGTGTCGAGCTTCTGCTGCTCTCTTCTCAGTCTTGTTCTCTTTCTGTGACTCAATTTTGACAGTTTCGGTTGCTCTTTTTTTTTTTTTTTTAGTTGCACAGCTTTTGGGATTTTAGTTCCCTGACCAGGGATTGAACCCAGGCCCTCAGCAGTGAGAGCACGGAGTCCTAACCACTGGAGCATCAGGGAATTCTCATTTTGCTCTGTCTTTAGATTCACTAATTTTATCTTGTGCAGTGTCTAGTCTTCTGTTAAGACCACCCAGCTCATTTTTTTATTCCAAATCTTGTATTTTTAATCTCTGGAACCAGGTTCCACCTGGTCACCCATTTTTGTTATTGTTTGAATACTTTTCTTTCCTAATATGTTCATAGTTTCATTTAAATCTTTCAGCAGTTTACAACACTTATTCTTCGTCTGTTAATGCCATTGTCTCTGTTATTTTGGGCATGTTTCTTCTTAAAAAAATGTTCTCCTTGTTACAGGTCACACTTTCCTGCTTCCTTGCACAGCTGGTAATTTTTAGTTGGATGCTGGATATTGTAAATACTATATTTTTTTCTTCCTTCAAAACCTGTTGATCTTGATTTTCTTAATTCAGTAACTTGTGGATAAACTTGATCTTTCCAAGAGTTGTTCTTAAACTTTGTTGGGGTGACCACGGCTCACGGGCCCAGCCACTCCGCGGCATGTGGGATCTTCCCGGACCGGGGCTCGAACCCGTGTCCCCTGCATCGGCAGGCGGACTCTCAACCACTGCGCCACCAGGGAAGCCCCTGTTATATGTTTTTAAAGAGGTCTTTATATATAGTTTGCGAATCATCTTTCATTCGTTTGTTTTAATCTCTTCTAAATATTTTCATTTATAGTTTCTGTTGTCCGTATAAAAGTTTAGCATCCTTATATAAGGTGACCTAACAGTAATTTTACAATAGTCTTTAAAATAGTTACTTATGTAATGTGATAGAAGTGCTAATTATTACTATGGTGATGATCATATTACAATACGTAAATGCATCAAACTGACTTGTACACCTTAAATTTATACAATGTTATATGTCAAGTATATTTCAATAAAAATATTTTTAAAAAAATAAATAGTTACTGCTTTTGGTTTTATGCTTAGACCATTTCCACTCCATGACTATGTTTTAAATGGTTACTTTAAAATCACTCCTCCTTTACACATGAACTCTCCAGTCCAGCTAGCATTTGTTTGGAGTCGAGCTCTGAGTAGGAAATCAAACGTAAAACAACCTGCTGGCTGGTCGTAGCAGTACCGTTTGCTGAATAGCTCACTGTTTTAGCACAATTCTAAAATTGCCCTGGGAGGTTCCAGCTTTAAACTCTCGCCCTCAGTGTGTGAGTGTGCAGGGTTCTCCAAACCTTTGCCGAGTGAGTACGTGTCGCAAACCTGTTCCCCCAGCCTGTTTCCTGACTTTTCGCTTTAAAATACCTTTTGCCATATAACTTTGTTTAGGTAAATATTAAAATTAACTTTTGTTTAGGTAAATATTTATACGTTTTCCTTTTTGTTTGTGGATTTTGTGTTGTGCCAGAAGGCTGTTCTCCCACCAGTGTTCATTTATCATCTTAACCACTGTCAGTGTTTGTCAGCGGGTAGTCCAGAAGTGAGAGGCTGGCCATTAGCACTTACTGTCTTGTAATTATTAAAATATTCCCCGCACATGGACCCGTAGAGAAGAGAGTTCAATCACATCATGAAATCTGTGTGGCTGAACGATAGATTTATGAGTGAGGTCCAGTAAGCCCTTGTTAATAGAGCCTGCAGCTGGGCCGCAGTTTTCTCTGCCCAGGCTCTTCCTCTCTGCTCTCTCCAGCCTCACTCAGACTCCCAGTGTTTTCTGTGTGCTCTTCCTTCTTTCGCGTGGTGAGATAAATCTGTGCTGTCGCCTTGTCCCTGAAGACACCCAGCTTGCAGTTCTCACGCTACTTGTTAAAATGGTTAGTTTTCATCCTGAGACAGTCGTGGAGCCTGTTGACTTTCTAACGTGCTTTGAGCCCATTGCTGGGCTCCCGCTGCTCTTGCGCGCTTGCCTTTTTCCTCCTCTTTGTGCTTTCTCGTTTTTCTAGTGCACGTCCTCAAGTGGTCTCTCCAGGATTGAAGGGGGAGGAAAGGTCACGAACCCCAAGTGACCGGAGGGTTTCTGTTTGCCATCAGGCTTGGAGGCCGCACCTCGGAGTCTGTCCCTCTGCACCTCACTTCCAGCAGTCACAGGTGCTCCAGGGCACACTGGGAAGCAGTTGCACAGAATAATCCTTTGTAGCAGATTTAATTCGCTGAGAGTGTTAGAAAAGAAGTGCATTGTTAAGATACTGTATTAGAATTTTTCTGAAAGAAAAGCCGAACGACGAGTATGTGGTATGTGATGGCACTACCTGGATTCCAGGAGAGTGGGTCAGCTGTGACAGAGGCTAGTGTCGGGGAGGGGCGTGCAGAGGACTGCTAGAAATGTCCACCCCTTGGTCCTGGTGGTGTTGTTGGTGCGTGCTTGTATTCCAATGCAGAAAATTGTACACTTTAAGCATGCATAATTTATTGCTTGTAAACGATATCTTAAGAAACTATTTAAAATTCTACTATGATGTTATCTATATTTTTGAATATTCCCTTTGCTGTGATCACAGGAGGTACATTTTATTATATTCAATATTATAAGGATGTTTTCCTCATTTTTATTAGTGACAGATATGTATAAATTGCAAAATACTTAGAAAGTCAGAGTATGCAATTCATGCAGTGCTACTTTTAAAATTTTATGGTTGATACACTTTGATAAAGAGTGTGTTAAGCATTTGGGTGAAGTAACTGGAAAATGAAAACGTTTTAAGTTTTGATATTATCATAAAACCAAAAGGCAATATATTTTAGAAAACAGGAAATTTAGCTGAATTTGTGATTCATCCATCAATTTATTTATTTATTTATAAAATTTATTTATTTATTTTTGGCTGCCTTGGGTCTTCGTTGCTGCACGTGGACTTTCTCTAGTTGCGGCACGCGGGGGCTACTCTTTGTCGTGGTGCGTGGTCTTCTCATTGCGGTGGCTTCTCTTGTTGCAGAGCACAGGCTCTAGGTGTGCAGGCTTCACTAGTTGTGGTACGTGGGCTCAGTAGTTGTGGCTTGAGGGCTCTAGAGCGCAGACTCAGTAGTTGTGGCACACGGGCTTAGTTGCTCTGCGGCATGTGGGATCTTCCTGGACCAGGGCTCGAACCCGTGTCCCCTGCATTGGCAGGTGGATTCTTAACTACTGTGCCACCAGGGAAGCCCCATCCATCAATTTAAATTTGTAGCTTCATATAATTTGACATATCAGGTATAGACTTTTTTTCATAGGAAAGAAAGCTCTAATTTCATTATGGACATAGACAAGGCAATTTGGTTTTTCATCAAATAGCTTACGCTGTCCATAACTGTCACTCATTTTGACTTTTCTGTCTCTAATGTGATGGACCTGGGGAGTGTTTGGTGACATTCGCTGTTTGTCGCATCATCAGTGGAGCATTGTGTCCACAGTGACACCAAGAATGATTAAACCTACAATCCTTAGAGCTCTTTTTAAAGAATTGAGGATGCCACCAAGAATAAGCTCTCGAATTCTGTTGTGTCCAGAGCACCTAATGTGATCAGAGAATTGAAATTTAGTTGGAGCGGTGCTGCCGATCCAAACCTGTGACGGCAGGTCCGGCTTCTTGCTGTCGCGGACATGGAGACGTGTGGGAATGTGTTTCTGCTCTTGTGATCAGGCAAATTTATTAACGACAGTGAGGGCACAGTAATTTTCAATAAATCATGACTCGCTGATGTATTTCAAAAGATCCATATAGGAGTAAACAATACCATTTATATTTAATTAGTTTTATTGAACGAAAGGCAACTTTATTGGTAATGAACCACATGTTATGATTAAGGATGTATTTTAATGACCTTTAAGTAATGCGAACAAATGTTGCCCTTGACCTAATAGCAGAGGCTTTCCTACATTATTGAAAACTTCAGAATGATTTTTAAATTATCATGAAAAGCTTCGAATGACATTCTCATTATTGTGCCATTATTCAGTCATTTGATGTCTAATGTACTAGATGAAATGCATTCCTCTAAATGTTCATGTGCATGTGGAAATACGGGGGTTGTTGCTAGGCTGTTCTTTATTTCCATGTATCAAAAGGCAGTCTGTTATAGGAGAACTTCATTTTTTGAAAATGACTGTGACGGTATAGGACTTAAATGACGAGTGATCCTCCAGCTTGCCTTGTGCCAGGAGTCGGTTGGCTGTCTTTTCACAAGTCTAAAATTATTACGCAATGCATTTCTTCTTGTGTAAACTAGCCTGGCTTAATTAACTTGAACATAAATTTTTATTAGTTAACATATAATCTAAGCTGCAGTAGCAGACCCACTGTGGTGAGCTGGTGTGTTCACCCTTCATCCAGTGCAGCGTCTCTGTTCTTCAGAACCTTAAAAACTAACCTGCACGTATTTTGCAGGCCCACTTGAAGGCATGTGAATGAGCTTCCCCAAGTTTAACGAGCTCTCAGAGAACTCTCACGGCAGGATGGGAGTGAGCTGTCCCTCTGCCCCACTGGCATTCTCAGCTGGCAGGTGCTGTCCTCAGCCCCAGGGGTCTGTGTGGTAGTTGCTGTGTAGGCAGTGGCCTCCCTTGCAGCCTGGAGTCATGGCTACTGGTCTGGAACTCAATAGTGGCCGTGGTGTTTTCGGTAGAGGATCATTCTGAGAGTGATGTTTGGAGGTTCAGTCATGAGCTCAAACCTTCCTAAGGCTTTGGAAGCACTGCATTCCATGTGTTAAGTCCCTTTCTGCTCTGAGATCTGGAGTGATACATCCCAGATCCAGAGAGACGTTTCTTCTCCCTCACCTAACAGCCCAGAGGTGGGTGGTCCCAGCTGAGCGCGCAGCTCTGTCCTCCGCAGTCAGTGACCTTCAGCCGCGTCCCAGTGTCTGCTCCCCTGCAGCCTGGCCAGCGGGAGCGGAGGGCACGGGGGTGGGGCAGCGGCCTCGTCACCCTCCTCCCTCCAGGTGAGCGGTGTGGGGAGGGCTGGCTGTGACCGTACTGAGGGGGAGCCACGCGCCCACGCAAGGTCGCAAGTTCCGTCTTAAAACGGCGACGTGAAGAATGGTGGAGAGTGGTGTCTGTCATCATTCCTTCATTTTGTTTTCCATCGAGTTTCTTTGACTACTTCCTACGCTGCTTACTGGGTGGTGTACGCTAGCGCTTCTCCGTTGGTTCTCCTGGAGGGTTTACTGCCCTCAGAGCAGGCTGCTCCATGTAGAACTGTTGCTACGATTACCATTTTTATTAGAGTCACTTGTTCTCCAAGGAGCTTGAAGCAACATGAAAACTTGTATGTCCGTCAGCTACGTTGGAGTAGGAAATAAATGAAATGTAAGTGCCAAACCGTCCGTATGTCTTCTAGGAAGGAGAGGAGCCATATTAGTTGTAGAGTGTTGCCTGTTCTCTGTTGAAGAATGTTTTCTTGAAGGGATGGAGCTTTCCAGACAGCCCATCAGGCAGGGCTGCCCTGGCAGAGGAGCTCTCCTGGGGAAGAGCCCACAGCCAGCTGCCCCTCCTGAGAGCCGGTGGGCGGCCGGGAAGGCAAGACCCGTGTCAGCCGAGCCCTGAGCCTCTGTGAATGTGGAGCGGCAGGAGCAGAGGGAATGAAGACGGGTCTCGAGGTTGCTGTAAGAAATCTGGGAGGACATTAAGTCCAGACAGGAGCTGTGAGAAAAGATCAAGAGCAGAGTAAGACCTCTTGGAAAGACACGTGATGGCAGAGGTCCGTCGAGTATCAGGACAGGAACGTGGCTCAACAGGGGAAGCAGAGTGGCACTTCCGGGTCTAGCTTGGTCCTCAGCACCACCTGTCCTCCTCCTCTGCGTGTTGTTAACTGTCCCGAGGTAAAATTGGCATACAAAAAAAAAATTGCCCAGAATTAAACTGTGCACTTCGCTACACCAGTGAGACCATCACAGACAAGATAGGGAAACCCCTGTCACTGCCAGCCTGTCATCCTTTGTGTGTGTGTGGTCAGCTGGGGTTCCTCTTTTCGATAGCAGTGCTTTCCCACTTTTCCACTCTCCTGTAATTTCTGCTCCACCCGCCTTTCTCTCATCAGGTGATCTTACCTTGCAGAGAAAAAGCATTAAATCAAATGGAAATCCACTCCATTTCCCACCCTCCCGGCACCTCACCCCCCACCTGCTGGTGCAGCGAAGCCGTGTCCCCTCTCCTGTCTGAAGGGAAGTCTTCTGCCGCCTTTGCCTCCCCCTGCTTTCTCGAGACCTCCACCTGCCGGTTACTCCCTGCCTCGCCTTCTCCTAGCCTCTCCCTCTGCCGACCCCTTTTTCTTAGCCCTCAGGCCTTCAGCCAACTCTAGTGTCTCAGGTGGCGCTTCCTCAGGTTTAGGTTACTTGAATATATTTAGAAAGCTGACTTGCTTTGTTCATTGGCTTTTCAGCTATTCTACCTCTTTGCATGTTTTTACTACTTGCTAGAGATGGCAATATGCAGTTAACTAAAAGTGTATTGTGAAAACTTCACGTTGTATCACTTCACATTAAATTAAGAACCTTGTAATTGAATAGATCCATTTACCCCGCTCATTTTTGACGCTGAAGCACGTTGCGCATGTTTTGTGTGCATACATATTTGTATGCATTTAGATACTTTTTGTATATGCAGTGTATCTACGTATAGCATAAACTGTTCTGTTTTATCTGTATCTTAAAGAAGTAAAGTGAAGAGACAGGATTTTTGTTTTTCTTTTGATATTAACCATGTTTGTTCCTTACCATTCCTTCCTAAAGATCTGAGTTTCTACTGGATATCATTTCCCTTCAGCCTAAAGAACTTCTGTTAGCATTTCTCGTAGTGCATGTCTGCTAGCAGTGAATTCGCATTTTCATTTATCCAAAAATATCTTAGTTTCACCTGTCCTGTTTTTGTGAAGTATATTTTTGCTGAATATTGAATTCAGGGTTGACCAGTTTTTTCTCCCCACAGCACTTTAAATGTTTTGTTCCATTGTGTTCTGCTTTCCTTATTTGTGATGAGAAATCAGTGTTATTTTGCTAGTTTTTGCCTGCATGTAATGTGTCATTTTTCTCCAGGTATTTTTGAGATCCTTCTCTTTGGTCTCCTATTATGCTGTGACTTTGATTGTTTAAAATTTTCCTCATCTGTCGAGGGTTCGCTGGGCCTCCTGAATCTGCACATTTATGGCTGTCAGCCAGTTTGGCATATTTTCAGTCATTGTTTCTTCAAATACCTTTTCTTCCTCGTTCCCTCTGTGTGCTGCTTCCAGGAACCCAACTGCAAACAAACTCCTGCTGTTCTCTCAGGGACACTGCGCCCATACTCACTTTCAAGATCTCTCTCCTCTGTGTTCTTCAGAGTCATCATCTCTTGGCCTGTCTTCAAGTTCACAGACTGTTCTCCAGTCTGCTGTTAAGCCATCTAATGCATTTATTTCAGATGTATTTTTTTCAATTATAGAATTTCCAGTTGGTTCTTTTTTTGTATACGTGTTTTCTTTTTCTCTGCTGTGGTTTCCTGTTTGTTTATTGTTTATTAGGAGAATGTTTTCCTTTAAAAATTTGAGATGTTCTAGTAACTGCTTTGAAATTCTCGTCTCTTAATTCTGATGTCTAGTCATCTCAGAATTAGTCTTCTTTGATTGGACTCTACTTGAATGTGGATCCTGTGTTCTCATTTCCTCCTGTGTCTGGACATTTTGATTGGATCTTCAGCATTACTGATGCATTGTAGAGACTCTGGGTTCTATTTTGTTCTTCTGAAGAGCATTGGGGGTTTTGTTTGGTTTTGTTTTGACTGGTGGTAACTGAGTGAAGTCAGACTGCCAGCTCCATCTTCCCTTCAGTGAGGAGCGGCGGAGGTCTTTGTTCCTTTCTTCTGGCCGAGCCGGACTGCCTGAAACCTGCCTGCACAGTGGCTTGGGCTGAGCATCAGAGCGCGCACAGCACTGCGGCCCCCTGAGGCCGCCTATTCCTCCCGCACGTCAGCGGCTGTGGTCTGACCTTTGTTCTTCATGTCCGGAAGGCTGTGTTTTCTAAGTGTTAGCAGCCATGAGGCAAAACCAAAACAAAACAGGAAACAAACGAAACCTATAAAAATGGCAAACTGTCTGTGACGGGGGATCCTCCAGACGCCCCCAGTTTTGATGATTCTCTCGGAGGGCTCCCAGGGCTCAGCGTCTTGTCCTCCTCGTGGCCATGAGTGGTTACAGTGAAAGGGCTCAGAGCAGTCAGCACAGAGAACAGGCACAGGGCGACATCGCAGGAAAGCAGGCAAGAGCTTCCAGACTACCCTCCCAGGGGACTCACACAGGACACGCTGAGGTCCCCACCATCATGTGGGAACACGTGGGAAGTAGTTTCTACCAGGGAAGCTCATTAGAGACTCACAGGGCCTTTACTGGGGGCTGGGCCTGGAGGCACCCTCTGCCTGGGACGTACCACACGCCAGATGCACCCCCCCATATCCCCCGCCCCCCGCAAGAAGGAAAGTGGGTGTTGCTTGAATAACTGGTTTAGGCACTCTCTTATCTGGGAAGGGTGGCAGCTCTCCTGGGATCCACATTCCCAGACCGCAGCCAAGGGCCGGCCTTGCAGGCAGGGCTTTCTCAGGCCTGCTGTGTGAAACTTCCTGCACAGCCCACTCGCTTGGCCGGGGCGTGTTTGCAGCAAAAGTATACGCAGCATTGTTATCCTTAGACCCGGCGCAGCTGGGTGAGACCAGCCCGCACTCTTGGTGTTGGTGAGCCCTTTGGGAGGGCTGAAGCAGTGCCCGTGCACCGTCACCGAGGAGCCCGAGCTGTCAGGTGTGCCCAGCGGCCCCTTTGGGTTTCAGGCGCCGGCCTCTGGCAGAAGCGGTCAGGGCAGTGCAGGTTTCCTCAGCGGGAGGGGAGCCTGCGGACGCTTGTGGGAGGCTCAGCTGATCTTGTCCTCTCTCTGCTCCTCCCCAGGGTCAGGGCTTTGTTCCTTCTGTCATCACAGGATCCTCGTGCACCAGGCGGCAATCCTAACTCTGTCTCTTCAGACATCCCTTCCTCCCCAGGCCTTTCAGCTAGAACGGTTTTAGGCAAGAAACAAAGTATTTTTTGCAGGAAAATATTTTCCTATAACTTAACCAGGAAGACACACCATGTTCAGGATTTGGTCAAGAAGAACGCTGAATCCTCAGACTTTTTCAGATGGCTCTCCATAGCTCCCACCCCTTCCATCCTGAGCGTTAATCTTGGGCGTGGCCCAGGACAGGTCACCCCCTTGCTGGGACAGCTCTCTTAGTAATCAGACCGCAGCGTTAGGTGTGAGTCTCGGGAGGGGGGGCAGGCTTGCGGGCCGCGGGGCTGCCTCGGTGCCCTGTGTCTTATAAGCTTCGCCGGCTGCTTCTGACACAACCTGCCAGGGGGCAGCAGTTGTCCATTGGAGTTGGGAGAGTCCGCACACCTCCGTTGGCCTTAAAAACTGTTCCTTTGAGTTCTCTTCCATCCTCATCCGTAGCGTTGGCAACAAAACATAAGAAAACCGTCACTTTTGGTAAATAAGATATGAAAAGTATTAATTGGTAATTGGAAAATTTCCAAGTCATTTTGTTTAATTATTATGGAATTAATTCAGATATTCTGTTTTCCAGGACCTTTTTTCTATCAATGCTTATGTTTATGCTCAGAAGCCACAACTGGATATTCATAGTTTTGAAGGCACATTTACCAGGGTAAGTTAAGTCTTTTGTTAAACACAAATGTATTCACTATGTAAGTTAAAAGTAGCAAACCTTTATTTTGAAAAAGTAATTAAATCAATAATCAATTCAAACAAGTTCTGAACTAAAAAGTGAAGAACTAGAGAATGTTTCAAGTTCTTAAATTTTCCTATAGCAAATATTTCTTTGGGGTACATTCAGTACAGTTTTTCTATTTTTAGCATATTTACTCTTTTTTTAAAAAATTTATTTATTTATTTTTGGCTGCGTTGGGTCTTTGTTGCTGTGCGCGGGCTTTCTCTAGTTGCAGTGAGCGGGGACTGCTCTTCGTTGCAGTGTGGCGGCTTCTCCTGTTTCAGAGCGTGAGCTCTAGGCGTGTGGGCTTCAGTAGTTGTGGCACGCGGGCTCAGTAGTTGTGCCTCGCGGGCTCTAGAGCGCAGGCTCAGTAGCTGTGGCGCACGGACTTAGTTGCTCCGTGGCATGTGGGATCTTCCCGGACAGGGAACCAAACCCATGTCCCCTGCATTGGCAGGCGGATTCTTAACCACTGTGCCACCAGGGAAGTCCCAGCATATTTATTCTTGATAAGATCCTTTTCCCTTAAAATATTATGAGTCAGTAAAATGAAGTAATTCAGCTATTTCAGTTTTGATTTTGGATAATAGTTAATACATTATGATACCCACATCATTTCTTGATTTTTATTAACTGGTTGGTTGGATATCTGTATGTGCACGTCCATTTCCTTATATACACATATGTGTGTTTCATTCTACATTCTCTTCATTATTATGGCGTTTTGGTATAGCCATCTACTTCTCTCTTTTTAGAGTTGATACTTTGTTCTATAAAACCATTAAAGTCAAAAGGAAAACTCAGTATTCCTGGATTATCTATTTCTGAGTTAGGCAGCTTTTATCTCTTTACCTTGAACGGCTACCCTGGTTGTAAGCACAGGGTGGTTCCCTGCCGGACAGTTTTCTGTGGAAGAAACAGGGAAGGGTGCTGGTGCTGCAGCCAAGGACTTGGATAAGCTCCTGTGTTGTGAAGACTGTAATGATGGTGTGGGAGCCACTGGGTGAGAGCTTGATTTGGTTCCTGATATATTTGGAAATTTATAAATATATTATCACCATTAGTATAAAACTATATAAAAATAAAAAGGTTAAAGGTATTTAAAAATTTTATAGCCTTACCATCCTAATATAAATAGTCATATTATTCTTTTGACTCTTCCCCTTCAAATTGTTTCCCATGTACGTACATACTGGAATAATATAAGCCTCATTTTTTTCCCCGCTTAAGATATATATTTCCTTAGTATTTTCTATATTGATGCAGCCATATAATTATCAATAGATATTTTTAAGCTAAAACTACTAAATGCAGCAAGTGTAACATATTTTACTTGACAAACTGTAACTCCTAAGGGACTTTGAAATGAAGGCAAAAGTGTGTGTGTGTCTGCAGAAACAGAGAATGGCCGTGTGCTGGCTTCAGAGTATGGAGTAGACAAACCCCTTTAATCAAGGGCTGTCTGCGGAGCTCCTGCATTTCAAGACCCAGTTTAAGTACCATCATTTGGAAGGCTTCCTTGTATTCCCTTTTCTTTGATATTGTTGCACTTCTGCCTGCCTTTATATTTGCCCTTGGGGTTCTATTTTGTCATTGTTCTGTGCTCGTTTAGCTCTCACATGAAACCAGAAACTACTTAGGTGAATGGCTGTCTTACTTCTTCTCATAGCTCCAGTTTCTAATACAGGACTTGGTGTATATTCAGATACCAAGTACACATCTGAATGAATTGAAGAACTCTCCTATTTACAGATGATATAACTAAGGCACAGTTAAAAGAAACACCAGTTTATAATCCTAAAGTGAATTGTTTCTTGAGGAATAGCACCCCACCTGTGTGGACAGGTAGGGTTGCTTCTGTGTTTTAGCTATTGTGAATAATACTGCTGTGAATGTGGGAATACAGATATATCTTTGAGACCCTCCTTTTAGTTCTTTCAAGTATATACCCAGAAGTGGAATTTCTGGATCATATGATAATTCTATTTTCAATTTTTGTGGAGCTGCCAAAAGCAGTTCCACAGCGGTTATACTGTTTTACATTCTCACCAGCAGCGAACAGCGGGTCCAGTTTCTCCACATCCTCACCAGAACTTGTTGTTTTCTGATAGTAGCCATGTTACTGGGTTTGAGAAGTTACCTCATTTTGGTTTTGATTTGCACTTTACTAGTGATTAGCAATGTTGAGCATCTTTTCATGTTCTTTATGGCCATTTGTACACCTTCTTTTTTTTTTTTTTTTTTTTTTGCGGTACGCGGGCCTCTCCCTGCAGTGGCCTCTCCCGCTGCGGAGCACAGGCTCCGGACGCGCAGGCTCAGCAGCCATGGCTCACAGGCCCGGCTGCTCCGCGGCATGCGGGATCTTCCCGGACTGGGGCACGAACCCGTGTCCCCTGCATCAGCAGGTAGACTCTCAACCACTGCGCCACCAGGGAAGCCCTGTATACCTTCTTTGGAGAAATGTCTATTCAAGTCCTTTGCCCATTTTCAAATTGGGTTGTTTGGGTTTTTTGTTGAGTTTTAGGAGTTCTCCATATATTCTGGATATTAATTCCTTCTCAGGGACTTGATTTGTACGTATTTTCTTCCATTCTGTGAGTTGCCTTTTACTCTGTTGATAGTGCCTTTGAAGCACAAAATTCGTTGATCTTCATGAAGTCCAGTTTGTTTATTTTCTCCTTTGTTACTTGTGACTTTGCTGTCTTATCCAAAAAATCATTGCAAAACCTAATATCATGAAGCTTTTGTCCTATGTTTTCTTCTAAGTGTTTTATTATTGTAAGTCTTGCATTTAGATCTTTGATCCCTTTTGAGTTATTTTTGTATATATTGTTAGGGAAGGGTAACTTCATCCTTTGCATATGGATATCCAGTTTTGTCAGCATCATTTGTTGAAAAGATTGTCCTTTCCCCATTGGGTGGTCTTGGCACCCTTGTCAAAACATTTAACCTTATATGCAAGGGTTTTTTCCTGGGCTCTCCACTTTATTCCATTGGTCTATATGTCTGTCTTTAGGCAGCACTATACTGTTTGATTACTGTAACTTTGTATTACATTTTCAAATCAGGAAGTATGAGCCCTCCAGTTTAGTTTTTCTTTTTCGAGATTGTTTTGAATATTTCAGTTCCCTTGATATTCCATATGAATCTTAGAATGGATTTTTCTATTCCTGAAAAAATGTCGTTGGGATTTTGATAAGGGATTGCATTGAATCTGTAAATCACTTCGGGTAATACTGACATATTAACAATATTCAGTCTTCTCATCCATGAACATGGGATGCATTTCCATTTATTTATGTCTTTTTTACTTTCTTTTGGAAATATTTTGTAGTTTTCATTGTACAAATCTTTCACTTCCTTGGTTAAATTAATTCCTAAATATTTTATTGTTTTTGATGCTATTATAAGTGGAATTGTTTTTGTAATTTCTTTTTCAGATAGTTCATATATAGAAACACAAGTGATTTTTGCATGATGAATTTGTATTCTGCTACTTTGCTGAATTCATTTATTAGATCCAACCATTTTTTTGTGAACTCTTTAGGATTTTCTACGATCATAACATCTGCAAACAGAGATAATTTTACATCTTCCTTTCCAAATTGTGCCTCTTATTTCTCTTTTCTGTACAACTGCTGTGGCTAGAACTTCCAGTATTATATAGTATGTTGAATAGTTGTGGTGAAAGCAGACATTCTGATCTTAGAGGAAAAGGTTTTAGTATTTCACCATTTGGTATCGTGTACCCAGTGGGTTTTTCATATATGGCTTTTATTATGTGGAGGTAGTTAGTTCCCTTCTATTCCTAGTGTGTTGAATGTTTTTTTTATCATAAAAGGGTATTGAATTTTGGCAAATGTGTTTTCTGCATCAATTGAGATGATCGTGTGGAGTTTTTCTCTTCATTCTGTTAATGTGATGTATTTTGTTGATTGATATATACGTTGAACCATTGTTGCATTTCAGGAATAAATCTCACTTGGTCACAGAGTTTAATCCTTTTAATATGCTGCTGAATTTGTTTTTTTGGTATTTTGTACAGGATTTTTGCATCATTGTTCATAGAAGATATTGGTCTGTAGTTTACTTTTCTAGTAGTCTCTTAGTCTGGCTTTGATATGAGGGTTGTGCTGGCCTCACAGAGTGAGTTAGGAAGTGTCCTTCCTCTTCAATTTTTTGGAATAATTTGAGAAAGATTAATATTAATTCTTTAAATTTTTGGTAGATTTCACCAGTGAAGTCATCAGATCTAGGGATTTTCTTTGTCAGGAGATTTTTGAGTATTGATTTAATCTCTACAAGGTATAGGTCTGTTTAGTTTTTAAATTTCTCCATGATTAGTCTTGGTAGATTTTGTGTTTTTTAGGAATTTGTCCATGTCACCTAGGTTATCCTGTTTGTTAGCGTATGGTTGTTCATAATACTCTCTTATAATCCTTTTTATTTTTTTAGAATCATAGTAATATCCCTACTTTCATTTCTGATTTTAGTAATTTGAGTCTTCCTTTTTTTCTTAGTCCATCTAGCCAAAGGTTTTTCAATTTTGTTGATCTTTTTGAAGAAGTAACTTTCATATTTATTAATTTTTCCTGTTCTTTATTTTGTTTATCTCTACTCTGTTCTTTATTTTTACCTTCCTTCTGCTAACTTTGGGTTTAATTTGTTCTTCTTTTTCTAGTTCCTTAAGTTCTAAAGTTAGGTTGTTGATTTGAGATCTTTCCTGTTTTGGAATTTAAACAATTATAAATTGTTATAAATTATATAACTATATAAGCTAGAAATTTCCCCCTTAGCACCACTTATGCTGTATCCCATGGGTTTTTATAAATTATATTTTCCTTGTCACTTGTCTCTAAGTATTTTCTAATTTCCCTTTTCATTTTAATTCATTGTTTTTTTTAACATCTTTATTGAAGTATAATTGCTTTACAATGGTGTGTTAGTTTCTGCCGTATAACAAAGTGAATCAGCTATACATATACATATATCCCCATATCTCCTCCATCTTGCATCTCCCTCCCACCCTCCCTATCCCTCCCCTCTAGGTGGTCACAAAGCACTGAGCTGATCTCCCTGTGCTATGTGGCTGTTTCCCACTAGCTATCTATTTTACATTTGGTAGTATATATAAGTCCATGCCACTCTCTCACTTCGTCCCAGCTTACCCTTCCCCCTCCCTAATTCATTGTTTTTTAAAAAGAATGTTGTTTGATTTCCACAATTTTGTGAATTTTCTGTTATTAATTTCTAACTATATCTTGTCATGGTTGGAGTAGATATAGATACTTTGTATGATATCTATTTTTTAAAATCTATTGAGACTTAATTTGTGGCCTAACATAAGGTGTATCTTAGAAAATACCCCATATGCACTTGAGAACAATGTGTATGCTGTTGTTGTGTGGAGTGTTCTATATATGTCTGTTAGATCTAATTGGCTTATTGTGTTAAGTTCTCTATTTCCTTACTTCAGTCTGGTTGTTCTACCCATAACTGTGAGTGGGATATAAAAGTCTTCAACTATTTCTCCCTTCAGTTCTATCAATTGTTGCTTCATATATTGTCTTTTATTAGGAGCATAATGGTGTATAATTATCATATCTTTTTACCTTATTGAACATTTAATTAATACATAATGTCTCTTGTGATCCTTTTTGATTTAACATCTGTTTTTTCTGACATTAGTATAGCTACCCCTGCTCTCTTTTGCTCACTATTTGCAGGGAATATCTTTTCCCATACTTTAACTTTCAACTTCTTTGTGTCTTTGGATCTAAAGTGAGTCTCTTGTAGGTAGCATATAGTTGGATCATTTGTTTTTATCCATTCTGCCAATATCTGTCTTGTGATTGGTGAATTTAATCCATTTATATTTGAAGTAATTAGTGATAAGGAGCAATTTATTTCTGTCATTGTACTATTTGTTTTCTATATGGCCTATAGTTTTATTGTCTCTCATTTCCTGCATTACTGTCTTGTATTTTGTTTCATTGATTTTTTTTTTATAGTGAAATGTTTAAATTTGTTTCTCATTTCTTTTGAGTATATTCTGTAGCTGTTTTCTTTTTGGTTACCATGGGGATTACATTTAACACCCTGAAGTTATAACACTCTAATTTGAGTTTACACCAAGTTAAGTTCAATAACATATTAACTCTGCTCCTTTACAGCTCTTTCCTCAGCTCTTTCAGTTGTCATTGTCACAAAATTATATCTTTATGTATTGTGTCCTAAAAATATCAACTAATAATTCTTTTAAATGCATGAGTGTCTTAAATTATGTAGAAATAAGATTTGGAGTTACAAACCAAAGTTACAATAATACTAGCTTTTAGAATAATAAGCTTTTTTCCTCTAAATATATTAGTCTCTTAAATCATGTAGAGAAGAAAGAGTACAGTTACAAACCATTGTTACAATAATATTTACTTTTATAATTATTCATCTGCATTGAGATCTTTAATTCTCCATGTGGTTTTGAAGACTGTCTAGTGTCCTTTTATTTCAGTCTTCAGGACTCCCTTGAGCAGCACTTCTTGCCCGGAAGGTCCAGTGGTCACCAGCTCCCCTCAGCTTCTCCCCCGCTCCCCAATTTGGCTAAGCATGCATTTTTAAAAAACTTGTTATTGGAGTATAGTTGATTTACAGTGTTCCTCAGCTTTTGTTTATCTGGGAATGTCTTGATTTCTCCCTCACTTTTGAAGGACAGTTTTGCTGGATATAGGATTCTTTGTTGACAGTTCTTTTTCTTTTAGCACTTTGTGCACCAGTGCACTGCCTTCTGGCCTCGATAGTTTCTGATGAGAAATCTGCTAATCATTTTATTGAGGATCGCTTGTATGTGACGATTCACTTCTTTCTTGCTATTTAAGATTCTCTCTTTGTCCTTGTCTTTGGAAAGTTTGATTATAATGTGTCTTGGTGTGGGTCTCTTTCAGTTCTTACATGGATTTGACTGAGCTTCTTGAATACTTACATTCATGTCTTTCATTAACTTTGGGGGATTTCAGCCATTATTTCTTCAAATAGTCTCTCTTCCCCTTTATCTCTCTCTTCTTCTTCTTGGATTTCCACAGTGTGTATACTGGTTCGCTTTTTTCTGTCCTTCAGATCCCTTAGGCCCTTTGAACTTTCTGCAGTCTCTTTTCTTTCTCTTTCTCAGCCTCAGTAATTTCCATTGTCCTACCTTCAGGTTCACTAATTCTTTCTTCTGTCTGCTCAAAACTGCCTTGAATCCCTTTAGTGAATTTTTCATTTTGCTCATCGTACTTTTCAGCTCTTGAATTTCTTTTGGTTTCTGTTTGGGTTTTCTATTTCTTCATTCACATTTCTGCTTTGTTCATACATTGTTTTCTTGACTCTCTACATCTTTATGTCTCTGAACATCTTTAATATTTTTCTTTTAAAATCTTTGTCTAGTATAACTGCCATCAGATCTTTTTCAGGGATAGTTTCTGTTGATTTATATTTTTCCTTTGAAAGGACCATACCTTTCTGTTGGTTTTTATGCCTTGTTATTTTTTTGTTGAACACAGTACATTTGAATATAATAATGTGGTAACTCCAGAAGTCAAAACCAGGGTTCGTTGGGTTTCTGTCATTGCTTTTGTTTATTTTATTTTATTTTTTGATTGTGGTAGGCTCTCTCTCTGCTGAGGCTCAGCCTGAGGTATAAACTTAATGCTTTCTTATGTCTTTTCTGAGCCTTTCCTGGGCACGTGCCATCATTTTCTGTCTTTTCGTGTCTATGCAGTTGTTTTTCAATGCCCTAGTCTTTAATGTCTGTCTTCCGAAAGGGGGAAAAGAGAAAAACAAAGGGGGATAAACGGGGCACTCGCCCTTGAAATCCACTTGGTGGGGGAGGGGTTTGCAACAAGGGGGGAGGTGTGGCAACAATGGCCACCTGCCTCTTTGGCTGCATCTCTGCCATCTTAAGCAGCATCAGAGCAAGATTCCTGATATTGGAGGACAAGGTCCTTTTGGTCCACCCTGGCTGGCTTCTGCAAGCTGCTCTAGAAACACGTGTATGGCCTCCTGCCATGTGGCTGAGGGTGGGACGGGTAGGTGCTACGTGCTAAGACCTGAAAGTCACCACAATTGACTGCAGTAACCATCCAGCGCTTCCACTGGAACTTACAAGCCTTAACCAGCTCTGGATTCTAAATTAGTTACATCAGACAGATTCTGTCCCTGTAGTTGTGGCCCAGGTTGGGGGCCATTCCTGGTGCTTCTTGCTCTGCCATCATCCCAGAATCCTCTGTGTAAATTCCTGTCTTATACCCCTATTTTTCACTGCCTTTTCACTGCTCGTTAGCTGGATCCAGCTGGTGGACTTGTTTTTAACACTGTAGATATCTGAAGTACGAGTAATAAAAAAGTTGCTAATTTGCTTTTTTCTTACTTTTCTCTCCTTGAACAGGAAGATAGTGATCCACCCATTCATGAAAGTCTCAGCATAGAAAATACCTTGTGGGCAAGCACTGTTGTTGCATCAGGTGAGAAATAAGCTCTATTTTTCACATGAATTCACACATATAGGAGACGCTTTGTATTTTTAAGTGACTCCAAACAAATGTTGTCAAAGTGCTTTGCACCACAGGGACCTTATTAAACATATACTCCCGTTCAGTGGATGTGGACCAGGCCTTCGAGTCTGCATCTCAGACAAGCCCAGGGCGAGGCTTGCGCTGCTGCTTATCACGCTTGGAGGAGCTAGGCTGAAACAGCTAAGGAGGGTGCACCCTTGTGTAGCAAGGCAGGGGGCATTTGGCTAGTTTTGACATCTGTTTCATGGCAAACTTGTCAGTGTGCCTTAAAGACAGGTGGCACAGCAGAACCGGGGAAGCAAACGGTGACTTCAGAGGGCTCTGACCACTTCTCATTCATCTAACAGCTGAGGAGGTCGGTGTGGTCGCTTGTCTGTGAGGGAGAGAAGTATTAGATGAGACAGGGACCTTAGGAGGGAGATTGGGTTGGGCCTTTAGGGGCCACGATGAAGGTTCTTTTAAGTAAAATTGGAGTATGTTGGAATATTTCCAGTGGTTGAACAGGGAGGCCACTTAAATGTACATTTTGTAAAGTCAATTTCTCTGAGAGGCATTGAAAATCTAAGTGATTATCACCTTTTCAGAAAATGATTGACCTTGTGGATGGTACCAGGAGGTAGCAGCAGGGAGCGTTAAGGGTGCTGGTGGGATAGGATGCGGAGAAGCACTCAGGGGAGGAATGTCTGTCTCGGCATCTGTCACCAGTGTTGGCAGCGCTCCCCTTAGAGCACAGTCCTCCTTCTGGGGTGGTGTATGGGATCTCCGCTCCAGACCTGGCGCTGGTGATACAGTGTGGGACAGCTTATGGTGAGAAAGAAATGAAGAAAATGAGCCAAAGGGAATTCCCTGGTGGCCTAGTGGTTAGGATTAGACGCTTTCACTGCCAGGGCCCAGGTTCATTCCCTGGTCGGGGAACTAAGGTTCTGTAAGCCGCGTGGTGCAGCCGAAAATAAAAAGAAAGAAAAAGAGAGAAGTCATTTGAGCTATGCTAAGTATCTCAGAAAAGTGCAGGGTGCCTTGAAAACAAAGAAGTGAAAACCTTACCTGGTCAGGGTCTGGAAGAGGCTTCCCTGAAGAAGAAACACGTGAACTAGATTTTAAACCACACAGACGGCACTGACTGTGTGCAGAGGCCTCATGCTGAGGGGGACAGCAGGCTGAAGACAGGGTTCCGAGGGCCATGTGCCTGGCACGTGGAGCAGGAGGGGCTCAGATCCATGCAGGGCACTTCTGCGTTTGTGCTAAGATGGGGCGTGGGTACACAGAAGGGTCAGGGAGCTGCTAGACCAGAGCACATGTCCCCTGTAGAGGACAGGGAATGAACAGTTTATTTATTTGAATTTTTGAATTTTATTTATTTTTTATACAGCAGGTTCTTATAAGTTATCTATTTTATACATATTAGTGTGTACATGTCAATCCCAATCTCCCAATTCGTCCCACCACCGTCCCCCCTGCCACTTCCCCCCTTGGTGTCCATACATTTGTTCTCTACATCTGTGTCTCTATATCTGCCCTGCAAACCGGTTCATCTGTACCATTTTTCTAGGTTCCACATATATGCGTTAATATACGATATTTGTTTTTCTCTTTCTGACTTACTTCACTTGTATGACAGTCTCTAGATTCATCCACATCTCTACAAATGACCCAGTTTTGTTCCTTTTTATGGCTGAGTAATATTCCATTGTATACATGTACCACATCTTCTTTATCCATTCATCTGTCAGTGAGCATTTAGGTTGCTTCCATGACCTGGCAGTTGAAAACAGTGCTGCAGTGAACATTGGGGTGCATGTGTCTTTTTGATTTGCGGTTTTTTTTGGGTAATATGCCCAGTAGTGGCATTGCTGGGTCATATGATAATTCTATTTTTAGTTTTTTAAGGAACCTCCATGCTGTTCTCCATAGTGGCTGTATCAATTTGCATTCCCACCAACAGTGCGAGAGGATTCCCTTTTCTCCACACCCTCTCCAGCATTTGTTGTTTGTAGAGTTTTCTGATGATGCCCATTCTAACTGGTGTGAGGCGATACCTCATTATAGTTTTGATTTGCATTTCTCTAATGATTAGTGATATTGAGCAGCTTTTCATGTGCTTCTTGGCCATCTGTATGTCTTCTTTGGAGAAATGTCTATTTAAGTCTTCTGCCCATTTTTTGATTGGGTTGTTTGTTTTGTTAATATTGAGCTGCATGAGCTGTTTATATATTTTGGAGATTAATCCATTGTCTGTTGATTCGTTTGCAAATATTTTCTCCCATTCTGAGAGTTGTCTTTTCGTCTTGTTTGTAGTTTCCTTTCCTTTGCAAAAGGTTTTAAGTTTCATTAGGTCCCATTTGTTTATTTTTGTTTTTATTTCCATTATTCTGGGAGGTGGATCAAAAATGATCTTGCTGTGATTTATGTGAAAGAGTGTTCTTCCTATATTTTCCTCTAAGAGTTTTATAGTGTCTGGTCTTACATTTAGGTCTCTAATCCATTCTGAGTTTATTTTTGTGTATGGTGTTAGGGAGTGTTCTAATTTCATTCTTTTCCATGTAGCTGTCCAGTTTTCCCAGCACCACTTATTGAAGAGACTGTCTTTTCTCCATTGTATATCCTTGCCTCCTTTGTCATAGATCAGTTGACCATAGGTGCATGGGTTTATCTCTGGGCTTTCTGTCCTGTTCCATTGATCTACATTTCTGTTTTTGTGCCAGTACCATATTGTCTTGATTACTGTAGGTTTGTAGTATAGTCTGAAGCCAGGGAGTCTGATTCCTCCAGCTCTGTTTTTTTCCCTCAAGACTGCTTTGGCTATTTGGGGTCTTTTGTGTCTCCATACAACTTTTAAGGGTTTTTTATTCTAGTTCTGTAGAAAAATGCCACTGGTAATTTGATAGGGATTGCATTGAATCTGTAGATTGCTTTGGGTAGTACAGTCATTTTCACAATATTGATTCTTCCAATCCAAGAACATGGTATATCTGTTTGTGTCATCTTTGATTTCTTTCATCAGTGTCTTGTAGTTTCTGAGTACAGGTCTTTTACCTCCTTAGGTAGGTTTATTCCTAGATATTTTATTATTTTTGTTGCAGTGGTGAATGGGATTGTTTCCTTTATTTCTCTTTGTGACATTTTGTTGCTAGTATATAAGAATGCAAGAGATTTCTGTGCATTAATTTTGTATCCTGCAACTTTACCAGGTTCATTGATTAGCTCTAGTAGTTTTCTGGTGGCATCTTTAGGATTCTCTATGTATAGTATCATGTCATCTGCAAACAGTGACAGTTTTACTTTTTCTTTTCCAATTTGTGTTCCTTTTATTTCTTTTTCTTCTCTGATTGCCATGGTTAGGACTTCCAAAACTATATTGAATAATAGTGGTAAGAGTGGACACCCTTGTCTTGTTCCTGATCTTAGAGGGAATGCTTTCAGTTTTTCACCATTGAGAATGATGTTTGCTGTGAGTTTGTTGTATATGGTCTTTATTAGGTTGAGGTAGGTTCCCTCTGTGCCCACTTTCTGGAGAGTTTTTATCATAAATGGGTGTTGAATTTTGTCAAAAGCTTTCTATGCATCTGTTGAGATGATCATATGGTTTTTCTTCTTCAGTTTGTTAATACGGTGTATCACATTGATTGATTTGCGTATATTGAAGAATCTTTGCATCCCTGGGATAAATCCCACTTGATCATGGTGTATGGTCCTTTTAATGTGTTGTTGGATTCTGTTTGCTAGTATTGTGTTGAGGATTTTTGCATCTATATTCATCAGTGATTTTGGTGTATAATTTTCTTTTTTTGTAGCATCTTTGTCTGGTTTTGGTATCAGGGTGATGGTGGCCTCATAGAATGAGTTTGGGAGTGTTCCTTCCTCTGCAATTTTGTGGAAGAGTTTGAGAAGGATGGGTGTTAGCTCTTCTCTAAATGTTTGCTAGATTTCACCTGTCAAGCCATCTGGTCTTGGACTTTTGTTTGTTGGAAGATTTTAAATCACAGTTTCAATTTCATTCCTTATGATTGGTCTGTTCATATTTTCTATTCCTTCCTGGTTCAGTCTCCATTGGAAGGTTATACCTTTCTAAGAATTTGTCCATTTCTTCCAGGTTGTCCATTTTATTGGCACAGAGTTGCTTGTAGTAGTGTCTTATAATGCTTTGTATTTCCGCGGTGTCCGTTGTAACTTCTCCTTTTCCATTTCTAATTTTATTTTATTTTTTAAATTAATTAATTTATTTATTTGTTTTTGGCTGTGTTGGGTCTTCGTTTCTGTGCGAGGGCTTTCTCTATTTGCGGCAAGTGGGGGCCACTCTTCATCGCGGTGCACGGGCCTCTCACTATCACGGCCTCTCTTGTTGCGGAGCACAGGCTCCAGATGCGCAGGCTCAGCAGTTGTGGCTCACGGGCATAGTTGCTCCACGGCATGTGGGATCTTCCCAGACCAGGGCTGAAACCAGTGTCCTGTGCATTGGCAGGCAGACTCTCAACCACTGCACCACCGGGGAAGCCCCTCTAATTTTATTGATTTGAGTGCTCTCTTTTTCTTGATGAGTCTGGCTAAAGGTTTATCAATTTTGTTTATCTTCTCAAAGAACCAACTTTTAGTTTTTTTGATCTTTGCTATTGTTTTCTTTATTTCTATTTCATTTATTTCTGCTCTGATATTTATGATTTCTTTCCTTCTACTAACTTTGGGTTTTGTTTGTTCTTCTTTCTCTAGCTCCTTTAGGTGTAAGTTTAGATTGTTTATTTGAGATTTTTCTTGTTTCTTGAGATAGGCTTGTATTGGTATAAACTTCCCTCTTAGAACTGCTTTTGCTGCATCCCATAGGCTTTGGATCATTGTATTTTCATTGTCATTTGTCTCTAGGTATTTTTTGATTTCCTCTTTGATTTCTTCAGTGATCTTTTCGTTATTTAGTAACGTGTTGCTTAGCCTCCGTGTGTTTGTATTTTTTACGGTTTTTCCCCTGTAATTTATTTCTAATCTCATAGTGTTGTGGTAGGAAAAGATGCTTGATATGATTTCACTTTTCTTAAATTTACCGAGGCTTGATTTGTGACCCAAGATGTGATCTATCCTAGAGAGAGTTCTGTGTGCACTTGAGAAAAAAGTGTAATCTGCTGTTTTTGGATGGAATGTCCTTTAAATATCAATTAAATCTATCTGGTCTACTGTGTCATTTAAAGCTTGTGTTTCCTTATTCATTTTCTGGCTGGATGATCTGTCCATTGGTGTTACTGAGCTGTTAATGTCCCCCACTATTGTGTTACCGTCGATTTCCTCTTTTATAGCTGTTAGCAGTTGCCGTATGTATTGAGGTGCTCCTGTATTGGGTACATATATATTTGTTATATCTTCTTCTTGGATTGATCCCTTGATCATTATGTAGTGTCCTTCCTTGTCTCTTGTAACATTCTTTATTTTAAAGTCTGTTTGATCTGATATGAGTATTGCTACTCCAGCTTTCTTTTGATTTCCATTTGCATGGAATATCTTTTTCCATCCCCTCACTTTCAGTCTGTATGTGTCCCCAGGTCTGAAGTGGGTCTCTTGCAGACAGCATATAGATGGGTCGTGTTTTTGTATCCATTCAGCGAGCCTGTGTCTTTTGGTTGGAGCATTTAATCCATTCACGTTTAAGGCAATTATCGATATGTATGTTCCTATTACCATTTTCTTAATTGTTTTGGGTTTGTTTTTGTAGGTCCTTTTCTTCTCTTGTGTTTCTCAGTTAGAGAAGTTCCTTTAGCATTTGTTGTAGAGCTGGTTTGGTGGTGCTGAATTCTCTTAGCTTTTGCTTGTCTGTAAAGCTTTTGATTTCTCCATCGAATCTGAATGAGATCCTTGCCGGGTAGAGTAATCTTGATTGCAGGTTCTTCCCTTTCATCACTTTAAATATATTGTGCCACTCCCTTCTGGCTTGTAGAGCTTCTGCTAGAAATCAGTTGTTAACCTTATGGGAGTTCCTTGTATGTTATTTGTCATTTTTCCCTTGTTGCTTTCAATAATTTTTCTTTGTCTTTAATTTTTGTCAGTTTGATTATTATGTGTCTTGGCGTGTTTCTCCTTGGGTTTATCCTGCCTGGGACTCTCTGTGCCTCCTAGACTTGGGTGGCTACTTCCTTTCCCATGTTAGGGAAGTTTTTGACTGTAATCTCTTCAAATATTTTCTCGGGTCCTTTCTCTCTCTCTTCTCCTTCTGGGACCCCTATAATGTG
The DNA here is from genome assembly GCF_951394435.1 of Stenella coeruleoalba. Taxonomy (NCBI): domain Eukaryota; kingdom Metazoa; phylum Chordata; class Mammalia; order Artiodactyla; family Delphinidae; genus Stenella; species Stenella coeruleoalba. The sequence continues at coordinate 1,381,302 of NC_137160.1, read as the reverse complement.
AATGTTGTTGCATTTAATGTTGTCCCAGAGGTCTCTTAGGCTGTCTTCATTTCTTTTCATTCTTGTTTCTTTATTCTGTTCTGTGGAAGTGAACTCTACCATTCTGTCTTCCAGGTTACTTATCCGTTCTTCTGCCTCAGTTATTCTGCTATTGATTCCTTCTAGTGTAGTTTTCATTTCAGTTATTGTATTGTTTATCTCTGTTTGTTTGTTCTTTAATTATTCTAGGTGTTTGTTCTTTAATTCTTCTAGGTTTTTGTTAAACATTTCTTGCATCTTGTCTATCTTTGCCTCCATTCTTTTTCCGAGGTCCTGGATCATCTTCACTATCATTATTCTGAATTCTTTTTCTGGAAGGTTGCCTATCTCCACTTCATTTAGTTGTTTTACTGGAGTTTTATCTTGTTCCTTCATTTATCTTGTTCCTTCATTTAGTTGTTTTTTTGGAGTTTTATCTTGTTCCTTCATCTGGTACAACGTCCTCTGCCTTTTCATTTTCTCTATCTTTCTGTGAATGTGATTTTCCTTCCACAGGCTGCAGAATTGTAGTTCTTCTTCAGAGACGAAGTTTTGCACTAGTGTTTTAACATCATTAAAAAAGCATAAAAGCAAACATAATTTTAATAGGTGGAGATTCTCTTCAGTTAGTAGATGTTGGTTTTTTATCATGATGAATTTTTAAAATTTCTCACAATAAAAAGAGAGCGGAAGTAAGTGTAGCACACTGTCAGAGACATCAGAGAGGGCAGGCCAGTCCTTCTTGAGGTCCAGGTAAGGGCTGTGGCTCAGAAGGCCTACCATTGTTAGCAGGGTCATGTACCCAGGATTTGATTCCAGGGGTGCTGTCCTCCATGGCCTTTGACCTTCAGCACTTAGCATGTAATAGTTTATAGGAAAATACTTACAGCATACCACATTTACATACCTGGTCACAGATTTTACATTTTCTATATCTAGTTGTATCTAGGTGTTGTATCCTATTTTTTTTCATCATGTTGATATTTATTCTTTTTAATAAAGAATCAAGATTGAGTTCACTCATAAAGATATTTGAAGATTCTCTTTTTCTTTTTAAATTTATTTCATCTTTTGTTTCCTGTATGTTAGAATGTTGTTACTGATCCCCAGTACTATTGATTTTTGGCCTCTCTTCTCAAAGAGCCAGAAGCAACCCAGGCTGGAGGCTTAAGGTATCCTAGATAATTCACTGTGCACAGTGTTTCTCTCCTGACCTTCATTCTCAGGATGACCTTGGCAAGTGGTAGCTCCTGCTTGTGAACTTCGGCAACACAGACACAAATGTAGGCATCATAACACATTTGCCGCATAGATAACCCTTTCTTATTCTTCCAGAGATAGAATTCAGTGGCCAGAGTATTGTATCTTCTGAGAGAGTATTTAGGTTGTTTAAAACAATCGTTCCACAAGTTTAAATAAAGTGCCTTTAATTTTAAATTTTGTTCAGTCATTTTTGAAATGCAAGCTTTTTCATGGATTTCAAATCTTTCAACACATGCTTAACTCTATTTCAAAGCCTATTAATGTGAGCAATTGCTAGACTCTCTATATAAGCAGCCTTCCGTATACTGAGATATGTTTGAAGTACTTTGGATTTCCAGGAGTAATACAAGGGCTCTTATCTTCTTTACACTGGATTACAAGTTGAGGGAAAGACCAGGATTTTTAAAAATTTTATTCTTTAAAAGTTATGTGTCACTACTATATTTAAAATAGATAACTAATAAGCACCTACTGTATAGCACAGAGAACTCTACTCAGTACTCTGTAATGACTTATATGGGAAAAGAATCTAAAAAAGAATGGGTATATGTAGACGTATAACTGGTTCACTTTGCTGTACAACTGAAACTAACACATCGTAAATCAACTCTACCCCAATACAGATTAAAAAAAAAAGTTATGTGTCGATTGAATTCAAGTTGCCTCCTGGTGAAGTGAGCTCAGGCCTTCCTCCCTGGCTGTAGAAACCAAACGCATGGGAGCAAGGACTCAAGTTGACACAGACAGATAAACAGACACAAGGACTGAGGGCACCAGAGAGGGAAAAACACGACTTCCCAGGGTGCCATGCTTCTTCCCCTTGTTGGTTCAGAGAACCAGGAAACTTGCCATGTTTCAGTAATAGGTGGATATGGGAGCATTCGGATCTTAAGTTGCCGAGAGCCTGGAAGGAAGGATGAGTCCTCTAGAGTCTGCTGGACGTCTGTGCTCAGATGGGGGTCCAGGCTGAGCCCCAGAGCAGGACTGCAGGTTCTGTGCGCAGTCAGGGGTCCAGGGCTGATACTGATGGTAGAAAATACAGCAAATGAGAGTAAACTTTTGGAAAATTTATAAGAATTTGATGAAGGAATTTAATGTTAAGAAGATTGGAACATATGTTTTGTCAAATTTTTTTTGTTATTTGTTTCTCTTAATAATTTATTGATGTGATATTTTGCAAAACTAGGCCTTGTGACCAGTTAGAAATTTAAAAGTAAAACCTGTACCACACATAGTTTGCAAGGCTTCTGCTTTAGAGAAAACTTAGTATCTGGGATCGGCCAGCAGGGGAACCCGTCCCACTCGGGCGTCACTCAAGGGGCTGGACCCAGAGAGCTCTGGTGCAGGGCCACAGAAGCAGCATGGAGTCTGAGAGGCAGGACCAGTGGGGGCGCTGGAGCGCGCAGCAGCCTGCAGCTCGCTGCTTCTCAAGCTTCGGTCTCACGGGGCAGTTGTTGTGGGCTGGGAAGTGGGCGACGGAACTCGGTTCCTCACTTCTGGGGTCTTGCTCCTTGATGCTCCTGATGCGCCATTTGCAGCCCAGCTCAGTGCAGGTGTCACCAGTCGCTCTCTGTGTCCTCCGTTGGTGGAGTGGAGGTCCATAGTCACATGGGGCCGCTCTGCTTTGAAGAGCGCAGTAAGTGCAAGCCTCAGAGCTTCCCAGGGCACACAATTACAAAGGGGGAAAAAAGAGATGCTTATTCTAAAAAAGAGCAAACACGTAACGTCTGCAGGTGTCACTGCTGAGCTGTACGTACCCTGGCATCTTCTGTCTTCCTGGGCGTTCCGTGGAGGAGGCTTTTGTTGGTGTGCTGAGATGTGTGGTGCACAGCTGTCATTATTATGTAGACCCGAGATCACCTCGGTCACATTTACTCCACAGGTCCTGCCTTAGGACTCACTAAATTCCACACATTACATTAATGTGACATCAAAGAGTTTTTGTATAATTATTAGGGTTAATTCTGCAGTGGTTGTTGATTTCAGTGAGTATTATGGGTATATCATCTTTCTCACCTTAATTGTGTTTCTCACCTTCAAATTGTGTGAAAATTAGAAATATAAATTATGCACAGCAGCAGTTCTAGAGGCGGACTTCCATGGTTTTTAATTTGACATTCCAGAGATGAATGCCTCTGATCTGAGCCTTTGTAATGTATAGATCGTTCTAGGGGTATTTTACTGTTCTTTTATCTTAAGTTTGATAGACCGCAAAATTATCATTTCTTCTTAACATGTACAATTAGAAAACCAAACTTTCAGGAGACAGGAATAAAAGAGACATAACATATAAATTCAAAATCAAATATTGTCTTTATAATACTCCTCTTACTGTTTTCATTGTCTGTGTCCTGAAATGTGAGCAGAGGCTCTTGTGCCTGGTTGTCCTGCATCTTTACAGTGAAAGGATGCTCTCAGACTCTTGTTCAGAGAAACTGCCCCCCCCCCACCGGTACCATCTTGTTTGGGATCGCATGAATTGATCAGTTAGAATGTAAGCTCTCTTAATGTAGCTTCAGTGTTAGAGTTACCATTTTAATAGGCATTAATGAGTGAACAGTGTCACGCTCTCTATTGCCAGTGAAAAGAATATTAGTACATTTTCTAATGTTTTGTGTAGGTAAATTAGTATCACTTAAGAAATCATTTGAGTTTTTCAAAGTTTATTTTTAAAGTTGAGATTAGATTTTCTAGAACTACTGAAATTAAATATGCTGTTGGATAAATCTGTATAAAATCAAATGGTGTCATAATATTTTCCATCAAAACGATTAATTAGCAAGTGTTACTTCTGTGCATATCCTTCAAGTTTATCTGTAAGGACCACTTTTGTGTTTTGCAGGTACTATAATAGGTGTTGTCATTTATACTGGAAAAGAGACTCGAAGTGTAATGAACACATCCAATCCAAAAAGTAAGGTAGGCTAGCTTGAGGACCGACTGCTTGACTGAACTCACCTCCTCCTTTCAGTGAGAGAGCACGTGTAGTTCTGAGTAGCTTGTTTGTGAAACAGAGTTTCAAAATGTTGGTGATTCAGGATATGAATTCTCTGTGTTTGTGTAACAGCATGCTCGTGTAGAAGAATTTTCAAAACTATTTTTTCTTGGTTAATCAGAGTTTTATATGTCTCTTAAATTTTCATTGTTGTATATATAATTTGCCCATAATTTAACAGTTAATTGTGGGTCTTTAATTTCTCCTCAATCTATTTATTTTATAATTTGCACTCTATTTTTATGTTGATGATTCTTTTTTAAAATAAAGGAATCTGTATTAATGTTTTTATGGTATGTAATTTGACAGTGTTTTATTGTTAAACCAGTTTTATTTGTTATTTCCATTTCAGAAGAAGCGTATTGAAAACCAGATTTTAGTTTTTAGACTGCTTGATTATATTCCTAAATTAATTATATTCCTGTTACAGTCCTAAAATTGTTATTTATGCAGCCATGGCGTGTGTAAGTTAAATCCTAACAAAAGGTTAGTTTGAATTCTCAGTAGTTATGATTTGAATAACACATTTTGTATCCAGTCATAATATGTGGTAATGTCTACTGAATGAGAAGCTCTTTCTAACTGTGCATTTTACTCACTTTTCTTTGAAATATAATTTGTGTGTATCTAAGTAGAACAAAAAAATCCTCTCATGGAGTCACACCTTGCTTTGTGAGTAATTCATAGGACAGGTTGTCTTCTGCAGGAAATTTTATAACAAAGCAATAGAAATGAAATAATTCTTTGAAAGATATCTTTTAGGGCAAGATGTGTTTCATTTTTTCAGCTAAATACCATTTTAAAAAATAGTTAACCCTTCAGAAACTAGGGACGCATCACTGACGCTGTGAATGCCTGGACCTGCGTGCAGTGCAGCTGACTGTGCTTCCCGTGTGGAGCGCATCCCCAGCTGCCTCCCAGGGCTGCGTCTGGTGACACTTTATATTCCTGTATTTGTTAGGGCTCCAGATGTCTGTGGGTGACATGTTTACAGAAGTCAAAGAAAAATGTTGTGCTACTATTATTTTAGTATAAATTCTGATTTTGATAATGGGGGAAAAATTCTCTGTCGATTTATATATATATATATAAAACTTGGCTTTAATTTGAGTAAATCAAATATACCCAAGTCAGTAATTCTACAGTAGAGTTAAATTATTTAAAAATAAATTACTAAACTAATGGCAAGAGTTAGAATCGCATACATAGTTATGTGTGTTTTCTGGCAAGTATGGTGTTTTTCTTTAGTAAGCAAAACTTGGACGTCTAGTAACACATATATGATTTCTGGGGGGTTTTCCTTAATCATTTTACTTTTACACTTATGATGGTATTTGAGGGTAAATTTAATTTTAACTATTAAGTTTAAAATCTGAAAACTTTGTAATCCAACTTCTTTTCTTGTTCTCCCTTTCCCTTCTGTGCCGCTCACTTGCTGTCACTTTCTCACCGTCTGTCTACACACAGCCACTTCTTTCCTCTGGGCACCTTCGGTTTTGGCTCACGTGCTTGTTCCCTTGGGTGTTGATCCAGAGTTACTTAGGTGACCTTTCCCAGGTTTCTGACCGCAGTGAAGAACTCTGGCGCTGGAGGTTGACCAGCCTGGGTTAGAGTCTGGGTGTTGCACTGACCAGCTCTTTGACTGTGGGCAAGCGGCTTAATTCTGTGCCTTATTACTCGGTAAATGCTACCTATCACCGTTACCTTTCTACAAAGTGAAATGTGAAATATGAATGAGTGCCGTGGTTTTTCAACCCCACCCTCGTTGTCAGTCAAGACACACTCCCTGATTAGTGCCCAGGCCCTGAGCGGCTTCAGAGCTGCCCGCCTTTCAGGCCCTCCCCTCCGCCCTCCCCTCCGCCCTCCCCCCTGCCCTCCCCTCCGCCCTCCCCCCGCCCTCCCCCCTCCCCCCTCCCCCCTGCCCTCCCCTCCCCCTCCCCCCACCCTCCCCCCTGCCCTCCCCTCCGCCCTCCTGCACCCCCTCTTCCTCCTCGTCCTCTCAGCCTCCCTTCCTCCTTCCCGGTTTAGACAGCCTTCCCAGTTTCCTTGCGTTAGCAAAATCTCTCTTACAACAGGAAGAACTCCTTTGGCGTCTTGCAGGATTGGGCTCGGATCTTCGCTCTGCCGCTTGACAGCCTCACGTGGGGAGCAGACGTGCTCTTTCTGGGGCCGAACCTTTCTGGGGCTTGATCAGCGTTTGCTGCTCCCCTTCTGGTTGAAAGCCCTAGGGAAGCTCTCACACAGGCAGGCACTGATCTGAGCACTTTATGTCCATTGTGCCGTGAGTCTGCATGGCAGCCCCCGGAGGAGCCGGAGCCGGCTGCTTTCAGAGCAGGGCGACTGCAGCTGAGGGGGCAGCCTCGTCTGCGTGGGGCTGCCGCTCCCTCAGGGCACTGCGGGTGGCAGAGCTCCAGCCTGAAAACCTTCTTGTAAATCAAGGGATCATCTTAGGAGAGAGAGAAAATCTCTCAATGCGCATATGTCATTAAATCTTCCTAAGTGTTAAATGCCGGATTTATAAGAGCAAAATTCAGGAAAAGGTTGCAAGCATGCTACAGTGGACAAAAAGCAGCAGATGTAATTTATCTAGGGCAAGTATTGATATGTGCTGAAAGAAAAGAACGCGTGATGTTTGAATCCTAAACAGAGGGAAGACAGAAATTATGTTCGCTGTTTGTAAGACGTTATTATCTGCAGACGACATCTCAGTGTTCTTCTGTAGCTTACTAAACCAGCAAACTTCTGGATTTCACAGAAGGCTAGTGGAAACAAAAAGCAAACATTTAAAATGCTTTGAATCATTTGCCTGAGTTTCATTGGATTTCTTTGGGGAAGCCACACTGTTCCTAACCCTCCATTCCGAGCGCTGCCCTATGCGTGGAATGCCTGTGGGGATAGAGTGTCAGGTGAAACAGCCCTGGAAGCACAGTGGCGCACACGCCAGAGGTTCCTTCTCTCCGCGTGTACATGTCTGAGATGTGGGCAGGCGCTCTGCTCGGCACCATTCCGCGGGGGCCCCTCCTGGAAGCACGCCTTGGGGACCGTGGGGATAAGAAGAAACTGGCGTGGCAGGTTACACACGCCTCCGCGCTCAGCCGGTCAGCGGTGTGGGCGTGTTTCCTTGGCCAGAGCACTTGAATGGCTTCACCGAAGTTGGAGGAATTAGGGACGTACAGTCCTACCCCAGCCGTGGAGGAGGGAGAATTGGGGATGTTTAATGACAAGCACTGCTGACCACCCGCAGTGCACTTATGGGTGAGAGTTTCCAGCTTTTCACAGAGAGTTAAAAAACAAGGAGCAACCTCGTAGAGCCCTAAAAGTGCCAGCAGCTAGGGTGAAGCAGGGAAGGGTAGCCAGGGAGGAAGGCTGAGAGGACAGCACTTGCAGAGTGGCTGGCAGTTGGCAGCGGGCCATGTGGCGGAGGCCCCGGAGGTGAAGGGCTGAAGGGTCCGCGGACTAAGCACATAGAAGTCGTGGTGAAGTGAAAAGCTCGGGTGGAGGGCAGATGCAGGGGCAGGTAGAAGCCTCCGAAGGAGGGCTCTCGGCCATGGCTGAGCAGGGGAGGCCGGACACGCTTTGAGGCAGGGCCCAGAGCACCAGAGAAGCCGTGGTGGTAAGAACTGACTGATGCTGCCCTGGGGAAAGGATTTTATTGATTTTGTTTCTGGTGAGAAAACCAATATCAAAAAACTACTGATGCTTCCAGTAAAAGAAGAGAGGGTCTTAGTTTATAAAGAGGAAAAATATTCTTTGGAAGAATAAGTTTCATAGGCATCTAATAATAACTTAAATATATAAATACAAAATTACTTAAAAGGGAAATTATAAACTGTTATATGGAAAACAGCTACCATAGAAAATATGATGTGGCCTCTTTGATTTTGCAGAAAATATTTACGCTCACAGACGTAGAAAACTTACAGTTACCAAGGGGAACGAGGGGAGGGGAGGGATAAAGTAGGAGTTTGGGATTGACATACATACACTACTGTGTATAAAATAGAGAACCAACAAGGACCTACTGTATCGCACAGGGGGCTATACTCAATATTTTGTAATAACCTATAAGGGAAAAGAACCTGAAAAACAATAGATATATGTGTATAACTGAATCACTGTGCTGTACACCTAAAACTAACACGAACTTGTAAATCAACTATACTTCAAAAAAATAAAGTAAGAAAAATAAGAATAAAGAAAGAAAAGATTTACAGTCATCTGTTAATCAGCCAGTATCTTCCCCCCTCCCCCGCCCTTACTCCATATTTCACTATGGGGTATACAGCAGCATCATGCAGATCTGTAAATTGCTGTAAGTTCCTAGGATGGAAAACGCTACAGTTAAAGCAGTGCTAATTTAAGGGAAAAAAAGTTAGTGATAATAACAATAATTGATGTAGTGAAATTAATGCAGAACATGGTAAGAATTTGAGACAGTTCCTAAAAGCATTGAGAAAGATTATAGCCTAACAATTTAGGCTCATAAACTATTGGGCAGTGTTAGGGCCCCAGCTGAATCTTAAATTTCTCATGGAGCCAGTAATGAGTATGTGGCTTTCTCAGGCTGCTGTTCAGGAGCCCCCAGGCAGAAGTGAAGAAATGGCTGGTCTAAAGTTCCAGGTTGTGGGGTGGGAGGGTCAGAGGAACTGCCCACAGATGCCCCCGGGAGACACAGGGGCCCTGCAGGTTATGCCACTGGACTTCATAGCGTTCTTAGTACTCACGCCCGCTCGCAGGGCCCCCTTCCCCTGTCCTGCGCACAAGTTCGCATCTTTGGTGGCGGCTGTTCCGAAGAGCCGTCTCCCTCTGACATTACCACGGCCGCCTCTGCTGCCCTAGGAACGTGAGTGTCACTTCCCTGTTGAGGCTGGGGCTACTTGTGGACCAGCCTGGGCACGTTGTAAAATGTCGTCCTTGGGTTGAGCAGATGGCTGTTAGCTAAGTTGACCAGTTCGTATTGGTTGTTTCATAAAATGTATCTTAAAAATTACCTACTCAGCTAGTGTCGGAAGCCCGTTTTGGGCCACTCTCCTGTTTGTCATCGTTTTGTCCATCTTGCTCTTCTCTAGCTGCTCTTTTAAAGACAACTTCAGACAGAAAAGGAAGGAGAAAAGTATGATCACTCATATACCCTGAACCAGGTTTAACACAAATTCCCTACTAGTTTCATCTTTTTCTGTGGTTACAGATGTCATGCCACTTTATCCCAAGTGTGCATTCTTAAAAAATAGAAAGTCTGGGACTTTCTGTAGCTGTGCCTCAGCCCCGTCTTACTCTGTGGCTCCTGACCTGCACAGCCCAGTTGAGTGGCCCTGGGTTGGCGACATCAGCTTCACATCTGGGGCACTGATTCGACCCCCTAGAGTCCCTCCCCTCAGACTTCCTGAATCCGAACCTCTGGGGGTTCTGACACACACTAGAGACTGAAAGCTACTGTCCCCTCGGTGGACACCGCAGTCGGAGATACACAGAGAATCCTGCAAAATTGATCACACTGTAACTGAATTCTATGACTGTGACAGATGTCCCACTTGAATTCATCCTTTTAGAATGGCCTTGAAGTTCGTTCTGGAAATCCAACTTGCTAATTTTATGTAATCAGCATATACAGTTTTACCCGTATTACAGGAGCTTATTAGAATACTTTTTAAAATGTAGCATGTTTTATCCAGACATGGAGATTAGGAATAAATCCTAAAATGTTGTTAGGTGGAGGAAAGTTCTAAAGTGTTGAGAAATTCCTAAAGCTCCTTCTCAGGGTTAGAATGTGCCCCTCACAGTGTAAACTGAGGCAGGTGTAAAGCAGGGATTGGGGTCTACTCAAAGTTTGAAAATTGTATTTTAAAACTTTGAACAGATCAAAAGTTTTTATTACTTAGCCATTACTTTTACAATAATATTTGGTGAAAGTTTAACTTACAAGGACTACAACTTGAGTAATGGGTTGTTTTATAAAACCTAGCTTCGGATATATTTAATAAGATGATACTTGATTACATTTAAGAGGGAACAAATTCTTACAGGAGGTTAAGAAAAATCAATTGTGACAGGTTGCCATTTTCATGCCATTCATAATAATAAGTTGCTCAGAGCAAAAACAGCAAGGATGAAATGATAATACAAAGTGCTTCCAGCAGTTACTGTAATCCCTTGGGCATATTGATTTGTGTTTCTAATAAAAAAGAAGCTTTCAAATGTCTCATTGACAGACAGACAGGTGATACGTGCCATTATGTGAATTAGAGCCGCTTCTTGTTATCTGAATGGTTGTAAAGGCATTTTCAGATAATAGAGCAAAATAGAATCAGCTATGGTGTACTTGGCAAGTTGAAATATCAAGGCTGTTTGGAGAATAGCTCTTTTATTTTAAAAAGGGCAGTTTATTAATATTTTAAAAGTCGTGTTGATTTATATTAAAATTTTACAGTAGAAAGATGTATTATTCTCTCTTCTTGTGGTTGCATACCATCATCGCAGCCCTTAATACTTTTAATAGTTGCCTTCTTGAGTAACAAAATATTCTTGAATTTAAATACTTGTTTAAAGATGGGATCATGTGGTTCACAAAAGAGCTATATGTTGTGGAATATGGTATTACAGTCAATCTACATAGATAGATAGACTTCGGAATGCTTTTTTGATAACTGTTATTAATATTAACAAATCATAGTGTTTCAAAGCCTCACCGGGAAGAGATTAACTAGAGAAACAAGCCCCAGTAAAGTCACTCAGTGGCACGTAGACAAGGCCCAGTGTGGCTCTCGGGGTTGTGACAGCACACACACTGCCTCACTGCACTTGTTCAGCTGTACACTTTGATATTACAGCTGCTCACAATTAAAAGTCGTGTTTCTTCATCAGCAGTGTGAATATAAATAAACTTATAATTTCAGGAAAGCAATAAAGAGGCAAGATGCTGAATGGAGAAGCAGTGCTAATGATAACCTCTGGGACGTGATGCTCTATCAGAGTACATGGCAAATATCTCAACCGGAAAACTTGGATTCAGCCCCTCATTCCTTTTAAATATGAATTTGATTATAAAGCAGGTGTTCTAAATAGGAAACACAGCATATTTGTTGTTTAAAGTAAATACTTTGTATCACTAAAAAGACTTAGTTTTACATAAATTTCTGAATGAGAAGGGCTTACTCATCACCTGTATATAAAATAAGAACTAATTGATTGTATTTCATCATTTCTGAGCAGTACAGCTAAATTCCCTATAATCAAATTCTTAACAGAGAAGTATAACTTATTCGAGAAGCAATTAAGTATTTTGCTTTTGTTTTTTGAAATCTTTGATTCCTTATCCTGAGGCCATAATAACTGTTAGAAATTAGTGGAACTTGTGATGACTTATTTATCATGACATTTCCATCTTAAGTTATATATGCTCACAAAACTAAGTATTTATCACTCCCAGGAAGCATTTTTGATGAAAGCCTTTCTGAGTGGATGAGAATATGGTCTGAAATGTCTAGTGAGGTTGAAAATGAGAAGCTTTCAGAACTTCTGTATGAACTAGAGTGGATGGATGATTATGCTGTCAGCGAAGACACAAGAGGAGGATCATGAGATTTTCCTGTTGTTTTCAGATTCTCTCAGTAACTATCACCTTCCCAGGCAGGCTGCAAGCCACCAGGCCCTGGTGGGTACGCGTGGTGTCGATGTCCTAGGTTATTATGCAGAACGGGTCCCTTCATGGTCACCGTGAAGAGAAATAGGTTGTGTGCATGGCCGGGGTTCAGAAGCAGACTTGGGGAAAATGCCAAGCCTGAGGTCAGCTGGAAGGGAAGGTCGCTCGGTTTTCTTGCTGTGCCCTGGGAAGGCCTGGGACGGGCAGGACTCTTCGGCCCCCACTGTGGTTCCTCCTTGAGAGGTCAGGGGAAAACCAACGTCACTGCACCTGGCAGGCTGTGCGGGGTGCTTGTCCTTGGGGCTGCCGCTGGTGAGGACATCAGTGGGGGCGTGGGAGGCTGAGGTCAAGGCCAGCCCTTCCCCGCCCGCCTGCTGGCTCCTTGGGCCGGGAGCCCCCATTCCGCGGCCGCCGCCTGCGGCCACAGCAACACTGGTCTGGTGCCCTCTCCGAAGGCAGGCCCGGGACCGGCACCCTTTCGTGGTCGTGGCATCAGTTGGTGTCTCAGCCTCTGGCACGGTGATGACACATGTGTTGAGTGATCATGTTACTTTTCTTAGGAGTAGTCCATGGTTTTTCCCCTCCACAGTTACCTTTTTCTAAGCAGTAATTTAAAAAGAAGTATATTCCTCAGAAACAAATCTTAACACATCTGGTTTCAACTTAGTTGTCTTTTCATACGTCTGAAAATATATTCTGGATACTAATTGTTTTTTTAATATGAGTTGTCAACAGTTAGAGTAGCAACTGGACCAAACTTTCTTTTTTAAAACCTCATTAACTAAAACATGTATATAATACATTTAACATGAAATTAAATAGCTTTCTTTTCCCCTATGGAATTAGCATTGTCAGCTAATAATTACCTTTTGCAAAACTTTAAAATATATCATGTGAGTTTGAGTTTTCCCACTATAATAAGCTCTTAACTGCATGAGATTTCTTTTTGAGGGACAGTTATCCATATCAAACATTTCTGAAAGTCTTGTGTTTTGTTTTTTTTTTAAGTTTTTATTGGAGTATAGTTGATTTACAATGTTGTGTTAGTTTCAGTTGTACAGTGAAGTGAACCAGTTATACATATACATATATCCACTCTTTTAGATTCTTTTCCCATATAGGCCATTACAGAGTATTGAGTAGAGTTCCTTATGCAATAGGAACAAGTAGGTCCTTATTAGTTATCTATTTTATATAGAGTAGTGTGTATGTGTGTCAGTCCCAATCTCCCAATTTATCCCTCCCCCGACTTTCCTCCCTGGTAACCGTAAGTTTGTTTTCTACATCTGTGACTCTTTCTGTTTTGTAAATAAGTTCATTTGTACGCTTTTTTTAGATTCCACATATAAGCGATATCATAGGATATTTGTCTTTCTCTGACTTACTTCATTCACTCAGTATGGGTTCTTTTTAAACTGCTTAATACCATCAGAATCAAATATTTTTTCGAGGCCTTGAAGTAAGAAGGAAATTTTTTGAGCTCTCTTATTTGAACAAAGTTAGAACACAAAACTTCTATGGGATAAATTACCACAATGTAATAAATGTTAATTTACCTATGGGATAAATTAATTACAATGTAAATTGGTGTGCCAGTGTATTTTCAAGAGACAATAGGAAAATGAGCCCAAAACATATTAGTGAAGGTTAATTAGTCCCCCCCACCAGTGAGCAGAGCCTTCTAATTAGAAGGCTTCAGTAAAATATATTAGTTCAAATATTTGCTGTTTAATATTTTTAAATTGTGGGGTGGTGGTGACATCTCTGGAAGAGCTCCGGATGGGGCAGATGGGGCAGTGTCCCTCCCAGTGTGCCCTCCAGGTGTGCCCCTCCTGCTGTGTCTCTGTACCTGCGAGGCTTGCGGCACTGCCGTGTGGAGAGCATTACAAGCAGGGGAGGTACGGAAGGAGTCTGGTCTGATGGGGATGCTCAGAATCTGTTAGGTACTTCACTTCTTCTGAACAGCTCCATCCTGTTAGTGCTAGATACTGTGTGAGCTGTCTTAAATCAGGTTAGTTAATGAGGGTGGGTTAGTTCAGTAGACTGGAGTGAGTGAGCTGTTTTGCTTGGTTGATTAGAATTTGTGCTAAAATGAGGCCTCGGAAGACCAATGTCCGCCCTGCTGAAGGCTCTTAGTAGTAAAGGTCTGTGGAGTTACTTCTCATTTCTGGAGGAGGAAGGAGTGCTGGGAATATTTGTTTTGACAATGAAAGGCCAGATAGGTGACTGTGATGAGATGCTGATGGTGCGGCACAGGAAATGGGCACCACCTGGGGCACCTGGGCTGCTTCTGCTGCCCTTGAAACTTCTAGATTTCTGAGCAAGCAAACGAAACCCGGTTACAGACAGACTGTAACTCAACAGTCCTTTTGATTCTTCTTTTTTGAAGCAGATTTAGCTTACAAAATTTTATGCTTTCAAAACAGATAAAGGAGAGGAATTATTTACATGAAAAGTTTATGAATTTATTAAACGGTTGCACCCTGACACTCTAAGGATTTAAAATTATGTTTTTGGTCGGGGGTGGTGCGGAGAAGGAAGGATTTGTTACTTGCAGCAAGTAAGGAGAAGGCCGGGGATCTTCCCCGAAGCAGCGTCTTGGATTGAAAATTCGCGAAGTCCTGTAACACACACAGTCTTTGTGTGTTTTATACAGACACACAAACATGTTTGTCCCCGGAAATTTGAAAATGCAATTAGTGCCAGCTTGCCAGTCACGTTTTTGTAGTGGTCTCTTCGGCAGGAGATGAGGTAAATTTAAAACGGCGCCGTTTATCTGGAGCCGCCGGCTCGCCGCCCTGGCTCCGGCCGACCCCGCTGCGCGGGGCGCGCCGGCCGCCGGGCTTCGGGGCCGCTGTGCGCCGACAGCGCGTGCGCACCCTCCCTGGCGGCCAGCCTCCGGCTCCACGGGATCCGAGTGCGGGCAGGCAGCCTTGTCTGGGATGCCGCCTCCGTCAGGACCCTCCCTCAGCCTGGGTGACTGGTTTCCCGCAGGCGGAGGAGGGCGCCCCCGTCCCGCGTGCCCCCGTCACGATCCGTGCTTCTCCCGTTACAGCACGCACGGGGCACCGTCCCTCAGATCCCTCTCCTCCCTCGTCCGTGCAGCCTGCGCCCCGGGGCCTCTCCCTCTGTGCTCTGCGCACCCAGCGCCGCGTTTATGCGACAGACGGGCCAAGGCTAGTCCCCTGCCTGGGCTGTTGCTCTGGTGGCAAACACCGGACCTCCCGGCTCTGCTGCTCAGGCAGCGCGTGAGCCTGACTTGGTGTGGGCCGCTGGCTGGATCTGCTGTTGCTTGGAGATTAGGAATAAACACTGCCTTTAAAGAGATTGTAATCGAAAGAGGGAATCTCTCATAGAGACATTTGTCTTCTGCCTCTTTCCTTACACTTTGTACATGGTAAACCCTTAATAAATAATGACTGGCTTTAGGTGGGACTTACTGTGCTGGCATTAGGGATAGTTTTTTTTAAATGCCCCAAATTAAGTGACTTCAGAGTGAACAAACAGATTTAGGAAGCTAGGCCTAGAAGTCAGACTTATGTCTTCTAGCTAGAAGTCATAGCTAGCTTTCTGTTCACTTTGCTGTTAATACTGATGTGAAAGAGAAAGCTTTTTCTTCATTGCAGTAATGTTGACAGGTGATGCTGTGTTACGTGCAGCCGTGTGACTGCAGTATGGACAACCCCCCCCCCCGCCCCCCAGGGGCACAGAGTGAAGGCGTAAAAATAAGACAGAAAAAAGGACAGATTTAACATCACTATGTACAGTTCATTAACCTGTGGAGATGAGCAGCTTGTGTACCATACGATTCAGAGAAGGATTTGTTTTGTTTTGAATGAATATTTAGTCATTTGAACAACAGTTTTCTTAAGTTAAAGTCAATAATTTGTTTTTTTATTACAATTACAAAAATTGTTTCATAGCCTTAAGATACAGACATGGTCTGACACACACAATATAGAGAACAGAATTTTCACAATAGATCAATTTAATGTTTCTAATTCTAAACAATATAAAGAAAAATGACTCCTTCCATGGTTTACTTTCAATCTAAGATGATGCCTTTGCCCCCTGCTTGAGGTGAATGTGATGCCATTGCGGCAGCCTCGTTTCAGAGGGTAAGTGCGTGCCCTTCGCCCTGTGAGCAGTCAGCTCAGGTCACTGCGGAATGTGCTGTAGATTCAAGAAGGAAATCAGATTGAAGTGTTCTTACAGTCTCGAATTAGTAATCAGTCCTTACTCAAGATACGCGCTTAAATCTTGGCTTTCTGGATTAAGAATCATAACAATTTTGAAGGTGATTTATGGTTGCTAATTAAATAAACTAAAAATAAATAGGTTCTGGACATTTTAAAGTATCATGTCATTTGCACAGTTTCATTCAGTACACATTTTAAGTCATTGTAAGGATGTGTAACATGCTAGGTTGTAATTACATGTTCTCTTTTGTCTTAACGCTTCGTTAGTACATTAAAGACGAAGCAGGACGCTCAAGATCCACGTCTCCTCTATAAAGTAGGAGTAACGTCAGGAAGGACATTCCGTATGTAAGATTCAAGAGTGACTAAAGGGTGGTTGAATTATTTTCCCTCTGACTATAATTAGTTCCAAAAGTACAACAGTGTTCAGCTTGTTATTTTGTTAATGCTACAGTATTAGTTTTTCAGATTAAAATGTGAGTTGCTTGGCCATCCTTTTGTCACCCGGGAAGGCAGGGTCCTCCCCTTGCTGGTCCAGCCCACTCCTGTCTACTGTCTGACCTGAGTTTCTCTGTTAGTTCTCGTTGTTGTATGCTGGTCCAGCTAGTTGCTGCTGTTACTAGTTAATGTAAAGTTGTTTCTTTCTGTTTATCCTCTTTTGATGTCAATTTACCATATAAGTTGTGTTTCACACTAACAAATGGAGTGTAAACTCTCTGCGGGCCACTTAGTGGGTGACTTCTCTCCTGAATGCCCTGGAAGGCTGATGAGCTGCTTCTCATGCACTCAGCAAACACGTACCTGTGTGGGTGCTTCGTGCGGTGCAGTAAAGACACAGGTGCGTGAGCATCTTTCCCTCAAGGAGTTGTCGTCTGCTGATGTGGCAGACACAGTAACAGATCATTTAAAAGCTAACTTGACCTTGACAGTCTTTGTGTTGGTAGGGTGTTTGGGGAGCACTGAAAATTGGCCCTCACAACCTGGCTTGTTAGGGAGACCTGGCCCGAAGGGAGCCAGACCTGCGAGGAGGGATACACGGTGGCCCAGGGCAGCGGCCCGGACCAGAGCGGTTCAGCTGTGCTGGCGTGTGCATTTCGGAGGGAGTGGCGGGAGCCGGGGTTGAAGAAACGGTCGAGGGTGGATCTTGGAGGGTCTCCCATGCCTCTGATGCCTGAGCCGCATCCTGGACCAGGGCCACGAGCCCCGGCGGAGGTGCACGCTCCGCTTGCTCTGAGAGCTCTGTGGAGGGCTGATGTAAAAGATGAGGCGGAAAACCCGTTGGGCCCGCGAGACGCACTTCAGACGTTGAATGCCGGAGTCGCTGCAGCCTGTGATCAAGGACGCGTCGCCGGGCACATCAGAGATGCTCAGAAATGTAGCTAGCGGCACAAGAGAACTGGGAGTTTTAAAGTATTAATGTAAAGGAAAAATATAGTGGTCTGGTGCTCAGCTTTTGAGTTTCTAACTCCAGGCGTGCCCCAGAGATACTGTGGCTTGGTTCCAGACCGCTGCAGTAAAGTCAGGCACGCAAATTTGGGGTTTCCCGGTGCGCGTAAAAGTGATGTTAGACGACACTGCAGTCTAGCGAGTGAGCAGTAGCTTTGTGTCTGAAAACACAGTGTACACACCTTAATTGCAAATACTTTCTTGCTAAGTGCCAACCATCATCTGAGCCTTCAGTGAGCCACAGTAGTGACGTCAGAGATCAGTTAGCACAGACCACCCTAACAAACGTTAGTGATCACGAAAAGGTTTGAAATACTGCAAGAATTTCCAGATTGAGACAGTGAGCAAATGGTGTTGGAAAAATGGCACCAATAGCCTTGCTGGACACAGGTTGCCACCAACCTTCAACTTGTAAAACTCACAGTATCTGTGAAGGGCAATAAAGATGAGATGCGCCTGTAGGTCTAAACAGATTTGACAGTCCTGAAAACCGAGACTTTGATTTGCAAGAGCTGGGTGCTGTGGAGGCTGAAGAGGCCAGGGGAACAGGGTAGAGTTGAAAGCATGAACAGTGACAGAGACGACGCAGACCCCTGCCGTCGACGCCCCGGCCTCGACGGGAAGCAAGGAGGACGGACGTGGAGTGGGTTTCTTGCCTAGCTTGGCAGCTCCCCGGACTGGGGGAGGACTCGGAGGCCTGTGCTTGGCCCCGCCGGAGCCCTGACTGTCCCGGGCTCCAGGTTCATGCAGGACGGGGCCCCCAGGAGGAGGGTGCAGACTGCAGAGAAGGGGCCTGGGCCTGCGAAGCATTCAGTGACGAACGGGAAAGTGCCCTGTGTGGTTGAGGGACCTACGCTCCCAGAGCTGACATCACACGGGGAGCGGGCAGGGAAGGCTGAGAGTGCCTCCCTACTCTCAGAGGCCACTAAGTGCCCATCATCCCGTCCCACAGGTTAGATGTCGGGGAGGGGAGACGGACTGGCAAAGGCCCGAGTACAATTTAACTGAAATCCGGAATCCTAATTACTAATCTTCATGAGTTAGCTAGAACGTGACCGGATTATATTCCCTTAGAATAAATGTTAAGAAATTTATTTTAGGAAGATAAAAGACTTGGCACATCCAAGCCTATGTCCTATAAAAATGATATCCACGACCTAAAACGTACCAAATGTTGACCTTTTGAGGTGCTTTTATCCTTGCAGGTAGAGAACCTAGATGCAGTGAGGTACGATTCTGCATCTCCTGGTCAAGATAGAGACTAGAGGGTCAGGTGGAGTCTAGGGGGTGGATACTATACCCATGGAGACCGTGTGAGGAAGGGCAGGGCCAGCAGAGGAGGGCCCGCGGTCAGGCAGAGGCAGGAGCCGAATCTGAAATGGAGAGAAGTCTCGAGACCCGAAACGGCCGCAGATGTCCAACGCGGCAGAGCAGTACAACCTGGACTAGAAAACAGTTACGGGACTGACTGGAGGACTTTGGTGAGCTCTGGGCAACAGAACTTTCAGGAGATGAAGGTGAAGCTAGCTGTAGGGCAACAAGGGGGTCGGAGGTGGACGCGGTGAGCGGATGTGCCGAGGCCCGGGGCGGAGATGGCACGGCCAGGTTTCAAGGCCGGGCCAGTAGCAAGGGAGGCGCTGAGGATCCCAGAGAGGCAGAGCCACTGGAATAAAAGCCCAGCGGAAGCAGCAGGTGTCTTCAGCGAAGAGGAGCGGTGGCCCCGAGCTGGCGGAGGGACCTGACCTTCATGAAGCAGGAGGCGCTGTGGGCGGGAACAGGTGAGTTGAGGCTCAGGCGGTCCTGCAGTCGGTCGGTCAGGGGCAAACTGGGGAACGTGGAGAGGGGAGGCTTGGAGGCCAGCAGGCAGAGGAAAAGGACATGGACGGGCCAGGTACCGAGGGCCCAGCAGAGGCTGGAGACGCGGTGTCCAGGAGAAGTGTCTTAAATTGCTGCGTGACTTTCCCCAGCAGAGCTGTGCTGCTCAGATGGAGAAGCAGTGACCCAGGTTTGGGATTTGCTGTCCAAGTTCTGAGGGGGGCGATTCGGAGGGAGGCGGTGTGCAGTAACACACGGTGCCCACGTGCAGGGTGGCTCGTGTCCGCGGGGAGCGCGCTGCTCAGGGTGCTGCGGCCGTCCTTGCATCCCCGGGCCCTCGGCCCTGCTTCCGCTTCTAGAGGAGCTGGGGGAGAAAAGCACCGTCACAGCCAGCCTCAGCCCCGGCCCCACGGCGGCAAAGAGCTGAGCACACAGAAAGTCCCCGGACAGACACATCAGGTCGCAGCCCAAGCCTTTGGGGACGCCAACCAGTAGGAAAACCAAATGCTCACTTCGACACGCTGCTGGAGGGCGAGTGCCGACTGGTGCACGTGAGAAGCCCTGGGGGCCGCAGTCTGGGCGGCTCCGGCTGCAGGAACTCGTCGGGGGCCGGGGTGGAGGTCTGAGAAGGGGCATGTCCTCCGTCACAGGGGCTTACTTGTGGGTGGGGGTGCCCATCCCTGCCCCGTCCCACCTGGGGAGGGCCCTTCTCCTGCCCAGTCCCCTCGTCCGCCCGGCTCACCGGTGGGGTGGGGGGTTGAGAAACACCTGTGCAGGTGGCCTGGATGGGCCATGGGATCGCAGGAGGCTCCCCTCCCCACCTTGCACCCCGGTGCCGGCGGGACTCCAGCAGAGGGAGGCTCTGAGGCACGGCGTCTCAGAAGCCCAGAGTCAGCAGAGGGACACACGGGGCACCGGCGGACTTGGCAGCCTCTGTCTCCCACGGCTGCGGCGACGTCAGACACACCAGCTCCTGCCCAGATGAACATAAAACCCCCCACCGAGGCTTGTTTACCTCTCTTCTTACTACCTCACGCTCATCACATGTCCTGCTGCAGACAGGCATTACAAGCTGTGTGCCGAAGGGTAGGGAAGACGGTCTGGAGAAGCAAAGCAAGCATCAGGCCCAGACTCAGGTGTGGCACAGCTTTTGGAATTACCAGACAGGGAACGTGAAAGAACTGTGAGTAACATGCTAAGGGCTCTGGTAGAAACAGTAGACGTCATGCATGGGGAGTGTCGTCGGGGTCATGGAAACTCCAAGGAAGACTCAAATCAAAGTCAAGCATAACAGGAACCAGGAGTGCCCGTGATGAGCTCTCAGCAGCCTGGACAGGGCCAAGGAGGGGACCTGTGAGCTGGGAGACACGTCGGGGGAAGCTTCCCAGGCTGAGGAGCAGAAACAAAGGAGAACAGAAAGGGGGAAACAGAAAACGGGACAGAGCATCCAAGAAGCGTGTCACGGTCTCAGCAGGTGTAACGTATCTGTACAGGGCACCAGCAGGAGGAGAGGGAAGGGGCGGAAGAAATATTCGGGGTGAACCTGGCTGAGGGCTTTCTAGACTTGATGACAGACACCTAATTACAGACCCGGGAGCCTAGAGGACACCAGGCCAGATGAATGCCCGAAAGTCTAAGCCCGGTGTAGAGCCTTCCCACTGCAGCAAACCACCGGCAAAGAGGGAACCCGGAAGAAGCCAGAGAAATAGAGGCGTTGGCCTGGAAAAGGCGCGGGACACTTCCCACCCCATGGGATTGGGGGAGGCCTGGCTGGTGTCATCGTCATCATGCAGGGGGGGCGGTGGTGGGAAAGGAGTTGACACAGCCTGGAGCACAAGCAGGGAAGGTCCTGATGACCCGAGGGTGGCGAGGACTGGCTGGAGGCTTTGGAGTCCAGAGTGAAAAGGAGTCAACACATCCAAGCAGCTTAGGAGTTTAGAGCGTGGGATTCCCCTCACCTCTGCCCCCTCCCCAGACCCACTGTGCCCAGAAACCGTGGTACTGCCAGGCCTCCCCCCGGCAGTCACTGGTCAGGGTCGGGGCTGGGGGTGTGGGCTTCCTGCCAGCCTCGCCGAGCCTGCTCTGCCTGCAGTCTGTGTGGTCCACTGAGCGTGTTCAGTTTGTGGTCACGGAGCAGAGGCTGAGCCCGTGGGTAGGGTTTCCTCCGTTGACTTCTACCAGCATTTCTGTATTATAATCTTAGATTAATGCACATGTTATTTCCTCAGCTGCCCACTCATTTTCTGAGGTTTCAGAAATGCTTTTTATTTAGCAGCTGTTAGGTCATCAGATGCAGTTTTGCACCTGAAATAGTCCTCCAGGTGTCATTTGACTGACACTTACGCCACAAGGCAGCGTAAGCTGTGCTCCCGTGCAGCTGTGAAGCTTGTGGTCAGCACTTGAGTTTTGCTTAAGAACAAGAATAATACTTCATTTCTGTTATACTTTTTTGGTTTTTGTTCTTTAATTTTGGTTGACTTAACATAATACACAAAAGTATACCAACTTTAAAAAGCATGGAACTCGCTGAGTCACCACAAAGCGAGCGCACGCCCCAGCCCCTGACGTGGTCAGGAACTAGCGCTGTGCCAGCATTCCAGAAGCTTCCCTCTCTGCACACCTGCTCTCCCGGAAGGGCGCTGTCCCCGTGTCTACTTGACTGGCAACTTTTGTCTGTTTCTGAAGGTTACAAAATGCGGCTGTACAGCGTGCATTCTTCTGCGTTTGGCCTCCTGTGTACAGTGATGCGCATGGGGGTTTTGTCCACATGTCACATGTCACAGGGCTCTGTTGGTTTGCGTGTCTGTGCACCATCCCGCCACAGGACTGGCCGTAGCTGCTCGGAGAAGCCATCCTGCAGCTGATGGGCCCTCCGCTGTCCCGAGTCGCTCTGCCCGGGCGTCTGTGTGCACCGTGTCTCAGTGCAAACACGTGCGTTTCTGCCGCGTACGTGCCTAGGAGTGGAGTTGCTGGGTCACGGATACGTTTACATTCATTTTGTGGAATCCCGGTCCTCCAGAGTGATGGCGCCAGTGTTCACTCTTCCCTGCAGCGTGAGGATTCAAGTTCCTCTATGACCTTGTCTGCACTTGGGTTGTCCGTTTTTTTAAAAAAGTGTTTAATGTTCTATTGAGGATGTAGTAATGTCTTATTGTGTTTTTAGTTTCCGTTTCCCTGAGGACTAGCGAGGTTGCATTTCCTCTGCACGTTGATGGGCTGCCTGGGCATCTTGGTTTGAGGATCACTTCAGTGCGTCTTTTGTGCATTTTCCCGTTGGATTGTTAGTCTTTTTTCATTATTTTGTAGGAGTCCTTTATATATCCTGGCACGAGCGCTCGCTGGTTATGTGAGTATAATGTCCTCCCTCTCTGTGCCTCCTTACTCTCTTCAGTGTGTCTTGACAAATAGCCATGCTCAGTTCTAATGGAGTGCAATTTATCAGTCTTTTCATGGTTTAAGAAATCTTTCTCTACCCTGGGTCATGAAGGTACTCTCTTATCTTCTAGAAGTTTTGCTATTTACCTTTCTCAGTTAGATCTCTAGACGTCTGGGATTGGGTTCTGTGTTTGTTATGAAAATGGGAAGTTTCCATTTTTTCCCCATGTAGATTGCCAGTGGACCCATAACCAGCTGTTGCAGGTCCATCCTTTCCCACCGCAGGTTCCGGCATGAATCATACGTGCACATGCGGTGGGTGTGCATCTGGACCTCCTCTCTGATTGGTCCTCGATTCCCTTTTTGTGCTAATCGTCTGTAATTACTATAGCAAGTTTAATTGGGATTGCATTTAATCTCTGTAGATCTTTGAGGAGAATTGATTTTTAAATTCTGAGTTTTTTTAATCAATGAATATTCTGTATCCTTTGTTTATACAGGTATTCTTTAATTTTTTCAATAATATTTTATGATTCTCTCTGTGTAGAGCTTTTGTATACCGTTTGTTTGATTCATTTCTAGGTATTTAGATTCTGTTGATGCCGTTTCATTCATTATCTTTTAAAATTTATTTTCTGTTTGCTGCTATATAAAAATACAATTGCAGCAAAGCTTTTTATTTCCAAGTTGGTTTCCCATTCAAAATATTAAATATATGCTTTGCACTTTAGTTACAGGCTAAGTCGATGTTGAGCTCTGTCATCTCAAGAGCTGACCCTGTCTGGCTGACTGATGGGTTTTCATGAGAAAGTTGGCGTCTCATCCGCAGTGACCCCCTCCCTGGGTTAGTCAGATGCTGCTGTCTCGAGGCCACTGGGGGTCCGTCCGTCTTTACGGGAGCAGGTTGGACTGTGGGTACCTGCAGCACGGGAAAGAGGCCATGCACACACTTGTACTCCTGGTTAGTGTCAGGCCAGGGTGCAGCGCGACTCTGAGGACTTGAAAATCAGGTCGGCCCCGCCATGTTGATTCTCACTCGTACACGCCCAGATCACGGGAGTGGTGGCTGGTTGCTTCGAAGCTGCTCCGCGTGGTCCAGATGTCCCCCAGCCCCTCTCCTCACGGAACTGGTGAGGCGGGGATCGCCTCTGATCTGTGGGCACAGTGTACGGAGGCCCCTGACCGTCCTGGCCCTGGACTCCCCTCCTCGGGAGCTGCGGGCGGGCGGCAGGTAGGGTTTATTTGAAACTGGCTTCCCTCCTCTGCCTCCTGTGTGGGGATGGTGGCCAGTGAGGAATGGCTGAGGGGCTGGAGCTGAGGCGGCCTCCCTCCCGCGGGAGACCGTTGTCGCTGTACTTGTCTGGGCTTCAGAAGGGGGAGGATCTGCAGTGTCAAGTTCGGGTGTTATACAGCCGCATTTTCGCGTAGACTTGAAAGTAAGTGGGGGAAGTAAAAGTGAAGGTAACAATAAGATCAAAGGAGAAAGACATGTATTTTTATCACATCAGTAAGAAGAAGAATGATCGCAGTGGGCATTTAAATGAGCAATTACTGTGTGTCGGTTACATGCCTAGGACAGGAAGGTGGCCATGGAGCCCGTCCTGAGTCATCAATACAAAGGGTCAGAGACCCAGATGTACCCAGAGCTATTTCACCTCTTAAGAGCTTCAGAAAGCCCAGCTGGAAGGCGCGTGGGGCAGCTTCGTGGTCATGTAGAGTGACTGGTCCAGACGGGGCTCTGGCATTGGCGCACGCCCACCCGCGGCCCCCTCCCTCCACTGCCCCGCAGTTTCGTGCTAGGTCTGCATCCTGACACGGAGACAGGGGTGGTGGATCTAAGGACAAACCAAAGTAAATCACCGTGCTTCACACCGATGCTGCCACACCCACCCGTGCGCACAGACCCTTCCCGTGAGGCCAGCCCAGGGTGAGGCTCCGGGCCTGTTGTGGCGGTGACAGAAGGATGGCAGGATGCCGTGAGCCTGCCACGTTACGGCACTTTGCGCAGTCCCGGAAGCATTCACTCGTTTGAATGCCGGTCATTATGGTGCCATTTCTTACCATCATGTCCTACTTATTTTGAAAGGAAATTGAAGGAAAATTAGCTTACCTGCAGTGTACCGTTGTTCAGGAGAGATCTGATGACCAAGCTTACTTCAGGCAGTTTCTCTTTTCATTTAAAATTGTCTTCCTGTAAGTTATATGATTCCCCTTTAGGAGGAGTGTGTTTCTCCCTTGCTGTTTCTTCAGAAAGGGCAGTTAATCATCAGTTAATTATCATTGCTCTGAGAGATATTGGAAGACACCTAGGATGCAGGTTACACCTCTGAAAGTCTGGGATCCAGGAGAGTCCTGCTGGCCTGGCGTTTCTACACAGGAGAGGAGACGAGCGGCCGCTGCCTCCCCCGGCCCCCGCCCCGGCTGCTTCCAGAACAGCGGAGCCTCAGGGTCCACACCCACTGCCACTGCCCCGCTGGTGCTGAGTAGAGGCGTCCACAGGAGAACCTACGTGTAGCACAGGAAGAGCGCCCGTCCAGCAGAAGGCTCAGCACAGAGCATGTAGGTAGGATGAGGTGCTTTGTCCTTTAACTGCTTCACCAGGCAAAAGACCCTCAGCTGAGTGTTTACTTCCTCGGTCCTTGTTTTGGTTACAACATTTAATCACTTTGTTTAATCTGTTCTTCTTTTCCCAAAGTATAGTAACGGCTGCCAGTTGAGCAAGTTTCACCACTTTTAAATAGAAATAGTGAAGGAGAACATTCTGATAAGCAAGATGTGGCCAGTCTTCATTTCATAAACCTAATGGGAGTCTGTGTAGTTAATGGAAAGTACAGCTACAGATCTCATTACGAGAGTGGGAATAATATCATTTCTGTTCACATCAGCCAGCCAGGGAGGCCCGTCTGCGGCAAGGGGACGGAAGCCGCAAGCTCGGCCATACACCTTAGCTCCCTGGAAGCAAACCAGAAATTTAACCAGGCTGGAGCTAAGCTGAGTAACAGAAATCATGCAAAAGCACTTTGCAAGTTGTAAAGGCTATTGGCTTGGAAATTGCTAGGGTCATAAGCGGTCAGAAATTAATCAGTTATAAACAATTTAGACCAAAAAGAAGCCATTTTATGTGTTATTAATGGGAACTCATCTTGTTAAAGTAAATTGGTTATGCATTTCGTTTGTTTGAAGCATTTAAAAAATTTTTTTATTTATTTAATTCATTTATTTTTGGCCGCATTGGGTCTTCGTTGCTGCACGCAGGCTTCCTCTAGTTGCATCAAGCGGGGGCTACTCTTCGTTGCAGTGCGCGGGCTTCTCATTGCGGTGGCTTCTCTTGTTGTGGAGCTCGGGCTCTAGCCGTGTGGGCTTCAGTAGTTGTGGCTCATGGGCTCTAGAGCGCAGGCTCAGTAGTTGTGGCACACGGGCTTAGCTGCTCCGCGGTACGTGGGATCTTCCCAGACCAGGGCTCGAACTCGTGTCCCCTGCATTGGCAGGCGGATTCTTCAACCACTGCACCACCAGGGAAGCCCTGTCTGAAGCATTTTCACCTGCATTTTTTTTTCACAGGAAACATGTCAGCTTCACCTGAATGGCCCGTGAGGGGTCCGTCCCCCCTGCGGATGCCACAGTCTGTCTAAAATCGTACCGCCTTCTGTCTCCTGGCTTCAGCCAAGCTGCAGCGACCTAAGACTTTAGTTTTGAGCCAGAAGCCTTGACAGACCACCTCGAGATCTGAAGTCTTTTCTTAGCTCACCAACGCCCTTTCATGGTGACGCGTGTCCCGGGTCCTTGGGGGCTCTCCTCGCCTCCATGACAGGCCAGGGTGCCAGGGGTGTCTTGTCAGACTCCTGCTGCGTGGCTGGTTCTTGCTTTGGCCGTAAACGGCCTCCACCCGAGTCAGAGCCTGTTGGGTATACTTTGCCCTATGACAATTCACTAATTACTAGAATTTTAGCTCTTTTTGTGTAGGGCCCCCTCTCCGTCATTAGGTGCACGTTCTGAACAGCTAATATGTGTAATTACGTTTAAAATAAGTGCGCTCCAAGTGATTAACAGCATTTTGATGTCAGAGTTGTGACCTCGCTGTTGTCTTCTGGTGGCTGAATAATTAACTCGTGTCTGAGAGCTTTCGAGTGTGAGAGTTGCCTAACACAGGGCTTCCTCGTGGAAGGTTTGCTGGCTTCCGGTGACCCTGAGCTGCCATCTGGTGCAGACTCTAAGTGCTGCTGTCATCTGCTGCTAATTGCTGTCACCTGCCGTTGCAGGCCCTCGGCGGAGATGGCGTGAGCAGGCGGCCTGTCGCCATCGGCGCGGGTCCTCTCAGCACGCGCAGGTGCGCCCCGGAAGGAAAGCAGGGCGGCGGGCTGGGCTTGCTCAGTAGAAGCACTTTTCAGTTAGTTTGCATTTTAATACACAAGGTGGGGAAAATGGTGACCGTCTTGTGAAGGTTATTACTTCACTAAGTCCAAGCGTGTTGCCTGTTTTATGATTTGTTTTAATGGTTCTGGCACTTAGGAGCCTATTAGGCTGGCGAGGTTGTTTCCACGACGTTCTACAGAAGACTTCTGTAATCCTCTTTCTCAAGCGGATAAGCTTCGGTCGGGGCACTCGCCTATAGCACCATGTTATAGTAATGTATTTTACTTGTAATTTAGAGAACAAGAAGGATGCCCTGATTTGAAGGCTAAGCTGTCCCCTGTGGCACTGGCACAGCTGATAATCGCGAACTGGAAAGATGTGTATATCAAATAGTTTACAAAATGAAGCCAGCTGTGTTTCCCTACATACTGTGGCTTCCTGACATGCATCATTAAACCTTATTAGCTACTTCCTTTTACAAAGATTCTTGTAGTCTTGAACATTGCATATTAACATTTTCTGCCCCTCCAACTGGAAATTATTTGCTTTATTGTAGAGTGTCAACTTGCTCTGGTTTCTGATGCGTTCTAATTGGTACTTTAGAGTATAATCATCGTGAGATACCACGCCATGCATTTCTTTACTTGGAAATTAATACAGACCTTTTCACCGTATCTGTCAATCTGGGCAACTTTTCACACAACTCCCAGCTCTTGGGATTGCTTACAAGCCATTAAGTATGAAATGGTTCATAAAGTGTCCTTGAAGACATAAAGTAACACAAAAATTTTAGATGGTTGAAAGTAGTGCTATATTTTGCCAAGATCCCAGTAATAAACCTCTTAAGTAGACGGTTAATAATAAAAGGGTAGTTAAGGAGATGAAAAGGTTATTTAACCGTATTATGCTTGTCATTTAAAAATTTCAGCAAATCTCCTGAATTCCGTTTTCCTTTCAAAAGAATGCAAATCATGAGAACTATGGATTTTGAAAACTAAGTAACGCTGATTCAAAGTTAGGTGTTAGGCCAGTATGATAACTTTCTTCATTCTTTTTCTCTCTGTGCCATTCTGTGTCTGCCGTTCTGCTACGCTGCCTTAAAAATTAATTATGTTTACCTACTGTTAACTTTCGTTTGTTAGCTAGTTATGCTGATATGTTGGTGGGACAGAGAATGGACAAGATAATAGCAATTCTGAGGTGTTTCAAACACTGACCAGGGTTTTCTGTATCTTTTCACACGTTTAATATAATCACAAAGAGGTGATATGCATTTCATTGAGACAGAATTTCATGAGTTCAGTGAAACAGTGATCATAGTTTTGTTTCCGGTAAATATCTTAGACACAGATCTTGTCAAGTCAGCTAATGACTCTTGATTTAAAAACCCTACTGAGTGGTTTTATGTCGTGATGGGTGCCAGGTATCTGGAGACTGGGGTGGAGACCTTAAATGGTCCATAAATTCCCACATATTTACACAATAAACCAACAAGCGGTGAAGGGGGTAGTGACCCCATCGCAGCCTTTGTGTCTCCTCGCGGGCTGCACGGTCCAGCGTGCATTATAGTAGCGCCACGCTGCCTGCAGACACTGAGGCGTGAAACATGCTAAGCTAAGCTCTGCCACACGCAGCACTTAGGCGTCGAGGATCTTTCCTGCCGATTGTCTTTTTTTCCCCCCCCTAAGATACTGTTACTTAGAATTAACAACTTTATAATACTGTGTATGGGACTGAAGTAGTCCTTAAAGAAACCAGACTTTCTGGAATCTATTATTATATAGAAAAATTGTTAACTAATGTCTAGTAAATTCCCTGGCACAAACCATGAAATGCATTTTACTTGTTGGTATGCCAAAGAAAGAATTTAGATGGTAACGTTTTGAATCACCGAACAAATCTCGGACTTTGTTATAGAAATTCATCTGTATCATGACCTCTTATGAGGAAAATCTAGGGCTGGAAATTAAAGTTTCATATAAATGAATGACCTTGTTTACTAATAAAAATTTAACCATTCCCTTTCCCAGAATTTTATTAGGAAAATAACCAAGCAGGTAGAAGGGTGTCTCCCCGCCCCCCCCCCCCCCCCACCAGCATCCCATGCAGTTTCTTTAAAGAAACACAGCAGTTCTTCTGGCCCTGTCCCAGGCGGGCTCCAGGGAGAAGGGCAGCCCTGGTACCTGCCTGCCCGGCCATTCCCTGTGCCTCCCGTGCTGGGGGCCACCAGGTACTGGCTTTCCCTGAGAAGGAGCTCTGATCTACTCCCGTCGCCTAAATCCCAGTCTTTCCCATCATGTACGGTCCAGCAGTTTCAAGCCACTAACAGGAATGCGTCCTTCAATATGTCGCTTCCTGGGTGTTAGAAAGCCACCAAATACTTTTCCAGCTCTTTGAAGAGTTCAGAGGGTGCCCTGAAGGGATGCAGTCACTGTGCTGGGGAATTTTGGGTGCAATAGTGTTAGAAGCCCTGGCTGTATGTTCAGCCATTTCTTTAGCAAGCAGTGACAGAGCCCAGATTTTAACATCATTATTATTGATGTGCTTAAAAATCTAAGGGTATTTTCTATTCAATAATATATTTTATAAATTATATTTAAATGAATATTTAAGAGTATATTTGAAGGGTGTTTCTAAAATGCACACATCCACAAACAATATTTAAAATAAGGGACTCGCCACATGCAGGAGAAATAAAGACACACACACACACCCATATCTCCCGGAAGAAAAATGTGCTAAATAGTATAGCCTCCTCAGTATGAAAAATCGACCAGAAAATGAAAGGTGAGGACTGTCCCATATTTCAACAGATTTACAAGAAGCCATGGTCTGCCCTTTCTCTCTGAGTCTGTTAAAATTTTAAGACTCCTAATAAAAGGCTTTCTTTAAAAATATCAGAACCATTTAGAGTTCTTATTAGAAAAAAATCTATTTTTCATGTTTCTAGGGAAAAAAGAATTTCCAAGAGTGTGGGGACTTTTAAAGTCTTTGAAGAAGCATAATATAAAAGTCACAGTTCCTGAGCATATCGGTGACCACGCACAGAATCTGCTCTTGCTGGCATTTTTCCAGACTTTTTTTTTTAAAAAACACAGTTACTAATCCCTAAACTCATGGGTATTGTGTTTTTGGATAGTAAGGATTCGAAAGTAGGTTAATGCTACTTGTAAAATATCTGTTAAAATAAATATAAAATTACCAAAATAAACTGCTTATTTAATTAGATTAAATTGAAATCAAATGCCTGACCTCAAATTTCACTTACATGACTGATGTTGAAGGTTGAGGTTTCTGGTGTCGGTAGATAGCTCAGGCTTGAAGTAATCATTTTGAATTGGTGGGTGGTCTTAGCAAAACCATTTAAAACTGATAGCTTTCTACACTGTTAAGACAAAAATAAGGTAAATATATGCAGGATCTCTAAACCACTAATGTAAGTTGTTGTTACAGCTTTATTGATTTAGTTTGTAGATCTAAATCTTTAAAAACAGAAAAGCCATAGCACTATACTACTGTACCGATTACCTACAGTATTTTAGTTGTCATATCTTTAAATATGACAAATATCAAATATCCTTATTTGATAGTAGATTTTTATTTGGGAAATTTCCTTCAATATAATTAATTCATCATGTTAAAGTCTATAAATTCTGTCTTGGATTCTTCATGACAACATAGATATTTATGGTAACTTTTTTTGTTGTTAATAAAACTAAGACAACATGTATTATATATACTGAATTGGCTGATCGAAGATCGAAGTTCTGCTTTTATCAAAAGCAGGCTTTCAGCATTCGAAAAACAAAAAAAGCAACAATCTTGAGCGCCCTCTGTTGGCGAATCCGCAACATACTGCACCTTCGCTTTTGCTTTCTCTCCCCAGCTAAGAGAAATGTTTTTATAAAAGCAACAACGGAATATCAACAGGAAACATGACAGCAGTGCACACAAATCATATTCAGCATAGTGTTGGGCTGATAGTGGTTTGTGTGGTGTAGTCTCCTTGCATCCCTGGTTTTTAAATAACCTGTGTGGACTGTTGTAAAATAAGGCTGGAACTACTGTACATTAGAAAATTATGGTCTCTTTGAAATATTCGGTGCTGTATTTTCATGTAGTTTGTGTGCATAGAGTACAAATTAAACTTCCAACGGTTTCCAGACCGTTTTGCATATTTGTGCACCCTCATCTTTGTTTTAAACATGGCTTCGATGTGTCTCAAGTTGAGCCTATTTGAAATAGTTTATAGTAATTATTAGAAACACAAAATTAAACTAACCACTTAAAGTCACTATATTGCTTTAAATTTGATGACTTTTTAATATACTGGTTACGCCTTAATAAAGGCTCTACTGTGACAGAGGCTGTCAGACAGTAACAGCCTTGACCAAATTGTCCTGCATGAATATAAAAGTAAGTCTGCATTTTGCAAAACCAGACCTGACGTGTGTATATGTGTATGTCCGTATGTCCATAGATAGTGTGCTATTTTCTGGCATTTTTGATGACTATAAAATGTTACGTGGATATGTGTTATAGCAAATGCTGAAGCCACTATTGAAATTTCTCAAACGATCTGGTAGGTTGACGGCTTGAGAAGACAGCCACATTCTGCACTCATGAAGCCCCCTTCAAACTCAGCAAGTAATATGTTTGTAGATTTTAGGAATAATTTCACCCTTAACAACATGTTTATCGTGTCTAGCGGACAGAGTGATCTGACGACGTGCATTGTCCTAAACACGGAGCTGATCGGTACCAAGGTTGTGTAAACTAGGTGAGGGCTTGCACTGGGTCCCCCCTCTCCTGAGTTTCTCACATTAACATGGAAAGAGGCTGTACTTCCTTGCTGAGGAGCTGAGCTTTGCATTAAGACTTTTTTTGTTTATCTAAAAAATGTAATAACCACATTTTCTTTTCTTTTTTTTGATTTTTTTTGATGTGGACCATTTTCAAAGTCTTTATTGAATTTATTACAATATTGCTTCTGCTTTTATGTTTTGGTGTTTTGGCCACAAGGTATGTGGGATCTTAGCTCCTCAGCAGGGCATCAAACACGCACCCCTGCATGGGAAGGCGAAATGTTACCCACTGGACCGCCAGGGAAGTCCCCCCATTTTATTTTTAAATGTTAAATATTCAAGGAAAAAAATATCTTATGTGATAACTATTTGGTAAGCAAGGAAGAAACCTTAAATGCTGAATATAGAATAGTCACGCAAAATTTATTTGCAGGTAAAAATGTAGAATATGAAATATTCTTTCAGAATAGACTTTTAAATGTTTATTGTGTAAATATAGATTTTGACTTTTAAAAATTAAGGTGATATAACATTAAGAATTATCGTGCTGATACTTACTTAGGGAGCTTTTAAAGCACAGATTATTGAGCCAATAGACTAGAACGGCTAAAAGAAGTGCTTCTTATTTCGCAGATCACTGGGGCAGTAAATGATAATAGCCGAGTTGTCTATGGGTGGGTGGCGCCTGCGTGCAGGACAGACACTTAGGACTGAGGCGTTCATATCCAAAGATGAATGAATAAATAAACTGGAGAATAAGAAAAAAAGGGCTACCTCGCATCACTTTAAAAAAAAACAACTAATACTTTTAATTTAAACTCCAAACTGGAAAAAAGTTATCGCTGTAAGATTTAGGAGTTAGATTTAGTGTAAGAGTTTCAATTATTTGAATTGAAGGTATGTACTTATTTTTTTCTTATTTTTAAGATTCTACTAAAAGTAGAAAATATAGGACCGATTTGTTTCAAAGATATTTAAAAGAAATGTGTTTTTTAATTTTTTATT
This sequence comes from Stenella coeruleoalba, assembly GCF_951394435.1. NCBI lineage: Eukaryota > Metazoa > Chordata > Mammalia > Artiodactyla > Delphinidae > Stenella > Stenella coeruleoalba. The sequence goes on along the minus strand of NC_137160.1, from coordinate 1,348,389 downwards.
ATTTTTTTAAATAGCACAGCACCTGACATTTTTTTTTATTAATTAATTTATTTATTTATGGCTGTGTTGGGTCTTTGTTTCTGTGCGAGGGCTTTCTCTAGTTGTGGCAAGCGGGGGCCACTCTTCATCGCGGTGCGCGGGCCTCTCACTATCGTGGCCTCTCTTGTTGAGGAGCACAGGCTCCAGACGCGCAGGCTCAGTAATTGTGGCTCACGGGCCCAGTTGCTCCGCGGCATGTGGGATCTTCCCAGACCAGGGCTCGAACCCGCATCCCTTGCATTGGCAGGCAGATTCCCAACCACTGCGCCACCAGGGAAGCCCCAAGAAATGTGTTTTTTTATAGGAATTTCAACTAGGTTAAAGCAGTAGCCCTATGTCAATTTTGTAGTCACAATCCAAATTCTGAATGATGTGGGGCTGATGGGCTGATCCGAGAATAGTTTTGCTGCTAAAAGATAAACAACGTTAACGGTAATGTTATAGTTTCCCCTAAGTAGTCTCTCACGTGTGAAGCTGTCTCTCTGTCTGTGTAGAGTCGTCGTGAGTGCATTTGCTAGTAGATTGGAGGCGTTTGTTTTTCAAATTGAGATATATTTACAGGGAAAATATAGGACAAATTAAAATGATATTTAGCTTTCTGCAAGAGTTTAAATTGGCTTTTTCACATTTTGCATCTTATGGTTTTGCTATACTAAAATACTTTCACGTGGCAAGTAAGGAAATGTGAGTTTTAGAAGCAAGGTTACAGTACTTGGATGTTCACATAACATTGATCCAGGGGTAACATCACGTGAGGAGCAGTTGGCAGTGCTTCCTTTTATGCCTTTTGTTTTCTCTGCTACTAAGTTTTTATAACACGAGGCTCCTACATTGATTTCTCGGGGACTTAGGGGGACTTTGAGATGGGCTGGAAACGCATTGTGTTACTGAGATAAGGTGGGGTCTCCTTCGTCCATGGGTGCCTTAAAAAACCTGACTGATCTTTTCTTGATTAAGCAGGAGGATACTGTATTTACCCTTCATTGTTGGTATAAACCATTATTTTACTGAGAACCATTAGCTGTTTAGAACTTGGTACATAAATTAAAGAGGAGCTAAGTGGATCTGTGATCGTTGCCATTAGTAGCGTTTTAGATTATACAGGCAATTATTGTGTTCATTATCCCAGAGCAGCCCCTTCCCAGAGCCATTGTGGCATCTTAGACATTATGCACAGATTTTCCCTTGGAGATTAAAATTTCCAGTAGCGTATTTAATTTTGTTATCACAGTTGTTTCAAATCAAACAAATATTATGACAAGTGGAAGAAAATTTGCTTTACTAATATAGGAAATTACAAAAATGTTGAAAATTACTTCCTAGTGTACTTACCTTTTCTTATACAGTCATAATTACTTCAACTGATTAATAATATACCTTAGGGGTAAAAAGGTCTTGAAATCATAGTAAAAGCTCTCTGGCCTGTTCAGATGTTCTAGGAAATTTTTGAAAGAAAGAAGAGTTTCACATCAAAACTCAGGCTACCACCTTCTTTATAGAATTTGTAGCTTTAAAGTTAACTAGCTTTCATATTGAATAGTTTTTGAGTCCAGATTGCATTTTAGACAAGTTGAAGAAACTTTTAAGGGTGTTCTAGTGAAATGAGTATAAAATTGAAAGTGACCTTTAAAAAAATAGTTGAAGTATCTCTTTTCTTCTCACTGTGCTTTGTTAGAATTGACCACCCCCCCACCCCCACCCCCACCCAAAAAAAGATCATACTATATACTATAGCTCAGTTGCAATTATGTTCGAGGAAGAATAATCATAGTTCAGGAAAGGCTCCTGAAAGAAAGCAGGGAACAGCCCATTACTGAGAAGCTGTGTTTTCTCTGCTAAACCTTTCATTCGTCCTTTAAATCAGAAGGGGTTGGTGAAGACGACATTCAGTTATAGTCACTAGTCAGGCAGTTGAGCACATGTGTCCTCGTCAATTAGAAAGGTATTAATACTTTGAATTAGCTGAATATCAGTGTGCAGTGGGCTGCTTGTCATGTCTCCATCCTATATGGGTCATTTTTTCAAAGGAAACTTTGTCCTCATTCCTGACTGTTTTGTCCCAGCTCTTACAGTCCTTCACTGCCATGATGCAGGGGAAAGTGTGAGGCAGTGGTTATGCATTTTGCAAGACAGTGATTCTTTATTTTATTACAAAAAAGGCCAACTCTGGAAGGCCAGATTAAATCATTCCTTTCACTTTTTAATGGGATTTGGATGAATAGAGTAAAATATGCACTTTGCATTCATTGATAGCATCTTTACGTTGAGGTAATTGAGTCTTTTTTCCCTGACTGAATGAGTAATGACTTCATCTGACCCTCCGCGAGGCTTGGAACTTAGGCCGTCTTTGTCACCGCAGAGGGCCCGGGCTTTGAAACATGCTCTACTTCCCTGGCTTAATTTTTCTTCATTTTAATCCAAAACCCTATTTTTCTCAATAATTCAAGCATAAACTATATAGTAGTTGAAGTAGCGGAAATTGCAACGTATTTGTCCTGGTTCTGCCGGTTTTTAAATGGAGTTGATAAATCAGGCGCCATGGCCCTGGCCGCCGCTCTCACGGAGCCCAGTCCCGCTCCACCGGGGAAGCTTCCAGAACCGTCGGCGCGGTCCTTCCCGCTGCTCGTCCCGGCCCAGAGGTGGCGAGCCCGGACCGGCTGGCCCCATTGCCCACTCGCCCGGTCCGTGCGCTGGAAGTGACCGCTAGGGCGGCAGGGCGCTTCCCGCAGAGCCCTGCCCGCAGAGCCCTGCAGACACGGCCGGCCTGGCCGGGAAGGGTCTCATCTGCGCACAAGCTGCGCACAGGAGACAGCGCATCTCTAGGACTTGCCTAAAGTCTCTGGGGTTCCGAGTCTGAAGAGTGCGCGCGACCAGAGGAGGCCGCGGGTCCCAGGCGAGGGGGCGGGGCCTGCTGGGGTGGTGGCTGTGGAGAGGAGGGGCCTGGTGAGGGGAGGGACTTAGTGGGGGTGGGGCCTTGTGGTGGGGTGGGGCCTGGAGGGGCGGGACCTCTGTGGGTGGTGGCTTGGAGGCGCAGACGCTGCAGAGCCGCCTCGCCCCTGGCCCCGCTCCCACCTCCAGGGCCCTTGCAGGTGGGGACCCGTGGCTCCCAGACCACTGCGCAGACCCTGTAGTGTTGGGATTGGTGTGGAGGTAGGGCGAGTGTGCTAGACAGACTTCCAGCGGTGTAGCTTCTGGGTCCCTGTTGTCATTCCCGTGGTTTCTGGAGCCTCTAAAGGCCGTTAGGTGTCAGCCAACAGCAGTGATGACGGGCAGCTCTAAGAAGTGACTTCCCCCATAAGCTTGGTTAGAGATTTCTCTTCTATAGGGTGTATTACTGGTGTTCGCCTTATACTTCCTACTAGATGGGCTGTTTCTTGAAGGGTGAAATCTCATAGTTGACTCATTTTTCATAACCATAGAGTTCAGCAGAAAATGTAGTAGGTATTTAAACTTGCTTGTATAATGAGTGAATTTTCTTCACTGCTGCACTTCACTGGGTTTTCTGACAAAGTTCTGTGCTTTCTTTGTAACTACAGGTGCTAACGTTCTCATGAGCCTTTGTGGCAAACCCTACTCAAAAGCAGATATAAACTAAGCAGTGAAGTGTGGGAAGGCTAGCTTTTCATTGGCCAAAGACATGGTATTCAAAAGGCATTCCAAACTAAACTGGTATTAAGTAGGTTAGTAATTCTAGAAGTTTTAAATTTGAGAATAATAGTAGAGTTTTGGTAATCATGTTTTCTTTCTTAATTTCTCTTTTTCAAAATTTGTACCAGATTCAGAAGAAACTCAGATGGCAGATGGATAACCTGATAGGATTCAGTCTTCTGCTAGTGTCATATAAATTACATATAAGCAGTTCTGTTCAGCACCTGCTGTGCCCTGGCCTGAGGGTGACCAGTAGTGACAGTGAGCTTTGCCACATTGTTTGGGCTTCTCCAGGCACCTCTGTTAGGAGATGGGTAACAGCAGTTTACAGAGGAGGAGAGTGAGGCTTAAAGAGTGTAAGAACATCCCCCAGGGTCACACAGTTAGTAAGCAGAGACTCAAATCCAGGTTTTTAATAATAATAATAACAATGATAATAGTAATGACAATAGTAGTAGCATGCATGCAGGCTTGCTCTCTACCAGAAGCTGTGCTCCCTGTGCTGTGTGTCCTCTCTTTCCCCCCGGGTCCTGTCAGGAAGACATGTTACAGCCCATTTTACAGATGGGAAAGCTGATGCTCAGCTTGCCCAAGGTTGTGCAGCCAGGTGGCAGAGCCAGACTAGCCTAAACACAGAGTCTTGAGGGATCTTAACTGCCGTACGGCGTCACTTGTCCTCTTTGTGGCTCTAAAGCCCTTCTACAAAGCCTGGCACCGCCCTCCCCGCTCCTCTCTCTGCCCCCCACGCTGCATTGCCCGGTATGTCATTAGTGTCATACCGCATTGTCATTCAGCAATGACACTAAGCACGGAGCAGGACTTGGTGGAGGTGCTGGGCTTGAAATTGAAGCTGCATGCTTCAGAAGAGCTGTGTTCTCTTCGCTTGTAGAATGGATGGTGTCTGCGTATCTCGTTCTTACTGTCCCCAAGATCCCACACAGGACGCACACAGAAAAGGAACTAATTCTTATTGACATAATTCTCCCTCACGTTTTGCTCAGCTGGCAAATGACCCACAGGATGAACTGGAGTGTGTGTGCCTTACCGGGAGGACCTAAAGTACAGGACCTCCGCGAATTAACAAGCTGTCATTGCAGGCTAACCACTCCCCCTGTTGCTTTCCTTCTTAATTAAGAGAAGTTCTTTTCAGGGAGGCTCTTGGCAGAGAGAGATGACAGACATACTGTCCTGCTCTGAAGAAAATCCTAAGTGATCCCCTGACGTGGCACGTGCAGAGGAAAAGGCGCGTGTGCTCCCGGAGAGCTGGCCGGGCTGCCGGGCCGTCCGTGCGGCTCTCGTCCCGCATCCCCTTTTGTCCACTTGCTGGTCGTAACCTCATTATCTAGAGAAAGGATCTGAGTTTTTTGTGGTTGGATACTCAAGACTCGTGTTTTCTCAGTAGACTCTTTCTGGAAATGCTCTGGGGACCATGGGTCACTTTCAGAAATTCTCCCTAAATCTCTAAAAGGCTTTTCAGAAAGAAGTGTGAATGTCAGGAGAAGTTTTCAGAAGAAAATGTAAAGTTAGTACATTTTTGTATTTCAGTATAATGAAAGCTAGTACAAAAGAAGATTTAAGAATGTGGTTCTGTCCTAACTCTCCATTTTCTTTCAGGTTGGTTTGCTGGACCTTGAGCTCAATCAGCTGACCAAAGCGCTGTTTTTGGCGTTGGTTGCCCTCTCGGTTGTCATGGTGACCTTGCAGGGATTCTCAGGTCCCTGGTACCGCAGTCTCTTCCGCTTTCTCCTGCTCTTCTCCTACATCATTCCCATAAGGTGGGTTTAAGAATGAAGAAAAACAGATGTCTGGTTTCACTGAATATGATGTTATTGAATGTATTGTTCTCAGTGTGAAAGAAATGATCCACCTAGAACGAAAGAGGGAACCCCATTGACCTTGCTGTGAACCCCATTGACCCTGCTGTGAACCCCACTGCCTGGTGTGAACCCCACTGACCCTGCTGTGAACCCCACTGACCCTGGTGTGAACCCCACTGACCGTGGTGTGAACCCCACTGCCTGGTGTGAACCCCACTGACCCTGCTGTGAACCCCATTGACCCTGCTGTGAACCCCAATGCCTGGTGTGAAGCCCACTGACCCTGGTGTGAACTCCACTGACCCTGGTGTGAATCCCACTGCCCGCTGGTGTGAACCCCACTGACCCTGGTGTGAACCCTACTGACCCTGGTGTGAACCCCACTGACCCTGGTGTGAATCCCACTGCCCGCTGGTGTGAAACCCACTGCCCGCTGGTGTGAACCCCATTGACCCTGCTGTGAACCCCACTGCCTGGTGTGAACTCCACTGACCCTGATGTGAACCCCACTGCCTGGTGTGAACCCCACTGACCCTGGTGTGAACTCCACTGACCCTGATGTGAACCCCACTGCCTGGTGTGAAGCCCACTGACCCTGGTATGAAGCCCACTGACCCTGGTGTGAACTCCACTGACCCTGGTGTGAATCCCACTGCCCTCTGGTGTGAACCCCACTGACCCTGGTGTGAACTCCACTGACCCTGATGTGAACCCCACTGCCTGGTGTGAAGCCCACTGACCCTGGTATGAAGCCCACTGACCCTGGTGTGAACTCCACTGACCCTGGTGTGAATCCCACTGCCCGCTGGTGTGAAGCCCACTGACCCTGGTGTGAACCCCACTGACCCTGGTGTGAACCCCACTGCCTGCTGGTGTGAACCCCACTGACCCTGGTGTGAACCCCACTGCCCACTGGTGTGAACCCCACTGCCCGCTGGTGTGAACCCCACTGCCCGCTGGTGTGAACCCCACTGACCCTGGTGTGAATCTCATTGCCCCGTGGTGTGAACTCCACTTACCCTGGTGTGAACCCCGCAGCCCCATGTGAACCCCACTGCGAGCCCCACCCAGTGCCAGCTCAGCCGGCCTCCTGGGACTGAGTCTCAGGGTCAGCACTGCCCATCTTAGCTGTTAACCCAGTCCTTCCCGCATGTCCTTCTGCAGCTGCCAACAGACAGCTCCTATTCCCATATCTCTTCAGCACATCTTCTTTTCTTGGGAATTCCCAGGGTTTTCTCCTTTGCTTTCATTAATCTTGTTTTTCTTCGTTTCTGTTGCTTGTATCAGTTCTGAAATGTTATGTGCTGTCACTTCACTACTGTTTGTGTTGTGTGATGCGAAAGGCCAGGTGAGAACTCTCTTCCTTCTTGTTTCTGGGGCACTTCTGTCCTTAACTGATAGAAACCATTGAACAATATTCAACTTTTATTTTTTTAGTATTTTATTTAATTCTCTTTATTTATTCTCTTTATTTTTTTTAATTCTCTTTAACTTCTTTCTTCAGTAAACTGACAATGTCAGTATGTATATCCTTTTTTTTTTTAAGAGTTTCCTGTGCTATACAGCAGGTTCTCATTAGTTATCTGTTTTATACATAGTATCAATAGTGTATATATGTCAATCCCAATCTCCCAGTTCATCCCACCTCCACTTCCCCCTTGGTAACCTTAAGTTTGTTCTTTACATCTGTGTCTCTACTTCTGCTTTGCAAGTAAGTTTGTCTGTACCATTTTTCTAGATTCCACATATAAGTGATATTATACAATATTTGTTTTTCTCTTTCTGACTTACTTCACTCTGTATGCCAATCTCTAGGTCCATCCACATCTCTGCAAATGGCACTATTCCGTTCCTTTTTATGCCTGAGTAGTATTCCATTGTATATATGTACCACATCTTCTTTATCCATTCATCTGTCGATGGACGTTTAGATTGCTTCCATGTCCTGGCTATTGTAAATAGTGCTGTAGTGAACATCGGAGTGCATGCTTTGTATATCCTTTTAAAAAGTCTGATTATATGGGACTTCCCTGGCAGTCCAGTGGTTAATACTCTGCGCTTCCACTGCAGGGGGCACAGGTTCAATCCCTGGTCAGGGAACTCAGATCCCACGTGCTGCATGGTGTGGCCAAAAAAAAAAAGTCTGATTACAAAATGAGAAAGGTACAAGGCTTTCTGCAAATCTGGCTTGTTCTAGTTTTTCCATCAACAATTTTCTATTTAGGGTAACATGTTCGGTCAAGCTTGGAGAGACTTACTAGACAGAATTATGACTGTACCTCTGTTTAGCTTCATAATATCTCATGCCTACTTCAGCACAATACTTTTCCTTGTTTTTCACAGTCTGAGGATGCAATTATACAGATTTAGCAGAGAGATGAAAACCATAAAACATAAAAAGTATAGAGGGCACTGATTTAGGGGCCTAAGGCTTACATTTGACTCAACCAAGTTTGTTTTCCCATTGCAAAGTTTCCATTAAACTATGAGTAGCGATACTTTTAGTATTTACTAAATACGCTTCTGCATTTAATAAAGAATAGATTAAAATTTTTTTTTGTTTTGCAAAATACACAATTCTGAAAAGTAAAGTGCTTTTTCTTCTACTGACCTAACACTTTTTTTTTTAATTTTATTTTATTTATTTTTTTGTACAGCAGGTTCTTATTAGTCAGCAACTTTATACACATCAGTGTCTACATGTCAATCCCAATCGCCCAGTTCATCACACCACCACCACCACCCCCCGTCACTTCCCCCCTTGGTGTCCATAGGTTCGTTCTCTACATCTGTCTGACCTAACACTCTTAAAAGGCTTTTCCAGCTTAAGGAAGAAAAGCTGTTTCATAGAAATTCTCTACAGAATTAAAGATGTTTGAGTCACCTGATCCAGTTTACTTTGTCTGTCAAGGAAAATAGTACAAGACGTAACTCCTGTAACTCTAAAATGAATGTATGTTCCGTAGTTCGTTGTGTCACTGACAGCACAAAGCAAACGATCAGAACACTTTACGGGGCACGTCAGATTCCCTCAGACCAGCAACTTGCAGTTACATGTCTCTAATGATTATGTTCTTTGCGCATACGCGTTAAAATGCTGCATAAGTCTAGCGGATCAGAAACAACCGTCTTGCCAGTGCTGGGTCAGGAAGGGTTTACCCACGTGAGGCGGATGTGGGCAGTACAAGCACGATGGTGTTCCACGAGGCGACAGCGCGTTCCTTCCGAGCAACACTTGAGAACCTCTTGCCAATAGGGTGTGTTTCTGTAAACGCTGATGTCGATGAGAGCTTGTGTGGCTTGGGAGGCAGTTTTCCTCTCATGTTCTGTAGGTTGGGCGGTCGGATCAGCGGGTGTGCAGGAGGCTTGCCAGGGAAATGCCCACACGCACATTCCACCACGTGCCCGGGGCAGCGCCTGGTGCCCTGCTCAGAGCCCTGCTCGGTCAGTACACCAAGAAGGGAGTGTCGAAAACGTTATCTACACAGGTACAAAATTCGCTTCCAAAGTTGGAATTAACTTTCCTGAAGTTTTGTTGAAGGAAGATTCTTAGGAGGTTTTTGTCAAGTTATTTACAAATCAGGTGCCCTTTCTGCGACATTTTACAAGTTTGAGCTAACCTACCAGATATTTTCAGTAAGGCCTCATTTTCCAGGAAGCATGCTTGGGGAAAAGAGTTCTTTCAACCTTACTTAGACCTAGGAATGATATTTAGGTATTGATGGCTTGGGAAATTTTTAGCCCATCCAGGTTGCAGAAGATGCTAATATTAGAAGATTCAGCATTTGGAAAGCATGCACAGGAGAGAAGTCCAAGGATGTGACTGGACAGCCTTTTGCTGAAGAGATTAGGTGTGGTACTCATGGACCCACTTAGCCATCTCAGCAGAAGTGAGGAATAGATGGGGTTGTCCAGCAAAGACCTGTGGAGGAGCCTTTTGTGTGGACGTGTGGACCCCCATGACACACACGAGAGCCCCACAGAGATTTTGAGAATATTACACCAGCAGTAACACTGCCAGCTTGGACTGGAAGGAACAGAGACAAGACAAGATCAGAAGCCTGTCAGAATCCCAAATTCTGCAGGCTGAAAATGGACTGATAGAGCTTCCTAGCTGTAAACATGTGCTGCGTTTTGAAAAAGGAAGAATAACTCAGAGACCAGAGCTGGCATGGGTCAGGCAGAGGGCTGTGGAGCTCTAATGCTATACCTACCTTGTATTCTTTTGGGGGAAAAACACAACTTGGTCATGGTATAATACACCTTCATGTATTACTAGGTTCCATTTGCTTGTAATTTTTGTGAAATTTTTGCATTGGTTTACGTGAGTGAGATTGACATAACTTTCCTTCTTACATCATTCTTTTGGTGTTTAGTATCAAGATTATGCTATTCTCATAAACTATATTGATGAGTCTTCTCTAAAATATTTTTGTTTAAAATTGTAATTATTTATCCCTTGGACATATTTACATCAAGGAGGCCATGTCAGCCTGAACTTCTTGTTGTGGAAAGATGTTTGACAGAGTTGATTTCTTTACTAGTTTAACTATATTTCTGAACTAGTTATAGTTTAAACAGTTAACTTTAAAGAGTTAGAAAAGCTGCTTTCAGGCTTTTAATTTCCTCTTGAGTCAGTTTTGGAAAAGTTACGGTTTTAAGGAAGTATGTCAACTGTACCTAAATATTCAAATTTTTAAAAAAATTTAATTTATTATTTTTTTGGCTGCGTTGGGTCTTTGTTGCTGCGGGCTTTCTCTAGTTGTGGTGAGTAGGGGCTACTCTTCCTTGTGGTGCAAGGGCTTCTCATTGTGGTGGCTTCTCTTGTTGTGGAGCATGATCTCTAGGTGCATGGGCTTCAGTAGTTGTGGCACGTGGCTCAGTAGTTGTGGCATGTGGGCTGTAGAGTGCAGGCTCAGTAGTTGCAGGCATGGGCTTAGTTGCTCCACGGTATGTGGGATCTTCTGGGACCAGGGCTCGAACCTGTGACCCCTGCATTGGCAGGCATATTCTTAACCACTGCGCCACCAGGGAAGCCCTCAAAGTTTTTAAATTAAATTTTGTTAATAGTGTTTTCTTGTTATCTCTTCTTATATGTAGGATCTGTGATATTGATCTTCTTCATTCTTGATACTTATTTCTGCCCTTTCTCTTTTTTTTCTTGATTAGTCTTCCAGTGGTTTGTCAACTTTAGCAGTCTTAAGGTTGAGTTTATTGATTTTCTATGCTATATAATATTTTTCTATTTTATTAATGTTACCTTACCTTATTTCTTTCCTCCTACCTTTGGTTTCTATTATTCTTACTTCTTCAGATAGATGCTTAATTCACTAGTTTTCATGGTTTTTCCCCTTTTTGAATATATGCAGTTGAGGCTATAAATTTCTCTGTAAGTACTACTTTGGCTGCATACTAAAAGTTTTCATATGTATAGTGTTTTCGTTATTGTCAACTACAGAATATTTTTAAATCTCCACTGTGATTTCTTCTTTGACCCATAGTTATTACAAAGTTATTTCTTAGTTTACAACCATATTTGACTTTTCTAAGTATGTCTTTGTTCATATTTGACTTAATTGCATAGTTGTCAGAAAACATAGCATTCATTATTTCAGACCTATGAAATATGTTGAGACTAGTTATAGGGCCTGATATTTAGTTGGTTTTTGTAAACATTCTCTGTGTGCTTGAAAAGAACATGGAATCTGAATTGTTGGCTGCAGTGTTTTATATGTCCGTTAGGTCAAGATTGTTCATCTTGTTTTTCAGTTTCTGTGTACCCCTGCTTGATTTTGTTCTTTCTTTTCTAACAGCTACTGAGGATTGTGTTTAAATCTCTGATCAGTATTGTGAATTCATCTGTTTTTCCTTGGAATTCTGTCTGTTTTTGGTATCATATATTTTGTGACTTTGGCATTGACTATATACAAATTTTTTAACATCTTTATTAGAGCATAGTTGCTTTACAGTGTTGTGTTAGTTTCTGCTGTATAACAAAGTGGATTAGCTATATGTATACATATATCCCCATATCCCCTCCCTCTTGTATACAAATTTAATTTGCTATATATTTCTTCTGAATTAGGCATTTTCTCATTACAAAGGGACTTTCTTTATCTCCGCTAAAGCTTTTTGCATTAAATTCTACTTTGTTTTATGTTAATATAGTAATGCCAGCTGGCTTTAATTTGCTTGGCATGTCTTTTTCCATCTTTGTACTTTCAACTTTTCTGTGTAATTATATTTATATGTGTCTCTTGTAAATAGCATAAAGTTTAATTTTTATCTACTCCCATAATTTTTGACTATTTAGTGCATACACAATTATTGTAATACTGTTATATTTTTAGTTTAAATCTATCATTTTATATTGTGCTTTTAATGTGACTTAACTATTCTATACTTTTCTACTTTCTTACCATTTTATTTATTATTTTTTATAATTCCACTTTTTTCTAGTAGTTTGTAAGTTTTCTAAGCAGTTTCTGTTCTTTTAGTATTCTAGAAATTAAAAACATTCTTAATTTCTCAAAGTCTAAAGGTAATCATTTCCTTTGCATGTCACCTTAGAAGTGTTTAACTCCATTTACCCCTTCTGACTTAATCCATTTTTGTCATTTATTCTAATTGTAGTTATTCTTAAACTCCAAGATATTACTGTTTTTTTAATTATTTATTATTTATGGCTGTGTTTGGGTCTTCGTTTCTGTGCAAGGGCTTTCTCCAGTTGTGGCGAGCGGGGGCCACTCTTCATCGCGGTGCACGGGCCTCTCACTGTCACGACCTCTCATTGCGGAGCACAGGCTCCAGATGCGCAGGCTCAGTAGTTGTGGCTCACGGGCCCAGTTGCTCAGCGGCATGTGGGATCCTCCCAGACCAGGGCTCGAACCTGTGTCCCCTGCATTGGCAGGCAGACTCTCAACCACTGTGCCACCAGGGAAGCCCAATATTACTGTTTTACACATTCCCTCTTTTAAAAAAAAATATTTATTTATTTATTTTGGTTGTTCTGGGTCTTAGTTGTGGCACTCAGGATCTTCGTTGCGGCATGAGAGATCTTTAGTTGCGACATGCAGACTTCTTAGTTGCAGCATGCAGACACCCAGTTTGCAGCATGCATGTGGGATCCGGTTCCCCAACCAGGGACCAAACCTGGAACCCCTGCATGGGGAGCGCAGAGTCTTAACCACTGGACCGCCTGGGAAGTTCCTACAGATTCCCTCTTAATTTTGGTTTATCCATGTTTTGTTTTTCTTGTTGCATTTCACACCTTCCACGTAGAATAATTTTTCTTCTGTCAGAAATTTATTTTTTTAGTTTTTGTTTAGTGCTGGTCTTTGTTGGGAACTCTCTAGATTTTTGCTTGGCTTTTCTTCTTGAAAAATAGTTTCACCTGTGTACAGATTTCTAAGTTGTCATGATTATTTTACTCTCTTTTGGCTTCCATGGCTACTGTCTACTAGCTGTCATTTAAGTCTTACTCCCCTGTGACCCTTCCAGCCTCTTTCAGATTTTCTCTCTGTTGTTGTTGTCCTGCTCTCTGATATAATATCTAGATGAATGTTTATTCTAGAATCTGTAGATAGGTTTCTTTCATTCATCCAAGAAAATTCTTAGTTTGTCTTTTTAAATACTGCCTTTGCCCTATTTTGTCACCTCTCTTTCAAGGTTGGTTAGATATCCACACTGTACCCTTTGTTTCTCCTGTTTTTACTTTTGTATTTCCCACCTTTTTGTCTCCGTGCTTTATTCTATTAATAAATAGTATTCCTAGTGCCCTGTCTTTCAAGTCACTAATTTCATCTTTGGCTGTGTCTAATCAGCTATTAAACCAATCAGTTTCTTAATTTCAGTTATTGGTATTTTTTTAGTTCTAAAAATTTTATTCAGTTTCTATATCACATTGACTATTTCATTTTTATATTTGCCTATTCCATGCAAGTATTCTTCTAATTGTTCTTGTGTATCCAGGTGTTTTATAGTTTGTGTCTGTCACGTGTAATATCTGATGCCTTTCGCAGTTTTGTTCTCTTGTATTTTTTCCTTGTGGCTCTTGTTCATGGTATGTTGTTTGGGTACTGTGTGGTGTTTGCTGTTGTGTTGTGCTGTGGTTTATTTGGGTTTTGTTTGTTTGCAATTATATTTAAAAAGCTAACTATAGGAATCATTTGAAATAAAAGATGAAAATATGTTTTTCCAACACAAATACCCTGCTTCTGAACTGTGTACTTGGAGGTACTGCCTGTCTTGGAACATCTTCATCCAAGTTCAAGGTTCACAGTTACTGAATTATTCAGGAAACGTGAGCCTGGCTCCATCTCCACGTGTAGGTGCCTTGGTCCAGGTTCTCTCTAAGTTTGAGAGTTAGCCCTTCATGGCCCCCCACGTCATGGGAAGGAGGCCCTCTTGTTGGACCTCCACCTTTTGATGTTCCTGGTCTTTACTTTTGCTCCTTGCACAGGTGGACTATGGAAGAGCAAGTCCAAACTCCTGGGGAGGGCGTGTACTCTCAGGGCAAAGGAGATTGTATGGTCGTCCCTGACCTCTCTGGTAGCTGATTTGGATTTAGTCCAGAAATTTCTCGCTATCTACTCAGTTCTTTATTTCTTTTAAGAATTAAAAAAAAAATTATACAGTATTTCTTATTGTTTTCAGTGGGAACATTGGTTCAAATAAAATACCTCCCGTTACCCTAGGTCACAGAACTGTTTTGCAATTTTTCTTTTTTTTTGACTGTGCTGTGCAGCTTGTGGGATCTTAGTTCCCCACCCAGGGATTGAACCCAGGCCACGGCAGTGAAAGCGCCAAGTCCTAACCACTGGACCACTAGGGAATTCCCTGCAATATTTGTGTAAAGGAAGTTATACAAATTTGATTAACTTCCATGGCAGTACTTCCCAACCTAAAATTTTGAGGTCTCAAATATGATAAACCTTATTCTTGAGAATGCACCAAGCTTTCTTTTAACAACAAAATACAACTATATCATAGAAAACCTGGGAAATGAAGGCTTGTATAGTATTCTATACAATGAATGCTATCCATCAATAAAAAGGAATAAACTGTTGATCCATATAAATTGGACATAACATTCTTGAAGTTACAAAGTGTAATGGTGGAGAATACATCACTGGTTGCCATGGGTAGGGCTGGGACAGGTGTGACTCGAGGGGTAGGGGTAGGAGGATCCTTGCTATGATGGAAACGTCTGTGTCCTGGGAGAGATGGGTGGACAGGGTGGTGATGGGAATCTCTCCGTGGGACACAGAGCAGAGAGTGCGTGTAAAGCTGGCAGAGCTTGGATCAAGTCTGCATTTGAGTTAACCGTATTGTCGCATCAGGTCTGTGTTTGGGTAACATGCAGTGGTCGTGCAACATGTTACCTTCAGGGGAAGCAAGTGAAGAGCACACGGGACTCTGTCCTGTTTGCCACTTCTTGTGAATCTAAACTATTTCGAAGTTAGAAGTCATTAAAAAGCACCCTTGATCTAGGAGAGTGAGTATCTGTCTTAGAGGCAGACTGCAGGCTCTTGAATCAGGGGGTGTGAGTCTGCTTTCTTGCGTTGATGCCATGACAGCTCTGGCCGCGGGCAGGTCTCCCAGCCTCTGCACCTCACGCGTTCTCACCTGTTTTTCCATGGGGCGAAGTTGTGTATAAAGCAGCGCGCCAGGCGCGTGACTCTGCTCTTGGTGCCTTTGTCCTGGCTCTTCTTACATTTCAGCTTCTTGTATCAATTGGTGTTGGCTTTTAATAGAATGCTGAGTACCTCTTTCGTCTTATCAAATACATTTACTACCTCATTTGCCTTTTAACTAGACTATGGTGTTTCGTCATGAAAGAGCTACTGATGCAGTTTTTAGATGATGTGAGTGTAAGGCAAAGGGGGATAACCGACGTGCCGAACAGCCTCTGGGGAAGGACAGCCGCTGCTGTCTGGGTGTGGCTGGAACAGGGAGCCCGACGTGCCCTCGGGCTCTTGCCGCGCCTGTGGACTCTGCTTCCCTCTGGCCAGCACCCTCCTCACCTGGCTACACAGATGGCGTTGGAGGCCTCGGGCTCATGTTCTGCCTTCTTAATTACACTCGTGAAAAGCGAGTACTTCTCTCCAACCCGTTGAGGAAAACTCCCGAGAGGGGCACCAGCCTCCCGGTGCCACTGCTTGCCTGCATGCAGTGTGGACTGTCCAGGCCCAGCACGGGCGTGGCCGTACGCACTGGCTGGGCATGGCAGTCTCCGAGAGCGCGGGGCCACCTCCTGCCAGCCCCGGGGCCCCGCTGCATGGGTTCGCCGTGGGCAGTGTTCCCTTTGGGACGAGAGCCGAGCTGAGCTGAGCTTCTGCAGCCGGGGAGGCTCCTGACTTTCTGCCCCCGCCTTTCCCTCCATCAGCTTCGTTATTAAGATTCTGCTGGATCTGGCGTGTTTGCCCTGTTTCCTTTTGCTATTCCTTCATCCTTTGACTTTTGGAGACATTTTAAGGTGTATCTGTTAAATTGCTTGTAATTAGTATATTGATTTATTTGTTTAGAAACTGAGAGACGTGCTATTTTTAATAGGAATATTTACCCTTTCACGTAATTGACACAGACTATTTGGCCTCACTTCTGCTGTGTGTATTTGTACTGTTGCTACACAGATGTTTTACATGCACGCGTGCACATACAGCCCGGCAAGCCCCCCCGCCCCCCCGCCCCGCATGCGGCCTGAAACCACTGTGAATGCTGGGAGAATCCTGAATTCCTCTGTCTCCATTCACCCCAAGATTTGACCCTCTGATCAGTATTTGGTTGTTGTGGGACCTGAGAAGATGGACTGATTCTCCCTGAAGAACCTTCTGGGTTTGTGCCCGTCCTCCTGACGTGGGAGACGCGGTCTCAGAACTGCAGGACCCGTGCTTACCAAGCCCACGGCCTGTGCCACCTCCTTACTTGCCTCTGGCCTCCAGGCTTTCTTTGGTTCCGTCCACCTTGAACACTGAGGCTCAATTTATTTTTTGAAACACTACTTTATTTTGAATCCCCAGTCCACCCACGCCCACTCCAGAACTTGATGATGTGGTTTAGAATTTTGCTTCTACCAATTTCAACTACCTTCCATACTTAACTAGATTTTCTGTTCCTTGGGACCCAAGACTACATTTTGTTTATCCTCTTGTGTGTTGCAGTGGATACAAATCACAGGGGCAGTTAGCCTATTGGGGGGAATATCCGATCCGCCAGTGGCGGAACGTCCATGTCTTCTGAGCCCCGGAGCCTGGCTGACCCCCTGCCTTCCTAGGTGGCACCCACGTGCTGCCCACCCCCATGCTTTCCATTTCAGCTCTGCCTTTTCTGTGAAACCTTTTCTGGCTGTTCAGGGCCAGTGATCATCTGCTCCACCAGCATGACTCTCAGCCACCCGCTTTGATGCGCTATTGCTGACACGTGGCATTTTCCAGGTGCTGTTACCAAGGCTCCGAAGGGTCAAGTCTGTCATCAGCCCAGATCATGGAACTAGTACATTTGGGAATTAGGAATCCATACAAGTCATATGTAACATCATTCCTGTAAAATTCCATTAAGCCGTGCTTCCCCCCGGTGCGGCAGCTTCAGGGGACTTTAGGGGGTTGATGTGACAGGAGTGGACTATCTGGAAAAAGGAACCTAGAGTCACTTCCAGTTTCTGGCTTGGGTGACGGGTAGATCACACCATTCACTGGTGGGAGAAGCGTCTCCTCCTCCTTGAGCAAGAATAAATTTGCTCTTATTTTGTTTGGCACAGGACGGGGAGGAAGTGGGAAAACTAGCTCCATCGTGCATATATTCATTTAAAGGTATTTGTGGTAAATCTAAGGTCAGATACCCTGTAGGCAATAGAATATGCAGTCTGAAGCCTGGGAGAAAGGTTCAAACCAGTAACAGAATATTACCATCCCAGTGCATGGCCGTGGGTGAATTCACCTAGTGAAAACATTTTGGAACCATCCCTTGCCATCGGTGGTGTCAAGAAAATTTTAAAGAATCACAGAATGAAAAATTTGGGGGGGAAATTCAGATAAAATAGCATCTGTGCTTTTTCCTTTAAATGACAATTTACAGGAAAAGGTTTTGATTACTTTAGATAAAACTTGTCATTTAAATGACTTTTGTTTTGCTCAGATTAGGATCCAAACATACGTCTCACTTCAGAGGAATGCGTGTGAATTATTTCAGGTAGATTCACTCCCTGCGGAGCCTGGTGTGAGCTGGGGCTGTTTCACCTGGTTCTGATAAATGCTGCAGGTTTAATTGTAACAAATTAAGTTGAAATGTAGCAGGCCTCATGGGGCGCCAGTGGGGTCGCACTGCATGTTTTAGCAAAGTACACCTCACCTATTCAGGGTCCAGGTTGCCTCCTCAGACACTTTTGTGGCTGTAAGATGAGACTGTTTGGAAAAGGCAATGCCACCATTAGGATGATCTTATGTCTAAAGTTAACCTCGTGCTTTCTCTGTAGTGTAACGCGGGTTCACACACGTTCCTCTCGGTGGCTCCCCTGAGCACCCTGGCCCATGAAGATGCTTTATTTCATTTTTCTTACTTTATAACAGTAGAGGTCACAACTGCCTCTGGTTCAGCTGACCATCTAAAATTGCAATGACTTTTCCACTTATTTGGAGTAGGTCTCTAGATAATTTCACAGTTGTAAATTAGCAACATAATTTAGCTTAAATATATATATGGTATCTATTACCTTATAATCTGTTACTGTAATACTCAAAATAGTAGGCTTAACATATATTTTTTTGTTCACAAATCATGTAACTATAAAGTACTAGTCGAATAGAGGTCTGGGTTTTTAAATTCCATTAAATTAGAACATTACTAAAAAGTAAGTTAAATATGGTGATGATAATTACTCTGTCAACTTGGTGTTTGAAGTTTGAGCTAGAAATTTTTTGCATTAGAAAGCAAATTATTGTACTAACTTTTTTTTTTTTTTTTTGGCGGTACGCGGGCCTCTCACTGTTGTGGCCTCTCCCGTGGCGGAGCACAGGCTCCGGACGCGCAAGCTCAGTGGCCATGGCTCACGGGCCCAGCCGCTCCGCGGCATGTGGGATCTTCCCGGACTGGGGCACGAACCCGCGTCCCCTGCATCGGCAGGTGGACTCTCGACCATTGCGCCACCAGGGAATCCCTGTACTAACATTTGATCAAGATGTACCGTGTGAATCAGAGTAAACTTAAGCTCTACTTCCTACCTGTATGGTATTATTGTCCTAGTTGAAGGTATTTTTCCTTTTAATAGTTTTTCACTTGTAAACCATGAACTTGCGTTCTGCAGTAGTTCTGCTTTATTTTTCTGAACGTGAAGGTTATCTCCATTCCCTTTTTCACTAGTAACTACTGCTTTGTACATTCCTTGAGGGGATTTAGGTTTGTAGTCAACCTAAACTATTCCAGTGGTATTGAATTGTGATGTAGTATTTCATGAAGTATTATATTCTTACAGTTCTGTACAGCAGTGGTTGTATTAGTAAACCCTCTCTGGCCCGGATCTCAGGAGCACGACCTGGAGGAACCTGAGAGATGCTCCTTTGGCTCCCGCTCAGCCCCATGCCCAGTGCAGACTGCAAGCTCTTGAGAAAGGCCCGTCCGGCTGCAGATAGGAACCCACTTGCCTTGAGATCCCTGAGGCAGGCTGATGTCTTCAAAAGTAATTCGACCAAAAGCTGCAAGGAGACCACAGCACACAGAGAAGAGCCCTGTCTTCCCGACTTCAAGGAGCCAGCTGGGCCGTCTTCACAGGGGTCACATGCCCCGCCCAGGCCTTGCCCCTGCTCTGTGCCCACCAGGCTCCTGCTCGTTCGTTGGCCATCTGGCCTGCGTGTTACCAAGTGACTCTGACTCTCACTTTATTCCCTGACTCCTAGAGACTCTGTCTTATGACCACACCCAAATCACAGATAAGTCCCTGTAAAATCCTTCTTTTTTTCCCTTAAATTTATTTATTTTATTTTTTATTTATTTATTTAATTTTTGGCTGCATTAGGTCTTCGTTGCTGCACACGGGCTTTCTCTAGTTGTAGCGAGCGGGGGCTACTCTTCGTTGCGGTGCACAGGCTTCTCATTGCCGTGGCTTCTCTTGTTGCAGAGCACAGGCTCTAGGCCTGTGGGCTTCAGTAGTTGTGGCTCATGGGCTCAGTAGTTGTGGCTCGCGGGCTCTAGAGCACAGGCTCAGTAGTTGTGGTGCATGGGCTTAGTTGCTCTGCGACACGTGGGATCTTCCCAGACCAGGGTTCGAACTCATGTCCCCTGCATTGGCAGGCAGATTCTTAACCACTACGCCACCAGAGAAATCCTGTAAAATCCTTCTTTTTCTTCTTCCAACCTTCCTAGCACCCTGAACTCTTCCTGGGCGGCTGCTACTTAGTGCCTGTTGGCAGGACGCTCCCCAGTACTTTGCCAGCCTTTCCTCCTGGCTGGCCACCCCTCCGAGCGCCTCCCTACAGCTGATGGGAGACCCCTGGGGCTCACACAAGCCAGGTGCTGTGTGCAGGCGATGGCACATCCTGGACCAGCGCCCCTGGGGCAGGGGAGGCCCGGGGACTGCGGTGCTCTCCCCGCAGGTCACCTTTCGCAGGCCGTGTCCTCACCCTCCTAGCAGGGTTCGGAAGAGCCGAGAGCTAGCGAGGGGCTGTTTTACAAGGTCTGTGTCGCTGTCAGTTAGAGATTTTCTTTCTGACGAGTACAGGTCTTATAATCTGTAAGATGTGAAGGTTATGGACAAATGAACTGTGATTCTTTTATTTGAATTTCTCTGACTCGCCTGCAGGCTTTCTTCGCTGACTTACTCCTGGAGATCGCCTTCCAAGTGTGTGTTTATTAATAGGCAGGTCGCAGGGTTGGACACGAGCAGCTTCACCACATGGAGTTTGTCCGTCCTGTCTGCTGCTTTCCTGGTAGAATTAAGTCAGGTGCAGAGTTCCCGGTAGAACTTGAAGCCTGTCTGACTGGTCTTAGGTCTGATTGTTAATGAGGACGAACGAGGCCCGGCTGGTGATGTACAAAGGTATAATTCCTCTGTCCTTGTTCTACCTGGTGATAGTCTGGGGCTGAGTGACTCCTTGCTGACTAAAGGGCTTCACCAGCCTGCCTCGGAGGCAGAAGGGCTGCCGCTCACCCACCCACGTTTTCGTGTCCTACCTGCCGTAAAAGTGGCCGCCACCCACGCCCAGCGTCCTGCCTTGAGGGACAGTGGCACCCGCACCCCTGCGCCAGGTGTTTGGTTCCTTTACTGTGATTGGATATTTTCTTTACTGGCTCTCCAAATTCTAGCCTCTTGAACAAATGAAATTTTCTTACCTCTAAATCTAGGCCCTGTTTTCACCGTTGCTAAGGGGCCTCTCGTTGGTGGTTCTTACTTTTCGCCGAAACCCTGGGAGCCCTTCCTGGTTCATGGGCTGCTTCTGTGCTGGCTTCTTCCTGGGGGTATCTCAGCGTTAGCTTGAGCCGTGGCACATTTCCCCGTGCCAGCCCCTGTCGTTTCAGTGCAGTATTGTTCCACGTCCCTGGGTGTCTGCCTGCCTACGAGCACCCCCTGGATGTCTTGGATTTCCTGGTTTTCGTCGCCAGATTTCACTCTTTTTGCCACACTTATAGTTTGCATTTCATGCCTGTGCATTCTTTTAATCAAATGAAATAAAAATCTTGTGAATAAAAATATTCTGTGTAAAAAAAATTAGACACAGCTGAACATTTTTGACACACCTGGTATATAGAGAGAGCTGCTCTGGGAACAGCTAGCAAGCAGCCCTCCCCGCAGTGGTACGTTCTTAGCGCTTGTCCTTACAGGAGGCTCTTTAGAATTCCAGGCTTGGAAGGTCTCTATTCTAGTCCTGTGCTTTCGGGCAGGATTGCAACAAAACTGTCCAAGGTAGGATGGACCACCATTTGTTTTAAGTTGCAATCTTACTATACAATTGTAACTTATGAAATTTCTAAGGTAAGTAAAAGGTCCAGAGTCTAGTGACAAATGCCCTTGTGTTTGCCATAGATTTAACATGTTCAGTCTTTGTTCAGATCCTTTTTCTTTTTAAGAAGGTAGATGTCATAAAGTCATGGACCTTCCCTCTCTCTGCTCCTGCCTTCCCCAGAGGTGATTTTTCTCCCGAAATTGGGGTGGGTCCTTTCTGTTGATGTTTTTATGGCCTTGGTGCATATGGTGGGACCCGTGAACATTATAAAGTTTTGTGTATTTTTAAAACATTCATAAATATGATTGTATTAAGTGTATTTGTACCTCGGTTTGCTATTGCCCCAATTTTAACTATACTGTTGCTGGGCGGCTTGGATGCTTTCATGATCAGTGCTACACGGACGGCATCCTGGTATGTGCTGCTGGGCGCACGTCGGGGCTTCTCCCGGTGGGCCAATGGCTGGAAGAGGTGCGGCCGGGGACACTCCGGCCGGTCTTCATTTCACTGCGTGCTGCCAGGTCCTCTCTAAGTGGCTCCGCTGTTACACTTCTACTTGCAGTTCATTAAAATACTTGTTTCCCCACATCCTCACTAATGTTTGCTGTTGTCAAGCTCTTCTGTTTTGTTTCACAGTTCTCTAATATCCTAAATATTCTGAACTCGTGTTTAGAATAACTTTGTGGTTATCCACGAAGATGATGGTGTGTGGTAGAGGCATCAAAGGAAAGAGGGCTTTTATTCAGGCCCTTGCTGGTTGGAAGCAGAAAAGGGGTGAGCAGTCTGGAGCCCCACATGGGACCCCGATGGACTGTCCACAGAACAACGTCTGCCTCCGTGGGAGATGGCGGTATCGTGAGGGTGTCCAGGGAACAGGTTTCAGACGTGGGGAGTTTGTGTATGTGGAATTTGGGTTTTGGAGAAAGAATCACGGGGAAAAGTTGGGTCAGAGAGTAACACGTAGACGTCTAAGGTGACGGGAGTGTGTGGGGAGACGCGAGGGGGACCGGCGTGTGCAGCACGACTCTGGATGCGGGCTGCCGGGGAATGCCGGTCGCGGTCCGGGTGGCTCCATGGGCTCCGCAGAAGGCTTGTCCCAGAGGTGCTGAGGCCAGAGGGCAGCGGACCCTGCACAGGGCAGAGCAGTCCCCGGGCGGAGCGCCTCAGCCGGTGTCCTGCAGGCCCTCCTCCTGGACCACCGGCCCGCGTCCTGCACAACGGGGCTGCTTAAAAATGGGTCAACGAGAAAAACGAATTTCGACAAATCATACACGTATGTGTTTACGTTTTACATGAATTCATAGGAATGTGTGTTCATTCCCCGGTCTGTT
The DNA here is from genome assembly GCF_951394435.1 of Stenella coeruleoalba. Classification (NCBI taxonomy): domain Eukaryota; kingdom Metazoa; phylum Chordata; class Mammalia; order Artiodactyla; family Delphinidae; genus Stenella; species Stenella coeruleoalba. The sequence continues at coordinate 1,325,622 of NC_137160.1, read as the reverse complement.
CATGTAGAGCTCTGGCCCTTTTTTTAAGTATGTTTTGAAAATCTGCGTTTTCCTCATACAAAGAGGTATTTGTAGTGCATGGTTTATAATTTCCACTTTGGATTTCCTTACGGCGGAGGGAAAGTGATTTTACAGATCTGTCTGGTGAGAATTTTCCTGAAGATTTAAGTTCCATGTTTTTTGTCTCACTCACACCTTATTAAAAATATTTTTTTAAAACAATTCATCACTATCCAATCTTTCAAAACCATTCCATTTCACTGAAGTGGAAAAACATCTCTTGATTTCTGTTAATAATCCCATTTCATCAAATTACATAACATCAGTGTGTACACCTGGCATGGGTGGGCCACAGCGGCTCTTGGTCGGTGGAAGGAGACGGTCAGTGTTGTGTCGGAGGGCAGCTTACAGGTACTGGTGCCGTGGACATCAGTCACCCCAGCAGAACGGTGCATGCCGGGCGGGTGCGGGACGGTCCACCGTAGGCGTAATTCGGGCCGTGGCTCAGCCTGCTCGGGGGTCGTGGCTCTGACCCTGAAGTCCAGGCTCCGTGAGGTGGGCTGGCCCCGCGCCCCACTCTCAGCCTTTCTGGTCCTCTGGTCTCAGGGCCTGGCCCAGGGGCTCGCACGCTCAGAGGGCCTTCCACCTGCCCGGTCCTCCCCGCGGAGCCTGTTCCCCTCCCACAGGGCGCTCATCACACTGGGGCCTCTACTTTGCTTTTGTAAAATGACGGGCCAGATATCCGGACCCGTTTCAGATGTTGATTCCCAGGAAGGCCGGCGCCTTCCTTCCACATGGCGCTCTCCCCTTTGAGCCTGGATGGGGAGCTGCGCTGCGTCCACCTTTCCCAGGTCCGGCCGCCGTCGCAAACCGGGCTGGAGGGCCGAGTAGGGGCACCTGCTTCACCGGCATCTGCTGACACGCTCTGGGCGTGGGAAAAGACGCCTGTTGACTCAAATGTCAACATGTTCATTTATCTTAAAGTCTGAAATCCAATATGATCTATTTATTCCATGTAAATTAAAGACAGTGCATTTAAGTAAATAAATTTATATGGAAAACCTGGACGTGAGGTGTTGGATCACACTAATGACTGCGATGGGTTTTCTTTGGCAGTTTGCGTGTGAACCTGGACATGGGCAAAGCCGCCTACGGGTGGATGATTATGAAAGATGAGAATATTCCCGGCACAGTGGTCCGGACCAGCACCATCCCGGAGGAGCTGGGGCGCCTGGTGTACCTGCTGACCGACAAGACAGGTACTGCTGTGCGCGCGTTCACCTCTGGAGGCATCTAGTGGCGGGGGGATCCTGGTGTGTCTGTGCCCACACACGTTTATGGTGTGTGTGTGTGTGTGTGTGCGCCTGCACGTGTTTGAGAAACAGAGTATTGAATTCATGGTTAGAATTCCCCAGCTCGGGACTTCTCTGGTGGCACAGTGGATAGGAATCTGCCTGCCAATGCAGGGCACATGGGTTCGAGCCCTGGTCCGGGAAGATCCCACATGCCGCGGAGCAACTAAGCCCGTGCACCACAATTACTGAGCCTGCACTCTAGAGCCCGCGAGCCACAACTACTGAGCCCGCGTGCCACAACTACTGACGTCCGTGGGCCTATAGCCCACGAGCCACAACTACTGAGCCTGCGTGCCACAACTGCTGAAGCTTGCACGCCTAGAGCCCGTGCTCCGCAACAAGAGAAGCCACCACAATGAGAAGCCCGCACACCGCAACGAAGAGTAGCCCCTGCTTGCCGCAACTAGAGAAAGCCTGTGCGCAGCAACAAAGACCCAAAAATTAATTAAATTAAATAAAAGAAACTCCCCAGACTCAGCCCTTGAAACTGGCCTCCAGCTAATCTTCATCTTCTAACATAAGAATATCATCAGAATTAGCAAAATGTGACATTCTTAGAGATTTAAAAGATATATTTCTGTATTTTGAACTTTCTACAGCCTTACAGTTGTGTTTTTGTTTTATTTAACTACCTGTATTAACACCTCTCTATTGGCTTCTTAAGAGCAAAAAGGGCTTGTTTATTATAGAATGATAGTTATGAGCTATTAGAAGAAAATAACAATAAGATATGTGAATTTGGTATTTTAACAGTGACATTCTCCTAAAGAGCTGCACCACAAATGATTTATCCCACCCTAAGTTTGCATGCTCCAAATTCTCTTTGTCCTTATTTCATTTTTTTCTTTCTTTCATCAGAGAATTCTTGTCAATCCATAACATACTAAGTAAAAGACAAATTGAATCCAGAACTATAACAAGAGCCATATCTAAGGGTTAAAATCCCTTTTTGATTTGTTGATTCATGGTGCAAAATCCTAGTAATTCTTAGCGAACCAGAAATAAAAGAATATTTATATAAACGGTAAAGAAAATATGTCTTGAATAAAATTAAAAACTTTATTTTTAATAAAATATTAGATGAGTCCTCACTATAGTCAGGAAGAAGAAAGACTAATCTGTACCATGCTTTGATTTAACATTTATTACTCCAGCCACTGCTGTGAGACAGGAAATAGAAGGTCCACAACCAAAAGAAGAAACATTTTTACAGATATAATGATCAACCAAGGAAATGAACTGCTAAAAATAAGAAATCAGTAAAGTGGCAGCTTACAAATTAAAATAACAATGGCAGTAAAAATAGCTCCCTTATGTGTAGAATAGACTGAAGAAGAAAGATCCCATTCACGATAGCTCAAGTACATGTAAAACATGTGGGCATAAACTTGGGGATGAAGAAAGTGACCAGACCTGACAGAGAAACGTAAAAGACTGGCATTAGTGGAGAGGTGTACCGTGTCCCGAATGTGAAAATTCAGTATTCTATAGCAGCCAGCCTTCATAAGGAATTTGTAAGTTTACTGCAGTTCAGTCAAAATCCAGTTGTTGGATCGTATTTGGTTTTCATTAGGACTTGTCTTGGTGGGACATTGAGGAATTGACCCGTAAGGTAATGCTCCATAAATCAAAATAACTCAGAAATAACAACTCGAGGGCCTCAGGGTCAAGAAGGTAGACAGAGGGCTTCCCTGGTGGCGCAGTGGTTGAGAGTCCGCCTGCCGATGCAGGGGACGCGGGTTCGTGCCCCGGTGCGGGAGGATCCCACATGCCGCGGAGCGGCTGGGCCCGTGAGCCATGGCCGCTGAGCCTGCGTGTCCGGAGCCTGTGCTCCACAACGGGAGAGGCCACAGCAGTGAGAGGCCCGCGTACCGCAAAAAAAAAAAAAAAAAACAAACAAGGTAGACAGAGAAAATGCCTTCCCAACTCACTGCACAGATGGGAAGAACTTTAAAGGATAAATCTTTAACGATACTAGAAACCAAGCAAAAGTGCCATTAGATGATCCAGAAATTGGAGTTCGTTTGATGGAGAAGCAGGAGCACAGCAAACCCAAACTCAAAATGCCTCGCGAAGAGAGCCTACAGAAATGCACAAAAATGTCTCCAGAACAGAGTCCTGGGGAGATACTGAATTCATAGCCGACTTGGATCTGCAGCGAGATACAGGGAGTCATGAGGCTGCCCATCATCAGGAGAGGACCACCCCGAGCCCCTGGCTACAGCACCAGGCAGCCTGGCCTCTGTTGATACATACAATCAGAAACCAGGAGCCACCAAGATGAGATCAGAGTTCAATTCAACCAGGAGAACTGTTCCCAAAGAAAACAAATCCAATGGCTTTTTCACACAGACACCAAGAAGAGCCATCAGGAAAATGTCTAGAATTGTAAGAGTTCAATTACATATATCAACTCGGTATTCAAAGTTAAACTGCATTTCTCTGTACCAGCAACAATTGGGACACTTAATTCTAGAGATGCCAATTAGAATAGCAACAAAAAAGTATAAAGTAATTAGAAATAAATTTTAACAAGAAATGGGTAAGAACCATGCGGATGTATGTTTTTAAATTTTAAAAGACCTTTTACAGAGACCTAATTCAATGGGTGGACACCCTGTTCTCGTGAGTAGGACACCTTAATGCAATGAACGTGTCATTCCTCCTGCATTAAAAATCTGACGTGTCTGCAAGTACAGGACGAATGGGGAGGTCCTACTCACTGTTGGTGGGAGCGGCACGTGGCACACTGCCTTGTAAAGCGGGTCTTGGGCATTTCGGCCCAGTGTCTGTTCCCTAAAGAAGCATCTGCACCAGGAGATGTACCAGGATGTTCACAGCGATGTTCTGGCCACAAGAACAAACGGTCGGATGTGACACAGAGAAAGTCACCACCAGGACAACGGCACACTGTGGCATGTCCTTACAAAACACACAGCAGTGACACGGAGTGCAGGCGTTTACCTCCGCATGGACGGGCGCCGCGGGGAAACGCTGAGCAGAGGAAGGGTTGGGGGCAGGGATGCCGGATGCAGCCCTGGGCTCATCCTCGGGCCTGGGCCCCACCAGCTGCCTTTCCTACCACCTTCCAGAGGCCTCCTGCGGGCACCTCCTGCACCATTCCTGAGCTTGTGGTCGTGCTTATCCGGGGGAAGCAGATCTGGTCTGGACCAGAAGTCCTCTTGTGGACATTTTAAATCTGCCTGTAATGGTCCTATAGTGATATTGACCTATTATTTCATCTTAATTTACAAACAGAAAGCACATGCCTGAGAACACACAGTAAACGCAAGGCTCTGTGTCTCTGGCTGTTTGATATCAGTAAGTAAAGGTTTTGTGACATTATTTGTCCTTAAAAGGCTAACTTTTATTTTGCATTTTAAACTATAATTGGTTTATTGTTCTGTAGCTCCTCCATTTTTCTTTGTTGAATTGGAGTTACTTTCAGGGTAAGGATAAGTGGTTTTTGCCCAGAGTCATAAAGACAAAGTCTCATTTTTCCCACATTTCACTCTGCTGCTTTTAAAAGGCAAGAACATCGCTTCTTAAGGTTTTAGCTTAATAAATAATCGTGGTTCCTGAGATTTTTTTAAAAAATCACAGAAAAATTATATAAAATTTATTAGAGAAAATATTTTGCATTTCATTTTCTAAAAGGCCTTTTTATGCTAGAAGTCATCTGTTCTGATGTTGAAGCCATGCAGAGGTTTTTTTAAATTTTTTGGTCTAGAATTTTTTTCAGGCCCTTTTCAGTAATCCCAAGGTGAACGCCATCTGTGGAGCACCTCCTGTCGGTGTCAGAGGCAGGGGAGGAAGGCAGTCTGCAAACATCTCAGTGGCCCAAGCGTCAGCCAAGAAGGTTAGGAATGAGCTGTCGGCAGGAGCCTTCCGTGGCTCCCGAAACTGTGAGGTGGTCCTTCGTGTGGCTGTAAATTGGGTTTGTGCTTCATCGATAAGCTTTCTGACGAGAAGCGTTCATCACGGTGTCTCTTATTTGCCACAGCAGAATAGAAAATGAAGTATCCCAGTAATTGCATTCTAGTTTCCTTCTCGTGGACAAGAAAGCGATGTGCTATAATTAGATTTGATTGGAGTGCACGTTTCCGGTAAGATCTGAAATTAATGATGTTGCTATAGTGACACATCTGCGGCCACCAGTGCGTGAAACATAAAGTAATTCATTCGACAGGAGTAGACATCTGTTAACTGCCAGGATGCAGAGCGTATTGACACTGACCAGAAATACTAGGCGTTATGTGCTCAATGCGCAAACGATGCTGAACCCGGAGGACAGATCGTTTGCGCTGAGCCTGCCGGGAGGACCTCCACCTCCTCCCTGGCTACCCCGACAATGCCATTGTTTGAGAACAATGCTGCCGAGGAGTCATAAATTTTAAAACTTGACTCAGGTGCAGCCTATTAAAGCCATACATTAATTCCTTTGTTAGTTTTTATCTTCGTGTAGAACAAAGCCATTCCTGAAACACCCACGGAAACAACAGGTTTCCGGACGCATTTTAATATAGCATCCATTACCCAACACGCCACGTTGTTTAGACTGGAATCACGTGTGAGTTTCATAGGACGGCATCGTCGTGTTGGGGAAGCGCTGTTTCCATGGTTTCCAAGGGCACCAGAGCACGTGTGTGCCAATCAGTGCGCGCACACGCAGCGGAGCGCGTGCTGGCGTCCTTCCACCGGAGGGCCGCTGCGGCCTCTCCTGGGGCCTCACTTACGACGGGCGTGCACAGTCTCACTGATGCAGCTGTTTGCTGATGCAGGTGCCGGGATGTGAGGGAGTCTGACGTTTGGGGTGGTGGGCCAGTCGAGGTAGCACACACATACAGATGCCAGCCGTTCAGGGCTCGTGGTCTTTTGAGAAAGCCTCACGTACAGCAAAGAGAATATGTGACTCCGCATCAAAGAATGTCGAATAATTTTTAAACGGATGCGTATTCTGCAGTCTGGTAGATTAGTCACCACTTTTTAGACCTTCTGTTTCCATTCCTGCACCATAAGGTCTCAGCAGCCGTGTGTGAATACAGCCATGGGCCGCGTGTGCTTGTCGCTTTGCTGGGCCAGAATCTGCAGAAAGACCTGCCCGGCGCCGGTGGGCCACTGGCCCGCAGCCGCTCCTCTGCGGCCTGCAGAATATTGGTCTCAGGCCAGATCACAGCCCAGGAAGGTTTGACCAGAAAGCTTTGTGTCTGCTTCTCCGACGCCTCCTCTGCATGGCTGTGAGTCACATCTGTCGCCACCCGGAGAATGGTGCCCGCAGGACTTTTTCTTTGGAAACGAATTTTCTTTTTGCCTGCTTAGCTCATTGTAGCCCCAAAAACTGCTTTGTTAAAGAGCCACAGCTTTTTTTTTTCCCCAGGAATCACAAACAAACCTTTTGTCACATTTTCTGTCCACAGAGCTGCCGCGATGATCAGGTCACTGTGAGGCCGCTGCCCACCTCGCTCAGTCCCCGCCCTCTTCCACGTTTCAGATTTGGGACATCTTAACTTTTGTTGTATTAAGATGACAAAAATTGTAGAAACTATCAACTGGCTGGAATCATGAAAATATTTAAGATAAGACTTGAAAAATCATTCTGCATTGCTGACTCTTGAGTAACCAGTAGAATCTTATACTTACCTGCTGTCAGGAGGGCACAGAAAGCCCGAGACTAGCACTGACCTTCCCGCTCAGCACTTTGCAGAGTCAGCTGCAGAGTAAAAACACCACTGAAATTTTAAAAATATTTTGATGATTCATCTTAATATGTTAAGTAATTACATGTGTCACATGAAGGACTGTCTGCATAAATATTACAGTTTCTTCAACCCAACAGGATGTGAGTACATTTACTCAAGTGGCAAAATAACTAATATTTTATTATTTATTTGATGAGGAGTGCTAGTCATTTGTTCAAATGTATCAGTTCTAAGTCATCGAAAACATGATTTATTAGCAACTTAGATACTTTGGAAGATGCCACAGTCATCACTACACAGCGTTGGATTCAAGTGACAGAAGTGAGGCTGTGTCGCCCTTAGTGTTTGGTGTAGCTTCTGAGTTTCCAGTGTCTGGTCTCCGCACACCCCCGCCCAGCCCACGTCGGCCAACTTCCCCATCCTCGCCTTCCCGCCTCCCAGCCCTGGTAACCCCTAATTTCCTTTCTACCTCAATAGATCTGCCTGCTCTGGACATTTCACAGAAATGGAACCATACAATACGTGGCCTTTTCTGACCAGCTTCTTTCACTCAGCATAACATTTTCAAGGTGCATCCGTGTTGTAGCCTGTGTCAGTAATCGCTTCCTTTTCATTCCAGAGTAACATTCTGTTGCACAGATACACCACATTTTATTTATCGATTTATCAGTTGATGGACATTAGAGAGTTGTTTCTGTTTTCTTGTCTATGATGAGTGACACTGCTGTGAACATTCAAGGTCCCAGCCAAGGCAGTTAGGCAAGAAGAAGAAAAAGACATCCATGTTGTGCAGGAGAGCAGAACTATCTATTTGTGTGGGACACGGTCTTCGTGTAGACAATCCTAAGGAATCCCCTAAAAATCTACTAGAACAAGGTCAACAAACAGAAAAGAATTTTATTTCTATACACTAGCAATAAACTATCCAAAAAGAGAAGTAAAAAAACAATTCCATTGACAATAGCAGCAAAAGATAAAATCAGTACTTCATAGTATTAAAATGGAAACAGTGTTTCCCAACTTGATCTGCAGACTCTACACAATCCCTATTAAAATCCCAGCTGCCTTCTTCGCAGAAATTGACAAGGTGATCTTAAAATTCATACGGAAATATAAGGGACCCAGTGTAGCTGAAACAGTCTTGGAAAAGGAACAAAGTTGGAGGACTCACCAGTTCCTCATTTCAAAATGTACTACAGAGCTACAGTGATCCAGACGCCATGGTGCTGCTGGGAGGGTAGGCATCAGGGCCGAGGGGACAGAAGTGAGAGTCTGGGAGAAAATCTAACACTTACAGTCAGTTGTTTTCAGCAGAGTGCCAAGATACTTAATGGGGAAGAGTAGTCCTTTTAACAAACGGTGCTGGGAAAACTGCATATCCACACACCGTGTACAAAAGTTAGCTCCACATGGATCAGAGACATAAATGTAAGCACTAAAATGTCATCTTTTTAACTTGCTCAATTTTCAGAAGCCATTCTGAATTTGTTTTCTATTTCATTCTCCCCAACTCCATTAAGCAACTGAATAAAGGACTGTCAGGTATCTACTCAAACAGAAAGCTTTTAAACATAACCCAGAAGGAGAAAGCAATAGTTCAAACCTGGGCTTCAGTTACCTTTTAAATTATTTTAAACTATACGTGTAAGTGCAACAATATATTCAGCATGTTAGCGTCTGCTCGCATGTGTCTGTGGTGGCTCTCCGCCTGCCCTGTTTCCAGGGGATCTTCGTCCGTACGTGGAATTACTCTCGCGATTTCTCTGACTGGTAGGAAGTAACAAGCCAGGTGACGCAGCACAGTCGAAGCTGGAGCCTTAGCACTTGCAGTACAGCTAATCAAGGTGTTAAAGCAGCAGCCGCTCTACAGCCCCAGATTCCCCGCCTAGAAGTCGTCTGTGAATGGAGCGACTGGAACCACATGCCTTTGGCTGTGGAAAATACCTGTCACTCGCGTGGCTGCAGCATTCGGGAGTGTCAGATTTTTGTCTTCAGTGACCTCTGGGGATCTGATTCAGGTGCATGCCACTTTAAACCCAGGGCGGATTTACGGGCCTGGGGACTGACCACCTGCGGGGGGCGGCGGGGAGGTGTCGTGCCCCTGATAGAGAACCGCCCCCCTCCGTCCACCCCGCGTGCGTAGTGGGCTCCAGAGCCATCTCTGCAGCCTCTGTCCAGCGCCGTCACAGCAAATCCCGGGCCTAGAGGAAACGCGTGAATCAGCCCCAGGGCCAACAAGCCACTAAGTGCAGACTGTGGGGAACTGAGGCCCTCGGGGAGTTTCTGAGGACAGAGCTGGGGGTCAGGCTTGGGAGACCTCACCAGGTCCATATTCAAACCACAGTATAAAAGCCCGACACACAGGAGACAAGACAGCTGGGAGTCAGGACCGGCCTGCCGTGTGATGTTGAGAGGTTAGGGTCATTTCTGGTGTGATGGCGTTGGGGTTGTGTTTATTTTAAGAGCTCTTCTTTTATTCGTAACACGGACGTGCTCGTGGATGAGGTGGTATGTTTCTGATTGGCTCCAGCTGTGACGGGGCAGTGGCTGGGGCCCTCGGGGACCCTTGTGGAAGGGATGATGGTGCCGGGCCTGTCGTGACGCTGCTCTGTCCACTTGTGTGTGTGCGGTGCTCCCGTCAACAAGTGCAGAAGGTGGGAAGGAAGATAACTTTCCTGACCTCCAGTCCCTGGCATTCCATGTTCCTCAAACTTGTAGTTGAAATTTCCTGCGCGTTTTGCTTTACTCCGGCTGTCGGTGTGCACTTGCACACACACAGAAGAAAGGGGGTGTCCAGGGTGCGTTTCCACGTGTTTCCAGGAAGGAGGGGTGGTCGACAGGGAGGCCTCCACATCCACGTTTTTCACTGCGAAGCAGCTCCCCTACTCAGTAGAGCAGCAGGCACGCCTTGGCTGCTGGAGTAGAACTGGCCCATAATCACATTTGTAACTGTCAGGTCATTCACTTCGGCGGGAGAACCTTTTGTTTCCAATTCCTCCAGGAGAGCTGTGTGAATATTAACATCAGATTAAAAGCTTCATCTCAGAAACTTTGTGAAGTTTTTCCTGTTCCTCCTTGGCCCCCGTGTGTACCTGTAATCGTTCAGACGGAAGAGAGAAACAGAAAGAAACGGCTCGCTCTCGGGTCGGCAAGTGGGAGGAAGGTCTCTGGTAAGAGCGCAGACTGCGGAGAAGAAGTGTAACGTGTGTTCGTTCTTTCAACTAGAATGTGTCTTATGGAAAAGCACATTTACCTTACTTTTTGCCATCATTTCAGTGATATCCCTACTAGCTGTTATTTTTTAAACTGGGGAACGATAATTACATAGCGATCCTCTAGCGTTTCTTGTAGCCAGAGCCCAGGCGTGTCCCCTGGCGGCTTCCGCTGCAGGAAGTACGCAGCTCAGGAGCGGTCCCTGCGCTCGGCTGCCAGGTCCTGGCCGCACACACGCAGTCCCACAGCCCGGCCGTTCCTTCCAGCGCTGCTGTGAGAGTCAGGGAAGATCACTGTGAAAGTAGCTGCTGCCGTTTACTGTGCGCGTGCTGGCTTTCAGGGGTAGATGTCCAAGGTGAGCGTGTGGCGCGCTCCAGCTGGAGGGCCCAGCCACTCGGCAGGCCGGACGGCGTGTCCCAGGAGGGGGCCTCGCGGGCGTCACACGAGCAGTAGCGTGCGTCGCCGAGTCCGCTCACACGATCGCTGACATGCACAGCGTTATTCCTCCCAAACACCTCTCGCTTCCTCAAGTGGGTTTCACGGTGTGAGATAGAAGGTTCGTTCTGTGCACCTCTGTCGTGAATTTTCTTCCAAAAGTTGTAGTTGTGGTATGATGAATACGAGATCGTTCACGTTATGTAAGTGTGTTTCGCTTTAATGTTGTGATTATTTTTCTTGACAGTTTTCACTCCCACCCAGACCTCGGCACACGCCAGCCGCCCTGCACCTCGTCACCAGCACGGGGACCAGTCCCTCTCACGCGGCCAGGTGTCCAGCATGAAACCAGAACCCAGAGGCACGACATGCGTCGTGATCTTGGGGATCGGGCACATCCGTGCTCCGCTTTCCCTCAGCTCCCCCGCCAGCCCCTCGCCTGCGTCCTCGCCGTCCTCGTGGGCGGCTGCATGGGTGCCTTCCTGCAGCCCCTCTTCCTGGCCGTCAGGTTCCCCTCAGCCTTTGTGTCTCAGGCACTTTATATGCTTATTTATTCTTCGCCATATCCATGCGGGACCGGTGGTAATTTCTCTGGTTTGCAGACAAGCACTGAGGCCTGAGAGCTTAAAGCATCTCCGTGAGGCCCACCAAAACCCAGCATGGAGTGAGGCCTCATGAGGGTTCTTTAGCCCAACGAATGACTGAATTCCAAGTTCACTAGAGACGTGTGGGGACGTGAGAGCTGCTGGTGTGTCTGGAGAATGGCGGCCATGTTCCAAGGCTGGGTGAACTGTGGCCTGTTTATCTAGGGTCTTTCTTACCTGTACGAGGTGGTTTTAAAAACCTAGAGAAATAACAGTTCATTCTTGGTGGGAGCTGTACAGGTGTTTGTTGTAATGTTCTTTAACTTTGCTACACAGATTAAGTTATTAGTAATAAAAAGTCAGGTTAAAAGAAGTGTCGTTAACCACAGTCCTGTTTATAAACTGTTTAGCGTGTGCGCCTACTTACCATCCCCACCGTAAGCTACTGCCTCACGTTCAAGGTATATCAGAGAAAAAAAGTCTATATGAAATTCTTCAGTTACGTCAGTTAATCTGATACGTAAACTATTTTTAATTTAAATAATGTATTTGATCATTTCTCAGAGAACTGTCCATTTGGGCGCATGTAATAGAGGTAAACTTCATACTTACTCTAATAGGAATCAATGTAAAATTTCATTATCTTTTGACCATAGGTCAAAATAATAGAACTGTTGTTTTCATATCAAATCTTTGAAATAAAGCATTTATAGAACTTCCTTATTTCATTTGGAGGCTGAATTGTTGCTAACTATATTATTTAATATACCCTAGTATTTAAGTTAGTTATTCTTTATTTAATTAGGATGGCATAACCAGCAAAAACCCTTTAAACTGCACTTCTCATGTAATTTTGATTCTGTTAATCAAAGAACCGTAGGAGCCATTTATTAAAGGGGCTACATAGAATTTTGTAAAAGGCAGAATTTATGAAACTGACAAACGTCCCTGACAGTAGCTGCTCTTTGGAATTTATGAAACCCTGGATAATATGTTATATACACTCTTTAGGGAGTGTTTGCTAAAACAATCTCTAAATAGTCATTGTAAATTATAGATTTTCCCTTTATTTTAAAATAACCTCTGAGTGCTGGGGGGTGTCCTGTCAAATGAGCTGTTTTGCTTTGAACACTAGTCCTAAGTAATGGGCGCGGAGTCACAGGTAGATATGAAATCAGTTTGTATTATATTTTCAACATTGTGTGGGCCAAAGAAAACAAAAATTAGTTACTGTGGTGTCTCATAGACACGTAAAAGGTCCGACTTTTACTGTGACCGCGTGGCTCTCTGTTCATATTCACACCCTTAACTACGTCAGTGCCCGTGGGTGACCCTTCTCTGTGCTTTGAAACAAGTGCAGAAATCCCGGGGACAGGGTTGGGGGGGACAGCTCGTAGCACGCGGTGCCGGGGTTTACAGGGAGTTCTCCCTGCACCACAGCGTGTGGCTCTCCTTCTGTAAAACCAGAGCAGCCGAGGCTGTGTGCGCGTATGCTTTCATATTAAGTGCTGGATGCACGGTGTTTAGGGTCTCCTGTCAGGGTCACAAGATCAATAACACTGGGAACTTATGCGCCACTTTTTTTTTTTTTTTTGGCGGTACGCGGGCCCCTCACGGTTGTGGCCTCTCCCGTTGCGGAGCACAGGCTCTGGATGCGCAGGCTCAGTGGCCATGGCTCATGGGCCCAGCCGCTCCGCGGCATGTGGGATCTTCCCGGACCGGGGCACGAACCCGCGTCCCCTGCATCGGCAGGCGGACTCTCAGCCACTGTGCCACCAGGGAAGCCCTTATGTGCCACTTTTAATGGAAGTTCACCAAGTTTTTGAAATACACGGCATTACCTCTGCTGCCCCTCTGTTCATTGCTGTTACTTCACTGCATTTGGTTGTGTATCTTTTGAATGGAAACTGAAACCTAAAACTGACCTGCCCGGGTTGGTGGGCAGTGCCAGGGCAGATGCAGAGGGCCCGCACCGGGGCTCACAGGCTAGAGACCAGCTGGAGAGAAAACGCCTCTCCTTCCTCACCTCCTCTCCGTACGACACACGTGGATGCCAAGACCTAAATGCATTGTTTCTGTTCAACGAAAAATACTTAATTTTTCGAAATAGACTTAATTTGAAACGGACCGACGCACTGGTCTCTCAGGCAGCGTTCTAGGGTGTAGTTACAAAGAGAGTGACTCAGAACTGGAAGACAGAGTCCAGACCTTCTCCACAGAACCAGAACGCTTGCCGTTACTAAAAGTTACTGAAAGGGGAACCTGACGTTCCAGGAAGAAAGCTCTGGTCCTCACTAGTGAAATGAAAGCATAGTGCAGGTGACGCTGGAGGACACTTTGTGTGGCCGAGCAGCGTGTTCACAGGTGCAGAGCGCATCCAGCCCTGGGCGTGGGGCGTGTGGGGTGCGGCCTCGATCTGCCTGATGGGCCACCCGAGTTGACGGTGTCCTTGCTGCTTCTGTCCTAGGAACCCTCACCCGGAACGAGATGGTATTTAAGCGGCTGCATCTGGGCACCGTGTCTTACGGGACGGACACGATGGATGAGATCCAGAACCAGCTCATGAATTCCTACTCACAGGTGAGCCGGTTCAGTCCTGCAGGGGATCTTCTGGCAAAAGTACCCGGTGCTGCTGAGTGACACGGAGCCTGTTACCTGCTTGACCTGCAGCGTGGCACCTTCTCTGATGATGCTGAGGCATTACTCATCATTCGTTTATAAATCAAGAAACAGATTTTGGACTAATTTTAAATTAAAATTTCTATATGGTGTAACCGTAGGCTTAACGACCTTAAATTGTTTATACTTATTAAATTTTCTTAGTGGATTATTTATATAAATCACTCAGTAAACATAGTATTTTTAAGAGTATCGAGTGGAATCCTGCGTCAGATATGTTTCTTAACAATCCCTCTGTTTTTCCTCATAATTAATAAGGCTTTCTCATATTTTTTAAAGGTACATATTTTTAACCTTTTCAGTAAACAAAAGTAGGAACCGTAATTTTTCTGCCCTTCAACTTCCACGATTATCAGCGCGCAGCTGATCCTGTTTCATCATAGCCATTGTCCTTCAGATTGTTATTTTGAGGTGAAACTTGAATATAATATCACATTAGTTCATCTGTAAATATGTAGTCTGTATCTCTCATAGATAAGGACAGGGGTTTTTTTGTTGTTTGTTTTGTTTGTTTTTTTAAGACAAAACCTCAATCTTGTCTTTTTCACCGGAGCTTCTACAGGAAGAGGAATTGTTTCTTTCACGTGAGGGCGCAGCCTGGTGGGTACAGCATCCGTTCTCTGCCAGGGCGTCTGGGCTGGGATCCTCCCAACCTTTCAGGCTCCCGACGTTAGGTGTGTCAGGTCCGCTGGGTGCCCAGGTCAGGCGAAGACCATGGAGCGGTGAGGACATAAGCCACCTTCCAGTTTATTTTCGGCTGTGTGGTTTCCACGGCCCTTTCCCAAGTAGGGCTTGTGTTTCAGTCACTGGGTTTCTTCTTACCCATTGTATAACTTGCAGTCACTGATTCGGTGTCATCAAACCCAGCCATCCCAGGGCATCGATTCAGGACCACTTCCTGAGGCCTTTTCTCTCCTGAGGAGCTGAGCGAGGTGTGTGGGGTTGGCACGCACAGAGCACTCACGGGCTGTGATGTCTCCCTGCTGCCACCAGGCTCCCTGGGCTGCACCAGCGCCCTCACCTGCCGAGGCCGGCAGGTTCTTGTTTGCAGGCCTTTGTTTCCCACTTGATTTCACGAAGACTGGACTGAATTACCCTTGCCCTCTGCACTTCTTCCTTGTATGCTGTCAGCCTTATATTCAGTTTTGTGAAAACCGTCTCTTTTTTCTGTGATGTGCACCAGTCTGGCATGTACTTTACTTGTGAGATGCTGTCAAATGAAAACAATCTTATATGAGTATGTATTTATTATATGTGTGGTCATACGTGCCCAGAAGCACACATACGTGCATGAACACTTAAAACCAAGCATTTTATTAATTTGGATGTCATTCGTTTTAATACAGAGTATTTTGTAACCTAGAATATTTATTAATAGAATACTTTAAAGGGGAAGGAATACGACTTCCCTTCTTGTAATCTATGTCTAGATTAAATAGTACCAGGTAACATCTGTTTTAAAAAATATGAATTTATATTACCCATGAATATGATTTTAGTAATTCCAAATAAGTTATTTTACTAGAAAAAACATTAAAAGCAGAAAAGATGAGTCATATAAATACAGCGAATATAACTCCCTCTAAGAATTTAAAAATCTTTTTACCAAAAGCTGTGTGTTGCTTAGCTAGGCAGACAGTCCTTTCACGCGAAACTGATTTTATTCCTTACGGTTCATGTTTAAGATGATAATTGTCTGCTAGGTCCACAGTAACGTAACACAGATCTTGTGTAACCCGATCATGTTTACCCACTGGAAGCATTTGGTGATGAGGACATGGTCGTGAGTGGAATTTGTGTGGAGTGAAACAATACAGCCGTCAGTAAACACGGCACATTCAGCAGGAAGAGGCCGCCGCATTGCTCGGCTGCGCTAGCGGCGGGGCAGGCAGGACGCAGGCGTGGGTCGGAGGCGCAGGCTGGAAGGGGCACCAGCTGAGCAGAGGAGCTGCCCCTCATTAGCCGGCACTGTGATTTGATGGGCTCTGCACAGCTGCCCAGAAGCAGGGGCCTAGCTTTCTAAGGGTTGTCGGGAGCTCCCCTGAGGTCTGAAGTGTCTGATGGGCCTTGGGGTTGGGGTCCTCCCAGGCCCTCCCCCACCAGGTGAACGCCAGCGGAGACGTCTGTCCAGAGCTGTCAGGCACATCCGGAGGAGTGGGTCGTGGCTTCAAGGGAACAGTTTTGAAATATGACGGGAGGGTCGCTTTTCCTCCCACAGCGGTGATTGTTGTATCTGATGATTATTATCTACAAACCAGACACTCTAACTTCAGAGACTGTTGCAAAGCTGGATGAGTTCATAGTATTAAGGGAACGTTCATAATCATGTTTTCCTGCTTTTAGCTTTATACTTTTTTTTTAATAAATGCTTGTTTTTTTGGTTTTTATTTATTTATTTTTGGCTGCGTTGGGTCTTCGTTGCTGTGCGCGGGCTTTCTCTAGTTGCAGCGAGTGGGGGCTGCTCGTCCTTGCGGTGCGCAGGCTTCTCATTGTGGTGGCTTCTCTTATTGCAGAGCACGGGCTCTAGGCGCACAGGTTCAGTAGTTGTGGCTTGCGGGCTCAGTAGTTGTGGCATGTGGGCTTAGCAGTTGTGGCACGCGGGCTTCAGTAGTTGTGGCTCGCAGGCTCTAGAGCGTAGGCTCAGTGGTTGTGGCGCATGGGCTTAGTTGCTCCGTGGCATGTGGGATCTTCCCAGACCAGGGCTCGAACCCGTGCCCCTGCATTGGCAAGCAGGTTCTTAACCACTGTACCACCAGGGAAGCCCAGCTGTATACCATTTTATGCCCAGCAGTTTTTAAAGAGAAATTTTGTGAGTATCCTATTCCATTCTGGTTTTAACTTTGCTTTTAGAAAGGACTTAGCAAATTCATGCCATGGTTACAGTGAATCTACTCAAAGGAGATGGTGAGATTTTGAGTATTATAGCAAATATTTTGGTTACTCGACGACTGGGAAATGTCAAAGCACTTTGTAGTACAAGGATAAAAGGGTAACTTGTCACCCCAGTGGGGCGCATGGCAGAGGTAATCGTCTCGAGCTGGTCTACTTACTCCTGGCTAAGGCTAAGCAGCCCATCAAAGCCATGCGTGTTACTCATCCCAGCATCGGCTCTGCTGTCTCTAATTCTTTGGCGTGCTGTGTTTGACAGACGCAGTCTCAGACCAGTGGAAACAACGCCAGTTCAACACCCCCAAGAAAAGCCCAGTCCTCAGCGCCCAAGGTCAGGAAAAGCGTGAGCAGCCGGGTCCACGAGGCCGTGAAGGCTGTCGCCCTGTGTCACAATGTGACCCCCGTGTACGAGGCCCGCGGCGCAGCCGGGGAGACCGAGTTCGCCGAGGCCGACCAGGATTTCAGCGACGACAACCGCACCTACCAGGCCTCCAGCCCCGATGAGGTCAGTCGGGCCGAGCGGCCCATTCCCGACGGGTCCTCGGGGTGCAGACGGCGCCTCTCCGAGGGCTCATCAGGCTCCGGGCCTGAGGAGTTTCTTGGGGGGTGAGGAGGGGGCTTGACGGTAGTTTTCAGTGCGGGCGTTCGCCACAGGCCAGAAATCTGGCCAGCTCCCTCCTGGTGGGACCCCTGCCCTGACCCAGGCCTTGCGTTGTTGTGCCCACACGTCCCAGAACAGCCTCGAGTCAGTTCCAGGAAAGCCGTGAGCGGACTCAGGGAGCTTACTGACTCCGTAAGGTCTGCAGGCTGCACCCTCCCGTGTCCTCTTCTCTCCAAGTGAATCTTCAGATTTGCACGTTAAATTTCCAGTTATTTTTGCCAGAATTTAGATACGATGTATGTGTTTCAAAACAGAATTAGGATGTAAATAATTTCAAAAATCTACAGAAGACAGAAATGGTAAAATCTTAAGTGTGATAAATGAGTCATTTCTGACTTTACATCAGTCATTCTTTGATTTTTAGGTTGATAAAAATTATTATTAAATTAATTTGTCCACTTCCTGTACAATCTTAGTGTACTTTTTTTTTTTTTTTTTTTTTTCAATACGCGGGCCTCTCACTGTTGTGGCCTCTCCCGTTGCGGAGCACAGGCTCCGGACGCGCAGGCTCAGCAGCCATGGCTCACGGGCCCAACCGCTCCGCGGCATGTGGGATCTTCCCGGACCGGGGCACGAACCCGTGTGCCCTGCATCGGCAGGCGGACTCTCAACCACTGCGCCACCAGGGAAGCCCCCTTAGTGTACTTTATGTATAGTTTTCTCATCTACCCTTTGTACTCAGGGTTCTGATAATTCTGTAAAGTCATCAGACTTCTTCAACTAGCTTGTAAAACTGGATCATATAAGTAAGTAACCTCTCAAAAAATGCCTTCAATCAAAGGTTTTAAGAACTCTGACCTAATGTCTTCAAGAGAGGACCCTGCCGATCCCATTAACAAGTTTATTTCCAAAGAGAAGGGTCCTTCCTCCCTGACAGCACTCCCGCAACCCCTGGCTCTGCGTCCAGGAGGGGCCCCTCTGCTGCCCACGGGCAGGCTCCTCTGTGCTGTGCAGCCTTCCTGCTCGGCAACAGCCGGCGGTGTCCCTCCTCTGGTTTCCATGACAGTACTCTCGTTCCCAAAAGTGCCCGCACGGCCTCGTCTGCAGACCCCTGGGGGCTACAGGTGGACCACCGGCACGGGTTCTTAACCCTGTCTACACATCCCGTGGACTACTAGCTTTGTTTTGTTTTTTTCATACTTGCCGTTCTCTATACACATCCTCAGTTCTAGAAGTGCTGATTTTCCAGCAGGCCTGGTGGGACTGACGTTTCTCCATTCTGAAAATCCAGTAAGTTGCACCCACAACTGAGAACCACTGAGTCTTGTAAATCTTTCCTTTTGACGTGCTTTCAGGATATGAGGTGAGGCCCAGTGCTGTCAGCAGCGCCCCTGACAGTCTCGGTGCAGAGCGCAGGGGCCCAGCTAGGGCATTCTCGCTCCCTAATGATAAACCCTGAGTGCACCAGCAGGCTCAGGGCATTACCAGCTCCTAACACAGCTTTCTTGTTCGAGAGCAAATTTACTTTTGAAGCTTTAGTCACATAGGTATTTCCTTTTCCTTTTTAATTGAAGTAGAGCTGATGTACAATGTCATGTAAGTTACAGGTGTACAGGATAGTTAGTGATTCACAATTTTTAAAGGTTATACTCCTTTTATAGTTATTGTAAGAGATTGGCTGGGTTTCTTCCCTAGTGGCGCAGTGGTTAAGAATCCACCTGCCAATGCAGGGGACACGGGTTCGAGCCCTGCTCTGGGAAGATCCCACATGCCTCAGAGCCTCTAAGCCCGTGCGCCACAACTACTGAGCCTGTGCTCTAGAGCCCATGAGCCACAACTACTGAGCCCACGCACCACAACTACTGAAGCCCGCGTGCCTACAGCCCATGCTCTGCAACAAGAGAAGCCACCACAACGAGAAGCCCGTGCACCACAAGGAAGAGTAGCCCCTGCTCGCCGCAACTAGAGAAAGCCCGTGTGCAGCAAGGAAGATCCAGTGCAGCCAAAAATAGATAAATAAATAAAAGATTATTTTTTAAAAAAGATTGGCTGTATTCCCCGTGTTGTACAATATATCCTTGTAGCTTATTTTATACATGATATTTTGTACCTCTTACTCCCCTCCCCCATCTTGTCCCATCCCCGTCCCTCCCCACACTGGTGACCACTAGTTTGTTCTCTATATCTGTGAGTCTGTTTTTTGTTATATTTCCTAGTTTGTTGTATTCTTTAGATTTCCCACATGTAAGTGGTATCATACAGTATTTGTCTTTCTCAGTCTGACTTATTTCACTTAGCATAACACCCTCCAAGTCCATCCACGTTGCTGCAAGTGGCAAAATTTTATTCTTTTTTTATGGCTGCATAGTATCCCATTGTATATATATACCACATCTTCTTTATCCATTCTTTATCCTGCTGATGGACACTTAGGTTGCTTCCATATCTTGGCAATTGTAAATAATGCTGCTACAAACATTGGGGTGTATGTATCTTTTTGAATTGGTGTCTTCGTTTTTTTCAGATATATAGCCAGGAGTGAAATTGCTGGGTCATATGGTAGTTCTATTCTTAGTTTTCTGAGGAACCTCCATACTGTTTTCCACAGTGGCTGCACCAATTTACACTCCCGCCAACAGTGCACAAGAGTTCCCCTTTCTCCACATCCTTGCCAACGTTTGTTATTTCTTGTCTTTTTGATGATAGCCATTCCGACCGCTGTGAGGTGTTGTCTGATCGTGGTTTTGATTGGCATTTCTCTAATAATTAGCGATGTTGAGCATCTTTTCATGTGCCTGTTGGCCATCTGTATGTCTCCTTTGGAGAAATGTCTGTTCAGGTCTTCTGCCCATTTTTTAATCAGGTTGTTTGTCTTTTGATGTGGAGTTGTATGAGCTGTTTATATGTTTTGGATGTTAACTCCTTATCGGTCATATCACTTGCAAATATTTTCTCCCATTCAATAGCTTGTTTCGTTTTGCTGATGGTTTCCTTTGCTGTGCAAAAACTTTTAAGCTTAATTAGGTCCCATTTGTTTATTTTTCCTCTCAATTCCTTTGCTTTAGGAGACATCTAAAAAAATACTGCTACGATTTATGTCAGAGAGAGTTCTGCCTATGCTTTCTTCTAGCAGTTTTATGGTTTTTGGTCTTACATTTAGGTCTTTAATCAGTTTGAGTTTCTTTTTTGTATGTGGTGTTAGAGAATGTTCTAATTTCATTCTTTTGCATGTAGCTGTCCAGTTTTCCCAGCACCACCTTTGTTTTGTCAATTTAGAAATTATAACATGTTGTTAGTCATGTCAGTGCTTATAGGTGGTGAAAAAACAGCCAAAAAGATGAAAGTTTGGTTTTTTTTCAACATGGAAAGCTGAGAACATTCCCACTTGGTCCTTCATCTCCACTGAAACTCAGCGTTTCCTCTTTTCTCTGTGGTTGTCACCACTGCTGTGACCTCGGGGTCACGCCTCCAGTCTTGGTGCCCAGAGTTAGGAGGCAAGGGCACCTGCCTTGAGGACATCTCTCCAGGCCCAGCCCCCTGGCGCCACACCGCAGGACCGGCCTCCCTCCCCCAGTTCACTCTCCAGGGCTCCTGCGCGCAGCTGTGCCACTGTCCCTGGCACTCTCTTGCTGGCAGCCGTCTGCTCCAGAGCCCGTGGTGCCTGCCCCGTGCCTGACACCTTCCCGCTCTACGAAGTGGGCCTGGGCCTCATGGTGATTTCCAGATATGAGGCCCTCAAGTCTGGCCGCTCGCGTGGTGCCCACAGGCCTGACCTCTGCCCCGGCCTGTGTCCAGTTCTGCCCGATGCCAACACTCGTCTTGGTCTCGAGCAGCTAGTGGGCTGGGTGCACCCCTGTGACGGGGGTGACGGGGACGTTCTGTTTTCCAAGCACTGTTTATTATTTGAAGCGGTTACAGTAAACTTAACTGCTTTTATAATGAGTCAGAATTTTGGTATTCAACCAGAAAGAATGAAAAAGCTGAAGGAAAAGCAGCAGCTCTGCACCTGATCTCAAGTGACTGTGGCCCTCGCCAGCTTTGCCCTCCCAATGCCCTCTGACGTTTCGTCCGCGCCGTGTGACGTGTCCCAGCCACGCGGTGCTTCTGTCATGTGCAGAGTCTGTGCTTTCATTCCGTCTTCCGGGACCTGGGCTCTGTGCATCGTGGCAGACAGAACCCCAGACCTGGGAGGTGGTGGGACGGCACTGCTGATCCGATTGGAGCGGGGCCAGAAGGTGTGGTGGTGACCTGAGATAAACCTCATCGACACGGGGCCTCGGTACCGCATCCCCGTCACTGCATCCCCAGCTGGTCCGGGAGGAGCTGTCTCTGTGATTTAGCCGGGCGGTGTCTCGGAGTTAGATACTTTTCCTTTTGTGAGACACCATGCCTCTCTTCCCAGGAAGTGTTAGGAGAGCCCGTGGAAACTGGGGCTGCCTGCGGTGTGGTCAGTTGCTGAGTCGCTCCACAGGGTAGCTTAGTCACTGTACAGAGGGGAAAGCAGGGGGTGTGGAAGCACCCCGCTGTCTTCAGGGCGCATATTCCAGGCGCCACGTCCCAGGTCAGTTACGCGGTGGGCGGGAGCTCAAGGTCCCCTTCATCATCACCACTGCTCTGTTTTATAGATTATGTTAACCAATAGGTGTGTGAGAATCTCTTTGCAGCCACAGCTCAGTATGACTTTTGGAATCGTGTGTGTGTACCAGATGTTTTTACTGGGTGACGGGGAACCTAGGAGGACGTGCACAGCTCAGTGGTCCCAGCAGATGTGGCGGCCTCGGCTGATGGGGTGGGTGGTTAGGATGCACAGGAGCTGCACCTGTCATCCTGCCGCGCCCTGCCGGCCTTGAGACAGGTACCGGGTCCCGGTGACGCTCTTCGAGAGGACATGCACCACCGCTTTTTCTTACAAAGGAAGGTTAAGCACATTGTTTTTCATAGTCTAGCATTCTAGAGATTCTCTCAAGTTCCACGTGATTACATACTGAAAACGTGTGCTTTTCCAGTCCTGAGCATGGGAAACTTAGACCACAGATGTTTCCCAAGGAAAATTTTATCGGAAGTTTCAAAAATCCTGTATTACGTATTTACCTTATTACCTCCCAAAAGTAAATAAAAATTTTGTTGAAAATACCTGGGATTTTTTTATCTTTAGGTTTTTATGTTACAACACTTTTGAAATCTTAAAGCAGGAATTCACAGTAGAGAGGGTTTCACTGATTCCAAGATTCCCAGAACTTCAAACTTTCTTCCCACTTTGGAAATTGGACCATGATTAAAAGTGCAAAGCATTAAATAGCCTTTAAGAAATCCCTAACACGTGCTTTACATCTAAAAATGAAAAGACTCAACTTCATCATAATTTTTAAAGCACTCTGTCGATGCAGTGTTTGCAGGTCCCCAGAGCCCGAGGAAGATCATCTGAACGGTTCATTATTTCGCTTATTGAACTTCGCTGCGTTAGGTTGACGGATGATGGCGGTGTTTCCCAATCACCAAAGTACTGTTTTAAAAGCATTTTTTATTGAATAAAGTGCTTAGAATATTGCACCCTGGAGCTTTTTTCAGGGAAATGGCTCGGTTGGTGTTCTCTGTTTGCCCTCAGCCTTGACCTATCCCAACGTGTACGGTTAATAAGCAGCCTATTCCGTGTAGGAGACTTAACTGGCTTTGCACACTCTGCAGCAACACTATTCTCTTACTTTCCCTGTTTGCTTATGGCTCTTGTGTCATCTCATCTTAGTTTTCAGAAAGAATGTGACTTATTGAGTAGAACGTGCTGGTTTTTGAGTCTCTGATCTTGCAGCAGTTCTTCATTTTCACTTTCCTGAAAACAGAGAGGCTCTCCTACCTTACCCTGCGTGTGCACAAATGCATTTTTTTATACAGATACTGGAATTCTGGGGAATTGAAGCTGGTAAAGGCTTTCTGAGGCGTGGTCACTGGGCACTTTGCAGTGACGTGTGTGTTCGGAGCTGTCACCTGCAGTGGGTGCTGGAGCGTCAGAGCGGGAGGGGTGATTTCGGATTCAGAACCTGCAGCCTACTTAGGCCCCGGTCGCTGTTTCTTTTGATAAGTGATCAATATTTCATTTTCTCCAAGAGCGTAGAAAGTTTCACTTGCCTGTCACTTTGCAGCCTCAGCATAGCAGACTCCAGCTTAGCAAACTTTAAATGTTCCTGGAAATTCCTGGACAAAGTTAAAATCCGGCCCTCGTGAGCTGTGTGTCCAGTGCAGCTTCAGGAAGCTGAGACGGAGCCAGCGTCACCAACAGGCGCCACCGAATCAGCTCAGGGGCAGCGCCTCAGGCGAGCTAGGCCAGTGCGACGCAACCCCAAGACCCCTGCCCGCGTTGGTTCAGAAAGATTGATTGGCCGTGATTTTCAGTGACTCTTAAGCCTGTAAACTTGCTGTCTGTTGGTAACATCCTTTCTCCTCTGTGGCCATGTCCCTCACATAGGTAATTTCTATATTAAGTATTATTTCAGGGTGTAGGTATCATCTGCTCGTGTGGACATTTGTGTGCAAGAATCAGCTAAAATTTATGACAAACCATGAGTGGATGACTTAAAAACAGAAGCGCGTCCCACCCTTAACAGCACTGCTTTTGATTTACTCTAATGTATGCAGTGTGCTGTGGATTTAAATTCACTTTATCGTGTCTGCTTATTGAAGCAGGACTCACTGTGGTGTGGCATCTGCACGTCTGTGGGGAGCAGGTCCCTGTCTGCGACGTGAGCCCCCGTCCGTGACCCTCAGGAGCGGGACAGCACGCGAACCACACGGCCTGCCATGAGTATTGACTGGCAGCTTTTCCAGGCGAGCAGGTTCACGTTATGTTCATAATTCTATTAAATTAGAACCGTGATGGTAGTACCACAATTGAAAATGAAGACATGTCAGTGATCGAATTATGATTTATAAAGTACACGGTAAAAAATGTGTCCCTGGGGGCTTCCCTGGTGGCTCAGTGGTTGAGAGTCCACCTGCCGATGCAGGGGACACGGGTTCCACGGGTTCGTGCCCCGGTCCGGGAAGATCCCACGTGCCATGGAGCGGCTGGGCCTGTGAGCCATGGCTGCTGAGCCTGCGCGTCCAGAGCCTGTGCTCCGCAATGGGAGAGGCCACAACAGTGAGAGGCCTGCGTACCGCAAAAAATAATAATAATAATAAATGTGTCCCTGGAGTAAAGCTGGCAGCTATGCGGGTGTAATTGCTAATATGGTAAAGGAAACTTCTCCCAAGCTTTTCAAGAATGATAGCACAGGGCTTCCATGGTGGCGCAGTGCTTAAGAATCTGCCTGCCAATGCAGGGGACACAGGTTTGAGCCCTCATCTGGGAAGATCCCACATGCCGCGGAACAACTAAGCCCAGGCACCACAACTATGGAGCCTGCGCTCTAGAGCCCACAAGCCACAGCTGCTAAGGCCTGTGTGCCTAGAGCCCGTGCTCTGCAAGGAGAGAGGCCACCGCAATGGGAGGCCCGTGCACCGCAACGAAGAGTAGCCCCTGCTCGCCACAACTGGAGAGGGCTCACACGCAGCGGCGGAGACCAACGCAGCAAAAACTGAATAAAAAAATAAAATAAATGTACAAAGCGAGAAAAAAGGAAACTTTGATTAAAAAAAGAATGATAGAACAGAAATTTCTGAATAATGGAATTGGAGAGAAAATTAATAATAAAATCTTGCCCTGCACGAGTTACGTAGCATGGAGAAGTGTGAAAGCATAAACCAGTTGCCTGTGACAGCGATTACCCAAGTGTGCTGCTGACGTGGCCTCTGGATGAGAGTTAGCGGAGGCTCCCACTTAGATATGTAACTTTTACACTCACATTTTGATTATTTTGACCTTTGTATTATTGTCAATAATCGCATTGTTAGAAATGTCTTAGAGCTAAGTTAGAGAAATAGTCATTCTTACATGGCCTGTACCACCACTGAAAGCATCCAAAGGAAACAGGAAGAGGTGGCACCTCCTCTGCCCCTTCCACTGGGAGGGCCACACCAATGGGGAAAGCAAGCAGCAGTGTGTTAACTGCTCCTGAGATGAATTCTGAGTCAGAGACCTAAAAATTCCAGCTGCCCCCAGCAGCTTTCTTGTTCTGTTAGAAGGACCCCATGTAGCGGCAATCTGACCCAATACAGGGATAACATCCCAAGAGGGGCCGTGGTCAGGGGAAGCCAGTGGTCAGAAGCAGCCTCCATGCGAACACCGAGAGTCTCCCGCTAAGACACCACCTCCCGGGAGCCGTCAGCAGATGGAAACTCCACCTCCACCGGCTTATGTGTTAGGCAGTGCCTTGCAAATCAAACCGGGGCTGTGCACTGGTAAAAAGAAACGAAACAAATGAGGTTGGCGTCCAACTAAAACGTTTAGAAGAAAAAGGCAAGACCAAAGGAAAGTAAGAGAAAGAAAAGATAAAGGAAAACGTAAAAGTTGGATATATACTGATTGAATATACTGATTGAGTCCTGCTTCAATAAGCAGACACGATAAAGTGAATTTAAATCCACAGCACACTGCATACATTAGAGTAAATCAAAAGCAGTGCTGTTGAGGGTGGGACGCGCTTCTGTTTTTAAGTCATCCGCTCATGGTTTGTCATAAACTTTAGCTGATTCTTGCACACAAATGTCCACACGAGCAGATGATACTTATACTGATTGAATAAGCAGTAAATTCAAAAGCTGATCCTTTGAAAAGTAAATAAAATGGAAAAACTGTTGGCAAAAATAGTAAATAATACAAAACAGTGAATGCAGACTAAGAATACACACATAAAATTACACATATGAAGAGTGTATAATAGATGAGCTTAAATTTTTATGAGAGTATATTAAAACACAGCCCAAATGCTATTATTTTTGAAAACCTCATTAAATAACCATGTTCAGGAAAAATATATATTAGCAAAATGGCATCTAAAGAACAACATAAAACCTCGGTAGACCAGAAAAGAGGAAGAAACAAAACTGTCTCTTGTTTTAATAGATGATGTGATTGTCTCCATATAAAATCCCAAAGGCTCTACCAAAAATTTAACTCTCTACTAAGATTTAATAAGTGAGTTTACCAAAGTTGCACATTATGATAGCCATATACAAAAATCACTCATGCTTGTATATACTAGCAATGAGCAATTAGAAACTGGCATTTAAAAATGTACCATTTATAAAGCACCAAAAAAAAAAAACCCATGAAATGCTTAAGGATATATCTAACAAAGTATGTGTAGGATTTGTATGCTGGGAAGTGTAAGACAATGAAGAAAACTCAAGGACAGTCTATATAGAGAACCATATTGTGCACGTGGATTGGAAGACTTTCTGTTACCAAGATGTCAGTTTGTTACCAAGATGTCAGTTGATTTTTTATACAGATGCCAAGGAAATCCAATGCAGAAAGGATGATTATTTAAATAAATGGGACCCAGAACATATTTTTTAAACATCTTTATTGGAGTATAGTTGCTTTACAATGGTGTGTTAGTTTCTGCTTTATAACAAAGTGAATCAGTTATACATATACATATGTTCCCATATCCCCTCCCTCTTGCATCTCCCTCCCTCCCACCCTCCCTATCCCACCCCTCCAGGCGGTCACAAAGCACGGAGCTGATCTCCCTGTGCTATGCGGCTGCTTCCCACTAGCTATCTACCTTACATTTGGTAGTGTACATATGTCCCTGCCACTCTCTCACTTTGTCACAGCTTACCCTTCCCCCTCCCCGTATCCTCAAGTCCATTCCCTAGTAGGTCTGCGTCTTTATTCCTGTCTTGCCCCTAGGTTTTTCATGACCATTTTTTTTCTTTTTAGATTCCATATATATGTGTTAGCATATGGTATTTGTTCTTCTCTTTCTGACTTACTTCGCTCTGTATGACAGACTCTAGGTCCATCCACCTCACTACAAATAACTCAATTTCATTTCTTTTTATGGCTGAGTAATATTCCATTGTATATATGTGCCACATCTTTTCCCATTCGTCTGTCCATGGACACCTAGGTTGCTTCCATGTCCTGGCTATTGTAAATAGAGCTGCAATGAGCATTGTGACTCTTTTTGAATTATGGTTTTCTCAGGGTATATGCCCAGTAGTGGGATTGCTGGGTCGTATGGTAGTTCTCTTTTTAGTTTTTTAAGGAACCCCCATACTGTTCTCCACAGTGGCTGTATCAATTTACATTCCCACCAGGAGTGCAGGAGGGTTCCCTTTTCTCCACACCCTCTCCAGCATTTACTGTTGGTAGATTTTTTGATGATGGCCATTCTGACCGGTGTGAGATGATACCTCACTGTAGTTTTGATTTGCATTTCTCTAATGATTAGTGATGTTGAGAATCCTTTCCTGTGTTTGTTGGCAGAGTCTGTATGTCTTCTTTGGAGAAATGTCTATTCAGGTCTTCGGCCCATTTTTGGATTGGGTTGTTTGTTTTCTTGATGTTGAGCTTCATGAGCTGCTTGTAAATTTTGGAGATTAGTCCTTTGTCAGTTGCTTCATTTGCAAATATTTTCTCTCATTCTGACGGTTGTCTTTTCGTCTTGTTTATGGTTTCCTTTGCTGTGCAAAAGCTTTTAAGTTTCATTAGGTCCCATTTGTTTATTTTTGTTTTTATTTCCATTTCTCTAGGGGACCCAGAACATTTGAACAGCCATATGCAGAAAGAGCCTAAACTAATCTCTCTCACTCTTATAAAAATTAACTCAAATTGGTCATAGACCTAATGAAAAACCAAAAGTATAAAATTTCTAGAAGAAAACCTTTGTAGCCTTGAGTTAGTTAGGCAACGATTTTATAGGTCACAAACAGTACAAATTGTATAAGAAAAGAATTGATAAACTAGACTTAAAGGTAAAAATCCTACGTTCTTCGACAGACATTGTTAAGAAAATGAAGGCAAGCCACAGGTTTGTAGGGTATGTTTGCGAAATACATATCTGATGAATGACTAGTGACCAACATAGATGAAGAACTCCCAAAACTCAATCGCGAGAAAACGAGCACTCTGTTTAAACAGAAGCCAAAGATTTGAACAACTGCATCACCCAAAACAGCCGTGGATGTGACCGTGTAAAGCCACGGAACAGCGAGCCTTGGAGCTTCGTTCGGGTGACGGGCACTTTGCACGCTAAGAAGTGGTTAGAGGTGAACTAGTAATCCCAGGGCGAGAATCAGGTTTCTTACGCTCGAAGCCCAGATCACACTGGACTAGCGCTTCAACCCCATCTCTTCCCGGGTCCTAGGAGACTGCCTCACACAAGCCAGCACCCAAAAACTGCTCCGGCTGTGTTTTCACACCTGTCTTCAGTGTCCCGTTGAACTTGCCACTGTTAAATCACCTTAAATCAGCGATTGTTAGTTCTCGCTGATTGAAGGAATGTCTTGCGCTGGTTCCTGAGGGTAGAGCAGTGAGCACAGCAGGCACCGGGGGTCTCGGGGCTGCTGGAGGCCCGGGTGGGGGACATGGCAGCGTGGCGGGAGGGGGAGCCACAGCGGAGAGAGCGGGGGGTTTGGGGGAAGGTGACGGGGAGCCGGCAGGCAGCCCCGGCGAGGCTGGAGGACGGCTGGTGGCGTGTGGCCGCAGAGGCCCAGGCGGCCGGCGGGGGCGACCCGAGGCCATTCGCAGGCTCGCCACGCTGTTGTCCAGCTCCGTCACTGGACGTTCAGCTCCGTCACGGGGGACACCGAGTGGACTGTGCCCAGCGGGTCTGCACGGGGCTCCAGGGGAGGCCTTGGCCGGCACAGCCTCCACTCCCCACTGTGCTCCGACCGCCTGGCGAGTCTCCACCCTCGGCAGCCGTGCTGTTCATTTTGCTGTAGGGGAGGCATCATGCTTTCAAGACGTGTGTTTGGTCTAATCGCTTAAACGTCCTCAGGAAGAAAATAGAGTCAAACTGCCCATTCCTTAGAAATTTTCCTTCCTCTGATTTCGACGTTCAGTATCACTGGATGTAAGTGAGCCCTCAGAGCCTTCTGAAAAGAACACCTCTAGTTTATTTCAGACATACAGAGGGAACGGTCCGAATGCTGACCCGCTTTCCCCCAGCCCCGCTGCACTCCAGGGCCAGGTGGCAAAGCTCGAAGCTGCAGGGGGACCCTCCGGTCGCCGTGGGCGTCGTGGCGGCCTCCACTGAGGTGCCGAGCGCATGGCGGCCAGTTCTGCACGTTCGTGTCCCCCCTTCGTGGCTGCTGGCTTGTAAGTCTGTTCAGAAATGTTACATTTTACATCACCAGAGAGAATCCTGCCCAGCGCTAAGCACTGACATTAGAAGACTAACGGAAGCGCCCGTCGCGTTGAGTGTGTGAACGCTCTTCTCCTGGTCGGCATTATATAGCGAGACCTCGACATGCTTACTGACTAGGAACAGCTGTACAGATGCTGGACCAGGCAGCAGAAGCCCAGCGGACTCCTCTGATACGTCGCTACCCCCAGTGGGTTATGAAACCAAGCATAAACTAAACAGTAACCAGGTGTGAGTCACCAAATAGAGAAACTCAGGTCCTGACTGCAGCGGGACCCAGTGAGATGAGAGGGTGTTCGCAGGGAGATACAATTTACAGGTCAGAATGTAATAGTAACCTTTCACTGTGTAAACCGAAAATGAAACTTGGGGTCTTGGGTCATCTGCAGACACAGAGAAGTCGTATAGAAATAGTCTATGGAGTTTCACGTTCGTTTTACATTTGCACTGGGGTTGCAGAGCTGTTGACTTGCCCCCACTCGACGTGCTGACGTCCAGGTGTCTTCTTTTAGAGCTATAATTTGGAGTATATCACTGATGCTCTAAATTATAGTACTGTATCCTCGTGGCGTCATGTTAGGATTCCGGCCTGCTTCAGTATCCTAGTAATGCGCTGGAAAGCCAGGGCATGCGGCTTCTAATTCGAGCTCCACGGTGACTCACTGTGTCACATTTAATGCGTTCGTGGGACCCCAGAGCTGACAGGGCCCCTAGAAAGCTGATGTCATCCGCCCTGTAAGCCAGCAGCTGGACTCCGGTGTCAGGAGTATTGACAGGCGTCTCCACTGCTGCCAGCAAACCAGGACTGGGGCTGGGAAGAAGCCATTTCAGTGGACACTGGCATGGGGGTCAGGAGTCCGGCGGGGCCCGGCCTTCAGAGCCCGCTGCGCTCACGTGTCTCGTGGAGACCCTGGTTGCAGCCTCGTGGACTGGCTGTGCCGGGCGGTATGGTGGCCTCAGCCAGTGTCCCCTTGGGCAGCAGGGCGGGAGCGTCCACCGCGGGTGGCCTTGCTGCGGCCTCGGCCGCTGGGCTGTCGGGCCGTCTGGTGCTGTGTCGGTCTGTCCTCTCCTCTACTGGAAGCTCCCGTGCGTGAGTGCCGCCCCTCGGGCTGCCCAGCTGCGGGGAGGACGTCCTTCCTTCGGCTCCGCCTTCTCTGTCCAGGGTGGGCTCTCACTCCCGAGCTGGCCCGGCCCACCTGGGCTTGGGGGCTGGGCTCGCTGGCGGTTGCTGGACGCGCATCCTGGGCCTGGTTGGCGCAGGGCTCCCTCGAGATGCCAGCTGCAAGTCCGGGGCCCCGGGACCCCCCTCAGCATGACCCTCACTCCAACTCCTGCTTCTCCGAAGCTGCTGTAACCTGTTTATCACAGGCCAACTCTACCATGTACACTTTTTAAAATACCAGAAGTTTTTATAAGATGAATTCTGATGCATTGACTACGTATAAAATAAGACGAAATTGTAATTTAAAACCGTATAAAAAAGTATGCCTTTACTATTCTGAAACAGTCGTCCCGCTTGTCTGTTTAGGTCCTTTGCAAAATCCTAGAAAATGTTTGGGAACTGAAGTCACCCTTTCCGGGAGAGGCTGGGTACCATCTGTTCTGGACCCCTTTCAGGGAAGCCATGTGGGAGTGTGTGGGGAGCCAGGCACCAAGGGACCGGCACAGGCGACTTAAAGTGTCGCCCTCGGCTGTGCCCCAGGGCATCCCCGCCCCACGGGGCGCCCCTGCAGCCCCAGAAAGTGTCTCGCGCCGGCTTTTTCTGCCTCGCTGTCTTCGGACACCCTGTCCACCCGTACCATGCGGCCCACCCCACAATGTCAGACACTTGACAAGCTTGTCGGGACTTTTCTCCAGTTATATTTGTGGAAAATTACTTGGAAAACCTCATTCGTAAAGTGATTCCCGCTCCGCCTAAATGGCTTACGTGAGAAAGGGCGGAGGGTGAAACCCTGACATTGATCATCAATGTGCCAAACGCCCCACGGGTGGGTCAGACCTCAGCGTAACCCTGGGAGGTCGTCACCATCTTATCGACGAGGAGACCGGGGCTTAGGGGTGCAGCCTGTCACCCAGATTCACGGAGCTGGTACACGGCAGCTCGAGGATTCCGAACTGAGCGGTCTCACCTCGGCACCAGAGCTGCTGAGGATCTCGTCAGACGGGAGTTTTCAGGAATGACTAGGAGAGAACAGTAACATTTGCACACTAGACAGAATTTAAAATGCTCTTGAATGATATGATTTCTCAGAACCCCAGGGCAAACGCTAAAAGCACAGGTGGTGAAAGGAACTGCAGGTGAGGGCGAGGCGCCAGGGTCAGGAGAGGCCCAGAGCCCCCAGGGGGAAGGAGCCACTGCCTGCGGCCGCGGGGCCCTCACCTGCACGGCGGGGGCAGCACGTCATGAATTTCTTGCAGTGAAGTTGCTTTTAGAGACAATTTTTTTCTGAAAACGCTTATTGTCATAAAAATTACTATGCATAAGTGGTGAACTTTAAAATTTATTTTTCCACTTAAGATTTTTACGTTTAAATCATAAAGGATTGTAAGTAAGAATACTTTCTATTTTTGAGTCCTTGCCACATGCCAGGGGGCCTCCTCTGATCGTTCCCCCTTTAGAACAGTTTGCAAACACATCTTCCACAGAACAGGCGGTGAGCCTCAGTACGCAAAGGACCAGGTCACGGGGCTTCCAACTGTCGGAGTTGGGCCTGGCGCCCGGGCCTGCCCTCTCCGCAGACGTGCTGGCTGTGGAGCCCCCAGTCGCCAGTTGGTCCGTGATGGAGACACATGAGGGATTCAGGGCATCACTGTCGCGGGCGTCCTCGAGCCCAGCCCCACCTGCTCTCCGAGCCGTCCAGCCCGGCGGGCGCTCCGCATAGATTTTAAACCCTAGCTGTAGGCAGCTGGTAACACAAATCGCAGCACAAGTGTGCTCACCAACGGCCTTTATCTTCGACGGTAAGACCAAGGCCCTCAGTCTCGCTGCGTATCGCTTCCCTGTAACGAATACTAGACGCGGCCTCAGAAACAGCAGGGCCTGGATGTGGTCAGTTTCATCTCTTGGTGGCATCTCGGCGAGCTCACTGACCGCTGGCCTGATGACCCCTTCCCGGGGAGCGAGTGCCCTCACGTCTCGCTGGTCTCCCGCAGGTGGCCCTGGTGCAGTGGACGGAGAGCGTCGGCCTCACTCTGGTCAACAGAGACCTCACGTCCATGCAGCTGAGGACCCCCAGCGGCCAGATCCTGACCTACTGCATCCTGCAGACCTTCCCCTTCACGTCGGAGAGCAAGCGGATGGGGGTCATCGTCAGGGTACGCTGGCCTCTGTCCCCGAGCTGGGTGCCTGCTCTGGTCACTGTGAGGACACTGCAGTGGTCTCTTAAGGCTCACTCCAGGGCTTTATGCTCGTCACAGTGTTTTGTAATAATAAAATCCAAACTGATCATTTATGCTGAGAAGCTGGTGTGGCTCTAATAGTCATGATTTAAAACAACTTTCCTAAGACGGCTGAGGCAGGATAAGTAGATGCTCACGAATGTTTGAAATCGGCTCGCGCTGCTTTGTTTCCCACAGCAGTCGCAGCCAGAGTTCACCTGAAGGTGATTTATGACCATAACGTTGCTAAAATATACCCCTATTACATTTTTTGTAGCGAATACCACAAATACATCTTGGAAGTTGGCTAAACTAAGAAGCTTATTCACTCAAGCTCTGGAAATTTGAGAGAATTTACCTTGCAGTCCAAGGCGTATATTCATCTACAGATTTTATTTCAAAACCCTCAGCACAGCATCTTGAGAGCCACAATTATGCTCTCGGTTCCTGGTGGCCTGAGCATCTAGGGAGGACACAGCCCTGCCTAGAAGGTGTCTGAGTAACTCACCCAGGGGAGTGGGTTCACAGAGAATTGCCCTCCTGGTGCGTTCCCGTTAGAGCAGCCCCCAGTAGCCGCAGCGTGGCCTCAGCATGTCTGTGTTCGCTCCCGTCTCGTTCCAGGACGAGTCCACAGCGGAGATCACGTTCTACATGAAAGGTGCCGACGTTGCCATGTCCGCCATCGTGCAGTATAATGACTGGCTGGGGGAGGAGGTATGGGCGGCCTCATACTAAACCGCTGAATGCATGAGTGTGACCCCCTTCTGTGCGCATGTTGTCGGTGGGGCTCAAGCGTGTCCAACCCCCTTCAGGCCAGGAGTCTGTCAGTCCAGGGGCCACAGCCCACGTCCACGACGGTATTGGCAATATGAATCAATAGCTCCTTCAGGCACTGGATTTAATCAGGGACATGAATAAATTAAACTCCCTGAAGACCTAGTAAAATGCCATAAAAATTACTTTGGGTCATAATGATGTGCAATTAATTATAAAATCCTTGTTTAATTTATTTAGCTTTATGAGGTCAAATCGATAAATGTCTTGCAACAGACAGATAATGTCAGACTGTTTTTCAGATAACTTTATTAAAAATCCTTTGTGCATTTATTTCCAACATTGTAGTTTCTCCCATCGATAAATCTTTCCACACCCTCCCACCGCAGTCTTTGTTGTTAATACTCTTGTCGTGGGGAAAGCCTTTCACATTATCCAAAGCCAGCAGGTACTCAGAGCCTGAGTTTACAGGGGGCTGTTCTGTGTCACAGAAGCTCCCAAGCTGGATTGTTGGTTATCAACGTGTGTTCCCCAAATACTAATACAAATACACCTACGCTGTCCGTCATGCAGCGGAAAGGGCGATTTTGTAAAGCCTGCAGTGCGAGCCCATCCTCTGTGTGGACGTGATGCCCGCGAGCCGAGGCGGCGGTGCCTGGGGGGCAGCCCCTTCCTCTCCGCGCAGGCTCCCCTCTTTGCCCCCAGATGTGTGTTTGTTAGAAACGAGACGGAGCTAGGACTGGGGAGCAGGGCGGGATGAGCTAGCGGAGGACGTGGCCGTGGCTGCAAGGAGCGGTGGCTGAGGCTGCGGGCCGGCCGGGCCGCGTGTGACCTGCCTCTCTCTTCCAGTGCGGCAACATGGCCCGCGAAGGCCTGCGCACCCTCGTGGTGGCCAAGAGGGCGCTGACGGACGAGCAGTACCAGGACTTCGAGGTGAGCGGCCGTGGCCTCGGGGAGAAGGTGCGCACGGGGGCGGCGCCGCGGGTGTCCCCGCCTCGGCCAGCCCTGCGCGAGTCACAGCACCGCCCGCCTGTCCTCAGAACCGCTACAACCAGGCCAAGCTGAGCATCCACGACAGGACGCTCAAGGTGGCCGCCGTGGTGGAGAGCCTGGAGCGGGAGATGGAACTGCTGTGCCTGACGGGGGTGGAGGACCAGCTGCAGACGGACGTGCGGCCCACCCTGGAGATGCTGCGCAACGCGGGCCTCAAGGTACCGCGAGGGAGCGGGCGCCCCCTGGAGGTGGTCCCGGGAAACCCGCCGAGGTGGAGGGGGTGAGGGCCTTGGTGAGCGGAGGTCTCTACGCGTCCCGCGGAGCCCCGGCCCGCCCCGCACGTCACCCAGACACAGCGGTTCTGCTGCCCCCTTCCCGGCGGCCGTCTCCTCCTGGCTGCCTTCCCGGCCGCGGGCGTCCTCACGGCAGCCTGAGGCCTGTCCCAGCCCGAGCTGCTCCCCACGGCAGCCTTTTATCCGCGTGGGGATATCCCCGTAGACCGCATGATGCTCCCTGCCTGACCTACTGACCTGCTGGCTTTTTCTAACGGTTTGTCCTCTTCGGGTCCAGGGGAGATTAGCACGTTGTGGTGTAAGTTTCAGTTTTCAGGAAACTGCTTTCTTGCCTTACTTACCTGTGCTCTCACGAAAGCTGAAGTTCAGTTACAGATGGCTGAGAAAATGCATTTCAGTGCTGCCTCGAGGACTGAGAATGAAAAAAGTACAGCTTGCTTTTAAAAGAAATACTTGTGTCTAACTGGAGCAGAGAGAGAGAACTGGAGGAAAATGTCAGAAGGCAAAGCCGTGGCCGGCTTCAAATAACAATACGCTCAGCACGTTTTGATGAGGGCCCTGTGACGGGCACGGCAAGGGGGCCCCTGCCGTCCAGGCCTCTGGGCGGGGGAGATGTCGGAGCCTCCCCACCCGTTCAGGGCCGTGGCAGGGGCGGCCGCTGGCATCTGCGTGTGCTGTGCAGGTGCTAGTCACAGTGGAAGAGAGCAGTTCAGCCTCAGAACGGTGACCCGATCTAAGCCTGTGCGACAGAAGCTTGCGTGGAGCAACATGGTTGACTAGAGGCAGACAGCCTGCTCGTTCCATTGTGGTTTCTCACGAGCTCCCCGTCAGTCTCGCTCTTGGGTGTCGCTGCCGGCTTGTCAGCACAGCCGAGGCCTGCGCGTTTCTTGTGTAAAGATTTGGGTGCTTTGTATTAGCTGCTTGCTAAGCTCTGAAGTCAGTAAGACTTGCTGGGCTTCTGCCCTTTTCCCTTCTCATGCTCCGTCAGGAGAAGCAGACTCTTGTCCCGTTATAGTTCAAGGATGTGGTTTCAGCCCGTCCTCTGAGCCCGAGACGTGGCGCTCGGCCAGGCCACACTTGTCCCTGAGTTATCAGCAGCGGGACTTCTTGTTCTGTGGGGTTAATTGTCCCCAACTTTGTCACGGTGACGTGTCGTTGTCTTAGATCCAGGCTCAGTAAAGTGAATATTAATGTGTAACATAAGTAAAAAACACAGACCCTCAGACACTGCAAAGAGCCCCAGGTAGATTGTGCCTAAGCAGAGAACCAGTATAGCGTGTAAGTTCCCAAAAATGCGTATTTATGTATGATACACATGACACATCTGAAAAGTCAGATGGCAGCAAGAAATTGCTGCTGTTATAGAAAAGATATGTACACCATCCTGTTACGCGTGAAGTGTCCTGGTTTTGCTCTCTTTTCAGTCTAGGGATGTTTACACGTACAATATGTGCATGTGTTTGATATTTTTAAGTAAAGGTGGTGTTCGGGAGTTCCCTGGTGGCCTAGTGGTTAGGGTTCTGGGCTTTCACTGCCGTGGCCTGAGTTCAATCCCTGGTTTGGGAACTGAGATCCCACAAGCCATGCGGCCTGGCCAAAAAATAATAGTAATAAATAAAAAGTAAAACAAAAGGGATAGATTTTAAAAAAATATATTTTTTAGTGGTGTTATTTGACATGACTTATTTGATACGAAACAACTTTCGGGTTAACTATTGCCCGTTTACCTATTTTGAACCTCAGTTTTCAACCGAAAAACTCACACAAGTGACAACGAGGATGTCAGGGTCCCCCTAACTCTGCAGGCCCTCGGCCTGTGGTCCTTGGGCCTGTTTGCTTGGCCTGCGAGGCCGTGTAGACGTGGCCTTCTGACATACTCAGGCGTCCTCCTCAGCCCCAGCCACGAGGCTCCTGATCCCCCGTCGCTCACCTGCCTCAGCCCTGCTGCCGTGTCTAAACGTCACTTTGCTCTTACCTGTTTCAGTTAAGCAAGTTGGCAGAGGCTTTCATTGTGGTAAAATGTGCATGATGTAAAGTTTACCATCCTCACCATTTTTGAGTGCACGGTGCAGCGGCACTAAGTACATTCACACTGTCGTGTAACGAGCAGCACCCTCCGCCTGCCTGAACTCTTTATGCTGTAAGACTGAGACTCTGTCCCCGTGAAACGCTAGCTCCCCCTCCCCCAGCCCGGGCACCCTCCATCTCCTTCCTGTCTCTAGAGTCTGACTGCTCTGGGGACCTCATTCAGGTGGAATCATGCGGTGTTTGTCCTGTTGTGACTGGTTTGTTTCTCTCAGCATAGTGTTGCAGGTGTCAGATCCCCTGCCTTTTTTAATATTCATTGTATGGATGGACCACGTTTGGCTTCTCCATCGTCCATCCGTGGACTCATGCGTTGCTTCATGTTTGGCTGTTGTCAATAGTGATGCTGAAAACACGGATGTGCAGATATCTTTTCAAGGGCAGACACTTCAGAGATGAACACGTGATAGCGTTGGGGTTCACCAGCTGAAACTGTTTCTTAGATATGGATGCTGACGGGAGATAAACTGGAGACGGCCACGTGCATCGCCAAGAGTTCTCACCTGGTGTCTCGAACGCAGGACACGCACGTTTTCAGGCCGGTAAGTGCACGTCCACATCACTTTGAATTTTAAATGTTTTGAATCGAAACTTACTGGTTTTGTGAGAATGTATACGCAGTTATTTATTAATTAATAGATACTATTTTAAAAGAGAAGTAAGTTTCTTACTCAGTTTATAAAAACATGTTAGAAATAGATTTCTATTAGTTACATATATTAAATGTGATCAAAAAGCTGCTTTTGGGCTTCCCTGGTGGCGCAGTGGTTGAGAGTCTGCCTGCCGATGCATGGGTTCGTGCCCTGGTCCGGGAAGATCCCACATGCCGCGGAGCGGCTGGGCCCGTGAGCCATGGCCGCTGAGCCTGCGCGTCTGGAGCCTGTGCTCTGCAACAGGAGAGGCCACAACAGTGAGAGGCCCGCGTACTGCAAAAAAAAAAAAAAAAAAAAGCTGCTTTTGGTAGAGTAAAACAAGGTCTAAATTCAAGAGTATTTTTCTGTTGTACTATTAGAATTATTAACGACTAAATATCTATTTTAAAATAGACATACTGCAGTCATTTTCTGTTCAATTTATAAAAGTATATATTGAGAAAAAAATGACGTTGTCTATTAGTTAGACACAATACATGTGGTCCAGAAGCTGCTTTTGTGAAACAAGCTTTAAATACAAAGTCGAAATGTGTTTTTAATCTACTACCATCTTCAGATTAAATGATCTTCCTCAATTAGATCAAAGAAAATTAAGAGAAATGATCGAAATTTGTGTGTTTACTGTATCTACGAGTTATGATGAAATTTGATTCAAACAAAACATAAAAGTTTCTTGGGTCTTGATTGATGGCAGCTGAACAGACATTGTGTGTCTCTGTTCCGAAGGAAGCCCTTGCACCTACAGAAATAGTGATTTGAATATAATTTACATGTAAATGTAGTTTATTTCGAATCATCAGAATCACAAATTAGGCCCTGCAGACGACTATTTGCAATTAAATTATTAATGATTCTGATAAAACTTCAGATCAATTTTTGTTGACTTTGCAGTGTTATAGCCCCACAAATAAAATTTCCACAATAAAACCTACCTATCTAAAGATGAGTCTGGATTGATTAACCTGGACCCATGAAGCTTTTTATTTCAGTCCTGTAATATATCATTTCTTTTATGCCCCATAAAATCTCCACAGAAAGAATGTCAAAAACTAGTATGTTGGTTTCTGAAATATTTTCATACAAAAATTAACGATACTTCAAGATTATGACTTGATTTTACTCTTTTCCACCATTCAATCTCCCAGATAACTCAGTTTGCTTGAACTGATAGAATAAGTTGAAACCCATGGTAGAGACAACAGAAACAGTTTTATAAAAGCATTTTGTATCACTTGGCATGTTATGAAAAGAGGCGTCTTTAAATGAAGCCTCGATTTTAGGTCATTCCGTCCCTCCCTGCTGTGTGGCCACGAGGAACTCAGCTTCCTCGGGCTGTGATGCTGAGGTGTGTTGACCTGTGACTATGCAGAAGGGCATCCCTGGCGTTAACACTCACACACACCCCCACTGCCCTATGAAAGTAGAGAGACTTTCAGTTAACGGTCATCATGCTCTCTTACCCGTGTATATTGAGAAAAGCCAGTTGTCTTCCCCAGCTACGCAAAGGCGCCTGTTAGCTCATGGGGGCAGTGGTGGGGGGCCGTTTGTCCCTCTTTCTTGACAAGCCAGTTCTGTTCACTTTGTCTTACTGTAATTGTGGTACTTGCCCTGCACTTTACAGTGTACGTTTCCTGCCTTGAGTTGCCACACGTTGGAAAGCAATTCGTATTAAATTAGTAGGTATTTATTCCCATCACTGTAGGAGAAATTTGAAAGAGCGGTTGGCTATGGAATTTCCTGTGTAAAGCCCTTTCCGGTTTTAGGAGTGTCTGAAGGTCTGTGCTTTGTGCATCAGGCTTGTTTGTCTGTGTGGTTAAACAGTGTTGTAACTGGGCACTTCTTCCCCTTTCATGGAGGTAACCAGTCGGGGAGAAGCCCATTTGGAACTGAATGCCTTTCGAAGGAAGCATGACTGTGCACTGGTCATATCCGGGGACTCCTTGGAGGTGAGGCTGGGCCCTGACCAAGCAGGTGTCTGTGTGTCTGTCCTTCTCCCTGGAGGTGAGGCTGGGCCCTGTCTGTCCGGTGGACTGTGGGCTTCCTCAGTCAGACGTGTCATCAGCCTGCGTTGCCCTCTCCACTGGTTTTGACGTCTCTGCTCACAGCAGTGATGTGTGCGGGTGGAGCCTGAGAAGAGGCCAGGGCCATGTCGCAGTGAGAACTTGGTCCTTACGGCTTTGGCGCTGGTCTGTCTTGGGCTCGTTCAAAGCTCTTCGGGCGCTTGGAGGCCTGCTCTTCGTTCCTGCCGTGGCCGCCTTGGAGCCTGGCTCTGGTAGCCGTGATCTCAGTTTATCCAAACGCGTGTTTCCAGCAGCGGCCCTGGTACCCAGGACCCTCTGCTCCTGGAGGCCCCGCGTGGGGCTGGGCGGCCCGCTCGGGTCCAGCCCCCTCTCCTCACTCGGCGCCAGGGTCGCAATGGCCGGAGCCGCCGGGTGGGGGGTGTGCGGGGGGCCCCTCCCACTGCAGCTTTTGCCCGCGGGTCTCTCAGATGTTTCCAGAAGTCTGGGCGGAGCAGCGCAGCCTCTGGTGACCCAGTCAGCGTGGCCACTGAGGCCAGCCTGGCGGAGGCGGGGGGGCTGGGGGTTGGACGGGACGTCAGGAGCAGCGGAGACGGTGCGATCTCTGTGGCCACGTGCGTGCAGATGGCGCCGTGTCCGGCTGGCTCTCCCGCCTGCTGCATTGCCGGGGCCGCGCATCCCAACTCTGCGTGGCTGCTTCCGCGGAGCCACCGGGACCGCGGGGCCTGGACGATGGGGGCCAACGGCAGCGCTCTCACCGCCCGTGCCCAGGATGGAGGACTTGGAGGGCGCCCCGTGCTCCCCGCCGGGCCGTCCCCACAAGCTGACCCCGGGGACGCCCCCAGCCTCGCGGGTGTTCACTGCGTGTGTGTTGTTTTATGGGAGCCGCGGGCCCCTGGCTGACTGTCCAGCTCGCTGGCTGAGCTCTGGCCTCACGTTTGCATTTCTCTGTCTGCAGCGCGGCGTCTGCGCAGCTGCCGCGGGCTCCTGAGTGCTGCTCCTGTCCCTCTCGCTGCGTGTGCGGGACCCGGGACCCCTCGCCGGCTCGGCACACCCCCATCCCCGCAGCGCTGTGAGCTCACGCTTGGGTCGCCTGTTTCCGTGGTGCCCGGTGCTACGCGACCTGCCCTCCGGTCTCCCCGGAGCCCGC
The DNA here is from genome assembly GCF_951394435.1 of Stenella coeruleoalba. Classification (NCBI taxonomy): domain Eukaryota; kingdom Metazoa; phylum Chordata; class Mammalia; order Artiodactyla; family Delphinidae; genus Stenella; species Stenella coeruleoalba. Next base: position 1,284,575 of record NC_137160.1, on the reverse strand, counting down.
GGTGTCTGGTCCCCCCCGGGCTGGGCCCTCCATCCAGCCGCTGAGTCGGTCCAGCACCTGCCGGTCCCGGGCTCCCTGAGCCCCAGCTCCTGCCCAGCGCAGCGCCCTCTTGATGGTGCCAAGGAGTGCGGTCCAGTCCCTGTCCACGGATCACACTTCCTTGGTTCTGGGGGATGAAGGATGACTGTCCCCTCCCCAACTCTGGCGGCACTGATTGGGGCCTGAGCCGGCCTTCGAGCCCCCTTTCCTTTCCCGCCTTCTGTCTCTTCGCTCCGCCTCCCGCCCCTCGTCCAGAGGGTGAGGCCGGCCTCTCCAGGGCAGAAGGGCTCCGTTCCCCCCCCGGCCCCCCGCCCCCTGGCTGCGCGTGAGGAGGGGTGAGGGGCCTGGGCCTCGCGTGTTCTCGGCTGGTCCCACCGCCGGCTTCAGGTTGCTCACAGCAGCCGAGCCGCGTGCACGTGGCTGTCTGCTTTCCAGCCCAAAGCGTTTTGCGAATTTCCCCTCCGTTCTAGCCCCTCCTTGTAGGTGGATGTCTTTTTTGAAACCTTTCTGTAGTTGGGGCTTGGGGAGGGAGCAAAAGTAGGTACTTGTGTTAAGCACGCTTCTGTGAGTGTGTTTTTATTGAAATCCTTCTGCTGTTTCTGTCCCCCAAATCCACATGTTGTTCCTGGCAGCCAGCCGGCCCCAGGGAAACCGCAGGCTGGAGCGCACATCCCCCCTCCCGCCAGCACCCCAGTCCCGCTCCCCAAAGGCGGCGTCGCTGTTTCTGCTTCTGGGTCCTGCGGTGGTTCCTCCCCTCAGCGGGGATACTGTGTCCGTCTGTGCTGCTGAGTACCTGCCGTGAACGCGGGTTTCGCTCACCACCCAGGTTTTAGGTGGCAGAGGGCCTGGGACTGCGTCTTGACCTCTTCACGCGGGGCACGGGCGCCCACACGGCTCTCCTGCAGGCGGATGTGCTGTTGGTGGTAGTCGGCGCCCCGGGGGCTCAGGACCCTCATCTCTGACTCCTGTCCTTCGTGTGGGGTGACTCTCGGGGTGTCCAGCTCAGCAACGGGACCCCACAGACTTCAGGCAGCTTTGGGGAATTTTTATTTTCCCCACCAAGATGGGGAACTAAGGATCGTCGCTGAGGGTATTGTGTGCTAAAGACCAAAGACCTTTTCAGCCAGCCCCGGAAGGTGGTGCTGGCATCCCCTGAAGGCAGATGGGCTTGTCCAGGGCTTCCCTGGAGCCCTCCCCCAGCCTGCGTGCGGGCTCCGTCCACCCGTCCTCCGTCCATCTGTCCGTGCCCTGAAGCCCGGCCTCGCTCCTGCCGCCCCCAGGTCTGCCTGAAGTACTACGAGCACGAGTTCGTGGAGCTGGCCTGCCAGTGCCCGGCCGTGGTCTGCTGCCGCTGCACGCCCACGCAGAAGGCCCACATCGTCAGGCTGCTGCAGCAGCACACGGGCAGACGCACGTGCGCCATCGGTGAGCGGGGGCGTCCGGGCAGACGCGCGTGCGCCATCGGTGAGCGGGGGCGTCCGGGCAGACGCGCGTGTGCCATCGGTGAGCGGGGGCGTCTGGGGAGCCGGGGTCCTGAAATGAAACGCGCGGGGACGTGCGCCCGGCTCCCTCCTGCCCGCCCGGTGGATTCCCCCCGTCTTCCTGGGTGTTGAAACCCCGTCTGCCGGTTGGCGAGGAAAGCCGGCCCCTCGCAGGTTCCCACTTCACATCCGCGTTCCGTGCTTCCAGGTGACGGAGGGAACGACGTGAGCATGATCCAGGCAGCGGACTGCGGGATCGGGATCGAGGGGAAGGTGCGTCTGTCCCTTGTCCCCGCCAGGCCCCTGGTCAGCCCGCTTACACGCGTGGCCGGGGGCTGGGGGGAGGCGGACCCACGCACTGCGGGAGCAGCTCCACGAGGGCACGTAGAGGACAGGCACGTCCTGCCGGGACTCGGGCACCTTCCTGGTCCCCGAGCTGTGCGGGGCTGCACCTGGGCCGCTCCCCGAATCCCCGCAACCCTCTCTCAGCCTCACACACACGGCCCGTGCTCGGATGTCCGGGTCTCCCGGCCGGTCGGGAGCTGTGGTCTGCCTCCTGTGCTCACGTGAAAACACCCAGAGAGACCTGGACACAGGCTGGATCCCGGGCCCCTCTGCTTTGTGAATCAGGCCACAGTGCTGAACCCGCAGCCGCTTGGCGGGGTGGCAGGTTCAGAGAACTGTCTTGAAGATGCCCCGGTCCCTGCTTAGTTTCCGTGACACCGTCGGTACCAGGCCGGGTCCTCCCAGGGTGCTGGCGGGCGGCTCCCGGGGCGGGGCCCGCGCTCTGCCTCTGTCCGGCCCTTAGCCCGGCCCCTCTGCCTTGGTCGCAGGAGGGCCGGCAGGCCTCGCTGGCGGCCGACTTCTCCGTCTCGCAGTTCAAGCACATCGGCCGCCTGCTCGTGGTGCACGGGCGCAGCAGCTACAAGCGGTCGGCGGCACTCAGCCAATTTGTCATGCACCGCGGCCTCATCATCTCCACGATGCAGGTGCGGCGTCCGGAGGGGCCTTGCGGGGGCGCCTGGTGCCTTGCGGCCTGCGCGCATATCGGCCGACCGTGAGTAACGGGCGCTGCTCTCCTCCCTCCAGGCCGTGTTTTCCTCCGTCTTCTACTTCGCGTCCGTCCCTCTGTACCAGGGATTCCTCATGGTGGGGTAAGTGGGCCCGTCACGCGCAGACACGGCAGCGGCCCGTCGGGAGGGCTTGTAGCCCGGGAGCACGTGCAGGGGGTTGCTTGCGTGGCTCCCGCACACTCAGCCTGAGGACGAATCGACTGGTGCGCGGAGCCGCGAAGGGGGGCACCCAGCGGCGGCACGTGCCCGCTTATCCCTCCTACGACGCTGCTGTTACGGTTCTCGTGGAATTTCTCTTTACATGGGGCAGCGCACCTGGGTCGGGAACTGTGTCGGAGCCGGGACTTTCTCCAGCCCTCGGCGGCGGCATGGGGGGTGGGGGGTGGGGGGTGACTGGGTCGCTCCCAGGCTGGGGAGCCCCTTCCTGAAGCCTGCGCCCTCCTGGCTGGACACGGTTAATCCTGATGGCGGCCTGAAGTTGGCAGCAGAGACCTCGAGAACGGGTGGTGCTGGCACGGGACCTCACATTCCGGGACAGACTCCGTAAGGCCTCCCGCGGTAACAGAGCTCATCCTCAGGGCGCCCGCCGGGCAGCTGGGAAGCCCGTCCGCAGAGCGGCGGCCCGGGGCCCGTGGCGAAGGCTGTGCTCGTTGCGCTGCCAGAGCTACAAGGCGGGAGGCCTGTGTCGGACGAGAGTAGACCGGAGTTTCCTCCCCTCACCCTTCGTGGCCGCGCCAGCAGGTAAAGCCAGCGTGGCGGCCGCTGTGCACTGAACAACGCGCGCGGCTTCTCTCCTCCGCGAAGCCCCTGAGCCGCGGGGCCGGGCCCCTCCACCGCGTGGTGAGGGCGACGGCGGTTAGCACACGTGTCCCAGCGCCGTCCTGAGCGCCGTCCTGTCCCCCCGCATCCCTAGGACACGGGTCTCCCGGCCTCAGCGTCTTCCCGGGTCGGCGGAGGACAAGCCAGCGGGTTATCGCACCCCGTGGAGCCCGGTTCAAGGGCACGGTTACATGCGTGTCGCCTGGCGGCTCCCTGAACCCCGAGAATCCCGGGGATTTCAGCGAGAGGCATCGGGGGCATCAGGGGCGCAACGTGGGCTGATTTCAGGGCGAAGCTGGGCGGGCGAGGTCCCGTCGCGAGTGACGGGGCTCCCTTGGCCTCCCGTCCTGTGTCCTGGCCTCCTCCCCCCGGGCCAAGGGCGTCCGCTGCCTCCGCACGCCCGTGTCTCCAGAGTGGACGTCAGAGCGAACTGGGGACCTGGTGGGACCAGTTCTGGGGGTGTCTGGGGGCGCAGGGCAGGCGGGAGGGGCGGCGGGAGGCTGGCGAGGGGTGGGCCGAGCCCGGGGTGTGGGCGCAGGAGAGCTTTCCAGGAAGAGGGAGCCCTGGGGCGGGTGCTTGGGCCCCGAAGAGGACAGGGCGCTGAGCTTGGCAGCGGGGGGCCGGGGCAGTGGCGGGGGTGTGAGGTGAAGGTGCCGCTCTCCTGCCACGTGGACGCATCCCTGAACGCCCGGCTTGCCGCCCAGGAGCCGCAGGGGCTGGATCCCCTGGAGGTCCCCCTCGCCCCGGGGCTCCATCGTTTCTCCCCTCCGCCCCTGGCTCCTGTGTGGCTTGAGCTGTTGAACAGGTTAGGTTCTTGTGGAAATTAGAGCCTATCCTTCCCCACGGAACTCATGCGGACCCTGCCCAGGTCCCTGGAGGCGGAGGGGAAGCACTGCCCCTCCCCCACCCCCAGGCCCAGGTCAGGATAAAGGCTTCACTGCGACTGGCTGTGGGGCTGGGCCTTGCGCCAGTTCAGGCAGCCTGCCCTTAATCGCAGCAGGAGTTCCTAGAGCCCTTCAAAGAGAGGGAAAAGCCTAAAGGTACAGAAAGCTACAAATTTTTTTACATTTTTCCGTTGCTTGCTTAAGTCTTTGCAATAATTATCACGTTAATTACTCTAAACAGCACAGAATTTGCACAGTAGTGCTGGTAATGTCTTGAGCTTGTCCAGGGCATTTCTTCCTCGGAGGCCAAAGAAAAAGCGTAACCATTCTCACTTTCCATTTTTCAAAGTGTGGATTTGGAAGTTTCAAAGGAAGTGTCAAGGGGCAGAGGTGTTACTCCTTAGGTAAGAACTGCCTGAGTTCGTGGAATTACAGCCCTAGGCCTGATTTCCCGTCTGCAGCCTGAGCCCGTCAGCGTAGCTCGCGTTATTTTTAAAGCTCCTGTTTATCATCAGGCTTCACTGAAAGTTTTATTTGAAGTTTCTCTGCATGTCCATCACTTAAACGAGGCGCCTGTAATTCTCTGAAGCATTAGTTCCTTGGATTTGGCAGGAATGGAGGGAGATGCTTCTAAGTTAAGCTTCTTCAAAAATAAATAATAAAGTAGTTTTGCCCTCACCTAGAAAACAAATATAAAGAACTGGGCGGGAAGCAATGTGGTGTTTTTATCAAATAAAATCTAACCAGACCAAACTACTGACCTTCCATGATGGAATAACTGGCTCTAGAAACTACAGGACAGTTGATAGCATTCCGTTCCACCTATGTACGGTTTTTATCCGAGTTCATTTCATTAGCTTTCTAGGGACTGGTGACCCAGGTGAGGCCCACCCGCACTGCTGGTTACTTCACGGAAGGAAGCTCGTGCCGAGGCCGCCCCGGTTCCCCCTGGAGCCCACCAGGCGGCACCTGGCCCACTCTCCTCACTTAGCCTTCGGTTGCGTCTGCCCACATACCTGAGGTCCTGGGAGGGGCTGTGCCCTACCTCCACACACCTCCCTCGGCAGGTCCTCTGGGGAAGCACCGTGCATCCTGGCCCCACTTAGCGTTCACAGGCGTCAGCACATCCAGGGTTCTGCGAGACCCGCTCCACATGGTCGAGCCAAACCCCTCCTTTGCCTGCCAGCTGCCAACATCCCGTGTTCAGGCAGCATCCTTGGAGACACGCAGGTCTGCTCTAGCTGAGGTGTCCCTCTCGTGATGGCCATAGCTCCCAGAAGGCACCCCCGGGCCATCACAGGTATGCATCCTCGCAGGGGATTTCAGTGGGGAGCCTGAGGATGCACGTGGGAAAACTACCAGATGCCGTCTTCACAAGGTGCCAGGAGGGCACGTGACATCTGAGGAAGAGTCCTGAGCTGCAGGCAGGAGCATGGGCGAGTGATGAGGAGGTGGGCTCGCAGCCCGTCATCGAGGGGCACCACGGAGCGACAGGAAATGCCCTGTCCTCCCAGCCCACGCGACTGGAAGACAGGGTGAGGTACAGGGAAAAGCTGTTTTCGGACCGTGGACACCAGGCAGCAGGCACTGATGCCGGAGACAAGGGAAGCTGGCAGAATTCACAGCTGGAAATCCCTGGAACCTTGGAGGGTAAAGATTCCTTAGGCACAAAATGCGTGAACTGTCAGTCACAGGAGAAATTGACAAGGTGGACTTCATCAAAATTAAGTCTTCGCTCTTCTAAAGACAGTATTAATCAAATGAAAAGGCAGACTGGGAAACAGTCTTTTCAGTACCTATATCTGATAAGAGCTCTGTACCCAGAATGTTTCATGATCTCCAAACAACTTAATTTTTTAAGAAAAGGCTAAAGATTTGAACGTACATCACAAAAGAAGATGTAAGAATAGCCAATAAGCACACGAAAATATATTAACATCGTTAGTTACAGGAAATGGAAATTTTAAACCCACCTAGAGGCCAAGTTAAGACAGACCGCGCTAAGTGTCAGCAGGAAGCTGGGGCTCCCGGGACTTACAGCTCCTGGCCGGAGCGCACAATGGTGAAAGGAGCCTGGAAGGCAAGTTGGTCGGTTTTTCATACGATTAAGCATATGGCCCAGCAACCCTCCCCTCCGAAGCCTGCTGCTCCTTTATTTGCGGTGAGATCCACCGCGCCACGTCTCTACCGCCCCCGGGGGGTCGGGCGGGGTGGGGGGAGCCAGAGAAGCAGCAGACGCCAGGTCCCTGCGGCCCTGCGGCCCAGCCTGGGGGCTGATGGGGGGATGGGGGTCTGCGCTGGGACCCTGGAGGAAGCCACCCAGTCGCATGCTGGAAACTGCCCTCAGCAGAATCAGCTGATAAAAGAGGTGGTGATGATGTTTGTGATTTGGTTGTAAAGCCGGAAGAGTTTCTGGCACAATAACAAGGTTCTCATCGACCCTCTTTACGAAAATAGAGGCTCCTCGGGCCTGCGCTGTGACACTCGTGAATCCCGGTGCAGGAGGGTCACCGGGCCTGGCGCACGTGCAGCTTGGTCCTCGTGCGTCGGCTGGCTCCGGGGGATGTGGGCCAGGTTCTGCCTGGGTTCCTTGGCCCTTTCAGCCCCCTGAGTCCTAAGGGGACTAACAACAGCAATTAGAGATTTAGAGGAAAGTAAAGAGCATGTGCTTGTTGACCTGATGCAGAAGTTAGAGGTTGAACCTGTAGGTAGAGAATCGAGCCATCAACGTGCAGGCTGACACTGGACGGCAGACGGGAGACTTGAGCAGGGGACTGGGGACGGCAGACGGGCCCATGACGAGGCGGTCAGTGTCATCAACCACCAGCAAATGCGTATTTTAACCACAGTGAGCTGCCCCTCCACGCCTGTCAGAATGGCTGAAACACCTGTGACGGCAGCAAATTATGGCGAGGATTCAGCATCCGGACCCCTCATACGTGCTGGCAGGGATGTGAACCGGTGCAGCTGCCCTGGAAGGCAGCTTGGCAGTCTCTTATAAAACTAAACACGCAGCCACCCTATGACCCAGTGCCTGAACTTGTGGACATAGGATCCCAGGTGGCACCCGTGTCTCAAATAAGTGCAACTTTTACAAAAAACCTGGGCAGTGGATGTTTATAGCAGCTTTATTTGTAATAACCGGACCCTGGGAACGACCCAGATGCACTTCAGAGAATGCCCGGGGTGCAGAGCTGCTCTGTCCACAACCACGAATGCTCCTCAGCCACCAGAGGACGGCCTGTCGTGTGGCCACACCTGGGTGACCCTCAGGGACTGGGGCTGAACGAGAAGCCAAGCCCCAGGCTCACCTGCTGTGTGGTGCGTGTGTGTCACCTTGAAGTGACAAAAGTTATAAGATGGAGGACAGTTGCCAGGGGTTCAGAGGGGCTGGGAGAGAAGCAGGCTTCAGGGGTCCCTGGTGGGCTTGGGTGCTGCGTCTGGACCATGTCAGTGTCGGCGTCCTGCTGGAGATTGGCTGCAGTTTTGGAGGTGCTGCCTCTGGGGAAAGCTGGTTGAAGGTCCCCGTGGTCTCTGTGTTACTTCTGGTAACTGTGCTCACCTCTGCCGTGACCTCAAAATAAAAGCTTTAATTAAAAAAGGATCCTGCTGCCTGTCCGCATCTGTGGCTTGTAGACCTTGCTCCTGTACTGTGGGTAAGTACTCAGTTTTAGGACAAGTCGTGCTTGGTTGCCAACTTGTTTTTTTCTGCTTAGGGTTTGACCTTTGGCCTCTGGTTCAGAGGTGTGCTCCTGGTGGTGCCGAGTCCCCCGTGTAACCTCCCTGCTCTCCTCCAGGTATGCGACGGTCTACACCATGTTCCCTGTCTTCTCCCTGGTGCTGGACCAAGACGTGAAGCCCGAGATGGCAATGCTGTACCCAGAGCTGTACAAAGACCTCACCAAGGTGCGGCCTCAGTTAGGCATCAAAGGGGAAGACGGTGTTTGCGCGAATGTTGGCAGTGCGGCTCTGATGTCACGCGTCGAATTATAATTGCGAAGCGTGCTCATAACCGTTCGTGGAGCTTCTGTGGACTTAGAACCGTGGCTGAGGGCTCCCTCTTTCTGGGTGAAGGGTGCTTTGAGCGGGGGCTCCCGGTCAGCACTGCGCAGTGGGTGGGGCCGGCTCCCGGCCCACCTGGAGCGGCCCGGCGTTCGAGCCGGTAGGGACCTGGAGCCCTGGCCAGAGCCCCTCTGAATGCCCACATCTCCGGCCATGGGCTTCAGAATTTTGTCTGAAAGGGATCTGCAGTATGTTTCCGTCCCTGAGACCCGCGTGCTGTTGTCACGGTGACGCTACTGAAGTAGAAGTCCACTTCCCCGAGCTGCGCAGGCTTCATTCACGCAGCCCAGAACTGCTCTGGGACAGTTAAACATTCCTGAAAGAAGTTTTAAATTTATCGTGTTTTTTTATGAAAACATATCTCTGTAGCATAGAAAACATGCTCCACTGGGTGGAAGACATGCCCAGCTTCCCACACACAAACCCTGGTGACCTCAGAACCTTCCAACGCTGACATATATACACTAATATGTATAAAATAGATAACTAGTAAGAACCTGCTGTATAAAAAATAATTTAATTTAATTTAAAAAAAAAAGAACCTTCCAACACTGAGAACAAAGTCCACGGACCCCCAATTAAATTTAGGTTTACAGTTGATAACCTGAAGTTACCGACTGATTTGTAAAGCTGTAGCCGTATGTTGTAACGGAGAAAGAGTCAGATCAGGCATTAACAGGTAGACTCGCCCAGCTAACCTCTAACCAGGCCCAGTGGTGTTGGGTGAGTCACGTAAATCTTTGGATTTGATGGTGTTATTGTCAGAATTCGATGAGATTAAGATTTTTTTTAATTTTATTTTATTTTATTTATTTTGGCTGTGTTGGGTCTTCGTTGCTGCGCACGGGCTTTCTCTAGTTGCAGCGAGTGGGAGCTCCTCTTCATTGCTGCACGTGGGCTTCTCATCGCGGTGGCTTCTCTTGTTGTGGAGCGCGGGCTCTAGGCGCGTGGCTTCAGTAGTTGTGGCACGTGGGCTCAGCAGTTGTGGCACATGGGCTCAGTAGTTGTGGCTTTTGGGCTCTGGAGCACAGGCTCAGTAGTTGTGGTGCACGGGCTTAGTTGCTCCGCGGCATGTGGGATCTTCCCAGACCAGGATTGAACCCGTATCCCCTGCCTTGGCAGGTGGATGCTTGACCACTGTGCCATCAGGGAAATCTGAGATTAAGACTTTTTCAATCCATTGAAAAAAATAGAAAATGCCTGTATTACTTCTATAATCAGGGCAAAAATAAAGCTAGCTCAACAGTATAGTATAAAATAAAATAGCAAACATTATATTTTATAATATATTTTATTTGATAATAAGATATAGATGTGAGACATATATAAAGCATTATTATCATGATAAAAATATCATTGTGAATATTACAAGTAGAAGAAAAACTTTTTGGTTTAATATCCTAAGATGGTGAAACCATCATCATTCAGTGAATCAGAAGAGGCTCAAAGATCCACAAACTACAGGAGGCTGTTGCGAATAATTATAATTTTAGTAGATTGTGTGTTTCCTTATTTCCAGTGGCTCCAGAAATGTTTCCCTAAACGCCGCCTCACAGATACGAGGGGAAACCAGCTTCTTATGAACATCAGTGGAGGGGCTCGGTGGATGCTCAGGGTTAAGGTCACTGCAGGTGAGGCTAGGTGATGCTGCCAGTCCGTCAAGGTGGGAGGACTTCCTCGCAGGACTTCAGTGTCCCCACCAGTGAGGGGACCCGCCGCTTTCACTGTTGCCCACCAGAACCTTCTTTGTGGGTTGCCACGTTACTCTAGTGATAAAAGCAGGCTCCCGGGGTCACAGGTGTCCGGCGCTGAGTCCCAGCTCCCCTCTGACTGTAGCCGCGAGGTGGTGAATCCACACCATTAGCTGATACATTTGAACTTGAGGGGATGTTAGGAAACCACGTCCAATTCCAAGTAAGTTGGGTCTTGTTAAGGGTGCTGGCTTTCCATTCTTATTAGGGTGACCAACAGTTAGAATATTTCAATATCCTAGAGTCAGGACCACATTCCTAATCTTTTTGACAAGAGTTCAGTCACTTATTTTCTCTAGACGCCTTTTCTTCAAGATCCGGAATCTGTACTTTTTGTCTTTAAAGTATATATTTCTTTAAAAATTGCATACACTCGAAATGCTTTGAAAATAAAGTAGCCCTAAGGCACTCAGCCAGTTAACTTGCTAAGAAGTGAGTATTTTTCTTACTGAAGCTAGAGAAACATTCTGAAGCTTTACACTGCTTCTGAGCCCAGCACTTTGCACCCGCTGGGGACAGGCAGTCTGTCCGAGTCCATCCCTGTGGGTGGCACGGTTGAGGGTCCCGTGCCGGGCACTTGTAAAGACCTAGAAGGCTCTGCTCCTGGTCTCCACAAGCCTTCAGTCGGGAAAAGAAAACATGAATTCGGGGTAAATTAAATGATGGTTGGACAGTAGCAGAAAACAAGCCACGGGCTGGAATGTAAGTTACTGTCCAACAAATGATTTATCTTGTAAGTTCTGAGCAGAAATCTCAGGTCACAGTGAATTCATTAAATACCACAAAGGTAATCAAGGGAAGCAGCGTGCACATCCCTTGTAAAACAGAAAGGAAAGAACTCTACTTCGAAATAAAATATCCTGGTTTTATACTTATTTCATAGCCAGTCTTTTTTTTTTTTTTTTTTTTTTTTTTGCGGTACGTGGGCCTCTCACCGTTGTGGCCTCTCACGTTGCGGAGCACAGGCTCCGGACGCGCAGGCTCAGCGGCCATGGCTCACGGGCCCCGCCGCTCCGCGGCATGTGGGATCTTCCCGGACCGGGGCACGAACCCGCGTCCCCTGCATCGGCAGGTGGACTCTCAACCACTGCGCCACCAGGGAAGCCCCATAGCCAGTCTTTTTATGCTAAGAGTATAAATGCTCCAAGCATCACCAATCTGACTTAGAGTTCTAACGAGATTAGGCTCTAACGAGCCTAAATAAAATTAACCTTCTAACAAGATCCTGGATGTAAACATTTGTTCTCTGCTGTGTCTCCAGGGCCTAAACCTGGACACAGTGTCTGTTCCGTAATTGGTGAATGAACGAGGGAGGGAATGAATCAGTTAAACAAAGAGGCAGCATTTCCTTCCTCTTCCTAAAACCACATAGTTCTCATTCCTTACAGAAAAGGATGTATTTGTAACGATGTTTGGGTCATGTTCTGCTTTGAGCTATTAAGCTTTACTCATGGTGAGTGCAGTCACTTCTGGTTTTCTGGTGCTGCCAGTTAGAGGGGAAACATGTACTCATCCCTCTCCTAACCCTACAGATGACTATTTGTCCTGAATGCTCTGTGGCCTCTTATGAAAAACCACCTGAGCCTGAGCCCTGGGGTCAGGACTTAGGTGACGCGTGGTCAGCTGAGCCGCCTGTGTGTTCCTGAAATAGTTCGGTCTTGTAGCTGTGAGTTCAGTTACCAAGTCACAGTGTTATATTCGTGATAAATTAAACTGCTCACTACAGAGACACCTGAGTTATAGTTGTACTGACTGTCAAGATACAAGTAGGTGATGTACAGTCATTCCTAAAAGCCCTTGAAACCATTAGACGTTGAACTATTAGGACTACGTCACTATTTTCATTTTCTGTTGAATAGTCTGAAAATGGTTTTAGCTTTTGAAATGTGTATTTGTATCCTTGTATAATTTTAAAAATAACAGTGATAAGGAAAGGAAATTCAGGGTATAGAAATTAAGAAGGAAGAAATAAAAATATCTGTTTGCAGTTGCCAGAATTGTCTATGTAGAAAATCCCAAATAATCCACAAAAAAACCCTCCTAGACTAGTAAGTTTAGTAAGGTTGCAGGATACAAGGAAAAAATATTTTTAATTATTTCTAATTCTGTATAGTAGCAATGAACAATTGAGATCTGAAAACAATTTTAAACACTGTTTATAACAGCATAAAAAAGTGAAATACTTTGGTATAACTAACAAAATATGTGCAGGATCTCCATGCTGAAAACTGTAAAACTGGCTGAAAGAAATCCTAGAAAGGAATAAATGAATGTTCGTGGATTGGAAGTATCAGTGTTGTTGAATATTGACAACTGATTCTAAAGTTTATATGGAACAGCAGAGGAGCTAGAATTACCAAAACAAATTTGAAAAAGAAGAACAAAGTTGGAAGACTCCCAGTACCTGGTTTTTATCACTGGCAAAGGATAGACACACAGGTTAGTGGGGTAGAACAGAGAGCCCAGAACTACAGCCACGCATGTCAGCCGGTCTTTGACCAATGTGAAGGGAAATCCAGTGGAGGACGGTCGTCTTCTCAACAGACGGTGTCAGGAGAGCTGGTCACCCTCGGTCCACACCTCAGGTCTTACACAGAAATTCACTCACAGTGGGTCATAGACCTAATGTAAAATGTAAAACTATAGACCTTCTAGGAGAAAGTACAGAAGGAAATGTGCATGACCTTGCGTTAGGCAAAGAGCTTTTAGATATGAGGTCATAAAGGAAAAAATGGATAAATTGGACTTTATCATAATTACAGACTTTTTTTCTGTGAATGACACTGTTAAGAAAATGGAAAACAAACCACAGACTGGTAGAAAATATTTGCAAATTACACTTTTGATAAAGGACTTGTATCCAGAATATATAAAGAGCTCTCAAAACTCAAAAAGAAAACAACCCAAGTTTTTAAATAGGCAAAAGACCTGAATTGACACCACACCAAAGATGATGATGTACAGATGGCAACTAATCACTTTTGTGAAAAAACGCTCAACGTCATTTTTCATTGGGGAATTGCAAATTAAAATCAGATGCCACCGCAGTCTGTTAGAATGGCAAAAATGCAAAACCGACACCAGCAAATGCTGGCAGGGGTGCTCAGCCGTGCTGGTGGGAATGCAGGCTGGTGCAGCTGCCCTGGAAGACAGCTTGGCGGTTTCCCGTAAAGGTAAACATACACTCATCACGTGACTCAGCAATCCTACTCCTAGGTGTTTACTCAAGAGAAATGAAGAGGTACGTTCACACAAAATCACGTGCAGAAAAGTTGATGGTGGCTTTGTCGTAATTACCAAAAACTGAAACGACCGGCTGCCCTTTCCCCCGTGAGGGTGCAGCCGCACAGTGGGATCGTGTCCGTGACGGGAGAAAACCCGTCCGTTCAGCAACGCAGACGACTCTCAGATGCATTTTGCTGCACAGACGAAGCCAGGCTCCAAAGTGAGTGTGGCCCCAGTGATCTGCCGCTCCGGGAAATGCGCATCTTTAGGGACACAGGACAGGTGGGCGGCGGCCGCCCGAGGTTTGGGGTGGGAGGGCATGACTGGAAGGGGGCAGCGCGGCAGCTTTGGGGTTAGGGACTCTTCTGTCGCACTGTGGTGGGTGGAGACTGGACCTCTGCCACCACAGAACCGTCCACCCAGGAGCTGGCACGTAGACTGGGACAAAGGGCTCCAACCGCAGGACACATGAGCCACAGAACCACAGCGGGGCTTGCTGCCCTAAGAAGCCTCGGGGAGGGCGTCCATGAGTGCCTGCGGAGGGGGCTGGAGACGGACAGAGCCGCCGCCGGAGGCAGGGCTCCCGCCACGGGACGCGGCATCGCAGGGCCCCCGCACTCGGCGGGTCGGCGGCGGCCTGTCTGCTGCAGGTACAGAGGCAGGAAGGGGGCTGGTGCAGTACAGACAGAGGCAGGAAGGAGGACCTGTGTGCACGCATGCCAGGGCCTGTCCCTGAGCGTGGCTGTTTTCTTCCTTTAAAAAGCAATATTGCTTGGGGCTTCCCTGGTGGCGCAGTGGTTGGGAGTCCGCCTGCCGATGCAGGGGACGCGGGTTCGTGCCCCAGTCCAGCACGATCCCACATGCCGCGGAGCAGCTGGGCCCATGAGCCGTGGCTGCTGAGCCTGCGCGTCCGGAGCCTGTGCTCCGCAGCGGAAGAGGCCACAATGGTGAGAGGCCCGCGTACCACAAAAAAAAAAAAAAAATTGCCTTTTAACAAATGATGACATATTGGAAGGTTGCTCTCCACTCAAACGCAGTGAGGCCTTGGGCTCAGCCAGGACGTTCTCAGGTGGCCCCTCGGGACCAAGCTGCTGCAACCGTCTCTTTCAGAGGTGTCCGTGGACGCCGGGTGGACGGGATTCAGCCTCTGGGTGTCCTTGTGCTGGCGCCTGCCCCCGTCCTATGTACGGTTTGTTCTTCCCTCGTGCCGTTTAGCATCACGCGCCGCCTCCTCCTGGCGGGGACGCCCCGCACCCCAGCAGAGCCTTGGTCTCCTCCGTCAGGCCTGGCTGCAGCGCGGCCTTCGGGAAGTCTCCAGCTGCGGTGCTTCTCCATCCATAAACGGAAACGACGTCTGTGGGCTGTGCCGGCGGGCGGGAGACGCGGGGGACGAGCGTGAGGGTCTGGAGTCCCGCGCCGCGGCCTCGCCGGGCTTCGTCCCGACACCCTGATCACAGGCCTCGGGGCCGGCGCTGCCTCGGCCAGCCCTTGGCGGGAATGGGCTGGGCGGCGACTTGTGGCCCCCCCTCCTTCTCGGATAGAAGCGTCTTCGGGAGTGTGGTCGGACGGACGCAGGCTGAGTGTTCAAGGTGAAGGTTGCTGTGCCAGAAACCCTTGTTTGTGCTGGGCTTGTTGATATGGCATCTTTTCCAGAAAGGACCTCGGGGCCTAAATTCTGACTTCAGGTGTGATAGACCGTCCTTTGTCACCTAAGGAAACTAAGAAGTAGATATAGGAAGATTTGTTCCCAAGAAGTAAAGAAGAAATAAAGGGAAATTGTTTTTACTATGCAGAATAGTGCGTCTCAATGTTTGTTTTATACACGTCGACTCCTGGGTCACTAGGAAGCCCGGGAATGGAGAGCCGTGGCTTAAGGTCACCAGAGGTCAAACAGGAGACCGCTCACCCCTTTACCATAAGCGGAGCGGGGCGGGCGGCCCGGGTGCGCGGGAGGAGGACGGTGGCTGGATCGGTACGTGGGTTGGGCTGGGGGCCTGGGGTCTTGACAAGTCACCCGCACACAGCTACTTAAAAACGTGTGTTCTGCTCTGTTAACTAAACTGCCCCACTGTCTACCCTAGGGAAGATCCTTATCCTGTAAGACCTTCCTCGTCTGGGTTTTAATCAGTATTTACCAAGGTAAGACGGACCCGCCTTCTCCTGCACTGAAGCTTTTTTGTTTTCTATGGGCAATATTGTTTTCACCTCCCAGTTCAGTTCCAAAAGCTTAACGTTTCATCGGCAGTTGAATATTGCTTTCAGTTTATCTTGTGAATCGATACCCCAGCAGCTGGTCCCGCAGGCCTCTTCACAACGCAGCGGGGGTTGGCGTTTTTACTGGTGCAGGTCACCTAAAAACTGACCTGTTTTTAAATAAAAGACAATCCAGAAAAATTTAATCAGCGCTTACCACGCTGCCTGCGCCCCGCAATGGCTTTCTTTCCTGGCGTGATAGCCGGACTTCGAGAAATATGAATTAGGAAGTCCGCGGTCACCAGCCGCCCCCGCTTGGTGTCCCAGACAAACGGGAGCCTGTGGGAGTGGCTAGCAGGCGGCCCCGGAAGGCGGCAGCCAGCGCGCAGCTGCTAACCGGCGCGCAGGCACGGCTGCCCCCACACTGCCAGAATCCACGTCTCACTTTGTCCCCGGTCCAGAGTTTACACGGATCACTGGGTGCGGGTGTGCACAGCCCGTGTCTGTCAGTGTCAGCGGCTCTCGCCCCTCGTACAGTAACGGAGCGGCCGACCCGAGTAGGAGGGTCGTCGTGTCCAAAGCCACACCGCGCACCCCGGCTGTTTTGCAGGCGGCATCCTCATGTTTGGGGCCCTGGTGCTTTTCGAGTCCGAGTTTGTGCACGTGGTGGCCATCTCCTTCACGGCCCTCGTCCTCACGGAGCTTCTGATGGTGGCCCTGACCGTCCGGACGTGGCACTGGCTGATGGCGGTCGCCGAGCTGCTCAGCCTTGGCTGCTACGTGGCCTCGCTCGCTTTTCTAAATCAATATTTTGGTAAGTTGCTTTAGACTTCTTTTCTGAATAGCTGTCTCTTACTGGTTTTTAAACGTTTTCTTTGTTGCTTCTAATCCGTTATCTTAGATTGCAGATCGTAATAAAACCCACATCAGACAGCTTCACAACACAGAGCTTATTTCTGTGGAAAGATTAAACCCCTTGCAACAATACGTGAAGTCGTGCCGAGTTCTCCCCACAAGAGCTGTATTGTTTGTCCCTTTTCCTGACGGAGGCCGCTGAGGCTGCAGGGAAGAGGGCTTCCAGGATGGGGCCTGGCGCCGCCCGCCCTCCTTCCCCGGAGCCACGGGGCCCAGCTGCCTCGGTCCCGAGCGGCGTCAGAACCTGCAGGCGGCACGTGGCCCGGGTCGCTGCGCCCCTGCCCCCTTCTCGCCCGCCCCCGTTACCAGCAGGGCCCTGAGGAGGGGGGCTGCTTGCTGGGTGTGAGCGCTGGCTGGAGTGGGAGGGAGGGCGGGTCTGGGGGGGGAGGGGGGTCACCCAACGTGGCCCTGGGGGAGGGTTGAGCCGCTCTGGGTGCGTTCCCACGGCCGTCCCCAGTCCCTCTCCAAGACTCCCGCTTCCCGTCCACGGCCGGCGCTCTGATCTCGCCTCACCTGACGCGCCTCATCAAACCCAGCTCTTCACTCGCCACCGTCGGAAAACTCATCTAAGGCAGAGCCCTGACCCTTGAAGTCACAAGTCGGCATCTACTTCCTGTTCCTAACACCAGCGACTTGGGACGAGCAGACTTCACTGGGATGAAAGATGAGAGCCTCATATTTCTGTGAAGTGGAGGAGAGCAACGGACCACAAAGTTATTTTTGGTGAAAAGTGATGGTACATCACTTTTCCCGTATTGTGAAAATATCTCCGTCCTTCACAGCAGAGCTATAAGTTACAAAATGAGTGTCCAGGCAAGTTCCAGCAGCGGGAGTTCATGAACTGTGTGCCCCTCCCATAACTCTAGCGTATTATAGATGGTAGAGAAGCAAAACGAGCTCCATCGCAACAGCAGAAGCCGGGCGAATTCACATCCAAGTATCTACTCAATGGTGAGTACGCACATAGGAAAACTATTACAGATTCGTGTTCTTGCATTAAAAGAAACATTCACCAAAAAAATAGCCATGGCACATAAGAAGTGGTTATTTTCAAATTACAATATCTTGGTTACTTTGTTTTGAGAATGGACGTTTGCTTTCCTGTGTGAACGCGAGTTGACACTCTGGGACGGAGCGGTGTTGGCTTCTTCTCGGGCGTTTCCTGGGCCCGCAGCTCCTTCTCCCAGCCTGTGTGCACAGAGCACAAAACAGAAGCTACAGCCGGGACACCAGCAGCAGGGCCGCCCAGGGCCCCGTGTGAAGCAGACACAGGCAGGTGTCTCGTGCAGCCTTCTCCGGGCGTTGACGCTACCGCGTCCTTCAAGACTGCAGAAACTTAGCAGAACGCCGTCACTCCAGAGGCTCGACTGATAAAGAGCCCCGCCTCCCCTCTTCGTGGCGTTTGCTGTGGGCTCCTCCCACCTGGCGACAGCGCGGGAGGCCCTGGGCCCCGTCGGGGTTCTGCGGCTCATAAGAGGCGACGGTGCTGGGTGTCCTGCGTCCGCCGATGAGCACCCGAGTCCGTCAGGCGACCGTGCGTCGTCCCCGCAACATTTTGCCGTGAATTTTTAGTGATTGGACCCCTGGAAAACACTTCCCGGGTTTTCTACAATGTGCTTAAACACAGCCTGGGACCCCGTGTGCCCTGCATGCAGACCCGGGGTTTCCCTGCCCTTTTCTGGGCCTCAGCGGCCATGCGCCTACCAGGCTGCTTCGTCCCACTTCCGACGACAGTCTCCAGGGATGGCTGTCCTAGGATCGGCCGCCCGTCGGGCTCTCACACGGCTCTTCACCCGCAAGGATTAGAACAGCCGTTAACCCTGGGGACACCACCCTGTGGTGGCAGGACGGAGGGGCACGGGAGGTGGGCTCACGGGGACAGCTCTGCCAGCGGCCCCAAGGCCCCGACGCCCAGGGTCGCCTGTCCTCAGGACGACGCAGATGAGCCCGGACGGTCTGAGCCGGCCCCAGGCTGCCTCTGGACCGAGCCCGCGGGCCGTGCAGCACCGGCCCTGCGCAGCTGGGGCTTTGCGCCTCCTGTTAGAGGAGCCCCTGCCCGTGGTGTGCAGGGAAAGCAGTGCTGGAAGCCAGACCCCGAGGCTCCACGAGCCCCGCCCCTGGGCGCCCTGGGCGCCTCTGACACCCGTTCCCGGATTTCTCTCCCACAGATGTTCCTTTCATCATGACCGTGACCTTCGTGTGGAAAGTGTCCGCGATCACGGTGGTCAGCTGTCTTCCTCTCTACGTCCTGAAGTACTTGAAGCGGAAGCTGTCCCCTCCCAGCTACTCCAAGCTCTCCTCCTAGGGCCACGCACCTGCCACGGAAGGTTCCGGCACCTTCGGGCCCGTTTCCGTGATGCAGGGTGCGCGGCGGCGGCTGCCGAGAGAGGGCGTGAGGCAGGAAGGGCCCGGGAGGGGGCCAGGGTGGGGCTCCGCAGACAGTCGTGCCGCGGCCGGATTTCCTTTCCTTCCCTTTTTATTGTTTCTCCAAGTTTAATTTCCATGTCGAACCAGCTTGACTTTATGTTGAAAATGCGGCCTAACGATTTCACTGCTCCTGTAAAGCGTCCGTCTTTGTCTGCTGTTCTGAGAACTGAAATGAAAGGCCGCTTAACGTTCTGCAGTTTCCTAACATTCAAATTCTTTCTTTGATGTTACAATACGGAAAGCCTCCCCGCTTAACCAGAATAAAGTCTCGATGCTGTAAAGACCCGTGTCTGTGCCGCTCCCTCCCCGCCTGCCCCTCCCGCGGGCCACGCTGGTCCCGGCGGCGCCCACGGCAGCCAAGTGGCGCAGGGCGGAGCATTTGCCCCTAAGTCCACGGCAGCAACTCAGGTATGTCCCGAGGCTCTGCTGTTAGTCAAGCCCGTTTCTGAGTTCCCATCCTTTCGACATTTGTGAAATCACACAACTGCACACCTCGTTAGCGCCTGGCTCCGGCCGCCTGGGCCCCCCCGGCTGTGGGCGCAGCGCCTCACTGATGCTGGGCTGGAAAAACGCTTCCCTGAACAGCCGAGTTCTTTTGTTCAAGGGGCACTTCTGGGCGGGCAGCGGCTCCACCGCTGGGAGCTGCCCGGGGTCTGAGCGGTGTGCCGGGACCCTCGGTGTGCCCGAGGCCCCCAGGGCTGGGTCCCAGAGGAGGAGGGGTGATGCCCAGAGCTGCTCAGACTGTCCCACCAGCACCTCCCAGGTGGCCAGTCCTCCCCTGCCCACCGGGCGTCGCTGTTTCAGCTCCTCGCAGAGCTGCGGGTTTGCAGGGATCTGGGGCCAAGGGAGGAGCTTGTGCTCAGGACCCAAGGGGGACCTGGGGGAGGCCGGAGGGGCTGAAAGGGGACAGGCGAGGCGGGCTCATGGGCTGTGCCAGCGACGTGCCCTGAGAAATCCTGGACGTCTCACCAGGGGTTGGGCGCTCACCTACGAGGCCTGAGGCAGGTGGACGGGCTCCCTGCCTTGGAGGGGCCAGGAGGGGGCGCCTGGGGGTGGAAGGGGCTGGAAGGCCCTCGTGCAGAGTGAGCACGGCCGCGGCCGGCCGTGAGGGAAGGGGTGACAGGACGCAGGCGACCAGGAGGCAGGGGCTGTTTGCAGGCCGGTAGGTGCGCCCTTCAGAGGATGTGAAGCCGACGCAGCGGCGGGCGGGCGGGCGTTCTCCCTGAGAGCCCAGGTCCGGTCTGTAGTTTGTACCTGCGTGTGGGGACCGCTGGTGACGGAGGGAGGGCACGGTGGGTGTGAGGAGGGCCCAGTCTCCACCACCGTGTCCCCAAGAGCCTAGACGCCACTGGCCCCCATTACTGTGTGACGTAGACGGATGGGGGGGGTCAGATGGACAAGTGGAGGAAGGGTGGGCAGGTGGATGACGAGTGGAGGGGCGAGTGGAGGGATGAGGGGGTGGGTGGGGGGTGAACGGCTCTTCCGCAGCCCCTGGAGGTGGCCCCGTCCTATTCCAGACTCGTGACCGTCATCAGTGTCTCTGAGTCAGGGCTGCACTGTGTCCGCGGAGCCTGTGAACTCGCCCGGTGGCGCCCCGGGGGACGGGGGTGTGGGCTGCGGAAGTGGCCTCTGCTCCTTCCAGCTGGGACGGCCTGCGTCGCCTGCCCGGGCCCTGCTGGACCTCCTGCTGTGGGAGGGCTCAGGGACCCCCCCCACCAAGGAGTGCACCCCCCGCCCCGTGGGAGGGTGGCCGGAGCTCCCTGCACCTCAAGCCCGTCCCCTGAGCCACGTGGGTGCAGGCGTGTCCCCACGTCCTGTCCGGGGGTCCCTGGGAGCCCTCCTGCTGGGCCCCCTCCCTCGCTCCACCAAGAGGCCCTGGAAAGGCCCCTGTGCTCTGCGGACCAGGGACTGGGTCAGGGCTTGCTGTCTTGTCACCCCGTCCCACCAGAACCCCAGATGGCCCAAGGGCACGACCTCGAACAGAGCTGGGGCCCCTCCACCCCCTCAGGCTCTGAGTACCCCAGAACGCGCGAGAGGCCCAGCCCGGGCCCTGGGAAGGGGTCACCCGCTCGAACCCAGCATCATCCCCCTGGACGCGGCCTCGGTCTGTCCACTTGGCCTACCAGGCCACGCCTTGGGGGGGGAGGTCACTGCCCTGGTGACTCAGTGCCCTGGCGCCCCCGGCCTTGACCCATCCCAGGACAGCGCCGGACAGACAATGAGGGATGCGGAGACTGAGGCTTGGGGAGGTTTAAGGGATTCCCCACCTGGCCCATGGCAGCATCCCCACCCCGTGCAGGTAAGGGCTGGGCGGGGACTCCGGGGCTCTCGGGCACAGGGTCAGGCTGTGTTCCCCTGCAGCCACCGCGACCACACCCCCGCTTCCTGCACGCGGGCCGCCTGGGGACACCGTGGCCAGAGGACGGGCCTGGCGTGTCCTCGATCCCAGACACGCCTCGGCCTCGGGGAGGGGGAGGGTCCTTCACTGCCACTTGGTCCCACGGCCAGGTCCCCAGTCAGGCCAGCAGCCCCAAGCCCCTCAACACAGCCCAGCCCCTCGCTCAGGAAACAATCCTGTGTCCCCCAAACAGGCGGGACCCTGGGGCGCTGCTGGGCGGGTCCACACCTGGACGGGACCTTCCTGCATGTTCTCTCCTGAAAGCTCTTTATCTTGGAATGATTTAGACTCGGGAAGCTGGCTGTCCATGCGAGGAGGACCGTGCTGGGCTCCCCGACTTCCCAGTAAATCCTGGTCTGAGCCCTCCGGTCGGGAAGGTTCCTCGTGGCCCTCTCTCCCAGCCGTGGGGAGCTGGGCGGGGAGCCCGCGCCCCGAGCTTCTGGGCAGGGCTGGGACGGGCCCGGGGCACGGCGGGCAGGTCGTATCGGTTTGTGTCCTCAGGAAGGGGGTGCGGTGGCTGCTCCCCTGCGATCCCGCAGTCGCCGGGCACTTTGGGGCCCAGCGGGCCCTGCTCAGCCGAGCTCCGGCCGCCTGGCTGGGCTCCGATAAACAGGAAACGCCTCGGCCACCGCGCCCTGGGGAGCAGCTGTAATTCCGGGAGATTCCAGCAGGCGGCGCTGGAAGCTAAGAAATGCCGCCCACGGCCCGCAGGGTCCAGGCTGATGCCTGGGCTCTTCGGCTCCGGGCGTCTCCTTGGGCTGGAACAGCCGAGCCCAGAAAGTGTGATTCCCTGAGGGGCCGGGGTTCGTCGCCTTGAAGAACCTGCCTTCACCCGGGCGTTTGTGTCCGCGCGGCGTCCACTCTGCCTGCGTGGGGCCCGGGGTACCTCCTCATAGTAAAGCCCAGGCGGCACCTCCCTCCGTCCTCCCGGGGAGACCCCGCCAGCGGCCCCGCGGCTCCTGCCCCCGTCCCAGTGGAGGGGGGCTCCCGGTGGGCCCGGAAGGCTCTGGGGCCTTGGGCCTCGGAGACGACGGCTGAGCGGAACCGCGGGGCCCAGGAGGACCGAGGTCTGAAAACAGTCCTGCCTGAGCTGCAGGATTTTCCCAATTTTTAAAACCAGAGAACAGCCCCGCTTCAGCCCCGGTGCCCTTTTCCAAGGCTCTTCCCGGAACTGGCCGCCTGGGCTCCGCAGCTGCAGCCGCAGCCCGTCCCCGCGCCGCTTTCGGGGTCCCGGGGCCCTCACGGCTCAGGGAGGCCGGGAGGCCGCAGACGCCAGGCCTAGCGCGCGACAGGGGCGCCTTGAGGGCACTTGTGGACGTGGACGGCCCCCGCCTGCCTCTCCCGTCCCCTCTGCCGGCCGCGGGGGGGCGGGAGGGACACCGTGGACGGCTCTGAGCCCCGGGGGACGGGCGTGACGTGGCTGCTACCGGGCCCCCAGGGTCGCAGGAGGCTCCGCCCACCGCGGGCCGCCCCGGGACACGTGGCAGCCGGCGCCCGCATCGGTCATCCATCTGGGCCCCTCCTCGGGCCGCCTGGAGCTCCATGTCTGTCCACCTGGCGGGGTGGCCAGTCAGTTCCGGAGGCAGAGCCGGATTCGCGGCCAGAAGGCGCCGGGCTGAGGCCTGGGCAGAACTTTGGACCCTCTGGGCCGACGATCAGACACGACCTGTGCAAAGGATGAAGAAAAGGCCAGAACCGGCAGGGGAGCGGCGCGGGGGACGCCAGGCTACCACTACACAGGGCCCTGCGGGAGGGGCTCCCGGTTCCCGGGCGCGGACGGGCCCCCTCGCCCCCCGCAGCCCAGCAGAGCCCCTTCCGTGTTCACTCGACACGATGCCCTCAGCAGAGCCCGAGGGGCCGTCGTCCCAGCCGCGACCCCCAACGTCCTGGGAAGGGGCCCCCAGACAAAGCACCGCCAGCCAGGTGGAAGGACGGAGGTTCACCCCCTCGGTTCTGGAGGCCGGGAGTCGGCGTGAGACGGTGTCCAGGGCCGCCCTCCCTCCCAGGCTCAGGGGCCCCGCCTGCCTCTCCCCGCCTGGCCTGCTGCGCTCCTGGCTGTGGCCGCGGCGCTCCGCCGACCTGTGCCCGCGCCCTCAGCCCCGCCACCCCCCGCGTGTCTGTGTCCAAAGCCCCGGGTTCTCTGACGACGCCGCCCAGTGGGTGGGGCCTCGCTCCGGGACAGCCTCATCGTGACCGAGCCCATCTGCAAAGACTCCTCCCAAGTCCTGCGATCCCGGGTGACCTGCAGCGGGTGCGGGACACCTCAGCAGTGTTGACTCGGAGTGACTTGATATCATTCAAGGGGTCCAGTCTCTTCCTGACCCGAAGGTGCAGAGAAATCGCCAGCCAGGCACAGAGACGGTTTTAGTCTGTGATGGAATCAGGTGCCAAGGTGCGGGCTGCGCCCTCGCGGCCACACTGTGCCGGGCACCCAGCCCTGCCACCCGACCCCGAGGAGCTGGATCTTGAGAAAAGTCAGACGCCTGCGTGGCTGAGTGGAGCCTCGGCCTTTAACCTGTTGGCTCCCGGGAGCCGCCGGGGGTTTCTGTAAAGCTGGGTGCTTCTGGGCACAACTGCAGGGGGTACCGTCCACACACAGGTGAGCTGCACTGTGGGACGTCCCCTCAGTCCCGACGTCCTCCCGTCCTGAGTGGCCCTGACTGTCGCTCCGAGGGGAGCGGGGGTCCTCTGGGCGTCTGGAGGCTGTTGCCATGACGACGACTTTGGGTCTCGCCCCAGGACAAGGGGTGCTATCCTTCTTACTGTTTTCCTCAAACAGGAGAGGAAGGCCGCTGCGCCCCCAGACCCACAGCCCGAATGGGGCGACGTCTCCCAGCTCGGCGTGCAGCCTCCTGGCCCATGAGCCTGCGTGAGGCCCCCGCTCCAGCTGGTAAGTTCCACGCTCATCCGAAACCACAGAACAGAGGAACCAGCAAATGTCGCGTTTACCTGCCCGCCCCGGGCCCGGCCTGAGCACCTGCCCTGCGGCAGGTCCCGAGGAGGTCCTGGAGGAGGGACACCTTCGTCACCCTCCAGCCACACGTCTCACTGATGTCCTCGGAGCAGCTCCTGTTTCTCTCTAAGGATCTGTGGTTTTCAGTCCCCGAAGGTCGTGAGGCTGCGTCACTGTCACGGTGCCGAGGCCACTCGGGAAGAGCCGCCAGCTTCCTGACGGAGGTGATGGCCCACAGGTGGTGGGTGCGTCCCACGCGGCCACCAGCTCGAGCTCAGCGCTCCCACTTCCAGGCCCCACTTGGCGGGATGTGAGGCGCGCGTGCCCAGCAGACTGGATGGGCCCCTTGGTTCAGACGCCACCGCCCCGGTGCCGAGGACCCTGGGAGCCTGGGGGGCTCCGGGGCAAACCTCCCACTCCCCGGCCACCCTGTGTCCTCGGCCCAGCCCTGAGGTCCCACTGCCCGGCCGCCTGGAGCCCGTGCTGACGGCGGGGCTGTGAGGTCCCCAGCTGGCCGTCCCACCCCCCGCCGCCTCTGGGCGTGAAGCCTGTGGCGGGAGCCCCTCGGCAGGGGTGAGGAGCTCCCCCCGCGACCTGAGGGGGGCCACCTCCTAGCAGCAGGGCGTCCTGGGGGTGCCGGGGACCCTCCTGCCCACCGCCTGCCACCCCACGTGGGCACACATGCAGGGCTGTGGATCCCGCCCCCCTGAAATCGCTGCAACATTCGGACTGATGCCACCCCGCCCCTCAGGAGTTCTCTCTGCCCCCGACCATCCCCCCAATTTGTGACAAAATGAGAAGAAGCTGAAATGGCAGCAAGAAGGAGGCAGGTGACCCGGGCAAGCCGAGCTCCGTGTGCCGTGCGGGTCGGGGTTCGGGCAGCTGGCGGCCGAGCCGGGTCTCCCGGTGCAGGCTGGAGGGGTGGGCCCGGGGGTGGAGCCCACGGGGGGCGCGGAAGGTGACGGGCGCAGCGGCTGCCCGGTGCCGGGACCCGGGGCCAGGCTCAGGCTGGTTGGATCCAGACGCAGTGCTCGCAGGGTGACAGGCCACCAGGATGTGAGGGATGCCAGGCGTGGCCAGCGTTGCTAACCCTCCCTGGGGGCTCCCCACCCTCCCACCCCAGCACGTGGCCCTAGCGGTCTGCAGGACGTGCTGCCCTCGGCCCAGGGACCCTGCTTCCGGAGCCTCCAGCTCGGGGCACCCACGTGGGTCCTCAGGAGGAAACTGGGGAAGGTGGACGGCGGGTGGACACCCAGCTGGTGAGCCTGGTGGGAACCTGTAGCCATTTCAGCAACCGTATCCCCCAGGCTGGTGGGTGAGCCACTCGGCTGCAGAGCCCTCGCCCGGGACACAGGGGCCATCAAGGGCCCCGTCACACTGCCCAGTAGGGCAACCAAGGCCCAGCCCACCCGGCAGCCTGGTGCCCAGCGTGACCAGATCAGGAGGACACCCTGTGAGGACCACAGCCGAGAGCACGGCTACGTTCATCATTAAAGAGCAGTGACGGGGGCTTCCCTGGCGGCGCAGTGGTTAGGAATCCGCCTGCCAACACAGGGGACACGGGTTCGAGCCCTGGTCTGGGAGGATCCCACATGCCGCGGAGCAACTAAGCCCGTGAGCCACAACTGCTGAGCCTGTGCGCCACAACTGCTGAGCCTGTGCTTTACAGCCTGCGAGCCGCAACTACTGAAGCCTGCACACCTAGAGCCCGTGAGCCACAACTACTGAGCCTGCGCACCTAGAGCCCGTGCTCCGCAACAAGAGAAGCCACCGCAATGAGAAGCCCACGCACCACAACAAAAAGTAGCCCCCGCTCGCCACAACTAGAGAAAAGCCCACGCGCAGCAACAGAGACCCAACGCAGCCAAAAATAAAAATAATATAAATAAAAAATAAATTGAAAAAAAAACCAACAACGATGACGAGGGAGGGACAGAGACAGGGAGACAGAGGGGGGCCCAGCCATAGAGCCACTCCTGATGGGGACGAGAGAACCCCCGGGTTATTTCTTTGCTCCCCCAGGCCCAGAGCCCGCGAGGCTGTGGCCACGCCCTTTGTCCTTGGGCCCCAGAGGCCTTGGTTCTCCACCTGCACTGGGACGGGCGCTGTGTCTTCTTTGGAGCACCTCCAGCCTGGAGCTGACTGCACCCCAAGTGCCTGGCCTGGAGGCCCCCCGCCGCCCTCCCTGCTGCCCCAGGCGCTGCCGAGGTCTGGCCACCAGCCTGGAGGTCTCACCGGAGCACAGACCCCCGGAGGGAAGTTGTTGAGAACCTGTCCAGAGCGGCCACCGCGATGCCACGTACAAACCAAGCACAGGCCACTGGTCCCTCGAAGAGCCCAACTCAGGAGCACCGTAGGGTCCAGAAACCCCACGTCTGGGCGTGTCGCCCAGAGACCGAAGGCAGGGTCTCGGGGAGTCCGCACCCACGGTCAGGCCAGCACCGCTCCCACCGCTGAAAGGTGGACACGACCCAAACACCCGTCCACGGACGAGCGCGGAGGACAACGTGGCCCCTGTGCATGACAGAATCTGATTCAGCCTCGAAGGGGAGGAAACTCTCACCCTGGTACAGCCCGCCTGGACCTTGAGGACATGATGCTGAGTGAAATAAGCCGTCCCGAAAGGACGAATCCTGTGTGATTCCACTTACACGAGGGGCCTGGGCTAAGCAGGCGAAGTCAGACAGAGCGACGGTGGGGAAGGGCGGGAGCGGAGGCTCTCGGAGACCGAGTGTCAGTTTGGGAAGATGAGAAGGCTCTGGAGACGGATGCTGGTGACAGTGTGAAGGTACTTAACGCCAGTGAACTGTACACTAAAAATGGTTAAGATGGTAAATTTCTGTTATGAGTATTGACACAAGTTTTAAAGAGACAAGCACAGTACAGGCTCTCTTGCTGTCTGGGTACCTGAGGCCCAAATGGGGGACAGCCAGAGGGCTGTGCGGGGGTGTCAGCCCCATTCCCCCACCCGCCTGGGGACCCAGCAGCCCAGGGCCCTGCGACAGCCCCAGGCTCTTGGGTGTGGGTTTGAAACAGCATCGTCACTGAGGGATCGCGTCCATTTACACGCTGGCAAGATGCCACTTCCTGTTTCCAAGAAGGAAAAAAGGCCAAGCAGGCTTGTAGAAAGCCGCCTGTGCTTCGGAATCAAACAGCTCAACACGGCATCGCAGCGAGCTGAGTGTAAATGAATCAGAAGCACGTGGATTAAATGTCCCTTGAAATTCACTCCGGTTTAGAAATTAATGGAAAAAGTGGCTGGCAGAACTTGTTTAGAGCTTTATTGAACCAAAGACACTTTAAAAATAGTTTGGGAAGCCCGGCAGCCCCAAGCCATGGGCAGATTCCACCTCGCCGCGGGGTCGGAGCCCTGGGCCCGGGAGGGGCAGCTGGCCTGTGCACCCACCCCCGAAAACTGCACCGCAGAGACAGGGACTCGGCAGCCTCCCCGTCTAAGGCTGCGGTGAAAGCGGCGCGCCCTGGGTTGCTGCCTAATTTAGCAAATTTGCCGCCAGAAAACTGTTACTATTATTCCTCTTACTCTTTCACAAAAGGAAAGCATTGTGAGCTCCCAGATGCAGACCCCGACACTCGCCAGAAACAAGAGGTGGAACCTAGTCCCCTCCGGCCAGGTCGGTGGCCAGAGCAGACGCCGCGACGGCCAAACAGGGGAGCTGAGTGCCCTTCTCTTCCGCACGTCCTCCGACTTCTCAGAAATAAAGGACAGGGCTCACCAAGCCCGCAGCTGGCCTGAGGCTGGCAGGGAGGGCGCGAGGCAGCCGCCCGGGGCTCAGGGCAGGGGGAGCTCCGGCAGGTTTCCCAACAGAGCCGACGTGAAGCTCGAGGACTCTGCTCAGCGGGGCGCTCGCAGCCCCCGCCCTCACCCATCCGTCTGCATCCGCCTCCGAAGCTGCCGGTCCCTCTCGGGCCTTGCAGGGCAGGGGCAGAGCCCGGGTGCCAGCGGCGGCTCCTGTGTGTCCTGGGGTTCTAGCTGAGGCCGAACCCCACAGCAGAATAGACGGAGGCAGCGAGAGAGGAGAGGGGTCTCCTCCCCTCGTGAGGAACCCGGAGTTGGGCTTTCAGGTGCCTCTGGGTCCAGGTGATCAAACCGCCCAGGAATCCGCCTGCGGCCGTGCCTTCCTCGCGGGCCCAGTGGGCACGGCTACCGGGGGGGCCTCAGAGCCGGGGGCCCACCCCCCCACGGCCCCCAGGAGCTGAGTCCCAAGGGGAGCAGGGCAGCCCACGGCCCACACGGAGGGGTCCCCGGGGGGAAGTTGCCTGACGGGGGTACCGTGGGGAGAAGAGGGGCCTGGGGTGGCACCACGGCCACCAGCCCGGCAGTGGGTCAGGAGGGCCCCCAGCGGGCCGTCAGCCGGGCTCCCGGAAGGAAACACACACCACCCAGCCTTTGAGTTTGTTCCCTGGAGCCGCCGAGCAAAGTACCACGAACTGGGGCCTCAAACTGACAGAACAATATTCTCTCACAGCCCCGGAAGTGCAGGGTCAGGGCACCGGCAGGGCCGCGCTCCCTCCTAGGCTCCAGGGCAGGGTCCTCCTGCCTCTCCCAGGGGCCGGTAGTGCTGGCGTCCTCAGGGGCACTCCCGTGTCGCTGCCCCGTCACCTTCTCTCTCATGAGGATGACGGCCACGTTGGGTCAGGCCACGTAATGACCTCCTCTTCACTGATCCCATCTGCAAGGACCCTGTTTCCACGTTCGGTCCACTCACGGGTACCAGGGGTCAGGGCTCCAGCGCCTCCTTGGAAGATGCAATCCGGCCCAGGACACTCTGGCTCTGAGATGTTCATCACGTTCGTTGAGCGGCTGGGGGCCGGTCACCGAGGAAAGCGGGCAGGGCCTCTTTTAACCCTCACCACAGCCCACGAGCTGAAGGCCTCGATGACGGCTCCCCTGGGTGCCGCGCGGGGCTGCAATGCAGACGCCACGTCAACTTCTGCACTGCAAGCATGAGCTCAGCTGACCTGCTTCATAGTGAAAACGCAGAAAATCATCTAAAAGAAAACAACCATTCAAAGCCTCTGCAAATGCTCCTAAGGACAAAATGGCAAAAGAAACATCTATTCAAGAAAATCTACGGAAACTGCTTTAAAAAGGAGAGTCTTTGGTATTTGAACCGAGACTCCCCCAGCGTCCCAGCTCAGCGAGGAGGGGGCTCCAGTCTAGAGGCTGCAGCCACCAACGCGGGGCGCCCTGGTCCCGTGGGCTGAGTCCCCGGGGAGTGCGGCTGGGAAGAGGGACACCTGCTCCCACGCAGCCCCCACCCCTGCAGTGGAACGGAGGCTGTACCTTGAGAACGCCGGGACCCCCAGAGCCCTCGCCCCCGCTTGTGAGGGTGGTTCCACGCCAGGAGAGACCTGCATCACAGTGAAGGCGCTGAGAACCACAGCGAGGAGAACATCCTGAGAGCAGCAAGAGGAGAGTGCGGTCCCTTCAAGGGGCCCCCGGTAGGACTGCCTCCAAATGAGACTGGCCTTCCGCAGAGACACCGCAGGCCGGAAGGCAGAGGCTGACACGTCCCAAGTGCTCAAAGGAAACAAAGAAACTGTCAACCAAGGATCCCATACTCAGCAAAGCTGTCTTTCAAAAATGAGGCTGAAATGAAGATCTTCCCAGATACACAAAAACTGAGAAGTGGCTGCTGGCAGATCCACCTTTTACGAGAAGTAAAGGACGTTCTTCAGGTTGAAAGCACACGACCCCAGACGGAAACTGAATCCACACGAGGAAAAACAGGGTGCTGTTAAGGTAAGCAGGTCACTGCATAAGGCAGTGCAAATGTATAGTTTCCTCCTGTGTTCTAATAACTGATTTAAAAAGCAATTGTATAAAATTACATAGATATACTGTAATGGCAGGCCTATTACCAGTGGAAATGTAATACATGTGTAATATTTTCATCAATAACAGTACCAAGGAGGTGGCTGGAGCAGAGCTGGGCTGGAGGAGTTGACTACAGGTGGTAAAGGAAGCGCGCTTGCAGAGTCCGCGGAGTTTGCAGCATTGCTATTGGTCGTGTAAGTAACACAATGCCATAAACAGGGGAAAAAGAAATAAACCCACATGGGATCAATGTTTACGGATATCACTGCAATTAACCTGATTGTGACGTTAAAACGTAAGTGGTAAACCCTGGAACAACCACTAAGGAAATAACTTTAGAAACGGTAAAAATCATTAAAGAATTCATAACGCTGCATGAGACAACATTCACTTAACATAAAGAAAGCGATAAAGGGAGAACAGAGGAACAAGACAGACACGAGAAACATGAGAAACAGGAAAAATGAAATGGCAGACATCAACCCAACGATATCAACGATCACGTTAAGTGTGGATGAATTTAACAAGCTAATAAAAAGGCAGAGATTGTCAAACTGGACGAAAAACAAGGTGATCCAACTTGCAGCTGGCTGTAAGAGGCACACTTTCGATTCAAGGCACGAATGGACTAAAGGGGTGGAAAAGTATACTTTGCAAAGAACAAGTGCGGGAGGGCTGGAATGGCTGCACCGATGTCAGACAAGATAGGCTTTAACACACAAGTGTTATTACAAATAAAGAGGGATGTTTCGTAATGATAACAGAGCCAATCCATCAGGAAGACATAACAGTTAGAAACATGTGCATCTAACAGCCGAGCTCCAAAATATATGAAGCAAATCTGATGGAAGGAAGGGAGAAATAGATGGTCCTACAGCGACAGGTGGAGGCGTCAATACCCCACTGTCGATAACGGACGTAACGGCCAGACGGAAGCCAACCAGGAAGCAGAAGGCTTGAGCCACACCGTGAAGCAACGAGGCCTACAGACGTGCTTCGGACGTGCCTCCCCGCCACAGCGGGACACACATTCCTCTCGAGGTCACGTGGAACGTTCTCCAGGGAGGATGTTTTAGGCTATAGAGCAGACTCGGCTGTCCAAGGCCACCACACTGGACGGCAGTGCGAGGGGCTACGGAGGTGGGCAAAGATGTTTCAGACGGTGATAAGGACCCGGGGAGGGGGGGCAGGTGGACTGGAGGAGGGCTCTGGGCGTTGGTGGGGGTGAGGCTGAGACTCAGGGTGGGTGGCAGGGAGGTGGGGGAGGGGGAGGGACAGCAGGAGCCACGCTGAGAGCTGTGCTCAGGGGAGGTGGCTGACTGATGACTGAGGCTTTAGACCTGGTGGTGGTGCTTGGAGTGCGTGCTCGGGAGACGAAGGAGGCCCCTGCACCGTTCCAGGGAAGAGGGGTGGATTAAAGAGCGATTTCACAAGTAAACGCACAGTGTAAACTTCCAAGCCCTAAATCCATGGACCTCTAAGGACACGTCAGACCGAAGCGGGACGTCCGGAGGGGCTGACACAGGTGTGCAGCCCCGTCTTTCTCAACTTCAGCCACGACCTGGAGGTGCACTGCCGCTGGCTTTTTGAAAACCACCTCAGCTAAGTTTACTTAGAAGTAAATACCCTCTTCACAATTCTGATTTTTAACGTCATGCCAGTCTCCACCCTCTGGCTAGCTGCCGCTGTCCCCAAGCGCACCTGCCAGCGCCTCTGTTCAGTCCGTGTGCTTCTCGCTGCCTGCAGGAAGAACGCACACCTGCCCCTTATAGAGGATTCAGGTGCCCAAGGTGTTTCCAAATGGGAGAACGTCAAGCTGGCCACTGCCGGGCTCACCACGTGGACCTGGCGAGCACAAAGCATTCACGTGCAACCCGCAGACGTTTGAGGTGATTTTCACCAGCAAGAAGTGGCGCCTGGGTGTGCGACTGAGGAACAGGAAGAAAGGGTGGGCCGTGGCCTGAGGAACAGGAAGCAAGGGTGGGCCGTGGCCCAGCACCTGCCCAGGAGCCCCTGCCAGTGCGGTGTGTGCACGGAAGCTGCCTCCCTGGAGGCTGGAAAGCCCCAGGCCAGGTGGGCCAGACGGTCCCCAGCGGGGCTCCCAGGGCGGGGGACAGAGCATCCCCTTCAGGGCAGCTCCAGCCAGGCCAGGGCTTCCCAGGTCCTCCTGACCAGGTCCCGGACCGCCCACGTCACTGAGGGTGGCGTCTCCATAGCAGTTGTGCTTCAACACAAAAGCCCAGGCAACTGCAGAGTCTATAGGAAATACTAGGCAGGGTGGATGGATTACCCAAGTGTGCGCCAAGAGAGAGGATTTGGCATCCGAAGCGACTTTGAAAATGGTAAGCTTCTTTGGGTGTATTTGCCCCAATAATCCACAGAAACAACAGTAATCTAAAAATAGTCTTGTTTTCTGTCCTAAGCTCCTTTTAACTTCGTTAGTCATCACCCATCCTTAAAATAAAACCCGTGTAACGTCTCTCCTAGTAGCAGCTATAAACACACTTCGAGAGGAGGCCCGAGGAGCCGGAGAGGCGGAAGGGGAGCGCGGGGGGCCGCGGCCGCGGGGACGGAGGCCCGTGGTCCCGCAGTGGCCGCAGGACCGGCCCGAGGCGGACACGGGGGCGCGCTGGCCGCCGAGCTGCGCCGCCGCCCCCGGAACTCCCTGCGCCCTGGCGCGCGGCCACCGTGGTCCCGGCAACGGAATTAAACAGAGGGAAACAGACGGGGATTCCGTCACCCGGGCGGGGGAATAAGGGGCGCGTTGAGAGCAGACAGGAAAAGAGCTTTTCTGCATGGAGTGAAACTTATTTATTGGAGGAAGAGGAGGAGGGGCAGTGGCGGCCAACAGCCCCCAGCTCGGCCCCTCTGCAACCCAGGGGCGCCCCCGGCCCCAGGGGGTCCCGCGGGCTCCATGACCGGGAGACGGTCCCGCGCGCGTGTGAAAGCGCGAGAGGGGCGGAGGGGAGGGGGTGAGAGTCAGTCTTTATTTTCATACAACTTTCCACAACCCCCTTCGCCCCCCGCAAGGACTCGGCCCCCTCCTCCTGGCCCGTCCCGGTAGTGGGGCGGGACCTCTCCACGCACACTCTCCTGGCAGAACCCTGGCACCCAGGTCTGGGGACACCAGAACGTACAGCGGCCAGATCATTTTAAAGGGAGGGGCGAGGGAGGGGCGTGGGCGGCCCGACCCTAGCGCCCCCTGGCGGCTTCCGGCTCTGTTGCACGCCCCGGCCCCCCCCCCCCCGCCCCGCCTCCGCCCCCGCCCCCGCCCCGCGTCCAGCATCCTTGAGGGGTCCCCCCAGCCTCGTCGTCCTCGCGGGGTCCCTCCAGCCTCGGTGTCCTGGCGACTCCCCCGAGCCTCAGCATCCTCGCGAGGTCCCACTTTTAGGCCTCCAGCCTCCTCGTGGGGTCCCCCCACCCCCAGCCCCGGTGTCCACGCGGGGTTCCCCCCCTTTGCCTGGGGCACAAGGCGCGTGCCAGGCCCGGCTCTCGCGGTGGGAGCAGACCCACAGGTAGTGGCACCCGAAAAGTGTCCTGACACCCACCAGACACCCGAGGGGAGACCTGAGCCGGAAGAAGGGATTTCAGCCCTGTCGGGTCGACGCCGCTGCGATGAACCGATAACCGGCAGCGGTGACGCGGGTATTGCCCCCGCCGGGCACCTTCTTACTGTTTAATATCGCGCCCAAGGGGCAGCGAAACACACAGATGGGGGTCAAATGTCGCACCCCACTTTCCCCAGGTCCCGGGCGTGAAGTCGTTGAGGGTGCCCACCCGCGCGACCTGCAGGCCTCCCGGTCCCCGCGGCAGACAAGTTTTTTGCTTTGGGTTTATTTTAAACCACATAGGGTGTCGTGCAATAGATTTATTATTTTTATACACCAGACATCTTAACCGCCCGAACAAACACTCCAGTCCCTTCCCTCCAAGGCCAACACGAAACTACGGTCCCGTTTTGGCCGCTGAGCCGCGCCGAGGAGAAGCAGCAGGGTCTGAAAGAGGAAAGTGTAAAGTGAAACGGGCCGGTTGGAGAGGTTTCCCCGAGCGCCGGCTCTCGGTTCTCAGACCAGCCCCCGTCGGTTAGAAATCCCGAAGTCGCGCCCGTAAACCGCCCCTGGCCCTCTGGGGCGGGCCGGGTGCCGGCGGCTGGGAGCCCGGGGAGGGGCTCGCGGTTCTCCAAGACACCCCCTCCCCCCAGCCCGCCATGCAACAGGCAATCTGGGTCGCTCAGATATCTACAGAAGAAAAATGACAATAACTCCACGTCCCGGGACTGCCGTGCAATCTGTTAGTAATTTAGCGGGATGGGAATTTCCTTTCTCGGGCCTGCCAGTGGAAGCGCTTTTCCAAATTTCCACAGCAGGGAAAGCCTGCGATTTTACATAATGACTTCAGCATGCAGGGCCCTCTCGGCACCCCCCTCGTCTCCGGCCCCCCTCCCCGCCCCCTCATTAAAGCAGAGTGTGGCTCTCTCAGGACACCCGCGTGGACCCAGGCGTCCGGGCCGGGCCGTGCGCCGGGTGCGCCCCCGCCCGCCCCCCGTTGCGCCCCGCGGGCCGGTCGAGCGGCTGCCCGGCGCGGGGAGGGGCGGGCGCTCGGCCGCTGGTCCCCCGGGCCCAGCGCTGGCTCGGGCGGGCTGGGGCGTGATGTCACGGCAGGGAGGGGGCGCGGGAGCGGCCGGGCCGGCGGGGAGGCGGGGGAGGTGTTTTCCAGCTTTAAAAAGGCAGCAGGCAGAGCGCGGCCCTGCGTCAGAGCGAGACTCAGAGGCTCCGAACTCGCCGGCACAGTCAGTCACCGCGCCGGGGAGGGCGGCCGGGCGCGGGGACCGGGGCGCGGGCGCACACCTCCGAGCCCCCGCCGCCCGTCAGCCTGCCGGGCTCCCGGGGCCGCCGCAGCCCGGACCCGCCACGCGCGCACACGCCCCTCACAACGCTTCTCTGGGGCGCGCGGCGCTGAGCCCGGGCCGGCGCGCGTCCGCCGGGGGAGAGGCGTCCTTCCTCGGGAGACCCGGCCCCGCGCGGCGGCGCAAGACGCCCGCTCCTCCTCCCGCTCCTCCCGCTGCCGCCGCCGCCGCCGCCGCCGCGTGGATGCCAAGTACCAGTTTTCCAGTCCCTTCCAAGTTTCCACTCGGCCCTCCGGCTGCAGTCTGCGGGAGCGGAGAAACTTTGGGGCCCTCTGCGCCCGCCGGCGGCACCATGAAGTCGGCAGAGGAAGGTAAGCCGGAGCGGCCGCAGACCCCCGCCGCGGCCCCCGGGGGCCCCCGGCCCCGCGCCCTGAGCCCGGCGCCCGTGCGGCCCGCGCCCGTCCGACCCACGCCCGGCGGGGTCCCGGCCCGCGGAGGGGCAAGCAGGCCGGTCCAGGGTCCGCGCGCAGGGAGGGGCGCGGGCGGCCGGGCGCGCGGCGGGCGCGCTGCACAGATTGGGAAGCGGTGTCCCCCTGGTGTTTCCCCAGAGCAGCCCTGATTTCGTGCGCGCCTTCTTGCCAATAGGTGTCTCCTCTTCTCTAGCGCTGAGTGCGCGCACTTGGCCTTCGCTGGTGCAGCCTCGCGGCTGCTCCGGCTATAGAAACTCAGTTCAAATGCAGGCGGCTGGGGGACGGGGCGAGGTTAGGGCCGTCAGAACCACGAAGGAAGGACACTTTGGAAAGCAGCGAGGTTTCTCTGGGAAAGGGGGATGGCCGGTGTCTTCCCCCGTGGGGCAAGGCCCCAGGAAGACCAGCAGTACGGTGAGGTTGCGGGGGGGGGCGGTGTTCTGCGCCCCTCCACGAGCTCAGTCGGTAGCAGATTCCTTCCAGGCGCTGGGCCCCGCGAACCGCTCCGTGTGGCGCTGCCCCGCCGGTGGCTCGACCCGCAGGACTAAAAGCCATCAGAGGAGCGGTCGGGCACAGCCCCTGATTCAAGACAGTTTGCAGCCTTAGAGACTTGAGAGTTCCAAACGTAGATGTTCCAGGACAGTTGGAAAAGAGACCTCCGAGTTTCAAGCTACTTGTTCATAGTCACGAAGATGGCATAAGTGTCTGCCCTGCCCTGAAGGCTGGTGATGGCGAGGCCGCCGCTACTGACGGTGCGCTTGCGACCCTCCCGCGTGCGGTCTTAGGTCCACAGTCCCCTCACCCGCACCCTCTCAACACTCCTCCCACCCCTGACCAAAGCAGCCCAGAGTTCCTACGGCGTTCCTGAAGGTGTCTGAAGATAGCCTCTGAAAGGGGTGACGAGCATCCTCGTCAGGGAGCACGATGGAAGCTGGGAGACACCTTTCCAAATGCCGTAGCAACCCTGAAGTACTTTGTCTAAACTATTTTAAGAAAACCGCCTCGCCTGCCAGTGCATGATGAGTGCTCGTACTTCGCAGGGCAGACACCCCTGTGGGGAGAGCTAGGAAGTAACTGCTGCCGTCTCCTGCGCGATCTAATCACTGTGACGGCCCCTCCTGCATTACAACTGCGCTTTTCAAAGACTGCCGGCTCGGGAGAACTTCCTTCTCTTTAGCAAACGTGAGCTCAAGACCGTACATTCAATATAAGAACAGCGGTATGGGGTCAGTGTCTTGATGTCTTATGTTATTTCTACATATTTTCATCAAGGGAGGAAGATGTATCTCATGTTTCTCACCATTTCATCCCAATTTAGAAGATGCTGAAATGTAAACAGCAGGTGACGTTTACAGGACAAGCTCTTACTGTTAAAAAAGTTGTAAAAGTTGTCGAGATTTTGATTTTACATCCTTGACACTTATTTCAAAGTTTCTTATCATTGCTTTTTATAAATGTGGGTCTTTCAAAGTTTAGGTTTCTTTACCTCTACAGTCGGTGGTCTGTCTGCGATAGAGAATCTTTTTTCTCTTACAAGAGGAAAAGGCGTCTATGGGGGTGGTGGTTATCTTTCAGGTTTCCAGCTTAAGAAAATACATTGGAAGGTGTCCCTGCTAAGAGGCAGCACGCCAGGCGTGATGATGCCCTTTGACTAAACAAATATTGGTGTATTTATAAGGACCACAGAATTAGGCTAAACAGAAAGTATGATCTAATCCTTCATAGAGCCAGGCACAGGGTATGAGAGGCAGGGCCTGCAGGTCCACGCCTGCCGTGCTGAGGCCTTCCCCCGCAGGCCCGACTGGGCTTTAGTTGCCCATGTGAGAATCTCAGGGATTCCCCAGCGCTTCCCTCCAGTTTAGTGAGCATGTGGTCAAAGCTCACTGGGCACTGCTGTTGGAGAAGGCCCTGTGCTCGTTCTTGTGCGTGGGGAATGCAGAGAGATGCAGGCCTCGTAGGTACACCCACCCACCCATCCAGAGGTGGTTCCACACTGAGTGCCCGGGGCTCTCCAGAACGGAACAATGCCCGCGCTGTTCTCCTGCCACTTAACTTCACGGCGTTGTTTCCTAATCCAGATTAGAAAAGGCCCTGCTGCTCTGTCACACCCAGGGCTGGAGCTCTGGGCCCGGTGCACACCGGCAGCCTCTGACAGGAAGAGCCAGCTAAACGTTTCCATCAAGACGGGAGTGTCTGCTGAATTAGCAAATAGCTCCAAACCATTTACAAGACGAAAGGCACGGGGGTGCTGGGAAGAGGAGCAGTTAAAACACGGCCACCCTATCCGGTTACGTCGGTGGGGGATCTGCAAGTAGGCGGGGATCAGCTCGGCCTTAGGATAAAGCAGACCCCAGTCCTGACCCCGAGGGGCTCGGGTGCACCCGGAAGGGTAAACCCACTTTCTCCTGGACAGAACAGTTGAGCGAGAAGTTTTAGTCTAAACAGATGGTAGAGGCTGTTGTTTGTGTGTAAATTTTTGGTGGGGGTGAGAAGGTGGCTGAACTTAAAAAAAAAACCCGAAAAGAGAGAAAATGAAATATTGTGGCTTCTGAACGGAAAACAGAACTTCCATTTGCCTGAAGGTCAGCAAAAAAAGCAAACTAAAACAAAACAGCCCTCCAACATACATCTCAAAGATAGAACTATTATTAGAAACTAAATCAGGCCAAAGTGAACTATAGTTTATCACTGGAGAAAACCAGCGATTTGGAAAGGGTCATGAGAGGGAAAGGGTTTGGGGGAGGGGTCACGTGATTCCCAGGTTATCTGCTTCCGAAAAAAGCAATCCCCACGGGGCCAGAGGGCCTGCGGGGCAGAGAGCAGGACTCGTTTGATTAGCAGCGGAGTTGCAGAAACGGACACTTGTGCACTCGCCTCCTTTCCCACTCGACTCCCCCTGCGCGGGTCGTTCTCAGCCTCTCACACCGCCGTCTTGGCCACCATCCCGCTGCTCTTGCAGATGCTGGTGTCACGGGGTGCCAAGATTCTCGGGCAGTTAGAACAAACACCTGGGAGAAAGTCCTGGGGAGAGTTGGTGCTCAGGCGGGCCTAGCCTTTTATACTGCTGTTGTGCGGACGGGCTGCTCTGTGTCCGGGCCTTGGGTTTCACCCCCCCCGCGAGCTCTCCCTCAACCTGGGAAAGCTTTGGAGTCACTCACGGGTGGCTGGCAGGCTACTTGTGCGCGCACAGGCGTGTGCACGCGTGTTTCAGGAATCTGAGGGACTAACGTGAACGGGGTCCCAAAAAGGAAGGGGTGCCAGTTGGGCATCAGCCTGCGAGTGGAAGGCCGCGTAAAGCAGCCCGGCCTCAAGGTGCGAAGGAGAGCGCGCTCCCAGCCCCGACCAACCTCCCACCTTCCTCTTTCGGGCTCTGGGGGCTGGAAAACGGTGTTCCCTGTGTTCGTTGCTCTTTCGCAGCGGGCTGGGGAAGAAGCCGCTGCTTTGAAAGCGAGCCCTGCGGTCCAGGGAATTCTACTCCGAGCCCTGGCTGCGGGGCTTCGGCTGGACGCGCGCGTTACAGACTCGGCAACAACCGAGACGGGCTGATCCTCGTCCTACGAGGGGCCAGGCAGCGGGGAGGCCCCTCTAGGCACGTTCAGTAGGTTGGTGAGGCGTCAGCAGCAACTCGGGACGCAGCTATTGATCTTCGCGACCCGCTGCCTCCGGGTGCAGCCAGCCGGCACCGCTAGCGGTGCCCGCCTCCCCGGAGTGAGGCTGCAGGCGGGCGGGGGTCCACCGCCGGCTCCCGTCCTCGCCCGCCCCCAGCCTCTGCCCACCCGGCTCCGGCCGCAGGGGCGCTCGGGCGGCGGGGCGGACGGAGGTGGCTGGACCCCGTGTCCCCTCCCCCCAGTCCCCGGCGCACGCGTATCCCCCCGAGTGCGGACCCGGGGGGCACTCGGGGGTCTCGCTCGCGCGGAGGGGCGGACCCGAGAGCCTCCTGGGGGCCCCGGGCGCGGGTGTGGGCGCCGGGAGCCGGGACACCAGTGAAAGGCGTGCGCTCCAGCTCGCGGGGAGAGTTTATTTAAAACTCGGAAGCCGGCGGCCGGCAAGCTGCTTGTTTATGTAAACCCGGAAACAGCGGGGGGAGGGGCGCGGCGGGGGAGGGCCGGGGGGAGGGGCGCGAGCGGGAGTCACGTTACCCGAGGACGCGCGGCCGAGCGCAGGGCGCAGCCGAGCCCCGGGCGCCTCGACCACAGGTGCCCGCGGCCGGGGCCCCGACCCTGGACCCCGACCGGACCCCCTCCAGGGCCCTAACCCCGACCCCGACCCCAACCTGGCATCCCGACCCCGACCCCGGACCCCAGCCTGACTCCAGTCCAGGACCCCGACCCAGGCCTTGACTCCTGACACCGGACCCCGCCCGACTCCAGCCTAGATCCCGACCCCGGACCCCGACCCGGGACCCCAACCAGGTCCCCGACCCCCGACCAGACCCGAACCCCGGATCCGATCCCACCCCTGACCTCCGACCCCGACCCCGGACCCCAGACCCCTGACCTCGGACCCCGACCCTCTGATCTCTGACCCCCGACCCAACATGACGGGGCTGGAGGAGGACCAGGAGTTCGACTTTGATTTCCTCTTCGAGTTTAACCAGAGCGACGAGGGCGCCGCCGCGGCCACCGCAGGTGGGTCCGCGCGGGGCCGGGGCGCAGGGAGGGGGCGCGGGGCCGGGCGGGCCGGATCCGCGGCGGGAGGGGCGGGCCCGGAGGCGCGCCGCGGCTCCCGCCCCTCTGCCCCGGGGCGCCCCCCAGTCTCCCGTCCCCGACCCCCCGCGGCGCCAGGGGCGGGGGCAGCGCCCATAGCCTCCCCAGCGGGTCCAGTTGAGGGGCGAGCGGGGTAGCGAGAGAGGCCCCTTTGGAGTAGGCAGATCCCCCGGCCAAGTGTGCTAGGCTCGGGGCCGCACTCCAGCTGAGCCCTGAGCGCATTCCCGCTGGAGGGGCCTCCTCTTTAGGGCGGGGCGCCGCTCCCGCCAGGGGACAGTGTGCCAGGCCCTGGACTTGGACGTCCCGGCGGGGCGGGGGCCACGAGCTCCCCGAGTCTGCCCGCCCGCTCCCTGTGCCCTCAGCGCTGAAGCCTCCCTTCCCCCTGCCACCAGGAAAAGTTCCTCCGGTACCTCGGACCACCAAGTCCCCGGGCCTTGCCTTTCTTTCGTTTTCTCTTCTCGGTCAAAAATAAAGGTTCTACTTAAACAGAAGATAAAGGAACCCTCCAGCCCCCTAGAGTGTGTGCTCTTGGATAAGAGTAAGCCCTTGAACGATCACGCCCCCTTTTACTGGAAGACCCAGTCTGTGCCTAGGGTCGCCCTGCGTGGAGGGAACCGAGAGCCCCCTCCTTGCAGCCTGGCTCTCCCCGACCTGTCTTTCTGCCCCCTGTCGGCCCTCTTTCTGTGTCTGTCTTCAAGATGTTCTCTCTGTCCCTGCCCACGTGGCGGTGAAGTGGTGAAGCTGAGCCCAGCACACTTGGCACTGGCGGGCGCCCGTCTCTGCAATGACTGTATAATATTTTCCGTATCATTCACTGCCCCTCTTTTAAAAGTGCAACGTCCTGCTCGTTTTTGTGTTTTTTTTTTTTTTTTTTTCCGGTACATGGGCCTCTCACTGTTGTGGAGCGCAGGCTCCCGACGCGCAGGCTCAGCGGCCATGGCTCACAGGCCCAGCCGCTCCGCGGCATGTGGGATCTTCCCGGACCGGGGCACGAACCCGTGTCCCCTGCATCGACAGGCGGACTCTCGACCACTGCGCCACCAGGGAAGCCCCCTGCTCGTTTTTTTTAAAAATAAATGTTCCAACCAGGCCAAGGCTGCTTGGATCTGTCCTCCCTAAACGTCTTCTCTTTTCCACTTCCTCGGTTGTACCATTTCCAGGCCTTTGGGTCAGGCGGTGACAAGGCAGGCGCGGGTGGGAGACCGAGGCAGTTGTCTGAACAGATCTGGGGCGGAAGTGGAGAAACAGGCCCTGAAGGCCTTCTGCACTTGCTGGGCTTCGGCTGTCTGTGCGCAGGTCCTGGCTGGGCTTCCTGGGTTGTTTCCACCAGAAGACTTTCTCCCTTGGTATCCAACCCCCTTTTCAATCTGTTTAGCAGATATCTTTGATGAGAGGCTTGGTGACCTCTTCAGGGTGTGAAAGCCAGTCCAGGACAGGGACTG
Organism: Stenella coeruleoalba; assembly: GCF_951394435.1. Classification (NCBI taxonomy): domain Eukaryota; kingdom Metazoa; phylum Chordata; class Mammalia; order Artiodactyla; family Delphinidae; genus Stenella; species Stenella coeruleoalba. The sequence continues at coordinate 1,243,055 of NC_137160.1, read as the reverse complement.
CCATGCTCGTCCTGTGTCCTCAGGGGCTCTGCTGCCCGCTTGGTGCTTGGGAAGCTCCCAGAGTTGGGGAAGCCCTCACGGCCTCCCCCCGTCTCTTTGCATGTCTGCTCCCCCCGACAGCGAGCTGAGTAACGCTGTCAAGGGGCCTTTTCAGCCTCACTGCCAAGCATACAGCCCCCACCCCGACCTCCAGGGACCACAGTCCCATTAAAGCCTCCTGCAGGAAGGCCTCTGGGGTGCTGGCAGCTGGGGCCCAGCGTTCACCAGGCTTTGGGGGAAGGGCAGCTGGAGAGAGCTCTGGGCAGAGATGGAAAGGGCTCCTTCCCCTTGTCATGGTGTTAGGAAGAAGTTGATAGAAAACATTCCTTCTTGCCTATTTATGTGAGAAGCACTCATACTTTTTTCTTTTTTATTAAGACTTTTTGAGAACAGTGTTAGCTTCACGGCAGAACTGGGTGGAAGGTATAGAGATTTCCCCCTCCTCCCGCAGGGACGGTCTCCCCCACTATCAACATCCCTACCAGATGGTACCTTTGTTACAGTCGATGAACCTACACTGACACATCATCACCTAAAGTCTGTAGTTTACATAGGGTTCACTCTGGGTGTTGTACATTCTGTGGGTTTGGACAGGTGTGCAATGACACGTATCCACCATCATGGGGTCATACGGAGTGTTTTCACTGCCGTAAACATCCTCTGTGCCCCCCCGTATCTCCCTCCCTCCCCCAGCCCCCGGCACCACTGATCTGCTCACCGGGTCCACAGTTTGTCTTTTCCAGAACGTCCCGTAGTTGGACACACAGTGCTCAGCCGTTTCATGTGGGCTTTTTTCACTTAGCAACATGCGTTTCCGTCTCCTGCATGCCTCTTCGTGACTTGCTGGCTCTGGTGCTAAATAATATTCCCTTGTCTGGATGGACCCCGGTTTATCTATCCATTCAACTTACCAAAGGACATCTTGGTTGCTTCTAAGTTTTGGCATTTATGAATAAAGTACTTTCTTCTTGTTCTTATTAGTTACTAACATTATATTGTAACTATTAAGTTCATGGTTACATTGTTATATTAAATTCTTCAGCTCTTAATGGGTGATGGGAGTGCCTTCACATTATTTCCGGAATGAACCTGGATAGAAATAAATGAATGAATGACTAATTCTGAGATCGAGTGTGAAGCGCGCTGGCGCAGAGCCTTAGAGATGATACTGAACCAAAAGTGGGCACCTTCTCAAAAGGACACGGCCAGCCCTGACCTTGGGGTCCCTTGTCCCTGTCACGATTTTCTCTGAGTTGAGAGCGGCATCCTCTCACCTGTCACCCTGTCACTCCCGCCACCTCTTGCGCTGGGAAGCGTGGCCCCCGGGTGTTCGAGGGGCCGTGGGTCCTGGGGTTCTTTACTTCCAGAGCGCTCGGCGGTGCGGATAGACAGTCAGCCACCATTTGTTGGGAGAAAGAAAAGAGAATTTTAAAAATAATCTGCCCTGGGCTGGGCTGGGCAGGGTGTTGTTTGCCCTCCCGGGGCACTCCCGGCCCCTCTAGGGAGGAGGCTGGGCGGTGGGCTTCCGTCTCTGGGGAGCAGGCAGAGGGCCTCCTGCTTCTCTCTGGGTCTCAGGAAATAGCTGCTCTGCTGTCAGCCGGGCGGCGGGCGTGGCCCTGCTTCCCGCCCGCCTGGGGCTCCTGTTTTCTAAGTTATTTTGGCCGCCGGGCTGGGGACTGTAGCCCTGGCAACTCAGGAGGAAATGGGCCTGGCCTCGGCCTCCTGGCCTCGAGGGCAGGTCCCTCACCGCCACCTTGACTGTGCAGGATGGCGTTTCACGGCTCACGTGTGAAAGGGGGCATCTTCTGATGACGTGAAGACTTGGGGGCGTTTTTATTCTCAGTTCCCTCCTCAGCGGTGGTGATGGTGATGGCGAGGACGCCCCAGAGGCCCGCGTGTCTGCGCAGGAGGGCGCGGGGCCCAGGCCCAGAGCGCAGGCGGCCCCTTGGCCTCTTAGCACAGGTGACCGCCCTTGCACCTTCAGCTCAGCAGCCCCAAGGTTCCAGAGATGTTTCCACCAGCGGGCTGCTTTGTCCCAGAGGACATTTGAATTCTCTGTGATGTTTGTCAGAGGAAGGCCACAGCGACTCATGGCCACAGGCTGTTTTTGATTCCTTAAACGCGGGGCCTGGGAAGGTGAAGCCCTAAGGCAGCGAGGCTGGGGCGTTGGAGCCCGTCCCCGTCGCGACGCAGGGGAGCCCTGTGAGGACGGCTGCTTGTTGCCTCCGGAAGTCATCTCCCTGGCAGGCAGTGGGGTGACCGGTGCCCTCAGAGCTGTGTCTGTCTGTCACCCACGGGCCTGGCTCCTGCCCTGCCCAGTAAACAGCTGCCGACAGAAAGGTCCTGGCGTGGAGCGGCTTTTTGTTTTGTGTTTTGTTTTGTTTCCACTACCTGCGCAGTATAATCTGGCCGCGAGGGCAGTGCCCACGGCTGGGGAGAGGAGGCCTGGCTGCCAGGCTGCTTCCAGTTCTATTTCTAGCTTCGTGTCCTACGGCTCAACCCCAGCAAATGCTGAAGGGGGTGTTCCGTACAATGAAAAACAAAAGTCGCCATGACGGGCTTCCTCTCAGGGTCTGTGACGGACGGGGGACGCGGGCAGGGGCAAGGCGGCTCCCCCGTCTCTGGTGAGCCGGCCGCCGTGTGCGGGGCGAGGGCGCAGCCAGCAGTGCGCTCTGCGTCCCCCTCGAGGCCCCGGATGGCGCTGGGCAGGGGTCTGAGCACTCGGGAACCTGCTGAGATGCAGTCGGCCATGGTGGAAGGACACGGATCGGCTTTTTCGGTGGTTGTGCAGAGATGATGCGTTTGTGCGGTTCTGAAATACACGAGCTTTCAGAATGAGAGGAAGTACTTCCGCCAGCTCTGGCCTGTTGAACGAGCTGAGGATGGAGCTCGCAGTGGGCGCTGGACCCACTGGGAGCTGATGCGCGGTCCGCAGGCTCCAGGCACCCCTACTCCCCACGCTGGCGTCCATCTCTGCGCCTGCCCCCGCCGGGGACCTGGAGGCGGCATGGCTTCAGAGATGAGCCACGCTTTCATGAACGTCCACTGTATTAAGCCGTTTTGAATAAGCTCTCCCCAATATTTGCTTAGACTCCTGCGCTGTAAGTCGATGAATCTCCTGGGCAGGCAGCCAGGCTCTGGAGGCAGCAGCAGAAACTGGGAGTAATGGGTGCGGAGCTCCCCAGTGGCCGCCGATGTGGCAGGCGTCAGCCTGAGCATCTCAGGGCTGTCAGGAAAGTCACTGGAAATGTTTTCATTCCAGGTAAATGTAATCCCTTTGAATAGTTAAAGAATTCAGATTTGAATTACGGTTTAGGTAGGAGATTGAGTGGAAGCTGGGAGGGATGAGGGGAGGGGAGAGATGCCCCCCCCCCCGCCCAGCCCCGGCAGGAAGGCAGGCCCCGGGCAGGCCGGGACCTACCTGGACACGTAATACAGCCACTTGCTGAAGTGTCGTTACTGAAATTCCTGCCCTGGACGTCTGGGATGCGACTTGTTAATGTCCTGTGTACTGGCCGCGCAGCCCCCATCACAACCACACGACGACAGGTGGTGCTGGACGCCCCAGCCCGTCCAGCCTCCTTTGGTCGACATCTGACTTACCTGAAGCCACGCAGCTACTGGGAACGATTTTTTGTTTCTCAGACTGGCAGTTCTGGTTAGAATGGTTTGGACAGTGTTGGGCCAGCGGTGAAGGGAGACCCTCTTAGTGGGAGGTCTGTGGATGTGGCTGTAAGGTCCGTGTAAGGTACCACCGCGCTGTGGCCTGAAGGGGACCTTGGTTCTGCCCGGCGCATCGGCCAGGTGCCTCTGGGAAGAAACACACAGCAGCATTCAGGCTCCCACGGTAACTGAGAGAAGACTGATTCCTTGTTGACACCACTGCCGCCCCTGATGGGTCCTGCCCTCGCAGAGACCCAGGGGCCTCCTGTGGGATCCGCACCCGCCCGCTGCCACGGTCCCTCTGGACAGCACTGGCCCGGCCTCCTCTGCGTCCAGGGCCTCCACTCACCCAGGCACAGGGTGGGGCTGAGGCAGGGGTGTCCGCACCTGTCCCGAGGGGTCACCGCGTGGCGGGCGGGGCCTCAGCGGCCTGGCCTGCAGCCCCCGGCCCCCTCCTTCTGAGCAGTCTTGACTGTCTCCTCTGGACATGCCTTTCCAGGCTTATTAACCTCCTGTGTGGTTTTTGCAAAGACTGTCCTCCGATTTTTAACATTCTAGTACGGTTTTTGTGTTAAATGTGTCCGTGGGCCTGCGAGGGTGTTGGTGTGAGCGGGGGACCCAGCAGTTGAGGGGAGCTTCACCCAGCAGCCCCAGGTGGGCCGGGCGCTGGCGTCGGGGTCCGGCCCCTGGTCGCGCCGCCTGTCCTTCCCTCTCGGGACGAGGGGGTGGCGAGGCTTGCGGGGGGCATATCCGCGGACCCGCCTAGCCCCCCTCCGCCCAGGCGCCACCTCCCACTCAGAGCTTCTGGTTCCCTCCGCTGCAGTTTCGCTTCTCTCCTCCTCACGGCTCAGTCTCTCCCTGGGGCCGTTTACAATCCGGCCCCGAATCTGAGCATCTGGACAACACTGACGCTTTCTCCCCAGAAGACAGCCTGGCCTTGACCCCCGGGGCGGGGGGCGGGGAGGGCAAGGCCTGTGTGTTCCCTCTGGGCCGCTCTTTTGGGGAGCAGCAGAGAACAGTGTTTTATGGGGCAGGGGATTCAGAGTGTAAAGCCAGAGTTTCTTGATAGCAAAGATGTAAGGGTCTGGGTTGCCAGAGGGAGGTTGTATGCTCCTTCTGAAATAAGCCATAATGGAAATAGATATCCCCCTACTGGGGGAGCTGGACCCACTTCCGTTAATAAATCGGATGGGATGTGAGCCTGTACTTTGAGGCCCTTGATTCTCTGGGGTCCGCCCGGGTGGGTTTCTGCAGCCCAGCGGAAGGGCGGCACTGTCATTGGATGAAGCGTCTCCGGGCTGGTGCGCTTGGCCCGGGAGGTGGTGTAGGGTTTCCACGAGCAGCTCCATTATTCAGAGACCTTGGGAGCCTCAGCTCTAGGCACACGATAATGAGGTACCCACGTGTTACAAAGGGTCTGTTCAAATTGGAAGTCCAGACGTGTGGCTTTGCTGCTAAAAATGACTAATTACACTAGTGTGACTTTTTAGAACATTTTACTGAGGCTGTAATCGGTATGTGATGATTTAACATACGGCCGTACCTCAATGTCGTCTGCTTCGTGTTTCCTGTAAAAGAAGGATTCCTAGGCCATGAGCCACCATCAGAAGGTACACGAGCGATCCCGGAACCGATGTGTGCGTCCAGAACCCTTGGGGTGTTTTCTCTGTCGCTGGCGATGAGTCTATCACAGCGTCTTTAAGCGTCCAGGCCCCCGTGTCGAAAACCCGCCCACCCGTCTCTTGGTTGGACAGATGGCGCACCGTCGTGGACCAGGCACAGGCCTGGGCCCTGGAGGCAGGGGTGGACCAGGGTAGACCTGGGCGGGCCCGACGCGGCCCTCAGAGGCATGGGTTCTGCTGGTGCAGGACGTGATGGGGGAGATGGTGAACGTGAGGAGAAGAAAGAAAGTGGGGGAGGGTGACACGCCTGTTGGGCTGGGGGCTGCGACTGGGGTAGGGCAGGTGGGGGATGTGATTTTTGAGAAAAAGCAGAAAAAAGTAAGGGGACCGGCGCTGCGGCGCTGCGGGAAGGATGTTTGTGCAGAGGGAAGCCCCGGTGGGCGCGTGTCCAAGTGAGAGGGCGGTGGCTGGAGTGGAGAGAGGAGGGGCCCGGGCGGGGCGCAGGGACCCTGCTGGCCAGGCCGGGGCTCGGGCTGCTTCTCTGCTGGAGCAGCAGTAGCGAGCCCATCTCGGAGGCCAGGCCTGCGGGGTGAGGGGTGAGGCCGGTCCCGGATCGCGGGGTCCCTGAGCACGTGGGTGGCGGTTCCGTGGCCAGCGCCTCACCCGTCTCCCCCTCCCTTCCAGAGCACTACAGTTACGTCACCTCCGGCATCGGCTCTGGCCTGCCCCTCTCCTCCGCCCACCCCTCGCTGCCGGCCCCGTGCCACGGCCTGCAGACCTCGGCCCCGGGCGTCTCCACCGCAGGCTACGGGGCCGCCCTGGACGGCGGGCCCTCGAGCTACTTCCTCTCCTCCGGCGGAGTCAGGCCGAACGGGGCCCCGGCCCTGGAGAGCCCTCGCATCGAGATCACCTCCTACCTGGGGCTGCACCACGGCAACGGCCAGTTCTTCCATGACGCGGACGCGGAAGACGTCCTTCCCAGCTCCAAGCGGTCCCCGTCCACGGCCACCCTGAACCTGCCCAGCCTGGAGGCCTACCGCGACCCCTCGTGCCTGAGCCCGGCCAGCAGCCTGTCGTCCCGCAGCTGCAACTCCGAGGCCTCGTCCTACGAGTCCAGCTTCTCGTACCCGTATGCGTCCCCGCAGACGTCCCCGTGGCAGTCCCCCTGCGTGTCCCCCAAGACCACAGACCCCGAGGAGGGCTTCCCCCGTGGCCTGGGGGCCTGCGGCCTGCTCGGGTCCCCGAGGCACTCGCCCTCCACGTCGCCGCGCACCAGCGTCACTGAGGAGAGCTGGCTGGGGGCCCGCACGTCCAGGCCCTCGTCCCCCTGCAACAAGCGGAAGTACGGCCTCAACGGCCGGCAGCTGTCCTGCTCCCCCCACCCCTCGCCCACGCCGTCCCCGCAAGGATCGCCACGGGTCAGCGTCACCGACGACACCTGGCTGGGCAACACCACGCAGTACACCAGCTCGGCCATCGTGGCCGCCATCAACGCCCTGAGCACCGACGGCAGCCTGGACCTGGGCGACGGCGTCCCCGTCAAGGCCCGCAAGACCGCCCTGGACCACTCGCCGTCAGTGGCGCTCAAGGTGGAGCCAGCCGGGGAGGACCTGGGGGCCACGCCGCCCACGTCTGATTTCCCACCCGAGGAGTTCCCATCCTTCCAGCACATCCGCAAGGGCGCCTTCTGCGACCAGTACCTGTCGGTGCCGCAGCACCTGTACCCGTGGGCCCGGCCGAGGTCCCCAACGTCCTACACCAGGTAAGCGGGTGCAGGTGGGCGTGGGCCGCGGCAGCGGGTTCCCGAGGCCCAGTGCCGGCAGGGCTGCTTCCTTCCAAGGCTCAGGGAGGATCTCCCACTCTCCAGCGCCGGGTCTGCTGCCGTCCTGGCGTCCCTCTGCCTTCACACCCCTCGGCCTTCTCCCGGCCTGTGTCTGTGTCTGAATCTCCCTCTGTCGGAACCCAGTCGTGTTGGTCGAGGGACCCCCCCCCAAGACCTCACCTTCACGACTTCTCTCCTTCTTAAAGGCCTGTCTCCAGGTGAGGTCATATCCGAGGTGCTGGAGGGGGGAGCGGGGTCAGACCTTTGGGGATAGGAGTCAGCCCGTCACAAGGGTTTACCGACACGTGGGCTCAGTTTTTGTTTGTTTCCTATAAAGCCAGGTGACGCTCGTGTCTGTGTTTTGGCTTCCCTGCTCGCACTTAATTGCCGTCACTGCACTGTCGGTGCAGATGGGGCCTCGGCTCCGCGATTCCCCAGAGTAGCGCGCCCGCACCAGCCCCACCCGCCGGCGTTTGGAAACAGCGCAGCCTTCTCCTCCCAGGAGGCGGGCTGCCTGGCAGGAGCCTCAGCTCCTCCGAGCGTTGGGGCTGCTGGTGCTCTGTTGGGTCCACTTACTCAGCCCGGGGTTTTTATTTTTAACTAAACAGCTTTCCCAACAGGTGGGCCGCTAATGACCCCTGGCAGAGTGCTTTCTGCTCCAGGATTTTGTCAGGCGTAGACTGTGCACACGGGCCTTCCCAGGAGGTGCACGGCCTTTGCCGTGGGGGCTGCGGGGGCCTCTCCAGGAAGAGGCGTGTGTGACAGGCATGCAGGCGTCTGCCTGTAGATTCAGGTATTCGAGGCTCAGGGTTTTCTTGTCCCTGCTCCCTTTTTTGTTCTGGCGGCAGGACTGCATGGTGGGGCCCAGTGCCTTCCAGCCGTCGTGCCCGTTAGATGAGGAGAGCAAATCGGTAGGGTTTCATTTGTTCCAGAATTTTCTCTGTTGTGCTCAGACCCTCTTTTTCTCCACAACTAAAGCACACATGAGTGCGTTAGAGCTGCCAGTGGATAATGTAGTTCCAGGCGCCGAATGAACACAGCTAAACCTTTTGGAAGTTTGTGGCAAAGAAACAGTGTGAGAGATGAACGTTTCTAAAGCATCGGACAGCGAATACTTCCTTTCTGGTGGCACATTTAGGAGTCGAGAGGTAGAGAAGCAAGGGTTACCGTGGACTGGGAATCAGGACCTGGATTTAATTCATAAATGTGGGAATTTTAAAAACCCATTTGGAGGCATTTTAAAATATAAAAACTGTTGATGCAAGCTGTCCTTTCTTTATAATTATTACCTAAGAAGAAGAAGGTTTTGAAGCTAACCTGCTCAAGCACACAGGCCCACACACAGTTTAGGACCTTCTCATTTTCATGGACCGTGACGGGGCGTCAGTGAACCCACATCATCACTGCAGGTGCAAAGGTAGCTACCGTGTCTCCAGGAGCTGCTGTGACCAAACCCCACAGACGGGGCGGCTTAAACAGCAGGCGTTTATCCCTCAGGGTTCTGGGGCCTGGAGTCTGCGATCCAGGCACCGGCGTTGAAGTCCTTGGACCAGGACCACCCAGGGGCCTTGCCCTACCTTGACGGCCCCTGTAAAGACCCCACATCCAAGCGCGGTGGCCTTCTGAGGTCCTGGGGTTAGGACTCCAACCTGGGACTTTTGGAGGGACCAGCTCAGCCTGTGACCCCTGGTGGCAGATGGGGTGGCTTCCTCAGGACCTCAGCAACGGGGAGCCTGCGGGAACGCGGGTGTTTCTGGGGGGTCGTCCTGCGTCAGGACGCAGAGCTGCTGCCTGCTGTCTGCTCTGGGGTCTCGGTGATGATTCCCTGGTTGAGTGCCCTGCTCCATTTATCTCTTGGTCCCAGAGCTCCAGGCGAGGTGTGACGCTCCCGGCGTTCCTGTGAGTTCACGCCAACGAACGCTGTGAAGGCCCCACACTTCCCCCCGAGGGTTTGAAGTCCACTTTTCCCTCTGTTTTGGTTCCACATCAAAATGTGTTTCCTGGTCCCTGGCGATGTGTTTCCGTGTGATCCCGTCAGCAGGTGCAGGGGGTGGGGGTGGGGTGGGCGGCTGGAGGCCACGGGAGAAGAGAGAGGTCGAGGCACTCACCTGCCGGGAAGGTGGCCAGACTTCCTGCCCACGGGGTCTCGGGCTGCCCAGCCGGGGTGCCCAGTGCTGCCAGGCTGCGACGTGTGGGGTGGACGGCTTATCGGGACAGATCCACCTCCCAGCCTGTGGTGCGGCGCCTCTGGGCACTTCTGCTTCCGTCTTGCCGGCGAAAGGAACTTTTTAATGAGAAGTGAGCAGCGTCACTCTCTACCCAAGGAATTTGGGGGCCGTGGGCTCACTGCCCCTTTGGGGTCTTTCTGTCTGTACAGCGTGCGTGGCTCGCCCGTGTGCAGAGCCTTCTGATGGGCCCGCGGGGTCACGGAATGCTGCTGAATTCTTCCCACAGGAGGTCTGTGAAGCCAGCAGCAGTGTTGGATGGAAGTTCATGGCTTTCAACTAAGACTTTAGACTTATTTTAGCGCCTCAAGAGAATGACGCTTCTGCGCTTAAAGCTTTGGGGAAACGCAGGCGGCTTGTTTTAAGTGCCCCCCGCGCTCACGTCCGACAGGCCGCGAGCCTCTTCAGAAGGGGGCGGTCTTCCCACCTCGCTTCCTTCTGTGGACGAGAAAGCGATTCCGCCAAGGATGGTGCCACGCGGCTCCCACGATCGGCTGCGGCCGTGAGGGTGGAGGCGACCGGCCGATTCCCACTCCCGGTGGATTGTTTCTCCTTGGTGGCTTTCAGAGGACGTTGTATTGTCCCAAAGGAACTAAAGTTTAAATGTCCGTTGGTTCAAGCGAACGTACTTGAGCGTCTGCCCTGGGCGAGGGTCCGTACCCAGGGTCCTCGCTGTGTGTGTCCAGTGAACTTGTGTTTCCTTCAGGATAGGCTCGGGGAAAGCCCCAACTTCTGAGGTCTTAATGTCTCTGTCTGTGCCCGGCATAACCTCTGGATTTGCCTTTAAAGGGGCAAAGTTACACGAGGAATGTGTAATACTTAAAAGGAAACTAGTTTTGGGAATGCGGAGCATTTTAAGGTGAGCCTTTTGTGACATCAACAGCACACGTGTTGAATTAAATTCCTGCAGACAGACTTTGCTGTTGTGATTTGAGTACTTAAAGAGTGGACTTTCTTCAGGGGCGAGGGCCCGCGATGAACAGGGTTACTTGGGGCTACTGGGTTCAGTGACCCGAGGGGCTGCGTGTCCAAATCAGTATTTCAGACGCGGTTTCTTTTAGGTTGTTGGGTCCGATCGATGATTTTAATAACATCCATAACCTTTATGCTGTGTCTAACTGTTAGTTTCCAAAAGTCCGATGAAACTACTGCTGACTCTGACTGCATTTTGTAAGTTGTTTGAATATTTCGGAGTGTATCCTAATTTGGAATAAGATTAAATGAAGCCGGAGGTGGTAACAAATCCAACTGCACGTCGTTCCGCTGGGGCAGCCCTGGCCCCGCCCGTCTGCACTCGGTGGTCTCCATCGGGCCAGCCCACGCGGGCTTCTGGACCAGTCAATCACTTCTGGGTTATTGTCTCTCTTCTGACCTGGCAAAGGACCCTCAGCCACATCATCTGAAGATCACAAAAGGAAGCTCGCTGGGGACTCCCCTGGTGGTCCAGCGGTTAAGACTCTGCGCCTCCACTGCGGGGGGCTCAGGTTCAATTCCTGGTTGGGGAGTTAAGATCCCATATGCGGCACGGCCGGAAAGTTAAAAAAAAAATTTTAAAAGATTACCAAAAAAAAAAAGGAAGCTCACTGATAGCGAGCTTTAAAAAGAAGACAGTTTGTGGGGAGGTCTCTGCACGGTCCCCCTGAGCACTTGCTTACAAGACCCAGCGCCAGGGTCACGTGTTCAGGCCCCACTAGTAAGAGGTAGAGCTGGACTCATGCCGTGATTAGCTCACCCCAGAGGCGCCCCTGGCTGGGCCCCTGCTCCCCGTAGCCCTGACGAGTTTTCCCTCTAATCGGGGGGCGTCGGGGAGCCTGGGACCTTTCTCTGACGTCCGCGTCCTGCTCCCAGGATGCTGGTGGCGCTCGGGGAGGGTGGGAGCCCCGCAGACAGAGGTCCTCACGAGGCCAGAGGCTGACCTTGGCCACAGGCCTGCAGAGGCTCCTGCAGGTGAATTCGGAGTCTGAGTGCAAGACCCGGGCTGTGCGTTTCTGCAGTTGTGCTTCCTTGCTGCAGGACTATGTGGTCTCAGAGGCCCAAACCCTCATCCCCGCGGGGCAGGCTCTTTCTGGTTTCCCAGAGTTCACAGCTGACGCCAGAAAAGGTGCTCTGTGTACTGACTTCCAACTGGAGAAGTTAGCCTTGCAGATTCAGCTGTGATCTGTGGGTTTGTGGCAGAGGGAGAGGCTTCTGCTCCACCTTTAGGACCCTTCCCCCAAGGTGTACGTGGAGGACGTAGGCCCTGATTTCTCTTTTTTTTTTTTTTGCGGTACGCGGGCCTCTCACTGCTGTGGCCTCTCCCGCTGTGGAGCACAGGTTCTGGACGCACAGGCTCAGCGGCCATGACTCACGGGCCCAGCCGCTCCGCGGCATGTGGGATCTTCCCGGACCGGGGCACGAACCTGTGTCCCCTGCATCGGCAGGCGCACTCTCGACCACTGCGCCACCAGGGACGCCCTGATTTCTCTTTTTGATGTTGTTCTGTGAATGTCTATTTTTAGCCACGAAAAGGAGAAAGAGGATCTCAGGTACTTTTGCGTTCCTGGAGAGGATAAAATAATTTGAATCTTTGTGGCTTTACACACAGATGTTTGAGTCTAGCCCTTGAGCTCTGCCATGTTGGCTGATCTTGTAGATAATCCGAATGTCCGCAGTCTCGGCTACGGAACCATCAGCTCCTGGCCTGGTCCTGCTCCCGCCGGGCCGTCCACCCGTGTGCGTGTGAAGGCTGGGCTGCTGCGCTCAAGGGTCTCCCATCCCGGGGCCCCTTCCCGGGTCTCCAATCTTGAGATTTTCCAAACCGTGAGGAGACTCGACCAGGAGCAAGTGTCCAGTGACGACATGCACGAGTGACCACAGACACAACAGAATTGCTTTCTGCTCAGACATTTTCCTCCGAGGAGAGTGTGGGGCGCTCGTCGGGGACCCCACGCACCTGCAGCACACCTGGGCTGGGCCTCCGGGGAAACAAGGGAACAGTCCTGCCGGAGACTGAAATGTAATCGTGAGGCAGCTTTAAAACTCGGCCTTCCGTGAAAATTAATGAGCAAAATTGTATTTATATGTCATGATGGGCTTTGCTTTTTAAATAAATGCTTCTAAAATACCTTCTGGGGCTTCCCTGGTGGCGCAGTGGTTGAGAGTCCGCCTGCCGATGCAGGGGACGCGGGTTCGTGCCCCGGTCCGGGAAGATCCCACATGCCGCGGAGCGGCTGGGCCCGTGAGCCATGGCCGCTGGGCCTGCGCGTCCGGAGCAACAGGAGAGGCCACAGCAGCGAGAGGCCCGCGTACCGCAAAAAAATAAAATAATAAAATAAAATACCTTCTGGAAGCTGGGGCTTGACCCACAGCATTGAGCTAGCTGGGTTTTGGTAAAGAAAGCGACCCGCATGTTGTTTTTCCCTCTGAGGTTTCCCGTCTAGGTTCGTCTGTGCTCTGAGCGCCCAACAGGCACCGGCTGCGAAAACCCTCACGACTGGAGCACGGAAGCGGTGCATTAATTACGCCCTGCGTCCAGTGCTCTCAGCGACGGTGCCTTTGTCACTCCGGCCATGTTTTACAGGCTTGTTGAGGTGGATGGTTCTGTCCTCTCCCTGCTCAGGCTTCATGTAGATTTAAGCGGGCTGTTTCCGGGATCTGACCGTTCTGCTCAAGCCTTGGAAGCCCCGGGGCCCCTGGGAACGCCTGATTTTCCTCCAAGAGTCACTTCCCACAGGTGAGCGTAGCCACCTGCAGGGCAGTCACACCGTGATGATGCCTGTTTCCCCTGAGCCCAGAGCTCTGCAGGGCTGTCGGGACGTGCGTGCACTGTGGCCTCAGCATCCCTCCCCGGGGACCTGGGCTCGGGGCCAGTGAGCTCACGGGAGGCGTGGATGGGTCTCACTTTACAGATGGGGAAACTGAGGCACTTGGAAATTGCTAGACACAAAACGAAAGACAAAAGGCTGCAAGGCTCCAGTTGCCGAGTCTGGGGGTGCGGGACGAGGGTGGTCACTGCAGGGCTCAAGGCTGGGAGGATCCAGTGATGGCCGTGAGTCCCCCACTGCGGGGGCACGTCTCGGGGCTGGACATGCACATGTAGGTGGTACTGGCGTCCCACTGTTTTATTTCAAGTCGGATGTTATGGGGGGTGGGGGGAGGCGGAGTCCGGGGTGCTGCGGTCACTCGCCCTTGGTGTCCAGAGAGCACGGCAACGGGCGCAACGCCCAGCAGGCTGTGCCTGTCGGGCACGGGGTCTCCTCTGGCCTGACCACAGGCTGAGCTCTGTTTCAGCGAGACCCTCGCTGGGGCCGTGAGCTTCTCTAGTCCTCAGGGAGCAACGTGCCTGATGCAGGTACGTTCCTGCAGATGATCCGAGAAGCTTATTTATTACGTCCTGAGCCCCTGAAGTCTGTTTTAAACTTAGAGTTTGGAAATGGAATGGTTACTATTTCATGACTGTCCAGGGTTTTCTGTGGGTCCCCTATTAAAACAGATTAAGGGTGAACTCTGGGAGCTGCCCCCTGACGGTCCTGGCATCTCTGGGTAGAAATCAAATCCGAGTGTCAGTTTCATGGCTTGTTTATGCCCCATCCCACACTAGCTCGGCGATTCTGTTTCTTGGTTTTTATGAGCAGTGTGGCAGGTATCATCTGAGCTTTCTCAAGCCCTGTAATGACTGGTTAGCAGCAGGCTCTAGTGGCATCTGAAAAGGCATTTGGGGCCCAGTAACAGTCACAAACTCGCTGGCATCTGCCCCCTGTAACAAACAAGAGGGTCTGTGGAGAAGCAGAGGGACCACCTAGAGCTCAGCTTCCCGCGGGGGTCCTCACCAAGTAAACATTCCTCCACCCATCCACCCACCCTTCTTTCCATCCACCCATCTGTACACCCATCCACCCATCCACCCAGACATCCATCCACCCACTCAAGGCATGGGCCCTCCCTGTGCCCTTTGTTCCACTCCAGTAGTGGACGTGAGGGAAAGGCGGCGTCCTCCCTTGTCTAGACAGTTCTGGTCCCCGGGGACGGAGGAACTGGGTGCAAATGCAATTGTCTAGTCTTGGGTCAGGAGGAGAAGCCCCAGTAGTTTGAGAAATTCCTCCAAAGTAGCTTATTTTCCACCTCAGCTGGATTTCTGGACAAGAGCTCTTTGTGTCCCACTGGGCTGCCCCCACATTGAGTTGTAGGAGCATCTGGTGTCCTTAGACGTGTCTTCTCTCGGGAGAGGTTTTAGGAGTTGGAGGGCTTGTTTTCCTGGAGAACAGAGGGCCAGCTCTGTGAGAGGAGGGCCCCGCAGCGATGCTGCCCTCTCGCGAGCCGAGGAGGAGACCCCAGGTGGCTGTCCGCCCGGGAGAGGGGCCAGGTCCAGTCTGCCTGGGGGTCCTGGAGGCTGCCTGGCTCCCCCCGTACAGGTGCAGGGCGGTGGGAACTGTTGGGATGCAAGTTTGGACTGCAGGGCCTGAGAGGCTTACGTGAAACTGGCCTGTTTTGGGGGGGGCGGCGGGGGGATGAGTGGTGCAGAGTAAGGATGACGGCAGTTTTCCGGAAAGCTGGAAGGAAGTCTTAGCCCCTTGGATTTCTCCACACCCTGTGCGGTGGAGCCACTGAAAGCAACGGATTCTTATGAAATTCCTGAATTGATCATTAAGAAAAAAAAAGAATCTCTCCACGGTGGCCTCGCTGTTCTTGTTCTGAAAGTTCCAGGTCCACGACTGAGTTTGAATTGGATTTCTGAGCAGACCTGGGCCTGGCAGAGCCTCCGGGAGTGTGGAGAACGAGCAGGTGGCCCTTCCTGGGCTGCCCACCTCCCGAACACGCCCCAGGCACTGCACCCCGTCCGTGCCCCCCCAAGTCCCCGGGGCATGGGGACAAGTTGGGGACCGGTCGGGAACAAGTCAGGGCCGAGGTGGCAGCAGGGAGGCATCTGGCACTGGTGTGACCCAGACAGGGCCTCTTGGGGGGGATCCTGGGCCTCAGGACAGGTCATTGGCCGCAGAATCTCGGGGTGCGGGGGCCCTGCCTACAGCACCCGACGTGGGGCTCCCTCCTCTCGCCTCGCCCGCCTCCTTGCATTGTACTGCCCGGCTCTGTCCCTCGGCCCCCTGTTCACCCACCAACGTCTCCGTAAAAGCACTTTTCCAGCCTCCAGGAGTGGTCAGGGCATCTCCTCCAGGCCACCGTCCTCCTCGTGGCCAGTCCTGTCCCCGAGTCCCCTCAGCGCCATCTGAGTGACAGTGCAGAGGAAGCCGGTCCCAACAGCTGGGGGTGACCACCCGAGACCTCCGGGCGTGAGTTCCTGTCTGAGGCCCGCCCCCCAGTCCCATCCCTTCCAGACCCATCAGACGTGCAAGGCCAGCCCCGAAGGACTTTGGCCTTTCGTGGATCACAGCCAGCCCCTCCCCGAGGGCTGTTCCCTGGGAGGGTGGGTGGGTGGGTGAGGACGCCACCCACGGCCCGCGAACCTCTGGGGGGTCATCAGCGGAGAGGTCGGCTTCTCCAGGGCGCCCTCCAGGAAGGCCGGCCTTTCTGGCATGGGAGGAGCTTCCTCACCCATGCCTCTTGGGGGCCCCAGGGGCAGCTGGGTGGACCTTGGGGCGAGGTGTGTGGTCCCGGCCAAGGCTTGGCCTGCGGGAGCCCCTGCTTGATTAAATAGCTGAGAACTGAGCTGATGACCTTTTTAAAATTGGAGGGGAAAAGACAAAACACAGCTAGTAAGAGGCGGCCATGGGCTCCCGACCCTGGGAAAACGTGTTGCTTTAAAGTTGGGGTGATGTCCTTCCCCTTCTGCTCTGGTTCTCGCTCTCATTCGGGCGGACTTCAGTCCTGCCAAGTTCCGAGTTTGTAGCTTCAGCTCTTTTAGAAAC
Source organism: Stenella coeruleoalba (assembly GCF_951394435.1). Lineage (NCBI taxonomy): Eukaryota > Metazoa > Chordata > Mammalia > Artiodactyla > Delphinidae > Stenella > Stenella coeruleoalba. Next base: position 1,226,842 of record NC_137160.1, on the reverse strand, counting down.
AGAAGAGTCCTGAAAGCGTTTACAGTTTTCTTCTAAGTGATAAGTCCATGTGAGCCTTAGGTCTCAGAAAATTCGGAATTGAAAGGATTCTACCCAAACCATCTGAACCAAAGAGCAGCCCCCTTCCCGGGTGTCTACCCGGAGGGAGAACTCCACAGCACAGGGGCTTTGCTGATGCTCTTGTCTCGGCGCCTTGCAGTGGGATGTCCAGTGCACAGGGGTTCTCTGACGTTGAGTGGACAAGGCCTTTTTTTCCGGGAGAAGGTTCCGGAAGGGCTCCAGGCTCGAGTGCAGCCAGTTTAGGGAAGTCGCTGCCTCTGACTCAGTCACCGAGCTCGCCAGGGCGAGAACAGGAAGGTGAGAAAGTAGACGGTTTCGGGGGTTTACAGTTCACATCCTTCACTGTGGAGACTGTTCAATGGTGATAAACAGAGGGCAGTGAATCCCTGACAGCTCCCGGCCCTGGAACATCACTGGGGTAACTTGAGTGCCTGTTTCTCAGCGTTGCTCTTTCGCTCTGTATCACAGAAAACCAAACTGTACGCGAGTCAGAGACTAGTCCTGGGCCGCCATGCCCACGCCTAACGGACTGACTACTTGTGGTCCTCTTGCCTCACCCCGTCACCCACACCTGTTCCTTGGCAGTAACTCCCAGACCTCGTGAAGTCTTACCCATCGATATTCAGCGTGTCTTTCAGAGATGGGGGCTCAGTTTTAGAAACGAATCATGACCCCGGTAGATACCGTACCCGACACTGATATGTGATTTAAGGGAATCCCTTGGTATCACCGAGCAAGCGTCCAGACTCCCCTGGCGTACTTTCTCCGAGGTGGTCGGATTCCAACTCCAGGCCTCCCGATCGGCTCAGGTGCAGAAATCTCTGTTTTCCCCGCCTCAGCTGTAGGGGCTCGGCAGGCCCCAGTCCGGGGCACCTGGCACACTCCTCTGTCCCTGGCGTTTGCGGTTTTTCCTCGAATTGGTGCAGAATCGGGGCCCTGCTGGGATCTGACTCCGAGTTTTGGCGAAGTGGTGCGTGCCGTTCCCTCAGAGGCGGGTTCCGGCGTCTCCGTGGTGGCAGCAGCGGCCGATGAAGTGGTTTACGTGGAGAGGCCTGGGGTGAGCAGGTCCAGCCCGAGCCCCGCCCCGCTGGCCGTCGGGAGCACAGAGGGGGGTGGGGACGGAGTGAGGCTCTCCGGAGCCCTGAGCCCTGCGATGACCTTGGTTTTGAATCAGTGCGAATGGCCTCCGTCCGTCTGTGTCCCCGCGGCCAGCCGCGCTCCAGGCCGGGTCTCCTGTGCTGGAGAAACACGTCATTGGCAGGCTGCACCCGCGGAGACTGGCGGGTCGGCGGGTGTCCCTGGGTCCTGCTCAGGGCCGGGTTTGGCTGGTGTCGAGGCGTGTGCAGGCGGCCGGCGGTGCCGAGGTCAGAGCTGCGGTCTCGTAAACACCTGCTCCGGGGCGGCACAGCTTTTGCTGAAGCGCGGGAGGCTGTCTGTGAAATCCTTTGTGTGCTGGAAAGACTGCCCCGGACTCGCGGGTACCCAGGGAAGCCCCGAGCAGGTGACCACAGTGGCCGGGCAGGGAGGAGGGGCCCCGGGCAGCTGGGGCAGGGCCTGGATGGGGGCGGGAGACACGGGCTGAGAGAAGTTCAGGTTCGTCTCGGGCTCTGCATGCCCGTGGGGAGGTGGGCTCCAGGCTCCAGGCCGTGAACTAAGCGTCAGAAAAGATCCTTCACCCTTTTCCCGCATGAAGGAAGCACAGAGATTCGATAGGACACGAAAGGCTTTCCGGTGGGAAGTGGATGGTGGCAGCAGCTCCAGGAGCAGGGGATTCAGATTGGGGCCCAGGGGGCTCCCCAAGGGAGTCGCGTGACTCCCTTCCTTGTGTCACACGAGCCGGCGTCCCCAGCCTGGAGGCCAGGGCCAGCCAGGCCAAGCCAGGCTGCTTAACACCTACTCACAGCGGGGCTCCTGGTGGCTCGGGGAGGCCATGGGCCTGGTCCACCCCTCGGCCCTGGGGGTGGGGTGATGGTGCCGGTGGTAACGGGTGGAAACCGCAGGCACTCAGCGCCGACGGGCACCAGCGTCGCTCCTCGGTGTGGGGGGGCGGTGTGTGAGATGCGGCCTCCAGCCTCCTCTTCTTTAAACGGGAGCAAAAGGAACGTGACTCAGGTCCTTACGTGCCAAGTGCACAACAGCCAGTTAGAAAAACCTTCTATTTGCAAGAACTCCAGACTCACAGAGAGTTGCAGAGCGGTCTGTGTGCCCTTCAGCCAGGGTCCCCAGCAATGACAAGTTGATATTAAGGACAGTGGCCGTCATCCCGGAGTGGCCTTTGGAGACCCCGAAGGAGCCAGAGTTGGGGTGTGGGGGGCCTGGAGTCCCACGTTGCCATTAGTCAAACGCGTGTAAGAGGTCAGGGGACGTTTGAGAGGCCTGGAGACTTTCAGAGCCGTTACCACTGGGGGTTCAGAGTGTTTCAGTTTATTGTTACCACGTGATGGGTGCGTGTTACAGCGTTACAGGAAGATGCAGCCTCAGAGCGCCCTTCCCCGTGTGGTTTGGCAAAGATTAAATCCGTCGGGCCCTGTGTCGGCGAGGCCGTGCGGGGGACCTGACCCCCGGGAGGTGCCAGGAGCCCCAAGTGTTCACGCTCTTTGACGGAGGCTGTGGATCTGTGCTGAGGAAATGACCGGAAAGGCCACCAGGATCTCAGGCTGGATGTTCACACCTCTGGTACTGATAAGAGCAACAAATTGGGGGCAACCCCCAAGTCCGTCCACAGAGCACTGATCAGTCACCTGCAGGACAAGACGTGACGCTGAGATCAAGCCATTTTTGAACAATGTGCTAAACTGCCCAACATGTGATCTTTACGTTAAAAGCCACAGGGCACCGCACTGTGTGCCTTACGTTGTTAAGCTCTATCCCTCTTGTGTGAAAATACTTGCAGACACACGCCCAGCTGTGGAGGTAGTTTCTCTGGTTGCTTATGAGATGTGTACGTGTGTGTGTGGAGAGAACGTAAGGCAGCTTCTGTTCGTACAGATCAGCGGGATCTTAGATTCGAATTGAACCGCGTGCTGTCTTGGCTGCATTGAGTGTGGCTTTGTAAAAAATCCAGTTAAGTTGGAGGTGAGTTTGAAGTTCTTCAGCAGCCCTGGGCTGAGGCCATGAGAGAACTCTCCTGATGTGGTCCCCGTGGCGGCTCCTCTCCAGGTCGCTGGTGACCCCCAGGAATGACGCTCGGCTGCGGGGCCCGTGAGGGGGTTGGGCTGGGACAGCGCAGCCGTGAATCACCGTCCTCGCGGCAGGGGCCGCTGCGTCTTGGAACATTGCTTCCAGTCTTAGGCCTTTTCTCTGAATCAGAGATACATTTACAATTTTTGTGGAGTTGCCAAACTCATGCTGAAAATGTCCAACCCCAAACAATAATTTAAATTGTCTGTATTACAATATTTATTTTGCGGACCATTCTAACTTTAAATTGTCTGTATTACAGTATTTATTTTGCGGACCATTCTAACTCGAAACTGCGCTCACACTGTGTTGCTGGCTTTGTCCGTGATTCAGGAGCCAATCATTTCCCCAGATCTATTCCTCTATGGCGTTCAAGTGCGGAGCGGCTCAGAAGTTGCTTGCCCTGCGCAGACGGCGAGGGATTGCACTTTCCATCCTTCCTTTGCTTCTCTTTCCGTCGCACACTCTCGTTTTTTAATTTCCTGGGAGTCAGATGAACCTAACTTTTATTTTGTTTCTCATTTGTTTCTTTTCTATTTACAGCAGAGGACAGTGTTTTCACTTAGACCAACAGTATGTATAAGATAACAGAACAGATTAGTACGTTGGATATTCTAAACGGAGATGTGGTCCGCTCCCTCCGGGCGGGGTGTGCTGAGCTGGGCGGTTTGTCTGGGGGTCGGGGCAGCTCCCGTAAGATGCTAGTTACCGAGGGCCGGCCTCGCGCTCGAAGCCCGTGGCTCGCTGGTCCTTCGTCCTGGCGGTGTGGCCGCATGTGTCGCTGATAACACGTCAAGAAAGTGCTTCTGCGCACCACAGCCCGGGAGACTGCCAAACGCATCGCGGAGCTTCGCCCACCAGGAAAACTCCCATCCGATTCTGTTTAGCGTTTCTCAGAAGCCACCTGGCACTGGGGGCGGGGCGGGGGGCTCCTGCGCTCAGCCCGTGACTTGGGCGTTTCCCTAGTCTGGGCATCTCGGAATCTCTGCGCACACACGTGTCCCTCCCATTCTTCTTGGTCACATCGTCTTGAGTTTTCCGAGGCTGTACTTAGTGAGAACCGGGGGGCTGGGGGCATCTTGTTGACGTGGAATCAAAATGTAGACAGCAGACGGGGGCCCGGCGGGTGGGCGATGAGCATCCCACCCGCCTGTGGTCTCGCTTCCTAAGAAATCTGGGTTTAGGTTGGCCGTTGAATAGAGGGTTTTCAAGTGCAAGTTGGTCCTGGAATCTGACATGTAGTCTGGAGGAGGGGCTTCCCAGGGTTGGAAGGCTTTCCATGCAGACGGTGATTTTAGGTCCCAGCAGGGTGGACACGGGGGCTGAGGGACACACTCCAAAGCCGCCTCCGTGCCTGCACGGAGGTCCTGGCCCCTGGGGGGCGCTGGTCTTCCCCACCTCCACTGGAGTCTGACTGTTGGACACGCCCACTTCACTGTATCTGCGGTGGATTCCAGTTAGGATTTTAAATTTCTCGCTGCGTCGACACAGATGCAGCCTCTTCTCACGTTAGAGCCTTTGATTTGCTGCTCGAAGGTCGAGCTCAGGCCCACTGGGAGGCCCGTCCGCCCGGGTGGCATCGGGGCTGGCGGTGTCCCTGGGACCCAGTGAACACTTTATAGTGGGGTGTGGTGTGCGCGGCCTGCGTCCCGCCAGGCTCTCAGCAGCGCCCTGTGCTCTCAGAGGAGCCCAGCGGGCGGGGCTGCAGAACCCGAGGGTGGACAGGGTGCCCGCAAAGCTGAGTCAGCAGTAACTGCACATGCGTGGCGAGATGATTCCGTTTCTGCCGTCACTAGAAAACCACGAATGCCCGGAAATATACTGTCCTTTCCAGGAGTATTTTGCATGTTTTTTAGAAATTACATGTTTGATTCCAATTCAAGCTGACTTCTGGGCTTTTTCTCCTTTCAAAAAGTACCTTTATTCTATCTATTGTCTTGTGTTTTAAAAATCACCCTGATTCATCGTCTGAGATGAGGCGGAGAGGCTGGGGGACGTTTCGGGGAAGTAGTGTACCGACTCCTTCCAGGCTGAGACGCCACGAGCGCTGCGTCCGTGTGTCTGGGCCTCTAAACAAAACCCACCCTTCCCAGCCACCTGTCCCAAACAAGCCGCCAGCACGCACGGTCTCTGCTGCATGCGCGGAGACGGACACGTCAGCGACAGGCGGAGCGGGGCGAGGGGACAGTGGCGCCCAGACGGCGGAGACTCTGGGAGCAAGGGCACCTTCAGCGCCGTGTGTGGAGGGCGAGACCTGGGCGCCTCCCGTCCACCCCTGCGGGGGCAGGGGGTCCTCACACTGCCCCCGCTCTGCAGCCCTCCTGGCCGGCCCGGGCTTGGCTTCCAGACACTCTGAGGTCTGACGAGCAGCATCTCTGTTGGGTCAGGTTCTGCATCCGAGAGGGGAGGGGGAGGGGCTGTCACCGTGGGGACCAAAGCCACCCCACCCCCACTGGGCGCTCATTGTAGGAAGGCAGTGGGTGGGCCAGACCCCAGCTCCTGTGAGGGCCTGGCGGCCTCTGCCTGTGGACTGTGGCTTTGGGGGTCAGCCTTTTGTCTTTTTACAGGGCAGGACCCTGAAGCATGTTCTGTAGGGAGAGCAGGACCTTTGGCCTCACGTGGACCTGGTTTCAGGTGGCAAATGGCCTCCATCTCCCGTCTGTGCAGTGAGACTGTCAGTGCCCCAGAGATCTGAGCTTGTCGTGGGCCTCGTGGACCCCTCAGGCAGGGCCCGGCTCACTCCCCTCTCCCCTCTTCAGCCTCCAAGTGACAAACCCGCCTTGCAAATCTGCCCTGGGCCCCAGGGCCGCTCCCTTGGTTCTGTGGTCTTTGTCTGCAGCTCACTCGTGCCCTGGGTGGGCGGCTGCCCAGTTGTCGTGCACGGAGCACGGGATGTAGGGGGCTGGGCGAGATTGCCGCAACCCCGCCATTTTATCAGGGGCCTGGCGGCACCCCCGACGGTTCACTCCTGCCCGCGGCCAGCGCGCGTGGGACACGGGAAGGGAGCCAGGCCGCCCAGTTCTGAGGCCAGGCTGATAGAACTGTGATTCTGAAAAGGTCTTTAATTCTGGAACCTATCTTATTAGGGAGGTTAAATAATTTATAGGCCTATCGTGAAGGAAGGAAAATATTTTAAGGTCGTGTGGGAAAATGTTTCCGTCTTATTCAGAAGCTCGTCAGGAAGGCCTGACAAGGCTCTGGGCGTCCATCACGATCGGGTTGCCGTTGTCTGTGTCAGGCCGTTATCCTTATCGATGGGAATTTCAGATACAAGCCCGGCAGGATGAGCTGCTTCCCAGGGCCCCAGGGTCTTAGGTGGGTCTGTGGTCTGCGGGAAGCGTGGCATGAATGTTTAATGCTCTGTGTTCCATTTCAGCCCGTCTCTCCCCGCCCTCGACTGGCAGCTGCCGTCACACTCAGGACCGTACGAGCTGAGGATCGAGGTGCAGCCCAAGTCCCACCACAGAGCTCATTACGAGACGGAGGGGAGCCGGGGGGCCGTGAAGGCGCTGGCCGGAGGACACCCCAGCGTGCAGGTATCCGCTCTGCTCTGACCCCAGGTCCTGTCCCTGCTGCAGGGGCAGCAGCTGGGGCTGGTTTAATCCAAAGGCCACTTTGCGGTAACAGCTAACAGCACCTTTCATTTTCTGTCTTTTTTTAAAAATATTCTCATCTCCCAACCAGTTTAGCTAAATATTTTATGCACAGTCAAGCCCCAGTTTTCTCCTCGATACATGGAGTGGTACAATGGCACAATATACAATGGCATAGAGGTGCCAAGCTCTGCTTGCCTCTGGAGCTCACAGACCAGCTGCACTCGTGACACCTGAGGCTCCTCGTCGGTGGGACTGCTCTGGGGGAGCAGGCGAAACCCTGAAGATCGTGGGGGCGTGGCCAGCCCGGCGGGGTTGGGAGGCCTCCCCTGGAGGGCGTGGCCAGCAAGCCTTTACTCAACGAGGAGGCAGAATGGCTGGAGCTTTTGCTTGTGTCTCCTGGTGGGTAACTGAGGGGACCTCGGTACAGCCCGGCTACTGCTTTGTCCCGGTGGACAATGCCCTTTATCCCCATGCGTCCCTGAGCAGTCATGTTCCACTCAGAACAGATGGGAAAGAGGGAAGAGAGAAGCCAAGGGGAGACAGTGTGTCCAGGAAGATGCCCTGGGCCACCTTGAGGGTCCATCTCGCTGCCTGGATGGTGGCCAGTGGGCAGTGTGGCCTGGGGGCTGCTGTCTAGACCTCTCAGTAGACTTGACCTTGGTGCTATTTCGCTTTAAGGTGTCCTGGAATAGGAAAATTTAAAAGAAAAGAAATACACCTTTGAAATGGCTTTATTTTTGAGGACCTTTTCTTTAACAAATCTGTAGAAATAAGTGTTCAGGGTTATTAGAACCAAGGACTGAAGCTTCTGCTGAGAAGCTCCCCCTCGATTTCTAACCCAGCTGCATTTTGTCCATCGTTCCTGCTGCAGACGTCCCACAGCGTACACCACACGCTGGGTGCCGTGCACGCCACACACGGACGGGCAGAGGACTCCTCCTGGCGCCCCTGCTCTGGGGAGAGTCGAGAATCGAATCCAGGGGCCCTCTGCCCTCTCCAGCCCCAAGGGGAATGGAGCCCACCTCTGCCCAGCCCTCTGCTCAGAATTAACCCCATCCCCCAGGTCACAGATGGGGACAGATGGGAAGAGCGTGCAGCCCTGCTCTGCCCGCAGCCGCTGTTCCCCTCCTGCGTTGGCCGTGGCCGCCCACCTCCTGGGGCTGCTTCCCCAAATGTGGCCACCATCCTTGTAGCACGTCTCCCCACGGCCGTCAACAGAGCCTCGACCAAGGTCTCCTTGGGCCACGTTAAGATTTGTCCAAGGCAGCGAAGTCCGTCTGCACGGCTGCTGCCTCTGGTTTGGGGTTTTCAGAGGCTACTTTTAAAGACTCCATCCTTTCCTCTCTGAAGCCTTGGACCCTTTGAGGCGGTGGTTCCCAAAGTAAGCCTGCCCAGGGTCCCTTAGAGATGCCCACGCGCCCCACTGGGCCCTGGAGTGCCGGCTGGGACCCGCCACTTTGCTTCTCAGCTGGGGACAGGAGGAGCGGGGACCTGCCGTGGGGTGTCGGGGCCGGGGCAGCATCGGGGAGGGGCTGCTCCGGCCTCATGGGGAGCCGGTGGGGCTCTGTCGGTGTGGCTCCGGGTGCCACTCCCCAGCCTCACACACCCCGGGGGAGATGGGTGTACGTGGCATCAGAGTCAACGTGTTCAGAGCTGGTGTCCAGGCCGCGCCCGCCATCCCAAACCTGTCGCTCCCCTCCAGCCCAGGAGGTAAAGGTGAACTCGCGGACAGGCTGTCCTGCAGGCGTTGGCATTTGGTCACATGTGTCACCTCATCAGCCCAGCGTCTCCCACCAGACCCCTGTGATGTGACCTGTGACCGTCCCCTTGGACGTGAGCTTGCCCTCTTGCCCCGGAACTGCAGCCGTACGGCGCTGATGGAGACGGTTCTCCCCCGTCTAGCTACGCCCCCGCCTGTCCAGTCCGCTCCCCAACCCCGTCATTTAGGGAATGGTGCAAGCCGAAGGGGAAGCAGCAGGGCACCCCGTGTTTGTATTTGATTCCATTTAGATAAATAAAAATAAAGCTTGCGAGGGCAGGAGGGCGCAGACAAGTGCCGGTCCGCCGACGCGGCGTTCAGGGCCTGGAGTTCGCGGGGTGACGTTAGGGCGACATCGGAGGCTGTGCGCTCGACGCCGGTTAATACCCACTTGGTATTGGTTGGCCGCTTGACTTGGGAAACGCAGAGCGGGCTCAGCAGCGCCCAGCTGCCGGCGGCCCTTTCAGATCCCCTCCGGGCGGAGGCAAGTCGGATAACGCCTGCGCTTAGCCAAGTCCATGAACGGTGTTTAAGTCCCTTCCTGCTGCGGTTTCCACTGGAAGAAAGTACGTTGCTGCTGAATGGAAAAGACATTACAAAGGTGAGGAAGTAGGCTGTTCAATAAGGAGAAATTAAAATAAAGCAGCAGAGAAATAATGGCCCAAAGCCCCCGTTTCTTGTCAATTACATTGGCGAGGGGCGCTGGCCCTGGAGGGCAGGGAGCCCCGTGCCACGTGGACACTCCTGTCGTGAGATGCAAAGCGCGGGGCTGAGGCCCTGAGCGAGGGCCGTCCCTGTCCTTCGCCTGGTGGCTGTGGCCCTGGGGACGAGGGTGTGCCCCGCCTCTTCTGGGAGCCCAAGGAACCCACCCCCTGCAGGGTCCCAGCGCCGTGCTCCCATTCCCACCGGGCAGGTGTCTTGGGCGCAGGGCGGTGTTGATCTCTCAGTGTCAGGAGATGGAGAGGACTGAGACTTGCGGAGGAATTCTGAAACTTGAAACCGCATTGGAAATACCTTAAGAGTGAATCCTCCAAAATTATTTCGAGTTCAGTGACGGCAGGATGGGAGAGGCTGCTTCTGGGTTTAAGCAGAGTGAAGGCCCCTCCCCTGCTGCACAGCTGAACCGCGAGAGGAAACCAGGCCCAGCAGAAATGTCAGCCTCTATCCGCATTCCTCCTGCAAGAGGGTTAGGACTGGAGACTTCTCTGATCTGTCTGCGGTAGAGGGAGTCTGTGTGCAAGGTGACGTGAGCAGGTAAAAAGAGGGGCTTTGGGGTTTGTTTTCTTTTTCAGTTAGTGGAGCACAAACTGGATAAAAGTAGCATTTGCACACAGTTGTCAGACAGATGGAAACAGAAAGCTCTCAGTCGCCGTGAGAGCCCAGCGACCGCAGGGCTTTATTCTGCGGCGAGTTATCCTAGCACATCCCCCGACACCGCGGCTCCCCGGAGCTCGGCCGCAGGCGGGTCCACATGCTGGGGAGACAGCCGCTCCCACTGGCCGTTCTGCGGTCGGCTGGCCAGAGGGAAGCCGGGTTTTGGTTCTGGGGCACCCAGGCCGTCCCTCGGAGCCGCTGTCACATGGAGCTCAGAGGAGGCCTGCACCCGGGGCTTTTGCTGCCCTCCTAGGACAGCCAGCTCATCGACTGGCTTCTGCATCCCCAAGCTTGTCGTGAAGTCAGGGGCAGTGGCCTTGCGTAGGACAGGCCCTGCCAGGCCCAGGGAGGACTCCTGCATTTCCCGAGCACCCAAGACGCAGGGGGAGCTGCCTCCACCTCCGCGGCCCCTCCTCTGAGTCTAGGAGACGCGACGAAATGCAGAACCTTCTTTCCAGGCAGAATCAGGCTGCAGTTTCAGATTAGGAAAGGACCTTGCATTCACGTGGTCTTGTCCCCGTTTTCATTTGGGGACACAGATGTGTACGGGGCTCGCCCAGCATCGTTCGGGGGCTGGTGCCGGGAGTGAGCGTTCCAGACCGTCCACCACCCAGACTCTCCAGAGTCCTTGACGGCCCTGGTGGGTGTGCCCGGCGGGCGCGTCTGGGCCCCCGAGGCTGCTGTGACGGCCCTGTCGGGGGCGGGCTGGAGCTGGGCGGGTGCGGGCCGTCCTCGAGGCCCCCGGCTCCACCGGCGGGTGTGCGTGTGATGCGGCCACCGCGAGCGCCAGGGGCCCCGGGTCTGCGCTGGCCTCTGCTGGCTTTGTAATGATGGGACCAGGGAGGAAGGGAGTGTGGGTTTCCCTGAACTTTAAAATCGTACCTTTTCCCCTACTGCCAAAGGATTCAGACACACGCAGAATCCTCCCGGGCGGGAGGCGTCCAGCTGGGGGCAGGGTGGAGTGTCCTGGCTCCCAGCGCCCAGGGCCCCTCTTGTCATCGGTCCAGACCTTCTGCCACCAGCGCCCCGTGTGTGTGTGTAAATCCATGGGCCGCTCTCTGGTTTAAGATGCAGGAGCCCCGAGAGCTTCCGACGGGGATGCAAAGGCCTTCCCCAGCGGTGCCGACGGGACAGACCGACCCGGAGCCGTCGGAGTGGGGGCTTCACACAGTTGTTCTGTGTCTCCTGAGCTGCAGGGCTCACAGCGGCTCTCCGGTGGGATGAGTGCAGGGCCCCTTCGCCCCGGGGCCAGGTGTTCTGGGTGCGTCTGGGGCCTCCCTTCCGTCCAGTCTCCCAGACCATCCTGCTGGCACCCCGCCCCGCGTCCGCGCCCAGCGCCTGGACGGCAGCCGCAGCTGGTTCCCTGCCGTTGCCGTCAGTGGGTCTGGGCTGAGGAGGGAGAGTCCCCCACCTTCTCCCTGGGGAGGGAGAGCAGAGAGCCGTCGGGCTGTGTGTTTTTGCTAACTCAGAGTGTGCGTCCCCAAAGGGGTCCCTGTGTCCCCTCTGCCTCCGCAGAGAAAACTGCAGCTCCAGGAGGCCGTTTCTGTGCACTTCGTTTTTCTGCTTTTCTTTCCTGCTGTGTCCCCGGCTCCCTTCTAGGCCTGGCCGTCACTCTTCCCTGCCCGCTGTGCTGCATCCCTGGTCCCCTGTCCCGAGAGCAGAGGTCCCTTCCGGGAAGGTCCCCGGTTCCTGCCGCCCCATGGGGGCTGGGGGAGTGAGCTGGGGGTCGTCACGATCTCTGACCCAGGGGTCAAAGGATGAAGCTCTGTTTACCCAGTTACCAAAATAACCTGCTCGATAGCATCTAGCCCGTCACACAGGAGGCCAGGCCTGTGTGAATAATTAATAGGTCGCAGAAACGTGAGACTCGGCGGAGGCCTGTCAATTCCTAAACAGCACTTTAGGTTTGTAATTTGTGTTCCTGTCAGTTATGAGTGACCAGTGTAACCCCCGTCAGGCCGGGTGACTGGCCCAGGCAGTGGGGACCGGGAGGCTGGGCTGGCCCGAGGGGGGTCCCGGCCCCGGCCTGGTGCCCTGCGTGGTGCAGGGGCCTCTCTTTAGGGGGGTCGGCTTTGAGGCTCACGTTTGCCGCCGTAGGCCAGGACAGGTATTTTTCTACTATGTAAGACGTTCGAGCTGACACCGAGGAAGGAACACGCCAGGAACCAGCCATTCTTTCCAGATCGTTACAATCAGCCGGTCGGCTGTTATCACTTTTCATTTCCTGTAGCACCCCGCACCCCTGGGTCCAGAAGCATCAGCCTTTCAAGAAGCAGGCTTCCTGGGGGTGTCTGAACACTGCGGACACACAGCAGTGCTTTCTTTCATCTGGCGTCCGCGGCATGTTCTGTTTTACCCAAAGCTTTGCTCCATTCTTTCTTACGGAAACCGGATTGAGACAGGATCGTTAACCTGGAAGCCAAGGTTTTCACAAAAGCCAGAGAAATAGATGCTACTGGAAGAAATTCCTTGGGCCCAGTGAGGAGCTGAGGGTCAGAACTGCCCTATAGCAGCAGCCCTGCTCCAGCCCAGACCCCACCCCCTACCCCAGGAGCTGAGACAGCGCTCGGACGCAGGTCTGACCCTAGCCCGGACCCCGGTCGTCCGGCAGCCAAACGCCGCTGACCTGCCCGTGGGGCGGATTAATCTTTTATGGGGCAGCTGGGCAGCGGACAGCTGCCCTCTGCTCTTCCAGCAGCGTCCGGGCAGGTGGCCGTTTCCCTCTGGGCCGGCCGCGCACACAGGCCTGGACGGTCTCACTCTTTGTAGACACACCTGTGTCGCGGGAGCCGCTGCCATTGTTCCCACGACACAGTGGGCTCTGCGGAAGCTCAGGGCACCGAGCGGGGGGTTTGCCATTTACGTTCCTGCCAAAGCAGAGAGGTGCCTGTGCCTGCGTGGTCTCGGTGAGGCGTTCAGTGGAGTCGGTGCCAGTGATAATAATTAATAGGAAACATAGCTGGGATCTTGCTGCTGTCTGCTGACACATGGCACAGACACTCGATCTCAGGTACGGCACATTGGTTTTTAAACACCTGTTTTAGAGTTTCATTGGGCAACAGAACTGAGGACAGCACAGTTCAAGTTTTCCTGCAGCCGATACAGTCACTGGGGGATAAAGTCCGCGAGTAGCTCAGCAGTGGAAACCTTTTCAGAGCAATAAACAACATCGTCAGCCTCCAAAAATCTTCTAATTCAAGAGTTTTGGCTTCTGTGTTCCAGGCTGCGGGAATTCTAGAATAAAAGTCGCCTCGGGCACAGAACCCCTGATGACTTTCCATAATTCTGCTGTGCTTTCTGCATTATCCCAGGATGTTTTCCTGATGTCTTTTGAGGGCGGAGCCATGTGCCGGACAGTTTCAGGTCAGAGCTATGCGTCGGCACTCCGGCCCCATCGCAGCTGTCAGAACACTCACACGCGGTGCAGGTGGGGGGGGGGGGGCTGCCAGACGGTGTAACGGAGATAATGGTGAGAAACCACTGTCTTTGATAAAAATGACAAAATAGGAAAATCCGTGGCCCTGGCCGGCCCTCCCCTCTCACTGGGGGCTCCATGGTCTCCTGGGGGCCGCACCACGGGCGGCTGAGACAGATGCCCAGTGCCCTCGGCTGGGGGGTGGCCCGGTGGGAGATCCCCGCCTCGTTTGCTTCGGGGCCGGGTCTCCCTCCCGCTGGCAGCCCCCGGCCTGCTGCCCCGTGCAGAACCCTGTCCTTCGCCTTCGGGCCAAGCTCTCCCCAGGGAGGGTCTTCTGGGCGTCGTCCTCCTGGGGCACCGCCCAGCACAGGGACGTAGGGAGGTGCGCCCGCTGCGCGGCCTGCCCTCCGTGGGCAGAAGGAGGACGAGAGCCACGGAGGGCACGCCAGCCCGAGCTCTGGGGCCCAGTGTCTACGCCCGGCTCGCAGGTGGGTGGCTCCCGGCAGCAACCCCGTGTCCAGGTCCTCCTGGGCACCCCTTCCTGCTGTGCTTTGCAGACGGCTCTGTCTCCGGGGGGCGCTCTGGATTTGGGGTGTGCTGGCTCCCTGAGCGCTGCCCCTGCCCCGCACGCAGCTGGGGAGCCGCGAGCACCCCGTCTGCACACTCGAGGGTGGGGCGGCGTGGCCCCAGTCTCCTTCTCCTGCACGGGACACTGGGCTCTGGTCAGCACAGGTAGCCAGCTCGGCCCTGCTGTGGGCCGGGCCCCGCCCAGCGGGACTCGTGATCGTGCCGTGGCTGGCGGTGGCGGCCGTCCCTCAGCAGCAGCTGGTGCCAGGGCAGGGCTGGCCCGACGGCAGGCCAGTGGCCGTCGCGTGGGCACGTGGGTGTCTGGCAGGAAGCACCCTCGGCCCACACAGCGCCTCCGTCAGCCCTCGTCCGGGCCCTGCCCGAGGCCGCCCTTTGGGCGCTGGTGATAAACACCGAGGGCCAGGCCCTCTGCCCGCCCCGTATGCCTGGGGGTGGCCACTGCCCCGGCCGTCGTGCAGTGTTTCCAGTGAGTTCAGAGAGGCCGTCCCGGGGAAGGAGGGTTCGGGAGCACAGCCTTGGCCCTGCCCGCCTGAGGTCCGGTCTCCTGTGAGCTGACCGCATGCCCTGGGCCCGTCCTCCCTCCCGGGCCGGCGTGGGGTGGGGGGGCAGGCGGCGCCCCGTGGGGAAAGCTCTCCTGTGGTTTTGGAGACCAAAAGCTCACACGACGCAGTCTCTTAAGTTATCCAGTACTGGGAAAGTTGGGGTTGAAAGAAGTGGAAGCAGCTTGTGCGCTGATTCTCTCCTTCCTGCAGAGCCCCTCTGGGTGTTGCGTGGATTCTCTCCTTCCTGCAGAGCCCCTCTGGGTGTTGTGTGAAGATGCAGAGTTGACATCTGGGTTAACGCGTGATTTCCCTTTAAACCGCCTGCTGCGCTGTGCACGAGGATCTCTTGCTCGGTGTACGTTTGTCCCAGCTCAACACTTACTGGAAAGTAATTTCCCTCAATTAACTGTCCTTTGTACGACGCTCCTGCCACTGTGGGCTTGCGCTGTGGGAATTTCAGCACCGACTAAATTTGGCGTCAGTCATTCCCTCTGCCCGTCATCCTGCCGTGCAAGTGCGAAGGTGAGCAGAGCAGCTAAAAACAAACATTTTTATGTGGAGGAAACTCACCAGGTCTTACACCTTGAAAATGGAATAGCACATTTTGTTTAGTTTAGGTTGAAGCAAAGAGAGGTCATTGTTATGACAGGTAATTTTATTTTATTTTATTTGTGTGTGTGTATGTGCGTTCAAAATACTGATTTATTTTAGGTGATGGGATGAAGGGTGATTGTTTCTTTTTTGCTTCTCTATCTACTTTTTTTTTTTTACATCTCTATTGGAGTATAATTGCTTTACAGTGGTGTGTTAGTTTCTGCTTTATAACAAAGTGAATCAGTTATACATATACATATGTCCCCATATCCCCTCCCTCTTGCATCTCCCTCCCTCCCACCCTCCCTATCCCACCCCTCCAGGTGGTCACAAAGCACCGAGCTGATCTCCCTGTGCTATGCAGCTGCTTCCCACTAGCTATCTACCTTACGTTTGGTAGTGTATATACGTCCATGCCTCTCTCTCGCCCTGTCACAGCTTACCCTTCCCCCTCCCCATATCCTCTAGTCTGTTCTCCAGTAGGTCTGTGTCTTTATTCCTGTCTTACCCCTAGGTTCTTCATGACATTTTTTTCCCTTAAATTCCATATATTTGTGTTAGCATACGGTACTTGTCTTTCTCTTTCTGACTTACTTCACTCTGTATGACAGACTCTAGGTCTATCCACCTCATTACAAATAGCTCAATTTCGTTTCTTTTTATGGCTGAGTAATATTCCATTGTATATATGTGCCACATCTTCTTTATCCATTCATCCGATGATGGACACTTAGGTTGCTTCCATGTCCTGGCTATTGTAATTAGAGCTGCAATGAGCATTTTGGTACATGACTCTTTTTGAATTATGGTTTTCTCAGGGTATATGCCCAGTAGTGGGATTGCTGGGTCATATGGTAGTTCTATTTGTAGTTTTTTAAGGAACCTCCATACTGTTCTCCATAGTGGCTGTACCAATTCACATTCCCACCAGCAGTGCAAGAGTGTTCCCTTTTCTCCACACCCTCTCCAGCATTTATTGTTTCTAGACTTTTTGATGATGGCCATTCTGACTGGTGTGAGGTGATATCTCATTGTAGTTTTGATTTGCATTTCTCTAATGATTAATGATGTTGAACGTTCTTTCATGTGTTTGTTGGCAGTCTGTATATCTTCTTTGGAGAAAATATGACAGGTAATTTTATAAATATTATTTTGACAGATAGTAGAACGTGCCAGGGGCAGAAAACCCATGCAGTGGAATATGTGAAGTATTTAAATTACTTCTCTTAAAATGAACTTCATGTTTTCAATAATAGACGTTTATCTTCCAGGTTAAACCTTAACTATTCCCATTTTCACTGAAATGGCATGTTTTTAAAAAGGCAGAGTTACTCCCACAGTCCGCTGCATCCTATGTGCCGTCAGAGCAGGGCCCCGGTGTGAGTCCCGTGGGATCTGAAATTGTCATTTTCAAATCGTCTGACCCCGGCCAGGCCATGTGCTGGCCTGGGGGCTGGGAGGAATACGCCTTGGCCACACAAGAGACAGTCTTAGCCAAAGACTCATTTACGTATTCTTATATTAAATGTCACAGAATGGAATGCTAAGAGGCAAAATTTGTTTCTTCATCGGTCTCTGATCTTATTTTTACATTTCCTGTTTTAAAAATGTAGGTCAAGTCCAGCACAGAGTACAGGTTTCTTAGGAGGTTTGTTAAATTGGCAAAAGACTGGACTCACGCTCCCCCGCAGGGAGAAGTTGGGTGGACCCGGCAAGCTGGTCTTGGTTCCCCCCCAACTGAACTCTGTGTGTAGAGATGCTCCCGTGTCCACACAGGAAGAAAGCTCTTCAGTTCAAACAGGAGAGGCATCTTGTTTCTGCAGAATTAAGCCACGTGAGCAGGACCCACCTTGAAATGAGCGTCAGGCGCTGGGGGGCTCCTGGCAGGTTCTCTGTGTGGCGGCCTGAGAGCAGGAAAGGCTCTGCACTGGCCTCGCGAGGGGCGCAGCAGGCCAGGAGGGCCGCGAGTGGACGGGTGGGTCTCTCAGCAAACGTGACGCTTCCTCTAGCTCTCTGCTCACCACGGCCACTCGGGTTCAGCCGCAGGCCTGAGACCGACTCCCCTCCTCTGTGCACGCCCGTCAGACACTCATCCGGTCCATGTGGGCCGGACACCTGTGGGTCGGTGTGAAAGCTCGAGTATTTTACTAGGAAGGAACCACTTCGACCACGAGCACATCCACGGGTGCTTGGGACCACGCCACAGACGAAAACGATGAAAATTGGGAGCCTGACGCGTGAAACTCCTGCTGCCGCCAGGAAATGAGATCTTCCCAACCAACTACCGCATTCCAGACCAGTCTGGAGAACGCGTGCGTGTGTGTGCGTGTCTGAGTGTGAATGTGCGCGTGTGTCAGTGTGTGCGTCCGTGCACACCTGTCCTACGTGGAGCTCCTGCTTGTCTCCAGAAAATCTCAAGGGTGACGTTGACAAACACAGCCTGTGACAAACACGGGCTGTTAAATATTAACCGGGTGCTACGGAATGCTCTGGAATGTCCGCAGACACCGGACACCCGTGGTGAGCTCGTGTGGGAGCCTCAGAGCTGCTGGACGTTCACCTGAAGCTGTAAATTCATTCATCGGGGGCTGCGGTCCAGCAGCGGTCAGTCCTGGCTCGTGGCCTGCTGTCTCCTATCCATAGTTGCGACACCATGCAGACCCTGTTGGCCGGAAGACGGGACGGAGGGGGGGAAGGAGCCGCTGACCCTGCGGGGGCCCCGCCCTAATAAGGCACCACCCGGATCCCTCGTCTGGCCCGGCTGTCAGCCCCACCAGCGGCCTGGCGCCCAGGCACATCCTTCCCGGGGGCCCCAAGCGGGTGGCGCGCGGGCCCTGGCCCTCTGCTTGCTGAGTGCCCGTGAGGCTCCCGTGAACGGCCTGTGTTGTTTGGGACTGTCTCCTGAGCTCCGTGAGGCTCCCGTGAACGGCCTGTGTTGTTTGGGACTGTCTCCTGAGCTCTGTGAGGCTCCCGTGAACGGCCTGTCGTTGGGACTGTCTCCTGAGCTCTGAAAATTTATAAGTGCTTCTTCATCTCGTAATTAAGTGAAGTCAGTGCAGTAGCTGGTCTTTGTCAGCGCGGCTTTGATGAACGGTTCACTGCTGATTTGAACCACACTTGAAACAGCAGGCGCTCGCTTCTCTGGGTTGAAGAGACATTTGTTCCCAAACGCAGGGATGGAGGAGAGCTCGGGGAGGCCACAGTGCCGGGGGGCGGGGGGGTGGACAAGGCAGGCGCTGCTAACTGGATGTCGTAGAAAGAAATGGAAAACCAGCCAGGGCAGCATATAGTGAGTTCTCTGCAAGGAAGACAGCGAGCGAGACACCCGGGCAGAGAAGGCGCTCAGCTCCCAGCGCTGGACCTCCCAGCGGATTCCGACTCACCCATCTGGACGGCGCTTCAGCTTCCATTCTAACGTCCCAACTTGGAAAAATGACCCGTAGAGACGGAAGCAGGATCTCGGTCACCGCGGTCAGCTGCAGCTGGACCGGAGGTTTCCCGTTTCTTCGGGTCACTGACACATGCCCCTCTTGTGCTCCCTCGGTCACCTGGCAGCCTGGCCCTTTGCGCTGTGCCCCAGCCCCCTCTGTGTCCTGAGCCAGTGCGGCTTGGAAGGTCTTGGTCATCCAGCCTGAGCTTCTTCCCCGTGGGCTGTGCAGTGACTGTCAGGGCGCCTTCCCACAGGGCAGAGACGGAGCCCAGACGGGGCTCACGGGGCGCGTGGACCCGACCGCAACCCCGCTGCGGGCTGGTTCTTCCGTGGCTTCCACTCGGCCGCAGGGCTGGGAGGGGCTCGCGACCCCCTGAGAATCCCGCAGGGGAGCAGGCGGGTCTGGGGCCTGCAGGTGGCCTCATTGGCACTGCCGCACCAGGGTCTCTGCTGCTGTGGAAGCAGTGACAGCGCTCTCGGGGACGGCACTAGTTTGGCCCATCAGACTGTGTTACAGTTGCTACCTGTTGTCAAAGCGGCTAAAATTAGTCCAGGGAGAACGTGACCACAACGCGAGAAGCAGCACAGCTGTGCTGACTGAGCCTGTCTGCTCGTGGGGCTGCCCCTTCCGCGGGGGTCCTGCGTCGGGACCCTTGGGGGCTCTGGCTGGACGCATCGCCTGCCTCTGCAGGAGGAGGGGTGAGCCCCAGGGGTCCTGTGGAATCTGGGCCTGGGCCTCGCCCTGAGCTGCCTGCTTTCTTCAGGATTTGCCTCTTGAGTACGGTCAGCTGTGACCTGGACGGAGAAGGCGAGTCAGGTTCAGTTCTGAAAAGGACTCACCCTGAGGGAGACAGCGGCTGGAGGTGCAGGGGCACGAGGAGGGCTCTGACCTGCGCCCCTGGTGGTCAGCCCGGGGGCAGCCAGTGTAGGTCCTGAAATGCGGGAGCAGCGCTCTCCCATGGGCTCCTGGTGCACGATGGGCTCGTTCCGGTTCTGGGGCCCGAGTCTCACTGGGTTTTGTGCCCACACATGATCTTGTCTTCAAGACCGTGCGCCTAGCCGGCTGGCCCACACGGTCGGAACGGCCATGCGCGGCCACGCGTGTTGGGTCTGATGCTGGTGGCAGACGGGCCACGACCTGGGGCTGCCCGCAGCCGGTCCAGGGGCGCCTGCAGCGGGCACCAGGGCAACCCGTAGCCACCACCTGCCAAGCCAGGCCGAAAAGGGCCGATGCTGTTTGTATCTCGTTTGCAAGCATCCTGTTTGCTGGTTCGGACTGGCCTGAGCAGGGGAAAGTGGATGGCGTCCTCTTGGGCAAGTGTCTGAATTCATCAGGGGAGGCTTGTGCGGACAGCTTGGCACTGGCCCAGCTTCGGGTGGGGCCCCACAAGCTGCTGTGTCGCCCGCGTGTGGGCAGAGGGGTGGCCTGAGGAGGAGGCAGTGGCCCGGAGAGACTGGCTCTGCTTCTCATCTGCCTCCCCCTGCGGGTCCCCGTCACGGTCCCGGGCATGGGGCACGTGTGCTCCTGGGATGCAGGTACATGCGTGCAGGTGTGCACTGCATGTCTGTGTGTGTGTGTTCCAGCGTGGGCAGCCAAGTGTTCAGAACCGACTGCGGAGCAGAGGCCCCAGACTTTGGGGCCCGAGGTGCAGGAGGGGCGGGGGGACCAGACCCGGCCTGCGCACGCTCCCCTCTGAACCAGCCTCCACACAGGGAGCACGGAGGGTCCGGGCGTCGGCGCGGCGCTCACAGGCCTGTCTCCCTCTCTCCCCAGCTGCACGGCTACATGGAGAGCGAGCCGCTCACCCTGCAGCTGTTCATCGGGACAGCGGACGACCGGCTGCTGAGGCCCCACGCCTTCTACCAGGTGCACCGGATCACGGGCAAGACCGTCTCCACCACCAGCCACGAGGCCATCCTCTCCAACACCAAGGTCCTGGAAATCCCGCTGCTGCCGGAGAACAACATGCGAGCAATGTAAGCTGCACCTCGGGGGCTCGGTGGGCGGGGGCGGGGGCTCGGTGGGCACTTGCACGCCTGCATGTCTCCCCACGTTTCCACAGCTCAGGGGGCTTGGGTGCCCTGGGCTTAACACCTCAGTAAACGTTACAAGTATTTATGACAATGGATTTGTTTCTTCCTGGGGTTTCAGCCCCTGTGCATGTTGCCACTTTAAGTATCTCAGTTCACAGCTGTCAGTACTTCCTCCACGTGTGAACGTGTCACCCATTTATTTCTGTGGCTGCACTGTGAAAGCTAGAGCAATGGTCAAAAGGCAAACATTGAAACATTAAAGAGATCGGTGTGTCTGGGTCGTATTTTCACTGAGGGTTTCTGCATCTCCGATGTGACCAGCTGGAATGTGCAGGCCAGATCTGACTCAGTAGTTTAGAGGTGAATTGCTTAACGAGCTGCAGGGCAATCTTCTCGTGTCCAAGTAGGGCTTGTGTTCGTGGCTTCCTGAACTGAGTGAGTGCTACATGCATTTCACTCCTGAGCTGTGAATGCAGCAGAGAAAGGGGACACGGTTGTCCCACAGGACTTGCCTTCTCCTGGGGGCCTCTGGGGCGGGGGACATAAGGCAGGAACTCATTAGCACGGGGGGCCTGTTGGAGACTTTGGGGGCGAGTGTCTGTGGGGGGGCAGCACAGAAGCCGAGAGCTGACCCTGCAGGAAGGCAGCAAGTACAGAGGCCCCAAGGCAGGAGTGAGTCTGGGGCATCCACGGGGCAGCGAGGAGCTCAGGGCTGTGGCGGGTGAGGGAGCGGGTGTGGAAGCCACATCGTGTAGAGCTTTGCATGGGATTTGGGTAAGTTGTTTGTAACTCATAAACCCTCTAAGTCAAAAGCAAAGGGAGGGGCTTCCCTGGTGGCGCAGCGGTTGAGAATCCACCTGCCAATGCAGGGGACACGGGTTCAAGCCCTGGTCCCGGAAGATCCCACATGCCACGGAGCAACTAAGCCCATGTGCCACAACTACTGAGCCTGTGCTCTAGAGCCCATGAGCCACAACTACTGAGCCTGTGAGCCACAACTGCTGAGCCCACATGCCACAACTACTGAAGCCCACGTGCCTTAGAGCCCGTGCTTGCAACAAAAAAAAAAAAAAGAGAGAAAAAAGGAAAAAGGGAAGGCCTTCTCTCCATGTTGGCTTTTCACGGATTTGGGGGAATTCATTCTAAATCCTTGGGTTTGCTTCAAGAGCTGTTATCACAGTTCCCTCGGACCAGGGCAGATGGTTTGAGAGAACCGCTGGTTCCTTCAGCAGCAGCCGTTCCTTCGGTGGCTGCATTTACCACAATACCATCCAACCCAGAGACGGTGTAGACACCACGGGAGCGGGACTGGCCCCGGGCTCCAGGGCCAGGGCTTCCCTGCTGCTCCGGGCTGGGCTGTGGTCCTGACCCAGAGGCATCACGCGGCCTCGTTTCCTTAGCTTCCGACAGAGGGAAAGGGCTGGTTTCCATCTGATGAATGACGCCTGGGTGGTTCTGCTGGAGTCTGGTGTTGAATGGAACTGTTAAGTTAAATGAAATTAAGTGAAATCATATGAGGCCCTAGAAAACTCAGGATCCTGGATTAAGGGGGACGCCGCCGGAATCTCAAGTGGAAGGAGGTTTCTGGAGCAGCCGGGAGAGCCTTGCTTTGGACGCCGCGTCCTGCTCCGGGGCGTCCACCGAGCCCAGGGCAGCGGGGCTGGGGCCTCTGGAGCCCTGAGCGTATGGCAGCTCTGCCTGCCTGGGTTCCGGGCTCCTGAGGCCGGGGCTGGCTCGTCTCCTGCTGCCTCGGCCCCAGCTCAGTCGACGGGTGGGTGTCTGGCCGCCCCGGCCCCTGGGCAGGGCCGCAAAGAGCCTTCGGTGAGCGGTCGCCCGGGATGGGGCGGGGGTCCGGGGCTGAGCATAGACCCTTGTTTCCGGCAGCATCGACTGCGCCGGCATCCTGAAGCTCAGGAACTCTGACATCGAGCTCCGCAAGGGGGAGACGGACATCGGGAGGAAGAACACGCGCGTGAGGCTGGTCTTCCGCGTCCACGTCCCGCAGCCCAACGGCCGGACGCTGTCGCTGCAGGTCGCCTCCAACCCCATCGAGTGCTGTGAGTGCTGCCCCCCACCACCCCCCCACCCCACCCCCGTCTCCAGGCTGAGCGGGGCCAGCCCCTGCCGCAGGTTTCCTTTCCAGTAGCACCTTGGTTCTCGTGCGCAGCCCCTGAGCTGTGCTCGTCCCACCCACAACACCCGCACCTTCCCGTGCAGCCACGGAAACACCTGCACCCTGGCCAGGGCGCCCGCAGCTCCTGTGCGTGCGTGGTGTGAGGGCTGCCGCCGACTCCCGGCACCTGCAGGAGGACGTAAGAGGGAAAGGAGGTTTGTCCCGAAGTACCGAGATGTTTGCCGTGACCGAATTTGACTTAGTCCCCTCACGATTCAGGGAACCTGAGAAAGTGGCATTTTGGCCTTGACATCTGTTGGACTGAAGGGACCTGAATTTGCAAGCCTGCCCGTATGTAAGTCGGGCCTTTGTCCCTGGTGGCCCTGGGTTCACGGCCCTCGGTGTGCGTGGACGGGCCCCGGTGCCGAGACGCTTCTGGCTCGGATGCCCGTGACCACGCAGCTCCTCCAGGAGCGGGGACCGCCGCGGCCTGGGGTCAGCTTCCTCTTGCAGTGACGCTGTTCGTTTTTGTTAGCGAGTCGGGTGACCGGTTCAGCTCCGCATGGAAACCCCGCAGTGCCCGCCCCCGACCCGGCACCCGGACCCCGGGGGGGACCAGAGTCTCCACTGGCCACGGCCCCAGCGAGAGCCTTTCCACCCGCCCTCCTCCTTCTCTCATCTCTGAAGCACCGCCCCACCCCTCTGGTGTGGGCTGTCTCAGGACACCCCCGACCTCGCGGCTCAGCCGCCCACCCGTCTCGGTGGGAACGTCCTGGTTCAGTTCCTCGGCCTCTGACCTGAGCGTCGGCCAGACCTCGGCGACGGGGCGTCCTCCCCTGCAGCCCCTTCTCCTTCTCTGCTGTGTGGTCTTCACCTCCCTCCCAGCCCTCCCCCCTGCTGCTGCTGGACCCTCCCGTCCAGTCTCTAGAAGTCCATCTCCAGTCCGTGGGGTCTGCCACGGATGGCTCTGCCCCCCTGCCCCGAGGCCCCCGCCCCATGAGGCAGAGTGGGACCCTCCTTCTCGGGTCCCCTGGCTGTTGGGTGACTGTGTCAGGACCCCTGGCTTGGCCTCACCACCTCTCCAGCCACACTTCTGCCTCCTCCTGCGTCTGGTCCTTTGCCCATCCCGCCCTCCCCGACAGCCTGAGCTCGGCCGCCTGTGGCCCGCCAGCCCTTAAGCCAGAGCCCGCTTCAGACGGGTCCCCACATCCCACCTCCTAGCTGGGGACGCCTGCTCTCCGGGCCATGGCCTCCCCATCACCAGCAGGGC
Organism: Stenella coeruleoalba; assembly: GCF_951394435.1. Lineage (NCBI taxonomy): Eukaryota > Metazoa > Chordata > Mammalia > Artiodactyla > Delphinidae > Stenella > Stenella coeruleoalba. The sequence continues at coordinate 1,202,887 of NC_137160.1, read as the reverse complement.
TCCCCACGGCTTCCCCGGGCCCTTCCCACTGGCAGTCAGTCACCCTGGCAGAGCGCGCCCACTCACACGCGTGTGCACACTCGTCACTGAGAGGTGCGCTGTCTCCACGTGGACAAGTCAGAGGCGTGGCTGCCTTCCCGTGTCACTCTAACCTGGAGTAGACTGTGAAGACACGGACCACGCGTGGTTACTCTTCTGTTCCGTGTACCAGGGACGGGTCGCACTGCTCACCCAGGAACTCTTTGAAAGCAGGGTGTAGCGGCCGCCCCCGAGAGGGCCAAGCAGAGGGGCCTGGGCGTCTCACTCCCGTTGCTCTCCTGCCCCACACAGCCCAGCGCTCGGCCCAGGAGCTGCCCCTCGTGGAGAAGCAGAGCGCGGCCAGCGGCCCCGTCCTCGGCGGGAAGAGGATGGTCCTGTCCGGCCACAACTTTCTGCAGGACTCCAAGGTCATTTTCGTGGAGAAAGCGCCAGGTATCTTCTTTAAAAACCGACATCGAGCCCTTGCTGTTTGGGCGCCGGCGGAGGTTGGCTGGCAGGAGGTGGGCGCGGGCGGCCACGGGTGCCATGCACAGTCCTGGGCCACTGCACACGGTGCCGGCTGTAGAGGGGCTGCAGGTGCGGGGCCTGCAGGAGGCTGTGCTCTGCAGAGGGACGACCCCGCGTCTGCCTGGCTAGCGGGCGCCTCCCTCGTGGGCTCCGACCAGCTCCTGCTGCCGGGCCTGCCCGTGCGGAGGCGTCTTCTCGTTTGTCAGAACCACAGACCGTCCAAGGCAGGCGCCTGGGCATGGAGCGGCCATGGTAGCCGAGCGGAGCCCCACTGGGGCCCGGAGACCTTGCTGTACCCCCGGGGCATGCTTCAGGCCCTCGCCCTTGTCAGCACAGAACCCCAAGGTGCACAGGCAGCCGCTGTTCTTTCAGCGACGGCGGCCCCTGGGCCGCTCCGTGCGTGTGCGCACGCCTGTGTGGACCTCTGCACGTGTGCTCGGGAAAGGGGGCTGCGGGTTTGAAGGGGAAGGGTCTCCTCCCTCTGGTGTCTGGGGAACCAGGCAATGAGCCTCTCGCTGTGCTGCAGGGGAGACGCAGGGGCAGCACAGCTCCTGACCCGGGACGCCCGGCCCGACCACGTGGCCACGTGGACCTTCTGTCTCTCTCAAACTCCAGAGTTTGTTTGGGGGGCGGGTCCTTGCAGGGAGGTGGCCCCCAGGCTGGGGAGGGGCTCCTGTGGGGTCCGGGCCTGCTGCCTTATCCCTCGCCTTCTCTTTCCTGGTCACGGTCCCCCTCCCGAGCGCCGGGGCAGGGCTCGTGCTGAGTACCGCAAACCGCGGAGGCACTCAGCCTCCGTAATGGGGTTGGTTTTGTACAGTTTGCAGGAAACTTAGTACTTCAATCAAAATGGGCTTAAAAAGTCTCTCACGTTTAACGTGTTCTGCCTGTACGGTCGCGCGTGTGATTGGAAACTGTTTTAGAGGCTGGAGCAAACCCGACCAAGTACAGTGGTGGGGGGGATCTGTGCCCCCGGAAAGCCCCCTCTGGGCGAGGTGAATCCGGAAACAGCGCGAGCTTCTGTGCTTTAGACGCGTGCGCGTGCGCAGTGCGTGGGGGCGGAGCCCAGGCCCGGTGCCGCGTCCTCGCCGCGTCCTCGCCGCGCACAGACGTCTGTGGTGGGAACCAGCTGGCGCCCCTCGCTGTTTCCTCGACCAGTTAGCCCCGACTTTGACCTTGGTGCCAGGATGCGACTGTGAGACGTCTCCTGACCCCCTCGGCTCGTCGTGGGTGCCCGTGGGGCTCCTAGGTTGGCGTGGCTTACCGTGGCCCGGTCACGGGGCCTTCACAGCGGCCACCCGCCTGCAGGCGGGAGCCGAGTCCTCGGATGTCCGACTGTCGCCCTCACGTGGCCTCCCGGGCCGCCCCGGCCCCATGCAGGCCGAGTGCCGCTGTCGCTCGCTGTCACGTCGGGGCCCGTCCCCAGCCCGCTCGCTCCTGCAGCACATCTGCGTCTGGCAGGTGGAAGGCGAGAAACCAGCGAGTGGGTGGAGGCCAGACGTCCCGTGAACACCGTGCGACAAGGGAGACGTAGAGACGCGGCTGTGCGTCCTGCCACGTCGTGCTTGTGTCCCAGCGGGGTTGTCGGCATGTCTGCGCGCGCACTCGGGCCAGTTCTGTGTTTGCAGGAGGGGCAGGTGTCCACACGCTTTCTGCCTCTGCCTCCATTCTCAGCACAGTGCACGCCGACGCTGCCCGGCTGGGCTTCTCTTGGTTGATTTGCGGGGGGAGAAACCACTGAAGTCAATTTAGATTCAAAGCCTAATCGTCCTCTAGGCTTGCGAGGAGGCCGCCTGGTCTGCTTGAAGGTTCTTTCACCCCCTGCTTGGTGGCAGCAAGGCCGACGCGCACAGCGAGCCTGGTCTCTGGAGCCGCTGGACGTGGGCAGTGGGCCCCGTGGCAGCCGCTGCAGGAGCATATAGTCCATAGCTGCCGCGAACGTCGCCATGTCAGGCCCGGGGGAGCCGAGCTCCGCGTCACCACGTCCCCTCGGCTGCACTGGGCCGCGCTCGGAGCGTCCTCAGTGTTTCAGGGTTCCTCCTGGTTGAGGCCCCGCCGTCACCTGTGTCCTCATCATGGTGACCGAGCAGGGTGCCCGCAGGAGGACGGCCCTCGGGATGTAGGAGCAAAGCCCCGTCTGTGGACGAGGGGCCCGTCACAAAGCGCCGTGGACCAGCCACGCTCAGCTCTGGCTGCATCAGGTGACAACTTTCCGGAACCGTCCTGAGATTCTTCTGAGGTCTTTGTGTCCAGCAAGAGGCTGCAGGGCCTGGCCTTCACGGTTGACAGCCGCGGCCTCCGCGTCAGATGACACCTCCCACGGTGGCCGTGTGTGTGCGTGGAC